>NC_053393.1:174448996-175128162 GCF_905171765.1 Bufo bufo | reverse complement strand
CTTCACGTCACCCACCACTGGAACAGGCCACTGTCACATATTTAGGCCCCGGCACCCAGACAGAGGAGAGAGGTCCCGTAACAGAGAATCTGGCTTCATGTCAGCACAGAATCAGTCTTCATGTCATAGCAGAGAATCAGGCTTCATGTCACCCACCACTGGAACAGGCCACTGTCACATATTTAGGCCCAGGCACCCAGGCAGAGGAGAGAGGTCGCGTAACAGAGAATCTGGCTTCATGTCAGCACAGAATCAGTCTTCATGTCATAGCAGAGAATCAGGCTTCACGTCACCCACCACTGGAACAGGCCACTGTCACACATTTAGGCCCCGGCACCCAGACAGAGGAGAGGTTCATTCAACTTTGGGTTGCCCCGCAATATAATGGTAAAATGAAAATAAAAATAGGATTGAATGAGGAAGTGCCCTGGAGTACAATAATATATTGTTAGGGGAGGTAGTTAATGTCTAATCTGCACAAGGGATGGACAGGTCCTGTGGGATCCATGCCTGGTTCATTTTTATGAACGTCAGCTTGTCCACATTGGCTGTAGACAGGCAGCTGCGTTTGTCTGTAATGACGCCCCCTGCCGTGCTGAATACACGTTCAGACAAAACGATGGCCGCCGGGCAGGCCAGCACCTCCAAGGCATAAAAGGCTAGCTCTGGCCACGTGGACAATTTGGAGACCCAGAAGTTGAATGGGGCCGAACCATCAGTCAGTACGTGGAGGGGTGTGCACAGGTACTGTTCCACCATGTTAGTGAAATGTTGCCTCCTGCTAACACGTTCTGTATCAGGTGGTGGTGCAGTTAGCTGTGGCGTGGTGACAAAACTTTTCCACATCTCTGCCATGCTAACCCTGCCCTCAGAGGAGCTGGCCGTGACACAGCTGCGTTGGCGACCTCTTGCTCCTCCTCTGCCTTCGCCTTGGGCTTCCACTGGTTCCCCTGTGACATTTGGGAATGCTCTCAGTAGCGCGTCTACCAACGTGCGCTTGTACTCGCGCATCTTCCTATCACGCTCCAGTGTAGGAAGTAAGGTGGGCACATTGTCTTTGTACCGGGGATCCAGCAGGGTGGCAACCCAGTAGTCCGCACACGTTAAAATGTGGGCAACTCTGCTGTCGTTGCGCAGGCACTGCAGCATGTAGTCGCTCATGTGTGCCAGGCTGCCCAGAGGTAAGGACAAGCTGTCCACTGTGGGAGGCATATCGTCATCGTCCTGTGTTTCCCCCCAGCCACGCACCAGTGATGGGCCCGAGCTGCTTTGGGTGCCACCCCGCTGTGAACATGCTTCATCCTCATCCTCCTCCACCTCCTCCTCATCCTCGTCCTCCAGTAGTGGGCCCTGTCTGGCCACATTTGTACCTGGCCTCTGGTGTTGCAAAAAACCTCCCTCTGAGTCACTTCGAAGAGACTGGCCTGAAAGTGCTAAAAATGACCCCTCTTCCTCCTCTTCCTCCTGGGCCACCTCCTCTTCCATCATCGCCCTAAGTGTTTTCTCAAGGAGACATAGAAGTGGTATTGTAACGCTGATAACGGCGTCATCGCCACTGGCCATGTTGGTGGAGTACTCGAAACAGCGCAACAGGGCACACAGGTCTCGCATGGAGGCCCAGTCATTGGTGGTGAAGTGGTGCTGTTCCGCAGTTCGACTGACCCGTGCGTGCTGCAGCTGAAACTCCACTATGGCCTGCTGCTGCTCGCACAGTCTGTCCAGCATGTGCAAGGTGGAGTTCCACCTGGTGGGCACATCGCATATGAGGCGGTGAGCGGGAAGGCCGAAGTTACGCTTTAGCGCAGACAGGCGTGCAGCAGCAGGGTGTGAACGCCGGAAGCGCGAACAGACGGCCCGCACTTTATGCAGCAGCTCTGACATGTCGGGGTAGTTGCGAATGAACTTCTGCACCACCAAATTCAGCACATGCACCAGGCAAGGGATGTGCGTCAAACCGGCTAGTCCCAGAGCTGCAACGAGATTTCGCCCATTATCGCACACCACCAGGCCGGGCTTGAGGCTCAACGGCAGCAACCACTCGTCGGTCTGTTGTTCTATACCCCGCCACACCTCCTGTGCGGTGTGGGGCCTGTCCCCCAAACATATGAGTTTCAGAACGGCCTGCTGACGTTTACCCCGGGCTGTGCTGAAGTTGGTGGTGAAGGTGTGTGGCTGACTGGATGAGCAGGTGGAAGAAGAGGAGGAGGAAGCTGAGTAGGAGGAGGAGGAGACAGGAGGCAAAGAATGTTGCCCTGCGATCCTTGGCGGCGGAAGGACGTGCGCCAAACAGCTCTCCGCCTGGGGCCCAGCCGCCACTACATTTACCCAGTGTGCAGTTAGGGAGATATAGCGTCCCTGGCCGTGCTTACTGGTCCACGTATCTGTGGTTAGGTGGACCTTGCCACAGATGGCGTTGCGCAGTGCACACTTGATTTTATCGGACACTTGGTTGTGCAGGGAAGGCACGGCTCTCTTGGAGAAGTAGTGCCGGCTGGGAACAACATACTGTGGGACAGCAAGCGACATGAACTGTTTGAACCTGTCTGTGTCCACCAGCCTAAATGACAGCATTTCATAGGCCAGTAGTTTAGAAATGCTGGCATTCAGGGCCAGGGATCGAGGGTGACTAGGTGGGAATTTACGCTTTCTCTCAAATGTTTGTGAGATGGAGAGCTGAACGCTGCCGTGTGACATGGTTGAGATGCTTGGTGACGCAGGTGGTGGTGTTGGTGGTACATCCCATGTTTGCTGGGCGGCAGGTGCTAACGTTCCTCCAGAGGCGGAGGAAGAGGCCGAGGCTGCAGCAGCAGAAGAGGCCGGGGCGGCAGCAGCAGAAGAGGTAGCAGGGGGAGCCTGAGTGACTTCCTTGTTTTTAAGGTGTTTACTCCACTGCAGTCCATGCTTTGCATGCAGGTGCCTGGTCATGCAGGTTGTGCTAAGGTTCAGAACGTTAATGCCTCGCTTCAGGCTCTGATGGCACAGCGTGCAAACCACTCGGGTCTTGTCGTCAGCACATTGTTTGAAGAAGTGCCATGCCAGGGAACTCCTTGAAGCTGCCTTTGGGGTGCTCGGTCCCAGAGGGCGGCGGTCAGTAGCAGGCGGAGTCTCTTGGCGGCGGGTGTTCTGATTTTGCCCACTGCTCCCTCTTTTGCTACGCTGTTGGCTCGGTCTCACCACTGCCTCTTCCTCCGAACTCTGAAAGTCAGTGGCACGACCTTCATTCCATGTGGGGTCTAGGACCTCATCGTCCCCTGCATCGTCTTCCACCCAGTCTTGATCCCTGACCTCCTGTTCAGTCTGCACACTGCAGAAAGACGCAGCAGTTGGCACCTGTGTTTCGTCATCATCAGAGACGTGCTGAGGTGGTATTCCTATGTCATCATCATCAGGAAACATAAGTGGTTGTGCGTTAGTGCATTCTATCTCTTCCACCCCTGGGGAAGGGCTAGGTGGATGCCCTTGGGAAACCCTGGCAGCAGAGTCTTCAAACGGCATAAGAGACTGCTGCATAACTTGAGGCTCAGACAGTTTCCCTGATATGCAAGGGGGTGATGTGACAGACTGATGGGCTTGGTTTTCATGCGCCATCTGTGTGCTTTCTGCAGAAGACTGGGTGGGAGATAATGTGAACGTGCTGGATGCACTGTCGGCCACCCAATTGACTAATGCCTGTACCTGCTCAGGCCTTACCATCCGTAGAACGGCATTGGGCCCCACCAAATATCCCTGTAAATTCTGGCGGCTACTGGAACCTGAGGTAGTTGGTACACTAGGACGTGTGGCTGTGGCAGAACGGCCACGTCCTCTCCCAGCACCAGAGGGTCCACTAACACCACTACGACCATGTCCACGTCCGCGTCCCTTATTAGATGTTTTCCTCATTGTTCCCGTTCACCACAATTTTGAAAATGGCAAATTTGGGAATACTTTTTCAACCCAGAACAAAAACTGTGCTTTTAAGGTCACTACTAATAATTTGATTAGCTAAAACAGTACTGATTTAGAGGAATATAAATGTCAGGGCTATTTTTTAGGCGCTGTGTGACAGGTATACCTTTAATCACAGAATTAGACTTGTATCTGCACTGTAGCGTGTGTGTTAAGTTTTTCAGAATGACACTATCAGCACCTTGAATCTAATATACCCTTTTTGGGATAGATTTAAAGTAGGCCTGATATAGCAGAAACTACCAATTTAGAAAATGGCAAATTTGGGAATACTTTTTCAACCCAGAACAAAAACTGTGCTTTTACGGTCACTACAAATAATTTGACCAGCTAAAACAGTACTGATTTAGAGGAATATAAATGTCAGGGCTATTTTTTAGGCGCTATGTGACAGGTATACCTTTAATCACAGAATTAGACTTGTATCTGCACTGTAGCGTGTGTGTTAAGTTTTTCAGAATGACACTATCAGCACCTTGAATCTAATATACCCTTTTTGGGATAGATTTAAAGTAGGCCTGATATAGCAGAAACTACCAATTTAGAAAATGGCAAATTTGGGAATAGTTTTTCAACCCAGAACAAAAACTGTGCTTTTACGGTCACTACAAATAACTTGACCAGCTAAAACAGTACTGATTTGGAGGAATATAAATGTCAGGGCTATTTTTTAGGCGCTGGGTGACAGGCTCAACTTGCCCCTGATGTAGTATATGGCCAAAAATAACCACACTATTGATGGTTAAATGCACTTGGGTGACAGAGGCTCAGCCTGCGCCTGATGTAGTATATGGCCAAAAAATAACCACACTGTTGATGGTTAAATGCACTTGGGTGACGCAGGCTCAGCCTGCGCCTGATGTAGTATATGGCCAAAAAATAACCACACTGTTGATGGTTAAATGCACTTGGGTGACACAGGCTCAGCCTGCACCTGATGTAGTGTATGGCCAAAAAATAACCACAATGTTGATGGTTAAATGCACTTGGGTGACACAGGCTCAGCCTGCAGCTGATGTAGGATATAGCAAATAATAACCACACTATTGATGGTTAAATGCACTTGGTGGTAGCTTGTGCTGGTGCACCACAAGCCACAAAATGGCCGCCGATCACCCCAGAAAAAAGTGATATAAAAACGCTCTGGGCAGCCTAAAAAAAGTGAGCAATTCAATATCAGCACTTCAATGATCCACAGCTGGAGATCGATCACTGAATTAAGTCTTTTGGAGGAGTTAATCTGCCTAATCTCGCCCTAACGTCGCAGCTGCAACCTCTCCCTATGCTTGAATCAGCAGAGTGACGTGCAGCGCTACGTGACCCAAGCTTATATAGAGGCTGGGTCACATGCTGCACTGGCCAATCACAGCCATGCCAATAGTAGGCAAGGCTGTGATGGCCTCTTGGGGCAAGTAGTATGACGCTTGTTGATTGGCTGCTTTGCAGCCTTTCAAAAAGCGCCAAGAAAGCGCCGAACACCGAACCCGAACCCGGACTTTTACGAAAATGTTCGGGTTCGGGTCCGTGTCACGGACACCCCCATACAGTTCGGGTTTACTCATCCCTAACAAGCAGATAGGAGAAACAAAATAACAAGACATGCACACCTAAATTCAGTAGAAAATTTATGAACAGGAACACATATGAGGACAACACACCAGCTCTTCCAACTCCAGGCAGAGAATATCAACCGCATGGTATGACGTGTGAGTCCAGACTAAATAGAGGAGCAGTAATGACCACAAGCTACACCTGAGACAAGAGATGTGGTCATTACCAACAACAACACTGCAACAAGTGAAAACAGATGTCATATAGCCTAATGTGCAGCCAGTCTCTCAGATCTTCCAACCTCTGTCACTGGAGGGACCGTGACATATAGGACAGGTAAAATCTGGCAGCCCCTACTGACATTGTGCCAGCACATACCAGACATGCAGACAGCATATTATAGTTATTTTCTGAACAGTCCAAATGGTCTTTTCCAATTGTAAAGATTTAACTCTTGCTATGAAGTTAAATATTTCTATGTATGCATATTTGCAAGTAAGAGGGTCAGACCTTATCCTCCAGTCCGGTGAAAGCAGTCAGGCTGTGTAGTTGGAAAACGTGCCCCGGCCGGCAGCATGTGTCCTATTAAAAAAAAAATTGTGCTCCACATTGGAGAGTCGGTGACGTCATGCTAGCTTACAGCTACAGGAGCTGTTGCAGACCAAAAATCGGACACGCTTCGAACGGATCGCCTTTCTTCCTCCCTCAGTGCAGGAATTCTTCTTTTACTTCTTCAGTTTGTCATTGCGCCACTGACCTTCCTTGCAGCATGCTTACAACATTTTTAAGAAGGGGCGCCAGTAAACTTGTTTCATTTCTATTTCTTTCAATTGGGAACCGACTTGTGTTATTTTTTTTTTTAGATAGATGCAATTATAATTCTTCTGTTGACTAACTATGGTTATTGAGAAATTAAGGTGGAAATAAACAATCCCAAATTATATATATATATAATATTCACACTTCAGGTCTGAAAATGCTCTAGTTTTGTAAGATTGTATACTTTTCTGATACCACAGTGATGTTAACACTGAATTACCTGGAATGTGTCTACTCTATTCCCACCATTTATTTTTCTATTATCCTTTTTTAACCTGTAACCTTGTGGGTTTAAGGTTCGGCCATAGGAAAGCCAGCAGGCAAGGTATCGGAAATAATGTGCTTCCTACAGTTTCAGATTTTTAAGAAACTGGTCATGAGCACCATAATCACTGTTCCAAGTTTTCAATTGCTTCCAGATTTGTGTTATCCTTGGAGGTTTTCTTTACTGTTAAATCAATAAGTATTGTACAAAAGGCTGACTCACGAAAACAGAGACGTGAAGGGGTCTAGTAATATAACATACATGGCAGGATATCCCATGTGATGTGGTCTCATCCAAGCCCACAGGCTGAATATACACTTCTCAGAAATATATCCACACTGACTATAACCATACTGCCAAAAGAATAGGTATATCTTTGCCAATAATAATCTTTACAGTAGAAAATAATTTACTAAATCATTTTGAAACTAGTTGTAAGAAAGATCATTCTACTGTATATTCTTATGTCACAGTAATTTTAATGGCAAAAGATTTCCTTAAAGGGAAATTCCAGGAAATTCACTGTTAAACCAGGCAGAATGGCTTGGAGGGCTAGATCAGCTGGATGTAATGATACCTTTCACTATTGATTCATTGTTTCATTTAGGAGAAAAAGTAATTTAAATCCACAAGCAAATAATCAGTCAAGTGTACTGAGGGGGGTCCAAGCCACTCTATGCATCCTTGCTTCTCCAGCTTCCTGTTAGCCTTGCCCTCTGCTTGATTGGGCCAGTTCATGTATATTCATCATGTGCCTGGCCCTGTCAATCAAGAAGGAAAGGGAAAGGCTGGCAGAGGAAGCATGAGCAGCAAGGGTGCACAGAGTGGCTTGGGCCCGCTCAGTGCACTTGACTGCTCATTTTAAGGATGGTGTTCAGACATGTATCACAGTGCCTATTTCTTTGGCCATATACATAGTATTTAAAAAAACTTTTTTTTTAAAGAATTTGGAAGTTGATCTAACAGAAATAACACAGAGACTTACCTCGTGTGACCAGAGATTAGAGTTTTTTTCAGTTGTGTCAATTGAAGAGGAGAGGAACGCCCCAGAAGAAGCGGACAGCGAAACCCGGATCGGGCAAATTTATTTTATATGTGATGTGAACAAGTGTCGATCTTGTAAGTAAGATAAAATATGTAGTGTTTCGATAACCCGTGTCATGTTCCTTTTAAAGGATAAAAGAGCTGTGATTGCTGGTGGATATTGAGACCGAAGAGCTGGAATTGTTTTGAATCGAGATAAAATCGTCTTGTGGAAGTGTGGCTGTGTGTGAACTGTTCCTTACTGATGAAGTTCAAGCACGGACCCTGAATTGCAGTTTATTTTCATTTTAAAGGAGTTGTCCGCTTTTATAATATTGATGACTAGTGCTAAAAGAAGTGAAGCATTCAAAGCATAATTCGTTCCGAAGTTCAAGAAAACTTTGATATGCAACAAATCCAACTTTCCTCATGCTTCGTGGTAACGAATCAGTTTTTCCTAAAATGGCAGCTGCACATGTTACAAAGTGAAAGTAAAAAGCACGGGAATGTGAGATCACCCATAATGCCGTGCATCCAAACAATTTGCAGATAGCCGTCCCCTATGATGTCACAGCCCTATAAAACCCTCATCCTGCGCGGTCTCCGCCATTGTCCTGTGAGCTCAGCATAGGGAGAGATGTGGCAAGCATTCATGAGCTAAGGACGGTGTTGCTGAAAACTATTAATATAAGAATATTGGAGAGGGAGAGTGCAGTGAGACTTATCAGTTTTATTTATTCCTACATTTACTTAGTCCTACAGTACATCAGCCATAAATGTAATTCAATACCAATAAGATGGAAGCCTTTATTATTCCACTGCCAGTGTGCCAACCAATACCATTCAGTCTCCACCCCTTAGGGGGGCTAGGAATTAACCACTTCACATCTGGGCCATTTCCCCCTTCCTGACAGAGCCTAATTTTGCAAATCAAATGTGTCACGTTATGTGGTAATGACTTTGGAACGCTTTTACTTATCCAAGCTATTCTGAGATTGTTTTCTCGTGACACATTGTACTTCATGACAGTGGCAAATTTGAGTCTATATATTTCACCTTTATTTATAAAATAATCCAAAATTTACCAAAAATTTTGAAAAATTACCAATTTTCTAAATTTCTATTACTCTGCTTTCAAAACAGAAAGTGATACCTCATGAAATATGTATTACTTAACTTTCCCCATATGTCTACTTTATGTTGGCATCATTTTGGAAATGTCATTAAAAATTTTTAAAGCCGTTAGAAGGCTTAGAAATTAAGAAAATTTCCAAAACCAACTTTTTAAGGACCAGTTCAGGTCTGAAGTCACTTTGTGGGGATTACATAGTAGAAACGCCCCATAAATGACCCGTTGTAGAAACTACACCCCTCAAGTTACTCAAAACTGATTTTACAAACTTTGTTAACCCTTTAGGTGCTCCACAAGAATTAAAGGAAAATGGAAATTACATTTCTAAATTTCTAATTTTTTGCAGATTTTCTATTTTAATCCATTTTTTTCTTTAACACATCAAGGGTTAACAGCCAAATAAAACTCAATATTTATTACCCTGATTCTGCGGTTTACAGAAACACCCCACATGTGGTCGTAAACTGATATAAGGGCACACGGCAGGGCGCAGAAGAAAAGGAGTGCCGGATGGTTTTTGGAAGGCAGATTTACAGTACCTGAACTGGTTTTTAGATGCCATGTCCCATTTGAAGCCCCCCTGATGCACCGTTACAGTAGAAACTCCAAAAAAAACCATTTTGGAAACTAGGGGATAAGATGCCAGTTTTATTGGTACTATTTTGGGGTACATATAATTTTTAATTGCTCTATATTAAATTTTTTGTGAGGAAAGGTAACAAAAAAATGGCTGTTTTGGCTCTGTTTTTATTTTTTAAAACATTCATCTGACAGGGTAGATCATGTGCTATTTTTATAGACCAAGTAGTTACGGACGCAATGATATCAAATATGTCTACTTTCTTTTTTTCTTTGTTTCAGTTTTACATAATAAAGCATTTTTGAAAAAAATAATTTGTGTCTCCATTTTCTGAACGCGATATTTTTTTTATTTTTCTGCCGATCGTCTTGTGCAGGGGCTTGTTTTTTGCAGGAAGAGTTGACATTTTTATTGGTACCATTTTTGGGTACATATGATTTTTTTATCATTCATTATTTCACTTTATGGGGCAAGGTGACCAAAAATTAGTTGTTTTAGCACAGTTTTTATTTATTTATTTTTCAGCGTTCACCTGAGGGGTTAGGTCATGTAACATTTTTATAGATCAGATCGTTACGAACGTGGCAATACCTAATATGTATACTTTTTCTTATTTATTTAAGTTTTACACAATAATAGCATTTTTGAAACCAAAAAAATTATGTTTTAGTGTCTCCATAGTCTGAGAGCCATAGCTTTTTTATTTTTTGACCGATTGTCTTAGTTTTTTGCATGATGAGGTGACGGTTTGATTGCTACTATTTTGGCTGTATTCGCCTTTTTGATCGCTTGGTGTTGCATTTTATGTGATGTTAGGTGACAAAAATCGTTATTTTTAATTTTTTTTACGGTGTTCACCTGAGGGGTTAAATCATGTAATATTTTTATAGAGCTGGTTTTTAAGGATGCGGCGATACCTAATATGTCGACTTTTTTTTATTTATTTCACTTTAACACAATAATAGCAGTTTTGAAGAAAAAAAACATATTTTAGTGTCTCCATTGTCTGAGAGTCATATTTTATTTTTATTTTTTGACCGATTGTCTTAGGTAGGGTCTCATTTTTTGCAGGATGAGTTGACTGTTTGATTGGCACTATTTTGGGGGGCATACACCTTTTTGATGGCTTAGTGTTGCAATTTTTGTGATGTAAGGTGACAAAAAATGGCTTTTTTTGGCAATGTTTTTATTTTTATTTTTTACGGTGTTCACCTGAGGGGTTATGTCATGTGATATTTTTATAGAGCTGGTTGTTACGGATGCGACGATACCTAATATGTATACTTTTTAAAATGTATTTCACTTTAACACAATAATAGCATTTTTGAATAAAAAAAAAATATATATTATTATTAATTACTTAATTGGGGATTTATTTATTTTACATGTGAAACCTTTTTTTTTTTTTTTTTTAACACTTTATTGTTTTATTTTACACTTTGCATCCCCCATAAGGACATGCAAGACCTCTGGGGGACATTTACCTTCACTATTTTTACCATTCACCATTGATTTCTCCTGTAACTGGGGCTGACATAGTAGCCCAAGTTACAGGGGAAATACAGCCCCCAGAGTGGCTGTACAGCAGAATACAACGCTGTACAGCCTCAGAGCAGGGCTGATCGAAGTCTGTAGAAGACCCGACAGCTCCTGCATCTCCTGGCCCCGGAGGTCACATTACCACCGGGCCAGGACAGGAAGCGCGTAGCGCTTCCTGATCTGTATACATAGTGCTCGTTGAGCGCTGTGTATACAGCGATCTTGAAGGCAGGGACACCTGGGAACTGTCCCTGCCTTCTCCCTGGGGTGCCCTGCTGTCACTGACAGCGGGTCCCCCGCTCGGCAGCTGCATGATTAGCGTGCAGCTGCCATCTCTGAATGGACATTTCAGAACGTCCATTCAGAGATAAACATCCACCCATAGGACATTTATATCCTATGGGCGGATGTGAAGTGGTTGAATGATGACCATCCTCATCTTTTGCTGGCTTTACTTCTTCCAAATCACCCTTCAAAGTCTCCATGTCCTAAAAAAGTCAGCAGGATGCAGAGAGAGGAGTAACTGGATGTTCCTGATGACATATTGTCATCAATATTAGATGATGTGGAAAAGGAGGGAAAGCAGATGGCAGAAGAAGGGCTCCTACCTGTAGGGCAGGAGAGTGCTGGGATTGGAAAACTGGGTATGGAAGAGCTAATTAATATTCTATGTTTACTGTCAAATAACCTGCAGGAGATTGTAGGCCAGAACAGCAATAATATGTATATTGTGCCCCCGCCTAACCAGCCAAACCCCATACCAGCAACAGCTGCTGTTTAAAAGTGCATTAACCCTTAGGATACTGGAGGTTTTTTGGTTTTTGCGTTTCCATTTTTCTTCCCTATCTTCCTTGAACAATAACTTTTTTTATTTTTCTGTTCACATAGCTGTTTGAGGGCTTATTTTTTGCTGGACAAGTTGTACTTTCTAATGCCACCATTAATTATGGCATACAATGTAGTGGGAAGCAGTAAAAAAAAAAAATCTAAATGGGGTGAAAATAAAACGCAATTTCTCCACCATTTTACGGGTTTTGTTCCCACGGCGTTCTGTTTGTGACAAAACTGACCCATTCCCTTCATTCTCTGGGTCAGTACAATTACAACGATACCCCATATGTATAGGTTTTCTATGTCTAAATAGCGTATAAATAAATGTAAACTTTTGATCACATTTTATGCATTTTTTTGAGTAAGCGATACAATGAAAAAATGGCAAATTGGACATTTTGACCCTTTTTTCCATTACGCCATTCGCTGTATTGGAAAAATATTTTAATAGTGAGGCGTTTTAGGTCACGTTGATACCCATAATGTTTATATATTTTTTAATTTATGTATTTTTTTTATTATACGGAAAGGGGGTGATTTAAACTTTAATACTTTTAAATATTTTTTAACTTTTTTGTAATGGTTTTAAAGCTCGTATTTAAGCGTACAAAATGCATTTTTTATTTTGAGCATTCATGGATTTTTAAAATGCATTTATTGCTGACTATTACTTGTTTCTTATGTTGGCCACCTGGTTCCCAAAATAAGAATTGCATCTTCAATGCTCTCAGCCTCTTCAGCGAGGCTGAGAGCATTAAAATTAATTACCGGCATCCTTATTGGCCACAGAGGATGCCGGTAACAAGCCCAGAAGCTGTTTTTTTTTACCCTTTTTATGCTGTGATCTCACTTGATCACAGCATATAAAGGCTGTAATTATTATAGGCATTAACCGCAGGTCTCTGCTGTTTAAAATAGTGGAGACCTGCCGGCCATGATGCCCGCTGCACTGCTATACACAGGGCCGGTGCAAGGATTTTTGTCAACACAACCGAATCTACATTTTGGCGCCCCCCCCATCATTTCACATTTCTGCCCCTCATGATTCATGTCCATTTCTTGCCCCCCCATCATTTCACATTTCTGCCCCTCATGATTCATGTCCATTTCTTGCTACCCCCCCACCATCATTTCACATTTCTGCCCCTCATGATTCATGTCCATTTCTTGCCTACCCCCACCCCACCAGCCTCTAGTGTTGAATATTTGGTGCTTGTGTTCTTATTTAGCCTGTCTTTCAGAAAAGTTTATGCTGGGATTCGAACCCATGACCTTCTGCATCTACCCACACAGCTATGAGAGCTGTATATCCAGTTACTTAAAAAAAAAAATTATATAAGACTTCTACTGTAGATAACTTTGATACCTAGTGTACAACCATACACATGACAGTTGCCCCAACACACCCAGCTCTGCTACATCCACACACAGTGTGCTGGGGCAGCTGTCATGTGTATGTACACTAGGTATCAAAGTTATCTACAGTAGAAGTCTTATATATTTTTTTTTAAGTAACTGGATATACAGCTCTCGTAGCTGTGTGGGTAAATGCCTTGCGAGTTCGAATCCGAGGAGAAACTTTTCTGAAAGACATGCTAAATGAGATTTAAATTCACCAGGGTCTCGTAGCTCAGAGAGTAAGTTGCTGCCTCAGCCTGTCAGCTGCGTGCCGCTCGCTCTGTGACTGAGACAGTGAGGGCCGGGCTGCTCGGCACACAGTAAGTTAGCAAGTTAATAGTTTGCCCCGCCCTCAAGCAGCCGCTTGGGCTGCCTTATGATAGAGCCGGCCCTGGCTATACAGTGCGGTCTACATTATTACATCAAAGGCAGCTGTGGGCTAATTGGCCAGGCGGTACTTCTCCTCAGCTTTGCCACAGCCCTCCTGCAGCATGGCCGCAGGTCAATTTCTTAGCTAACTTCGTCAAAGTTGCTGAATCGCACGTTTCAAAACTTCGCTCATCTCTATTGATGACCTATCCTCAGGATAAGTCATCAAAATCTGATTGGCGGGGATCTGATTTCTGGCACCTTCCGCTGATCAGCTGTTTGAAGAGAAAGTTGCACTTGTAAAAGCACTGCCTTCTCTTCATTGTTTACCTGCTCGCCACAGTAACTGCAGCGGTGAGCAGGTGAAATTACATCTAAGCTGTCCCATTCACTTGAATAGGAAGGAGCCGTCCCATTGAAGTGAATGGGGCGGCTTAATTGCAATTATACCTGCTCACTACTGCAGTTGTGACGGCAAGCAGGTAAACAATGAAAAGAACGCAGCGGGTGTGCAGAGATCAGATACTGATCTTGAGGATAGGTCATCAATAAAAAAAATAATAATAATACAAAATAATCGTTGAGCCCTTTTAATATGGAATAAAAGTACCGTACTTTTTAGGCAGACTGAAGCAATGGATTGAGCTGAGCTAGCCCTACAAGACATTAACAGTGGATTTCCTGGTGACAGATTCACTTTAAAGAAGTTTCCCATATAAACTTAATTAAAGAAAATACTGTTGACATGGTGAGCACGGAATGGGTACTTTAACCCCTTAACCCCTTAAGGACACAGCCTTATTTCACCTTAAGGACCAGGCCATTTTTTGCAAATCTGACCAGTGTCACTTTAAGTGGTGATAACTTTAAAACACTTTGAATTATCCAGGCCATTCTGAGATTGTTTTTTCGTCACATATTGTACTTCATGACACTGCTAAAATTGGGTAAAAAAATGGGAAAAATTAGCAAATTTCAAAGTTTCAGTTTCTCTACTTCTGTAATACATAGTAATACCCCCAAAAATTGTGATGACTTAACATTCCCCATATGTCTATTTCATGTTTGAAATATTTTGGGAATGATATTTTATTTTTTGGGGATGTTACAAGGCTTAGAAGTTTAGAAGCAAATCTTGAAATTTTTCAGAAATTTACAAAAACCCAATTTTTAGGGACCACTACATGTCTGAAGTCACTTTGCGAGGCTTACATAATAGAAACTGCCCAAAAATGACCCCATTCTATAAACTACACCCCTCAAGGTATTCAAAACTGATTTTACAAACTTCGTTAACCCTTTAGCTGTTGCACAAGAGTTATTGGTAAATGGGGATGAAATTTGAGAATTTCATTTTTTTTGCCTAATTTTCCATTTTAACCCATTTTTTCCACTAACAAAGCAAGGGTTAACAGCCAAACAAGACTGTATCTTTATTGCCCCGACTCTGCCGTTTACAGAAACACCCCATATGTGGCCGTAAACTACTGTACGGCCACACAGCGGGGCGTAGAGTGAAAGGTGCGCCTTATGGTTTTTGGAAGCCAGATTTTGCTGGACTGTTTTTTTGACACCATGTCCCATTTGAAGCCCCCCTGATGCACCCCTAGAGTAGAAACTCCAAAAAAGTGACCCCATTTTAGAAAGTACGGAATAGGGTGGCAGTATTGTTGGTACTAGTTTAGGATACATATGATTTTTGGTTGCTCTATATTACACTTTTTGTGCGGCAAGGTAACAAGAAATAGCTTTTTTGTCACTTTTTTTTTGTTATTTACAACATTCATCTGACAGGTTAGATCATGTGGTAATGTTATAGAGCAGGTTGTCACGGACGCGGCGATACCTAATATGTATACCTTTTTTTTATTTATGTAAGTTTTATACAATAACTTCATTTTTAAAAACAAAAAAATGTTTTAGTGTCTCCATAGTCTAAGAGCCATAGTTTTTTCAGTTTTTGGGCGATTATCTTGAGTAGGGTCTCATTTTTTGCGGGATGAGATGACAGTTTGATTGGCACTATTTTGGGGTGCATATGTCTTTTTGATCGCTTGCTATTACGCTTTTTGTGACGTAAGATGGCAAAAAATGGCTTTTTTTACACCTTTTTTTTTTTTTTTTTTTTTACGGTGGTCACCTGAGGGGTTAGGTCATGTGATATTTTTATAGAGCCGGTCGATACGGACGCGGCAATACCTAATATGTATACTTTATTTTTATTTATGTAAGTTTTACACAATGATTTCATTTTTGAAACAAAAAAAAATCATGTTTTAGTGTTTCCATAGTCTAAGAGCCATAGTTTTTTCAGTTTTTGGGCGATTATCTTGAGTAGGGTCTCATTATTTGCGGGATGAGATGACGGTTTGATTGGTACTATTTTGGCGTACATGCGACTTTTTTGATCACTTTGATTACCTTTTTTGGAAAGTTAAGTGGGCAAAATTTCAATTTTCTCATAGTTTTTATTTTTTTATGGCGTTCATCATGCGGGGAAAGTAACATGACCGTTTTATAGATCAGGTCGTTACGGAGGCGGCGATACCTAATATGTGTAGTGTATTTTATTTTTTTAATTTTTATTCAGTGATAAATGTTTTTTTTTATCTTAAATTTTTTCACTTTTTTTTAACCCAGACCCACTTGGTTCTTGAAGATCCAGTGGGTCTGATGTCTGTATAATACAGTACAGAACCCTATATAGGGTTCTGTACTGTATTTTACTTACACTGAACAGATCTATGCTTTTAGCATAGATCTGTTCAGCACCATGGACAGCAGGACGCCTGAGCAGGCATCCTGTTGCCATGGGAGCCTTCCCCGTCTGCCACAACTTCGCAGACGGGGAAGGGTGAGTACGGGGCTTCGGGGGGCTCTCTCCCTCTCCATCGGGGGGCTGCAAAGGCACAGCAGCCCCCCGATGGGAGAGGGAGGGAGCCCCTTGACCCTGACAGTTAACCTTTTCCATACCGCGGTCCGTACGGACCGCGGTATGGAAAGGGTTAAACGGCTGACATCTGCACAGATGTCAGCCGTTTATACCAGGGTGTCAGCAATGTGCTGGAACCCTGGTATAACCCACTAGAAGCCAACGAATTTTCAAGGGGAGGCGGGTGGGGGATCGCTATCCCGCCTGCCGCACCGCCCGCCTCCCGCAATGCCCCCACCGCCTGCGACACCCCCCCTGCACCACCCGCCGGCATCAAATCGTGCAGGGGTGCAGGGGGGGTGCAAAATCTTGATTTTAGGCACTCTAAAGTTTCTGATCAGAAACTGCAAAAAGCGCAGCAAACCGCAGGTCTGAATTGACCTGCGGTTTGCTGCGATCGCCGACACGGGGGGGTCACATGACCCCCCTGGCATTGTGACAGGATGTCGGCTGAATGATTTCAGCCGGCATCCTGTTCAGATTAACCCCTGGGGCGCCGGAATGCCTATTTAAAGTTAGGACGTACCGGTACGTCCTGTGTCCTTAAGGACTCGGGAAATAGGGCGTACCGGTACGTCCTGTGTCCTTAAGGGGTTAAAGGGGTTATCCGAGTTATTTTTTTGTTCTTTCTATGTTCCTAACTAAGCAAATGTAACATCTTTCCAATTCACTCACTTTATCTCCGGTGGCTGGTTTCTCAGATTTCACTGAGGGTCACGTGACCTGTGATGTCAGCTTCTCTCCCTGCTCTGATAAAGGTCGTTTACAAGCCTGTAAACGAGACGTCACTGTGCTGGCCACGCCCCCCCTTCACTGCCGTCTACTCTCTGCTAGGATTCTTAACCCCTTCAGCTGCACAGCTCTGCAGGCAGTGAGAAGACAATGCTGGGCCCATGATCTGACATACTAGAGAGAGCATTACACAAGAAGGTAGGGGGAAGATCCTGTGTGTATTAGCAGTGTCATTATACAGCTGGGACTTGTAGTCCTACACATACAACATGCTGCAGAGTCTCCCAGCACTCAGGGCAGCTCTTGTATTCACTCCCTTAGCAGTGTCATTATACAGCTGGGACTTGTAGTCCTACACATACAACTAACTGCAGAGTCTCCCAACAGGCAGACATGTCACTCAGGGCAGCACTTGTATTCACTCCCTTAGCAGAGCAGGGGGAGGGGCAGAGATTGTTTTTATTGCATGTAAACAAAGGGCCAGAAAAGAGCCAGGGAAATGAGGAAAAATATTATTATTTTTTGCATAAAACTTGCTTAGCTCAGTTATATATCAGATTTTCAGTGCTATAATATTTTTTTTCATAACTCGGACAACCCCTTTAAGGACCAAGTGATTTTCCTTTTATGTTTTATACTCCTGGTCTTCCCGGAGCCATAACTCTTTGTTTGTTGTACTCTGTATAGGCACAATCTTATATTGCATATGATGTAGTGGGAAGTTAGAAAAAATTCCAAATGGAGTAGGTTGAGGAAAAAACAACGCAATTCCGACACAGTTTTATGGGTTTCATTCTAATGGAGTTCCCTAGGTCTATAGAAAGTATACGGTAAAGAACTGATTGATCAGGGAAAAATTATTTCAGTGAGAATCGGAATCCATTTCAGTCAGCTTAGATTATTTTCCAAAATGCCAGTACTGTACCTTGACTAGTGATCCACAAAGGGGCATTGTATACAGAGAATTACATTGGTAGTAACTGAGGTGCATAGATATCCTGTGAGTATCCGACACTAGATAAACATCACAAACCTGCAAACACTGGGCTCATAAAAATAGTTCTGTGATTTGAAGCATGTGTTACTGCTGTATGGCTTCATGCTTACCGCTAAGGTTAAAGAACAGCTCCCCCTACTGTTTGATGTATGTGAACTATCTCAGCATACTGGTCCAGATTTACTAATCCTGTAGATGGGGTAAACTTAGAGCGGCTGTCTAGACCTGCACCAGGTTTATCACAAGGGCTCAGGCTGGAAGATAAATCTGGTGCAGGGATAGACACTGACTCTATACCAACCAGAATTGTGGCACATTTTTGGCCCTGCTCCCCTGTTGAGCATGTCAGAAAAAAGTGTAGAAACCCTAGCTCCAGGCATGGGATTCAGCCAGTTCCCTCCAGTTCTCCAGATCCGGTTGCTAAAATTACAACTGGATCGGAGAACCGTGTTACCGGCTGAGTCCCGATTCGGTGTTCTGGCAGTGGCAGGGCAGCTGGAGATGTTTACTTCCATTGCTTTGCGAACCGCTGATCGTTTAGCTCCTTAGTTGGGTGGTATGTGTGTGTAGTATATATATATATATATATATATATATATATAGTGTATTCATGTATGTGTACCATGTATATGGTGTATTTATCTGTATGTGTTGCATATATATGGTATATGTAAACGTGTTGTGACGCCGCGTGTCCGCCATTGAGCAGGGAAATTTGAATCCCACCACTGCCTATATCCGCCTTTTGCACCAAATTTTAGACAGATTTTTTTTCACAGACACATTAGTAAATCTGGGCCACTGTATTTTTAAACTTGACATTAGGAAATGTAGTTGTATTCATACATCCCTAATTAGAAGCATTGGTCTGGGTTAACCCTTTCCCGACCACCTATTGACTGTATACGTCCGGGTAGTCGTCCTACATCTCTGAATGGACGATATAAAACGTCCTTGCAGAGATTGCAGCTGCACGATAATTGTGCAGGTGCGGGATCGGGGAGCTGGCTTTCAGTGACAGCTGTGGTCCCTATGGAGAAGGAAGGGACAGTTTTTCACTGTCCCTGCCTTCTCCATCGCTCCATAGACAGTGCTCAACAAGTCCTGTGTATAGAAACTGCGTGGTCATGTGATCACCATGGGCCAGGAGTCTTAGCGGACTCAGAACAGCTCTACAGTGAGGTTGTACAGCCATGTAAAACCTCTCTCGGGGTTGTATCCAACAATAATAAAAATAAAAAAAATGATGTTAAATGTCCCCCAAAGGTCTTGTATGGCCTCATGAGGGATATAAGTGTAATATTAAAAAAATATATATAGAAAAAAAGACTTACATTACTCTTACCGGTAATCGTTTTTTCCCTTTAGCCTCCACAACGGCAGTAAACATGGAGATTATCCCGCCTTCTCAGGGACAGGAAACAGCTTTGTGGATCAGCCCATATAAGGCCCCCTCCCTCTTACCTCTCCAGTTAGTAACCTAGTACTCAGAGATAAATGCAAGGAAGGTTTAATAAAGAACAAAGTAACAAATATCAGAGCCAGTCTGCTCTAACTTAGAAGAACATATATTTCATCAATAGAATATACACATAAGTATTTATACGTATTAAATAATGTATATCTATATATAGTAGATTTTTTATTTTTTTTTTAGGGGGGGAATTCCTCCTGCCGTTGTGGAGGCTAAAGGGAAAAAACGATTACCGGTAAGAGTAATGTAAGTCTTTTCCCTACGCCTCCACAACGGCAGTAAACATGGAGGAAGTAACATAGGATAACAGCCTAGGGTGGGACAACTGCAGATAGGACCCTCCGCCCAAAGGCTAAATCCCTATTTGCAGAAACATCTAATCTGTAATGTCTAAAAAATGTACATGGATTGGACCATGTGGCTGCACGGCAAATGTCCTCTAAGGAAGCTGAAGCACCCTCGGCCCAGGATGTGGCTAGGGCCCTGGTAGAGTGAGCTTTGAGAAACGGTGGAGGAGGAACACCCTCTGTCTGGTAGGCTAGATAGATACAGGACTTGATCCATCTTGATATTGAAGTCTTGCTGGCCGCTTTTCCCTTCAACATGCCCAGGTATTGAATTAGAAGTTGATTAGTCTTCCTAATCTCCTTAGTGGCTTCCAGGTATTGGAGGACACATCTCCTGACGTCCAGGTTATGAAGAAGTCTCTCTTTTTCGTTCTTTGCCTGAGAACAAAAGGAGGGAAGGATAATTTCCTGTTGGCAGTGAAATTTTGAGACTACCTTCGGAAGGAATTCTGGAGCATGTTTTAGCGTGATCCTGTCGTCTGAAATGGAAAGGTATGGAGGCAGGATAGAAAAGGCTTGTATTTCGCCTACTCTTCTGGCCGTAGTGATGGCTAGCAGGAATGATGTCTTAAGAGTAAGAATTCTTAAGGGTATATCTGTGATTGGCTCAAATGGAGGGTACATAAGCTTGGACAGTACCAAGCTTAAGTCCCAAGGAGGCACTAGGGATCTTAACCTAGGGCGAATCCTGACGGCCGCCTTAAAAAACCTTTTTATTATTTCCATGTTAGCCAGTTTACAGTCCATAAATACACTCAAGGCTGCTATCTGAACTTTTAGTGTACTTACTGCGAGGCCTTTATCCAACCCTGCTTGGAGAAAGTCCAGTATGAGGGACATCTGAGGTTCTCCTGACGGGTCGTATTTATCCTTCCCGAAGAGCAGAAAGGATTTCCAGGCCCTTAGATATATTTTCGAGGTGACCGGTTTCCTACTAAGAAGTAAGGTGGAGATCACTTTCCCGGAGAAACCTTTTTTCCTCAGGATGTTTCTTTCAGCCTCCAGGCCGTCAGACGGAGTTGGGTGACTTGAGGATGAGAAACCGGACCCTGAAGTAGAAGGTCTGGGCGAGGAGGGAGGATCCAGAATTCTTCTCCTGCTAGAATCTTCAGGATCGGAAACCATGATCTGCGGGGCCAAAATGGAGTGATCAGGATGATTCGTACTCTTTCTTCCAAAATCTTTGCTATGACCCGCTGTATGAGGGAGAATGGTGGGAATGCATATAACAGGACTGGTGGCCAGGGTACCGAGAGCGCATCCACCTTTAAGGGTTGATCTTCCACTGCCAGAGAGTAGAAATTCGGAACATGTTTGTTTTTTCTTCTGGCGAACAGGTCGATCTTCGGCGTTCCCCACCTGGAACAGATCTGCTTGAATACCTGAGGGTTTAGTATCCACTCTCCTGCGTTTAGCTGGTCCCGGCTGAGGAAATCCGCCACCTGATTCTCTTTCCCTCTCACATGGGCTGCTGAAAGGGACTGAATATTCTTTTCTGCCCAACTGAAGATTTTTCTCACCACCAGGGCTAGCGATAGCTTTCTTGTGCCGCCCTGTTTGTTCAGGTACTCCACTGTTGTAGAGTTGCCCGACAAGATCTTTACATTCCTCTGCAGGAGGGAGGGTGTAGTTTGTTGGCTTATCTCCCCCGGACGAGGGTTCTCCATATATCTGTCTGGTGGGCAGGTTTTTAACTCTAGACTGTACCCCTTTTTTATGACTGACAGAACCCATGGAGAGGCCTGGATATTTACCCAGGCAGGATAGAATTGGGACAGTCTTCCTCCCACTACGCTTTGGGCGTCATTGAGTAGAGGTGTGGGCCGATTTGTCAGGGTTAAACAGGAACCCTCTGCCTTTACCCCTATTGGACTGCCAGGCTGGTCTAGTGTCCCTTCTGTTTTGGTCCGGCCTACCCCGGTTCTGGGACCGAAAGGACCGCCTTTGTTGAAAAAATTTTGATTCTGTAGGAAAGCCCTTTTTTCTATCTGAAGCTTTCGCTAGAATGTCGTCCAAGGCCGTACCGAACACCCTATCTCCCTCTCATGGTAGAGTGCACAGCTTGTTCTTGGAGGCTGTGTCACCGGACCAGGTGCGTAACCATACTGCTCTTCTAGCAGAGTTAGAGAGGGCAGCAGATCTGGCTGAAAGCTTCACTATGTCTGCTGACGCGTCTGCCATAAAATTAGCGGCCTGTTTTAGCATAGGTATAGAAGCTAGGATTTCTTCTCGTGGAGTGCCTGACTCTAGATGTTCCTCCAACTGTCCCAACCAAAGGCCCAGGGTTCTCGCCGTATAAGTTGCAGATATCCCTGGTCTTAGAGTGGCCGTAGAGGATTCCCACATCTTTTTAAGGAGGTTTTCACATCTTTTGTCCATCGGATCTTTCAGAAGGCCGAGGTCTTCAAATGGAAGGGCAGTTTTTTTGGAGATTCCTGCTACTGGGGCATCTACTTTAGGGGTCTTATCCCAGGCCACAGAATCTTCTTCCGCGAAAGGGTATTTTCTCTTTAACCACTTAGAGGCGGATTGTTTTTTCTCAGGGTCTCTCCATTCTGAGTGTATTAAAGCCCGGATGTTAGGGTGGACGGGAAAGACTCGTTTTTTCTTGTCCCCTAATCCAGCAAACAATTGGTCCTGTACTGAAAGGGGTTCTCTGGGCTCTTCCAGGCTTATTGTAGCCCTAATGGTTTTCAGTAGGGAATTCGTCTCCTCAACTGAACAGAGAGGTTTACCGCCTGCTTGATCTGAAATATCCGAGTCAGACCCAGAGGAAATTTCACCTTCATCCAGGTCAGAGTCCTGCACATTAGAGACTATGGCTCCTGAGGTAGATGGTCTGGGAGACAATGTAGATAACTTAGCTTCTACAGCTGCACCCACTTCTTCTCTGATTATGGTTTTCAGACTTTCAATTAAAGATGGGGTCTCCTCTGACACAACCTTGTCACAACACTTTTGGCACATAGATTTCTTGTATGTACCAGATAGCGATTTCTTGCACATTACGCATTTTTTCTTCAAGGGTGGATCCTTTTTTGAGGATTCTTTACCCTGAGAGACACAAAATTGGAGAGGAAAGTTTTATCCTTAGTCTCTAAAGAGAAGGGTAAAGAACCACCACCAAGGAGACCCCCATACAGGATAAGGCACCCTGTTATTTAGTAATGGGAGGAGGCTTACCGGGCTAGAGGGCCTGGAGGAATCTGTGGGCCGCCTGGGCGAATCGTCAGCTTGCTGGGACATTCTCGGGAGAAGAGCGCAGGAGCTGCCTGGAACGCCGGCAGCCGCGCTCCTTTACTTCCTGGTTCCCACTGATGACGACATTATGCTCCGCCCCCCCCCGCGTCACGCGCCGGCCTCCGACGTCACATAGAATTCAACTGCCGGCGCGCGCGCATAGGGGAAATGTGTGGGGAGCGCTCCCAGGCCCAGGAACGCTCCCCCGGCTCGCAGAAACAGGGCCGGTCCGCACTGGACGCGGGTCCAAAGCCCGGGGTGGCCAGCAACGCTGGGCTTAAACCACAGGGAAGGAGGAACTTCTTGCAGAGTTCCGCGACCCTATCCCCTGCCTCAGCCCTCCGGCCAGAGCCGGGATAACAAACCGAAAAGGCTGGGCGCGTGACTGATCCGGCAAGTCCTGACCTTCTGAGGGACAGGAAAACAACTGGAGAGGTAAGAGGGAGGGGGCCTTATATGGGCTGATCCACAAAGCTGTTTCCTGTCCCTGAGAAGGCGGGATAATCTCCATGTTTACTGCCGTTGTGGAGGCGTAGGGAAAATAAACATTTTTAAAAGGGGTTGTCTCACTTTAGAAAATGGCATTTATTATGTAGAGAAAATTAATACAAGGCACTTACTAATGTATTGCAATTGTCCTTTGCTGGCTTGTGTCTTGTATTAACTTTCTATACATAATAAATGCCATTTGCTGAAGTGAGACAACCCCTTTAAATAAAATAAAAAAAGACAAAAAAAACAAAAAACAAAAAAAAACGCCACCACATGCCACGTTGCAGCTTCTAGCCTGACCCCCAGCAAAAAGAAACCCATACATCCAATATATCAAAACAACTGTCATGGAAAGGGGACATAATTAGAAAAATAGTTGTGCTATTAACAAAAAAAACCCTTTAAAAACGTGAAGAATAGACAAAAATAAAGCCCCATGTATCATGGGAAAAAAGGTGAAAAAATCATTTATATAACCGAATAGAAAAAAATTGCCTGGCCCAGTTTTAAACGGGTTAAACATATACCTGAACATGACAGAAAAGTAAAATGATCAGCAGTCCACAAATGAATATTTTTTTTTTTTTTTTTTTTAAGACCGGGCTTATGTCTTGCAGCCATTAGTTGCCTTCTTTCAGGAGCTGTGCCATAATGTGACCACCTCAAGTATAGATTTCAAAATATCAGCTCTTTGGTAGGATATACACTAACCTATTTGAGGGCTCATGCACACAGGCATTGCCGTTTTTGTGGTCTGCAAATCGCAGATCGGCAAAAGATGGACATTGGCTGCGTGTATTCCGCATTTTGCGGAACGGCCAGCCCCTAATAGAACAGTCCTATAATGCGGACAAGAATAGGAGATGTTCTATTTTTTATTATTTTTTTGCAGGGCAGCAGAAGGGACATATGGATTGCGGTCTGCATCTTTCGCAGCCCAACTGAAGTGAATGGGTCCACACACCACCCAAAAAAAAAAGGGAATCAGATGTGGACAAAAAATACGTTCATGTACATGAGCCCTTGCTCTTTGTTTCTACTTCGACTGGGCTGAAAAAGCTTTTTTTTAATTAAAACAAATTCCCTATCCCTTTACTGGAATCACTCTTCTTAGTCAGCCTAGGGCTAAACCAAGGCCATGACCAGGCATTTTGGGGCCCCTAAGCCAGGGATCAGCAGCCTCTGGCGCTTCAGCTGTGGTGAAACCACAACTCCCAGCATGCATACTTGCTTGGCTGTTCTCAAGACTCCCTTAGAAATGAATGGAGCATGCTGGGAGTTGTAGTTTCGCAACAGCTGGAGGTTGCTGACTCCTGCTCTAAGCAAATAAGGAAAACTGTGGCCCTCCAACCTCTAGCCATAAAACCCAATTCAAAATGATTGGTGTTTGGGTCATTGGCAGAGAAGAGGGTAATGGGAACACTGTTAGGGTACTTTCACACTTGCGTTTTTCTTTTTACGGCATAGAGTTCCGTCACAGGGGCTCTATACTGGAAAATAACTGATCAGTTTTATCCCCATGCATTCTGAATGGAGAGTAATCCGTTCAGGATGCATCAGGATGTCTTCAGTTCAGTCGTTTTTAATGATCAGGCAAAAGAGAAAACCGCAGCATGCTACAGTTTTATCTCCGGCGAAAAGAACTGAAGACTTGCCTGAATGCCGGATCCGGAATTTTTTCCCATAGGAATGTATTAGTGCCGGATCCAGCATTCAGAATACCGGATCCGTCCTTCCGGTCTGTGCATGCGCAGATCGAAAAAAAGGTGAAAAAAATAAATGCCAGATCCGTTTTGCCGGATGACACCGGAAAGACGGATCCGGCATTTCAATGCATTTTTTCGACTGATCAGGCATTTTTAAGACTGATCAGGATCCTAATCAGTCTTACTAATGCCATCAGTTTGCATACATTTTGCCTGATCCGGCAGGCAGTTCCGGCGACGGAACTGCTTGCCGGATCTCTCTGCCGCAAGTGTGAAAGTAGCCTTAGTTTATTAAAGTAAATGGGTTATGTTTTATGGACGGTTTACTTAACTCTTCAGTGCTGTCTGGTGCCCTCCAATCTCTGGTCTACAATTAGGATAGCAGGAGAGTGCAGGGATCTTGCTGTATGATCAGCCAGTTTTGGGTGGAGACAAGTAGTGGATATCATTTTCACCACACCTTGAAATTAATAAAAAACATCAACCAAACCTCAGAATAAACAGAACCCAAAATAATTATAGCCCCACCCACCACAAAAAACAAATAACAGACCCTAGAACGCAAACTAGAGAACCCGAAAGATAGAGACCTTAGAACAGACCATAAAGTAAATACAGACCCCCGAAATAAATCAAACCTAACTACAGACCCTAGACCAGACCATAAAAACAGATCCCAGACCCCCTTAAATACTGACCCCAGATTGGGGACTTCCTAAATAAAAAAGACCTCAGACAAGGCCCCCTAATTAAATACAGACAGACTAAACAAGGACCCCAGACAGGTACACAGGTCACCTCTCACACTCTTCTCCTCTGTGGAGCTTTTAAGCTAAAAAATCATTGGCTTCATGACCTTCACAGATGGTCATGTGATCATAAGCCCTTCAACAGTAAAATGTCCTTTACATATTTGTGCTGTAGGGATAATTGTCGATCTCAGTTAATCTTTTTGCTATAGGCATTAAATCCCTATTTAAAAAATAAAACAAATTTGGGCCCCCTCAACCTTTGTTGCAAGATGGCACCCTAGGTGGGTGCCTATGCTCAACTAGCCTTGTACCAGATGTGGACTATTAACAGACTTCTGTGATTCCATTTAGTTTTTCTTTGATTACTCTTCAGTAGTGTCAGTGTAGTCCCAGCGCAGTCATAATAAAAGAAAAATGTAATATTACATACAAGCCTTCCGACTTCTTATCTCAGCGGGAGAATGCGGTATTTCCTAATTTGATATAGTGTATTCGCACAGTGGAGTATGTTCCATCAAGGCAAACCATGTACCTGCCTGCATTAGTGGAGGAGACTAGGCATCGAGCTGTTCCTCTAGGTTCCTTTGGGTGAAAACTGGGCACCAAAACGTAGCAATTGGCTCAAAAAAAAACAAAAAATTTTGTGCCAAACTCATCAAAGGTTGAAAATGGGAGCATGGCTTCATTTTATGACTTTAGGATAGTCCAAAGAGGTGTGCACATTTTAAGAATTTTGCCATTCACTCCAACGATCTTTATTAGACCGGCACATGAAACGACAGTCATAATAAATCTGCCGGATGGTGTTTTCCTGCAGTAACCACTATGCGTAGCTCACTGAATACTGGTTTTTACATGTCCAACTGAGATCAGTAGTAGCTGTATAACTCTAAAAAGAGTTGGTGTCTGAAGACAGGATAATTCCATCACTCTATTACAGTAACTGGAGGGATTTATATGCTATAAAATGACAGTGGACAATCACATTTGAGGGAGCTCTAAGCAGGTAGACGTACACTCACCTAAAGAATTATTAGGAACACCATACTAATACGGTGTTGGACCCCCTTTTGCCTTCAGAACTGCCTTAATGCTATGTGGCATTGATTCAACAAGGTGCTGATAGCATTCTTTAGAAATGTTGGCCCATATTGATAGGATAGCATCTTGCAGTTGATGGAGATTTGAGGGATGCACATTTAGGGCACAAAGCTCCCGTTCCACCACATCCCAAAGATGCTCTATTGGGTTGAGATCTGGTGACTGCGGGGGCCATTTTAGTACAGTGAACTCATTGTCATTTTCAAGAAACCAATTTGAATTGATTCGAGCTTTGTGACATGGTGCATTATTCTGCTGGAAGTAGCCATCAGAGGATGGATACATGTTCTCATTCTGTTTACGCCAAATTCGGACTCTACCATTTGAATCTCAACAGAAATCGAGACTCATCAGACCAGGCACCATTTTTCCAGTCTTCAACAGTCCAATTTTGGTGAGCTCGTGCAAATTGTAGCCTCTTTTTCCTATTTGTAGTGGAGATGAGTGGTACCCGGTGGGGTCTTCTGCTGTTGTAGCCCATCCGCCTCAAGGTTGTGCATGTTGTGGCTTCACAAATGCTTTGCTGCATACCTCGGTTGTAACGAGTGGTTATTTCAGTCAACGTTGCTCTTCTATCAGCTTGAATCAGTCGGCCCATTCTCCTCTGACCTCTAGCATCCACAAGGCATTTTTGCCCACAGGACTGCCGCATACTGGATTTTTTTCCCTTTTCACACCATTCTTTGTAAACCCTAGAAATGGTTGTGCGTGAAAATCCCAGTAACTGAGCAGATTGTGAAATACTCAGACCGGCCCGTCTGGCACCAACAACCATGCCACGCTCAAAATTGCTTAAAATCACCTTTCTTTCCCATTCTGACATTCAGTTTGGAGTTCAGGAGATTGTCTTGACCAGGACCACACCCCTAAATGCATTGAAGCAACTGCCATGTGATTGGTTGAATAGATAATTGCATTAATGAGAAATAGAACAGGTGTTCCTAATAATTCTTTAGGTGAGTGTAGGTATAGGGCCCATTCTGGAATTTAATATGGGGTTGATGTGTGTGTGTGTGTGCTCCTGGCAGAACAATCTGTTAGTCCGGACAGGAGTCTTCAGCAGAAGTGAATTTGCCATCACACAGATATTACAAGTACAGATATACGTGCATGAATTGAACTCAAATGGCATACAGCTCGATATAAATATTTAATAGCCAGGTCACAATTACTTCCAGTAATTTACAGGAAACACATTTGTACAAATGATTCACTTCACTTAATCAGTCTATGACAAAGTAAACTTCCATGCTACAATTATTTATGTAGATACAATGGCTAACTGTGCAGCACAGGGGAATAATATTGATCCAAATCCACTCTCTTAAGTATTTTTCTTTGGAGCTCTTGTATAGATAGAATGTGATAGAAGTAGAAATTTATCTTTCACAATAAAGCCATGAAACAAAGCAAGTCATTAAACATCTCATATTATATCTGCTGTGGTGACTATTGTAGATATAAGGGATGGACTTGATGTCATAAAATAGGTGTGCAGCAACGACAATCCTAACAGAGGCCTCCGGCATATTCATCATCATCTTCTTCAGTGTGGGAGCTGCCCTGTGCCGGCTGTGATACACCATTCTGTGAGGTTGCTGGAGATTTCTTTTTGGTGCCACCTCCTGGAACTGCCAAGCTCAATGCCAGCTTGGCATACTATCACAACAGGAAATAAACATAAAAAAATGTGTTAGAATTTCACTGTGCACATTTTAGTGCTAGGAACAGAAAGCCTAATTAGTTTCAGAGGGCTTTCCGAGATTTTACTACTGATCGTTGGGAGTTAAGCTGTTTGAGAAGGCACCAATGCTCCTGTGAGCGGCGCCTAGGCCACATGACTGATGAACATGTTGTCACTGACCTAGGAAAAAAGTTGTAAAAAGGCCACAGCACTACTGCATGTGGCGGTGCCTTCTGAAACAGCTGATGGGCAGGGCTCCCAGGTGTCAGACCCCCAACCGTTCAGATACTGAGGACATATCCTGTAGTAAAATCTTGGAAAACCCCTTTAACCTTATTGTCTGTTTTGGTTTCCATTTGCTATAAATTCTTGCCATAAGCTCCCACTTTTACATTCAGAATTAAAAAAATATTATTATAGACAAAAAGATCAGACACTATAAATCCCTTGACGCAACATTACATACACTCAATGTAAAAAAAAAATAATAATTATAAAATAAAAAGGCACCCAGATAGAAATGTTGGATTGCTGCAAAACTTGGCATGTAGTTATGTCTCAGGCAGATATGAAAATGATTACAGGTGTAGTCTGATTAGACACTGGGTCTTGCCACAAAAGGGTATAAAAGGCTCTCAGAGGCTACTTTTGGGTATTATACCTCTTGGTGAGATATTGTTGACTGCTAGACCTGCCTCTACAATGCACGCAAAGACATTTTGCCCAGTTGACAGACTTTGAGAGAGCAGATCCTTGGACTAAGAGAAGCAGGATGGACGTTTTGTTGAATTGTCAGCCATCATGACGTAGCTGATAGGAGGTATTGGGAGCTGTGGTTACGCGAGGGCAGAGAGACCACCAATAGAGAGGATTGTTTGATCTGCTGACAAGCATGGACAGCTGCCACGGTTTAGTTGTAGTTGTCCCCCATCCAGACACAGGTGAACCTTCTTTATACACACAAAGAACTCTACCAGGACATCCTGTGGTCTTGTGTTTCCTCTAATGGCAGAACTTCCAATTTTTCAGCAGGATAATGCTCGGCCACACACAGCAAGGGTTTGCCAGGAATGTCTCCGCCAGATTTCAGCCCGCTAGCTTGGCCTACCCGGTCACCAGATTTACTGCCAAACTACATTTATGGGACCAGCCAGGGATGCCAGCTTCTGCAACCTACAGATGTGCAGAATCTACAGACCCAGCTGCAACATCTGTGGGCACTTGCACTCATGCTGCAGGATACCATATGGAACCCGTATGCCTCCATGCCCAAATATATATTATCTTGTATCTAGGCTAGAGGTGGCCCATCAGTGTACTAGAGCCTCCTTTTAATTGTACAGTTTTCCCCAATAAACATATTCTTTTGCTCTAATATTGTAATCAGGTACATATATCACCAGTACATTCACACTAAGAAAGTTTCATTTGATTCTAACAACTCCTACATGGTGCATTATTTTTTGTTAATGAATGTACCAATACATAATGGAATAGGGATCTATGATGCTAAGAGCTCAAGTTAAACCTGTGGCATTGTTGGATCGTACTATCAGATTTGTAACAAAAGTTGACACGTTACCTTTTTTTTTATTACCTTTTTGTGCACTGTAAGTGCAAAAAAAACAAAAGCAGAATTATGTTTTTTTTTCATCCCCTCTGCCTCCTAACCCCCAAAAATATGTAAAATCTAATAAATATATAAAAAACAAAAACATAAAAAACAAAACAAGCTCAGGGTACCCAGCTAATGGCTAAAGTAACAAGGTTTGCTTATAAACCAAGTTACAATGTAGACTCCGTGCACTTACATCATTATCCATGTATTTAAAAAGTGGAGAGTTGCAAATTTCACACGCCTGGTCCTGGTCTTGCTGATCATATGCTTCTAGTAGCTGTTCCAGCGCAGTACAGTCCTCACTACCGCTGAAACCTGGAATACTGTACAAAAGAAATCATAATGTACCATGTATAGATCATCATTTAAGGGGTACATGCAAATCACTTAGCAAATGACAGTTCCTTCTAAATCCATTGACAATTATATTTGCTATTAAAACGCGCATCTAACTATATACATTATACAATGAGAGAATAACAATTACAGGATAAGGCCTCATGCACCCGGCCGTTCCGTGCATTGGGGACCGCAATTTGCGGTCCCCAATGCACGGGCAACATCCGTGCGGCGGCTGGGACAAATGGAGACCCATTCAACTTGAATGGGTTTGTGATCCGTCCGCAACCGTAAAAAAAATAAATAGAACATGTTCTATTTTTTTGGCGGTGCGGAGGCACAGACAGAAACACCACGGAAGCACTCCGTAGTGCTTCCGTTCCGCACCGCATCTCCCGGATTGCGTAAACATTTACGTGAATGGGTCCGCATCCGCGATGTGGGGTGCACACAGCCGCTGCCCATGTATTGCGGACCCACTGTATGCAATACGGCCACAGCCGGGCAATCGCCGTGTGCATGAGGCCTAATAGTGACATTCCTTTAAAGGGGATGTCCAGGGGGTAAAAATTATTGGGAAAAGCCACGGGGTGGTTTAAAAAAAAAAACCAAAAACATAGTCCCCTTCACCGATCTCCCACACTCCGCTTCCAATGCTTAACTGAGACCAGAGAAGATCTGGTATGCCTCCAAATGGGAGCAGTGAGGGATCACTGAGGGTGAGTATGGCGTCTTTATTCCATTGAGACCCTTTCCAATAATTTTTATCCCTTGGACAATCCCCTTAATTTGTCAACCGCTGGCACCAAGTCCTACATTACTATAGTGACCTGAAGTAATTCAGCCAAACTGTCTAATCAAAATAACTGCATTCGCAAAAACCCGTACAAAATAAAATACACAAGTGCTTACTTCCCCACCGCCTTGTTTTTTATTAAAGCTGCACAACTTGATTAAATCATTGATTCCAGATCAGTGCGGTTCCAATCAAAGCACCATAAGGATACATTCACACAACCGTTAAATTTTATCCGCATCTGATCCGCATCAGTTCCGCATTTTGCGGAATAGATGCGGATCCATTCATTTCTATGGGTAAATAAAATGTGCGGACAACATTATGTATGTTGTCTGCATTTGTGTTTCCGCATTTCTAGTACGCAAAAATATGAAGCTTGTTCTACTATTGTCCCCACAGATCGGTCCGCAGTCCCATTCAAGTAATGGATCCGCAAATTGCGGATGACATACGAAATGGTTTCCGTATGTCATCCGTTTTTGTCTTTTTGAAGGCCTTAATTCTTTTTTTTCTCTTTTTTTCCCCCTTCCGTTTTTTGCGGACCATAAAAATTGGAAGACATACGGAGCACAAACGGAAGTCATTTTTACGCAAAACGCGGACACACGGTTCAGTTATTCGCGGACTGCAAAACGGAAAGGATTACACACGGTCGTGTGAATGTACCCTTACTCCATTATGTAAAGATGGAGGTAAGAGTATCTTGACAGGTTGTAAGTAGAATCTTCAGTTCTCAGTTTTACGAACAAATGGGGTCATTTACGATCCAGAAAAACACCTATATATTAGGAGCATTTCTGGCACAGATTGCAGCGCAAAGGTTATTTGCATCGCAATATATGACTTTTCCCCGCTCACGCCAGATCTAAAAAGTGAGCGTGGCATGGGTGGGGCCTGCAGGCCCCTCTCTCTCACCATTTTCTATGCCCGTTTTAGGCATAGAAAATGTCTAAATGTAAGCCAGCAAGGAAGCAGTCTTACATTTAGGGTCCATTCACACATCCGTAGGTGTTTTGTGGTCCACAAATTGCGGATCCGCAAAACATGGACACCGGCAATGAGCGTTCCGCAATTTGCGGACCGCACATCGCCGGCACTATATTTTCAGAATCCGGAAAAAAATTGCGGACGTGTGAATGGACCCTTAGGGCTGTTTCACACGGACGAGTCCATTGCGGGAATCACGCTCAGTGTGCGAGTGCGATCCTCCGCTCTGGACTTGCAGAAGCGCAGGGCATTATCATGATTTATAATGCTGTGTGTCTCTGCATGGCCTTTTTTCCACAGAATCATAGTGACATAAAGCTGTCAGTATGATTCTGTAGAAAGAAGGTCATGCAGAGACACACAGCATTATAAATCATGATAATGCCCTGCGCTCCTGCAAGTCCAGAGCAGAGGATCACACTCGCCCACGGAGCGCGATTCCCGCAATGGACTCGCTCGTGTGAAACAGCCCTTAGACTGGCCCTGGATACGCGACAGGTATGTAGAGGCCGGTGCCTCTTCATAACTTTGGTGGATCCACCACCAGCAAAGGGGTTTATTACGACCAGCGTCTATAAAAGTGCAGAATCCATGTGACCATTTAGCTGCAAAGTACAAGTAACAACATTTGAAATATATAACATACTAGCAGAAGGATCCGGCTTCACACGATTATATTTCATCTATTTCATTTAATGTTTGTGTGTGTCTTTAAAAGATAGACAGTATCCCCCATAAAAGTGACATCTACAGCACCCCGCCCCTTAACACTGACCCCCCCCACAGTGCCCTGCCACTTTAAAATGGGACCTCCACAGCAGCCTATCCCCTTAACTTTGGCCTTCACAGCAGTCCGCCCCTTTAACAGTGAGTTTTACAGCACCCTACTCCCTTGACAGTGACCTCCTTAGTACCCTGCTGCGTTAACAGTGACCTCCACAGCAGTTGCCCCTTTAATAGTGGCCCCTGCCCCCTTAACAGTGACCTCCACAGCGGCCTGTCCCCTTAACAGTAACATCCACAGTGACCTCCAAAGCGCCCGCTCCTTTAACAGTGACCTCCACAGTGGCCTGTCCCCTTAACAGTAACATCCACAGTGACCTCCACAGCGTCCACCCCTTTAACTGTGACCTCCACAGTGCCCTGCCCCTTTAATGCTAGGGCTACACAATGACATGTGTCACATGAGATTTCGTCTCAACAATTTTTATAATGATAGGCTATGGTGTCGCACTGAGACATGCTGCGACTGCGGCACGACAGTCCCAAAAATTCCATCCAAGATGGATGCATGTAGCAGCATAGTTGTGCCCTATGTGTCGTGCGACTTATTGTTGTTGTGTAGCCCTAGCCTAAAGTGAACGACAGTAGTAAAGAAAAATGGCTGGGTTGTTATAAAAAAACTGTGTGTATGTGGAGACTAAGGGCCTGCGAGCTTCTATTGGCTGATAAGGGACATGTGACCGTGTGTATGGCAGTTGGGATTTGAAGAGAAAGACTTGCAGGCTTGTATTGGCTAATGCAGGTCATATTTTGGGAATATCTCGGGAACGGTACGTCCTAGAAAGCTGAGACCCGGTCTAAAACCTTCCCAGACACCTGATGTACCTGTGCGCCAAATTTGGTGAAGATCGCTCCAGTCATTTGGTCGCGCATAAAGGACAGACAGACAAACTCCTTTTTAGAATATAAGAGATATAAAAATATCTAAATCAAAAGGCTAATGGGAAGGACTGCAGTGACAAGAAATCTCCTCATGTTGGGGCACAGAAAATATGTGAAATACTAGAAAAGTCCAGAAAGTCATTTTCAGGATGCAGAACATTTTAAACTTTCCAGGACTTTTCCCTTAGAAAACGCTGTAACAAAAGAAATGTTTGTCATTATTATTGCAATCCGCTGGGTAAATTGTTTTATTGCAAACGAGGTCACACAATTGAGTTATTATTGATCTCTATACTAAACAATACACAGTAATTCAATGAAAAAGCTCTTTGCACAAGAACGCTGCACTTGACACCATGTCAGGAACGGAAGCATGAACCAATTTACTATTAGCAACATGCTTATTCTGCAGATCTACTTTATTGGCTGCTCCTATATCAACCTAAAATGTAAGAAACACCATCACAATAAGGAAAAGCCATATACACTTATTTCAGAGCAATTCATGTGCAGCTTGAGCAGACACTGTATCGAAAAGAGGCTTTTGTGAAACTACAACTGCCAGCATGCAAAACGTGCATGGCTGTTCATATAACCCCCAGGGAAGTGAATGGGGCATTCTGGGCGTTGGAGCTGGAGTTTCGGAAGGTTGCAGGTCCCTGGGCTACAGCTAGGACTCTCATGCAATTGTGTACTGTCCATAGTAACCAATTAGATTCCAGCTTTCATTCTTGCAGAGCAGTTTTTGCCGTAAAATAATTATGTGCTACAGGTTACTAGCAAGGCCCATAGGAACAGAAAAAACTATATTTTCAACATTCACGGGGCATTAGTGCCCCTAATTTTTGTGCTTCTGACTTTTCTGTCACAAGAGGACAAGGCTCTCTCTTTGTAAACCACTAAGGCTACTTTCACACTGGCGTTTTGGTTTCCGTTTGTGAGATCCGTTTCAGGTTTGCGTTTCCGTATTGCCTTAATGCATTCTGAATGGATAAGGATCCGTTCAGAATGCATCAGTTTGCCTCCGTTCAGTCTCCATTTCGCTCTGGAGGCGGACACCAAAACACTGCTTGCAGTTTTCACTGACACAATATGGCACAATAGAAAATGGATCCGTCCCCCACTGACTTTCAATGACGGATCCATTTTGGCTATGTTACAGATAATACAAATGGATCAGTTCTGAACGGATGCATGCGGTTGTATTATCTGAACGGAAGAGTTTGTGCCGATCCATGACGGATACGCACCAAACGCGAGTGTGAAAGTAGCCTTAGATATGATGGTTTTCATTGATTGCATCTTCCAGCAAGGGACACTCCCATGGGGGACCTTGTGGAAGACTGAGACAGTTTCTTACATAAACCAATCACATGCAGTTACAGGCAGAAAAACACACACATGTGATACAATTAATCAACACAATGGGATAACGTAATAACTCACAGGCAGAAACTTCCCATTTTTCCCTTTGCAGAATAATGAGCCGGGGGGGGGGGGGGTCTCCATAGGAAGGAGGCTAGCCCTCAGGCCTCTCCAGCAGCCCCAGTGACGGTTCAGTCTGTCACATTTCTCCCCTCCCAACAGTAGACTAACCAGGTACCAGACCCCCAACTGGTCTGGACCTGTGTTAGTCGGACAAGATGAATCCAGAACCTCTTCCAACTGGTCCGCTTGACTCTGCTGCAGGAGAGTGATGCCACCCATATCATCTCCTGAGTAACAACACTGCCGCTGGGGAGATCGACTGATTGTCTCCTCTCCCTGGAACGCTGCTGGGTGCTGGGTAGGGGTAGCGACCCTCTGCACTCCCAGTGATGCTTGCTGCTGAGATGAGGGACCGACAGTCTCCTCTCTCTGTGACACGGGCTACCGCTGGGGAGAGAGACCGGTTGTCTCTTCTCTCTTTATGAAACACTGCCGCCGAGGATCTGGGCCGGCTGCCCAGCATCCCTGCAGGGCCGGTAGAGAGACCTCGGTCCCATCTCCACCTGCCGACTGTGGGTCCCCCCATAGTGCCTGGTATGCATCATCCAGCCAGGTCTCCTGCCATACCAGGGTCTCGTGCTCCGACACCCAATCCTTCAGGGGCTGCTCCATCCCTGTAATCCGGGTGATCCTCCTCTTCCTCATGGAATGCTATCCAAGAACTAGCTGATTCCATGCTGCTGTCACCAGGGGCGCTGTGTATGTGTAATAGCGTTGCCCTAATAATAAATCCACAAACTGTGTCTCCGAGCTGCTTCTCCTCGCACTAGGACGCCATCCCACTGCTGTCACCAATGTGACGGATCGCCTGCCACCCCGACTGGGTGCCTCAGTGGAACAATGCTTCTAGTGCTTGCCAAGGACCATCAGCACCGCACTCAACACCATAACCACCGCAAACCCCACAAACTGCCGCAGCTTGGTTTGGGGCTTCGCCGTACTACACCCACCGTGGACCAAAGGCCGGGCTCCAGCTTCCATTGGGTGAACCTCTCCTTAGTCCAGAGAGCGCAACAGGAACAGCTCTTACAAGAGCTAGGGATTATACACTGGAGAGTATAATGATTATAGCAATCCCCAGAGTGTAGTTCTCCAATGCCCCAAACATGAGCCCAGACTTCATGAAGGGTAGAACAGGACACCTTAATGAGGCTACATGCCAGCCTTTTATGCAGGTCTTCCAGCAAGGGACACTCGCATGGGGGACCTTGTGGAAGACTGGTTTATGTAAGAAACTGTCTCACTCACATGCAGTTACAGGCAGAAAACACACACAATTAATGAACACAATGGGATAACGTAATAACTCACAGGCAGAAACTTCCCATTTTTCCCTTTGTAGAATAATGAACCGGGGGGGGGGGTCTTCATAGTTCTGGGTCCATAGCCCATAGGAAGGAGGCTAGCCCTCAGGCCTCTCCAGCAGCCACAGTGACGGTTCAGTCTGTCACAGCTAATTACACCTTTGGGGGCAATTTTTTATGTTTTTACTCATTTAAGGCAAAAAAATAAAAAATATGTTTTCAATTGGTCTTTATTAAAAATATTGAGCTGTTCTGTCACAAAGGGTTAACTGTTTTTCTAGCTGTGTGAATAATACTTAATATTTTCACTTTGTGCCAATAACCCTTTAAGGGATTCTGTCACCAGTATTAACGATATAACGATATTTATATGTGCCCATTAGTCTCCATGCAGTGTTTAAAATGATCCCTCTGTTTATGCTCTGTGTGTGTTAGAGGCAATTTACATATCAATAATATTGGTTTTTATAAGAATCTGTCAGGAGCCCAAGGGGTTGTCCAACGATATGTTGGCGCTCATCGATCCGGAGCCCAGCACCGCCTACCACTTAATTTATTCACTCCACTATCCCCGATGTCAGTTCTTCTCAGTGCCGTAATCTCGCGCAGAGGGAGCCGGCGCATGCACAGTTGACTCATTGAAGGCGGTGCCAGTAGTCCGCACGGGCGCAGACTACAGTGTCCACTGCGCCTGCGCGAGATTACGGCACTGAGAAGAACTGAAGTCAGGGATAGTGGAGTGAATAAATTAAGTGGTAGGCGATGCTGGGCTCCGGATCGATGGGTGCGGCTGGGCTCCAACATATCGTGGGACAACCCCTTGGGCTCCTGACAGAGGTAATTTACATATCAATGAGATTGGTTTTTATAAGAATCTAACACACACAGAGCATAAACATTGGAATCATTTTAAACACTGCATGGAGACTAATGGGCACATATAAATACCACTATACCGTTAATCCTGGTGACAGAATCCCTTTAACTCTAAATTACTAAACGGTCATAAACACTTATTTAAGCCACAGTCTTATCATTGAAGTAAGAATTGAGCTATAATGAGTGTATAGGAGGTCAGAGATCAGGAGCCCATCAGGTGAGCTGCCTGATGGAACAGAGTATTTTCACACTAGTGTTATTATTTTGCAGTATTGAAATCCGGTAAAAGGTCTCAATAACGAAAAAAAATACTTCTGTTTTGTCCCAAAGCATTCCGAATGGAAAGCAATCCGTTCAGTATGCATCTTCCGTTCCGTCCCTTGTACGGTATTGGACAAAATCCTGGAACACTACCGCACTTGCCAGATCCAGCATTAATTTCCATTGAAATGTATTAATGCCACATCCGGTACCAAGTGTTCCGGAATTTGCTGCAACGCCGGATCCGATTTTACGGTCTGCGCATGCGCTGTTCTTTCTAGCTTTGAAAAAATTAAATACCGGATCAGTTATTCCGGATGATACCGGAAATACGAATCCGGTATTTCAATGTCCGAATCCGGATTTTTTGAAAATAAAAAATAAATATCCGTTTGCATACGTTCCGTTGCTGGAACTGCCTGGTCGGATTCTTCTAACGCTAGTGTGAAAGTACCATAAAAATTCAGATCCTGCTGCTAGATAAACTCAAGACTGTGCAGAGACCAGGGTTCAAAATCTTTAATAAAGACCAAATGAAAAAAAGATTTTTAGCTCAAAATCAGTACAATGCAATAATAAATAAATTGTGGGGGATTCAATCAGCACAACCCTATATGCAGGTGCACATCGCTATGGCGAAATACATATACAAAGAAAAAGACACAAATGCAATAGCACTCTGCAAACCAGCGTTCTGCCCTGCCTCTATGCTGGATGAGGCATTGGTGTACATTTTGGCCAAAGCGTAATAAGCCACTCACCACGTCAAGGTCGCCTCTATGGAGTGGTTCCTAACACTAGTTCCTACTAGTTGCCTTTAATTGATGAGGTTCTGAAACCCACCACTCCATTCACACAGGGAACTCTGTAATTTCTGTTTGCCTGATTGGCGACAGTCCCCGCCGTTCCCTTATTATTTCTCCAGATCAGCGATCTAAAAATCCCCTGAATCTTGTAGAACATCCTTTGTGGGATCCATACCGGTGAATTGTGTAATATATATAATAGTTGTGGCATGAATATAATTTTAAGTAAATTACAGCGGCCAATTACAGTAAGGGGCAGTTAACACCAAACATTAGTTTTGACTACAAATTTAGCAATTAGTGGCTCTAAATTCAGTTTTATGTATTCAGCTGGTATTGGTGTTATCATCACCCCTAGATATTTGAAGTGAGTGGTCAGCTGTAGGGGTATACGGGTGAGGTCCAATTGTGGTGGGGTAGGATCCAATGGGAGAATTGTGGACTTGTCCCAGTTTATTCTTAGCCCAGAATATTTCCCAAAATTAATAATCTCATTCATTATAGGATCTATAGATTTCTGTAAATCTCCCACATATAGTAATAAGTCATCTGCTTATAACGAGACTCGTTCTTCCCAGGGTCCTACTGAAAATCCCTTCCAGTCTGGGGAAGTACGTAGAAGACAAGCTAGGGGCTAAATTGCTATCGCAAATAGTAGGGGGGAAATAGTAGGGGGGACAAGGGGCAACCCTGCCGTGTGCCCCTATGTAAAGGAAATTGATCGGAAAGTATCCAGTTTGCTCTAATCCTTGCTAGCGGGGAGTTATACAATAATTTGACCCAGTAGACAAACCCCCGCCCAAAGCCCATAGCTTCCCATAGGTATTCCCACTCTATACTATCGAAAGCCTTGGCAGCATCTAAGGATATTATTGTGCGGCATCCCCCCGTATTCAACGGTCTCTGGAGATTCAGAAACAGTCGACGGAGATTACTGGCCGTACTTCTATCTGGCATGAAGCCAGCCTGATCCTAATGCATTAAAGGAGTGATTACCTTATTAAGCCGATTGGCCAGTATTTTAGCTAGAAGTTTTACATCATTTGATAGAAGAGTAATGGGTCTGTAAGAATCAGGTCTTACTGGTCCTTGTTGGGCTTCGGAACAACCACTACTATCGCCTCCCTCATAAATGCAGGTAATTTCCCAATTCTTAGCGCATCATTAAAAGGTCTCTAAAAGATGTGGTAGGAGACAGTCTCTGTATCGTTTGAAAAAATCCCCCGGCAACCCATCCGATCCCGGGGCCTTTTCATTGGGGAAGGAACCCAAAGCTACTTCAAAGTTCCTCCAAAGTAAGGGGTTCGTCCAGGTATGCGGTAGATTCTAGGGACAATTTAGGGATTGATATTCGCCCAAGATATTGTTTCACATCATCTCCTCCCATGGACAATTTAGAGGAATATAATTCCTTATAATAGTTATGGAATGTATCAAGAATTACTGAATTGTCCACTGAGAGTTCCCCATCTATGGTTCTTATTGCTGCTATTCTGGATGCACCCTCCTGTGACCAGACCACTCTGGCCAGTAGACTACCCGTACTCTCTCCTGCCTCAAAGTATTTTTGCTTGATGAAAAATCGTTTGTTGTCTGCTACAGTGGGATGCTAAAGTTTGGGCAACCTTGTTAATCGTCATGATTTTCCTGTATAAATCGTTGGTTGTTACGATAAAAAAAAGTCAGTTAAATATATCATATAGGAGACACACAGTGATATTTGAGAAGTGAAATGAAGTTTATTGGATTTTCAGAAAGTGTGCTATAATTGTTTAAACAAAATTAGGCAGGTGCATAAATTTGGGCACTGTTGTCATTTTATTGATTCCAAAACCTTTAGATCTAATTATTGGAACTCAAATTGGCTTGGTAAGCTCACCTGACCTACATACACCGGTGAATCCAATTATGAGAAAGAGTATTTAAGGGGGTCAATTGTAAGTTTCCCTCCTCTTTTAATTTTCTCTGAAGAGTAGCACCATCATGGTTTAGCGGAAGGATACAGAAAGCTGTCTCAGAGATTTCCGCTGTCTGTTTCCACAGTTAGGAACATATTGAGGAAATGGAAGACCACAGGCTCAGTTCAACTTAAGGCTCGGAGTGGCAGACCAAGAAAAATCTTGGATAGACAGAAGCGACTAATGGTGAGAACAGTCAGAGTCAACCCACAGACCAGCACCAAAGACCTACAACATCATCTTGCATCAGATGGAGTCACTGTGCATCGTTCAACCATTCGGCGCACTTTACACAAGGAGATGCTGTATGAGAGAGTGATGCAGAGGAAGCCTTTTCTCCGCCCACAGCAGAAAAAGTGCCGCTTGAGGTGGGCTAAAGCACATTTGGACAAGCCAGCTTCATTTTGGAATAAGGTGCTGTGGACTGATGAAACTAAAATAGAGTTATTTGGCCATAACAAGGGGCGTTATGCATGGTGGAAAAAGAACACAGCATTCCAAGAAAAACACCTGCTACCTACAGTAAAATATGATGGTGGTTCCATCATGCTGTGGGGCTGTGTGGCCAGTGCAGGGACTGGGAATCTTGTCAAAGTTGAGGTATGCATGGATTCCACTCAGTATCAGCAGATTCTGGAGACCAATGTCCAGGAATCAGTGACAAAGCTGAAGCTGCGTCGGGGCTGGATCTTTCAACAAGACAACGACCCTAAACACTGCTCAAAATCCACTAAGGCATTTATGCAGAGGAACAAGTACAACGTTCTGGAATGGCCATCTCAGTCCCCAGACCTGAATACAATTGAAAATCTGTGGTGTGACTTAAAAAGAGCTGTCCATGCTCGGAAGCCATCAAACCTGAATGAACTAAAGATGTTTTGTAAAGAGGAATGGTCCAAAATACCTTCAACCAGAATCCAGACTCTCATTGGAACCTACAGGAAGCGTTTAGAGGCTGTAATTTCTGCAAAAGGAGGATCTACTAAATATTGATTTCATTTCATTTTTGTGGTGCCCAAATTTATGCACCTGCCTAATTTAGTTTAAACAATTATAGCACACTTTCTGTAAATCCAATAAACTTCATTTCACTTCTCAAATATCACTGTGTGTGTCTCCTATATGATATATTTAACTGACATTTTTTATCGCAACAACCAACGATTTATACAGGAAAATCATGACGATTAACAAGGTTGCCCAAACTTTAGCATCCCACTGTATATGCAGTAAGTGATCAGTAAATTTAGATTGTGCTTTTTTCCATACTGCTTCAGACTGCTGAGAGGGTATACTTATATATAACTGTTCACTCCTTGTTACTTCCTGCTGTATAGCTTTAGTGAGTGCCCTAGTTTTAATTTTACGTCTTTTAATTTTCTGACTATAAAGGCCTCTTACATATGCTTTCATAGCGTCCTATACTGTCCCTATAGCTGCTGATCCTTTATTGAAATTGAAAAATTCCTCTATTTGTTCTGTCAGGGGGTCGTCTTCGTCTAATAATTGTATCCAAAATGGATGGAGTTTCCAGAGCACTGAACCACAGCGCCCTCTATCTTTTCCAAAACTCAATTCTATGCGAATGGGTGAATGATCAGAGAGGCAGCGCGGTAGGTATTCTATAACAGAGGTATATGGCAATGCTTCTAGAGACCCAATGGGTAAATCTATTCTGGACAGGGAAATATGAGACGCAGAAAAGCAGGAGTACTGCCGTTCCTGTGGGAATCTGATTCTCCACATGTCGTGCAGGTCCAGTTCTCTGAGTAGCTTCGCCAATGAGGTCTCCCCAGCATTTGTTAGGTTATGAGGCGGCGGAAACTTATCCACAGAAGGATCTAGATATTTGTTAAAATCACCCATCATTAGAATTGGCACCTGTGGACCTTGAGCTACCCATGACATTACCTCTTTTATTGTGCCGCAGGAATATGGCGGTGGGATGTACATGGCAATTAGGAAGAATTGTACCCCAAAAATAGAGCAGTGCAGGCAGACATATCGGCCCTCCGTGTCAATTTTGCTAGAGTGACATTCAAGGGGAAGAGCTCTATGGACTAGGAGACTAACTCCCCTAGCGTGTGTAGAAAAGGTGGAATGAAAGGCCTGCAAGACCCATGGTTTGTGAAGCAGCCTATGGGATTGTTTTATTTTTATTTTTTAAACTCGCTTTATTGAAGAATTGCAATCAAGGTATGTAATAGATCATTCAGAAAAGTGTACAGTAAATCACACATCTTATAGTACAGATCAGAATTTTACAATATCATGACAAGTAAGAGCAAAGATACAACAATAACACAATATGTCAATAAAACGTCTATGTTAACAATCCCACATTGTGTTGTGGCTCCTTTAAATGAACACCCTCCTATATTTTGGAATACTGAGTGGAATGGTATACAGGGTTGCTAAACCATAGAGTATAAGTGGGCCGACGTGACAGTCAGTGGAGAAGCACACCACGGTCCCCATATCTTTTGAAATTTCTGAGGGCATCCCCTGCGGGAATAGATAATCCTTTCAAAGGGAATGATGTTATTGACTAGGACCTTCCATTGGCCAACCGTGGGGGAGCAATAGCCTTTCTGGCTAGGAAAAGAGCCTCCCTGATAAAAGTGAGTGTGTAACGTGAGAGCAGATCATCTTCAAGAATTCCTAGGAGACAAGCTTTGGGGCACACCTCTAGGGTATCTGGGATCAAGGTGGATATGACATCAACTACAGCCCTCCAGCCTATGGGATTGTTTAGATAAGTGAGTCTCAGTGTGGCATATTATGGCTGGCTGATACTTTTGAACGGCCATAAAAACCGCTTGGCGTTTAGTGGGATCTCCCAGGCCTCTAACATTCCACACTATAATGTGAGTTTTATCCGCCATCATCCCGTGGAAGACATAAAGAAAAGAAGATCTAGGCATCAAGATAAGGAATTTACCTGGCAGTACAATTGCGTGCATCATCTCTCTGCAGGTCCTAACCCCAAGTAAACCATGAACATGATATTCCCAACAAAAATAACTTTTGGTGGTGCCAGAACAGGAAAAGTTCCTGTAACCCGCAACATAGAAGGCAAGAACATATCCGCATTCACGGAACAGATCTCAGTAATAGAGACCTGGGCAGCAGTAAAACAAATGGCTTTTTGGTACAGTTAACTCTTGGTAGTTCAACTAAACATATATCAACAGCACAAGTATGGCTACTAAAGTCATTGTTATAAGATGGCACCAGATTGCTACTCCAGAGCACTGTGGCGACAATAGAAGAATGGGCTCTCAACAATTAGGAAACATTATACAGGGTGGGCCATTTATATGGATACACCTTAATAAAATGGGAATGGTTGGGGATATTAACTTCCTGTTTGTGGCACATTAGTATATGTGAGGGGGGAAACTTTTCAAGATGGGTGGTGACCATAGTGGCCGTTTTGAAGTCGGCCATTTTGAATCTAACTTTTGTTTTTTCAATAGGAAGAGGGTCATGTGACACATTAAACTTATTGGGAATTTCACAAGAAAAACAATGGTGTGCTTGGTTTTAACGTAACTTTATTCTTTCATGAGTTATTTACAAGTTTCTCTTTGTTTACAGCCATTGACATGTCGCCGAGGTTAACACGTGAGGAGCGGATAGAAATTGTGTTGATGTCTGGTAAACGCAGTAACCGGGTCATTGCAGCAGATTTCAATGCAGGACACCCCACGAGACCACCCATCTCCCATGCTACAGTTAGCAAACTGCTTGCTAAGTTTCGTGAAACTGGTTCAGTGTTGGATTTGCCAAAATGTGGATGCATGAAATCTGTCTCTAATGAAGAAACATCAGTGGCTGTCCTAGCTTCATTCAGCAAGAGCCCACAGCGTAGCACTCGCCGCATGTCACTGGAGAGTGGCATTAGTCGAACATCCCTTCGGCGGATATTAGCTACTCACAAATGGCACCCTTACAAACTCCAGCTACTGAAGCATCTCAACGAGGATGACCCAGATCGGCACACTGAATTTGCAGAATGGGCAAAACAAAAATTGGAACAGGACCCTCAGTTTACGCAGAAGATTTTGTTCAGTGATGAGGCAAACTTTTATGTGAATGGTGAAGTTAAACAAAACCACCGCTATTGGTCTGACACTAACCCACATTGGATAGATCCCTCCAAGACTGTTGGAACAAAAAAAATTATGGTGTGGTGTGGTATATGGGGTACAAAGATAGTGGGGCCATTCTTCATCAATGGAAACCTCAAGGCCACTGGATATGCAAAATTGCTACATGATGAAGTTTTTCCAGCAAGATGGTGCACCACCACATTATGGGTGTCAGGTCCGAGCATTCCTAGATGAACAGTTTCCTGGAAAGTGGATTGGTCGTCGTGGGCCAGTTGAATCTCCCGATCTGACCCCCTTAGACTTTCATCTTTGGGGTCATCTGAAGGCAATTGTCTATGCTGTGAAGATACGAGATGTGCAGCACCTGAAACTACGGATACTGGAAGCCTGTGCTAGCATTTCTCCTGCGGTGTTGCTATCAGTGTGTTAAAAATAAAGTTACGTTAAAACCAAGCACACCATTGTTTTTCTTGTGAAATCCCCAATAAGTTTGATGTGTCACATGACCCTCTTCCTATTGAAAAAACAAAAGTTGGATTCAAAATGGCCGACTTCAAAACGGCCGCCATGGTCACCACCCATCTTGAAAAGTTTCCCCCCTCACATATACTAATGTGCCACAAACAGGAAGTTAATATCACCAACCATTCCCATTTTATTAAGGTGTTTCCATATAAATGGCCCACCCTGCACGTCCCCAGAGTCCTCTAGATTCTCCTCAGTGAAGTCCCAGGTGCGGCGTTTTCCACTTTTCTATCAATCGTTTTCGTAACTTTCGGAGGAAGGGGATTCCGTTTGTTCAATCCAACGGTTGGCGTCCTCCGGGGATTTGAAGAAGTGGATCTTTCCTTTAAACACTACCCGGAGCTTTGAGGGATATAGCATGGAGTACTGTATATTCTGTGATCGTAGGAGCCTTTTAACATCCAGGAATCGTGCACAGCGTCTCTGCACCTCCGCTGAAAAGTCAGGAAAGATAGAAACTTTATGTCCAGCCATAGATAGATTCTGGTGCTCCCTTGCTTTGCGAAAAATGGTATCTCTATCTTGAAAATGTAAAATCCTCATTAGCATTGGTCTAGGAGGGCCTCCCGGTGGTGGTGGGCGAAACGGCACTCTGTGCGCCCTCTCTATAGCAAAGAAGGGCGATAGAGAGTCTTTCCCAAATATCTCTCTAAACCAATCCTCAAAGAATTAGACAACATGGGGCCCTTCAGCTTTTTCAGGGACCCCCAAAACACGAAGGTTATTTCGTCGCGATCTGTTTTCCAAGTCCTCCGTTTTACTTATTAGGAGAGTGATGTTGTGTATTACTTTAGCCAGATCACGTTTCATAGGGGAGACTTGGTCTTCCAGTTGGCTTACTCGCCCCTCCGCTTCAGTGATTCTGTCATTTACTTTCCTTATATCTTGTCTAATAAAGGACACATTTTCTTGGAGGGACCCAATGGATGTGTTAAGGGTCATCAGAGCTGCACTACATATATGTCCTTGATAGTAGGATCGGGCAGCAGTGGCAGTGTAGGGAAAGAGGGGGTAGAGGGTTGCACATAGGCATTGTGCAGTGAGCCATGCTCAGTTGGCGCCCCCCGCCCTCACTTGCCTTTAGCCCCTCCACGTGGGATCCGCCATCTTGGGAGCAGGAGCCTTGCTCTGCAGAATGATCGGCCGAGTCTGCCGCTTGGTCCGCTATCGCCCCAGGCAGAGTGTCCTCTTGTACAGGGTCCTCTTTTGTGGGGGGGAACTCGGGCATATTGCTCCAGGCGCGCTGCGACCTCCGCCACTTTAGTAGATGCGGCCGCGCCATGTTGTTTTGCCGGGGTCGGTCCCGACGCCTCCTTTTCTTTTCTGGCCGAGCGGGTCATACTGGCCTGGGGTTACAGAGAGGTTCCCCTTAGGATATTAGTGGTGCCTGGCTGTTTTAATTTACCACAACCACAGGATGGTGAAGAAGGATTTTCTCAAGCGCTGCACGGGAGCTCTAGCGCACACAACCTCCTACATTGCCGGCCAGGCCACACCCCTTCCCTTATTATTTCTACTAGAAGTTATGAATGACTTGCTAGCAGTCTGCAGTAAGGGTACAGAGGGGAGGTAACCAGTTTGGGGGGGGGGGGGGGGGGTCTATGCACAGTCTGAGAATGCAAGCAGTGACTGGATAAAGGGAGACTGTGCAGGGACACCCCCCCAACTGGTTACCTCCCCTTTGTACCCTTACTGCAGTCCTCTAGCAATTCATTCATAACTTCTAGTAGAAATAATAAAGGAACGGCACAACATATAGATGCTTCAGAATGATTACTACATGGGGAATGCAAGTAGCTATTAAAACAGGCATGTCAGGAGCGGTGACAGGTCCTCTTTAATACTGATGACCTATCCTCAGGATAGGTCATCAATATCAGATCGACAGGGGTGTGACACCCAGCACCCCTGCCGGTCAGCTGTATGAGGAGACGCCGTGCGCAGTGTGCACGTGCCGTCTACCTTCTCTCCCTCTTCCTGCTATGTCTATAGTAAAGCAGCAGCAGAGCAGGTAGAGATGGGAGACGGCATGTGCACACTGCGCGCACCATCTCCTCATACAGCTAATCGGTGGAGATGCTTGGTGTCGGACCCCCGCCAATCTGATACTGGTACTGCAAATAAAGTAGGGTTTGAAACCGTATAACTGGTTTTCCTTAACATAGAACTTCTTACCTGTAACTTTCTCTGACACACTTCTCTGCAGCAACAAAGTCATTCCTATGAAGATGCACTAACACTTGGGCAATTGTTTTCTACAAAAAAAAAAAAAAAAGAGAAAAATATAGAAAGTTAATATCACACTGTAAAACAGGAAAACATTTAAAAATTTTTAAATATGCAGAGCCTTGAAATGGATCCTAAAAGTAAGCAAGAAGTATAGTTGCCCTCACTGTTTGTAGGTCTGCTGCTGTAAAATGCTCAAACGCGCTGTAAAACGCTCAAGTGAGAACCAGGGCCATAGGGAAGCATTGGTTTTCATGTGTTGAGCGTTTTACAGCGCGTTTGAACGCGCTGTAAAACGCTCAAGTGTGAACCCAGCCTTACAGACAGACGCTGGACTGTGAGGAGGAGGGAGAACATAGATGACCAAAGAAGATTTCTTCATATATTTCTCAGTTTTTTTTTTAACTTGTTTTATTGAAGTATAACAAGCAAAGAGTGGTACATTACAGACATCAAGGTATCACATTTTGTCAAACATGCAACCGTAAATCACAGGAATAAAGCAATGTTTTACATAGATACATCTTTAAATAAAAGGTGAGATACATGGCAAAACAAGATATAGTCATGAAATGAGGAGCCCCGAACGAAAAAGGGAACACTACACATAGTGCATAGCGACACGTGGCGTATACTGAAAAACAAGAAGGACTAGACACTGGAATACATATGGGCCGAAGAAACCGTTAACTGAGACGAGCACCACGGCCCCCAAATTCTCATATTTTTTAGGGCATTTCCTGTGTGTGAACATTATTTTCTCTAAAGGGATAGTTTGATTTACCCAGAGCCTTCCACTGACTGACAGTAGGCAGTCTCTCCGCCATCCACCGAAGGGCAACTGCCTTCCTAGCAAGGAAAAGTGTTTCCCTCAGAAAAATACATACATAATGTGAGCGAAAGTCATCCTCAACTATCCCTAGAAGACAAACCTTAGAGCAAATCTCCAAACTGCCAGGAATCATAGTGGACAGAACTGCCACGACATCCCTCCAAAATGAGCGTGTTCAATTGTGCGCATCTTTGGCATCTGGTATGGGACATCCTGCCCATTTTAAATAGTCTGGTCGGGGTGAGATAACACCTATGCAATATAAATAATTGTATCAACAGTGCTCCAGACTAAAAAAAATACCTATATTTTTAGTCTCCAAATCGAAACCGATTTAAAATTTTGGTATCGTGACAACACTACACCGATCAGATCGGCGTAGGGTTGTTTTGATACCAAAATTTTTATTCCCTTTCGTCACCATCAAAAAGTATTGCCATACTCAATAACGCGCCAAAAAAAAAAAAAAAAAAGCTGCGTGCATTTCGCATTTTATGAAACGCTCGGCCCATAATAGAACAGTCCTATTCTATTTTTTGGGGTGACAAGGTGACAAAAAAATGGCGAATGCTCACCGCATAGGAGATATTTTTTAATAATTTAATAGTTTGGACTTTTCGGACGCAGCGCTATGTAATATGTTTATTTATTTATTGTTTATATATTTTATATGTAAAATTAGGAAAGGGGGGATTTAAACTTAATATTTTTAGTGCTTGTGTTTTTTTTTTTTTACTTACTATTAGCCCCCTTGTGCTATTCACCCTTAGGCCCCTTTCACATGGGCGAGATTTCTGCACAGGTGCAATGCGTGAGGTGAATGCATTGCACCCGCACTGAATCCGGACCCATTCACTTCTATGGGGCTGTGCACATGAGCGGTGATTTTCACGCATCACTTGTGCGTTTGCGTGAAAATCGCAGCATGCTCTATGTTGTGCGTTTTTCACGCAACGCAGGCCCCATAGAAGTTAATGGGGCTGTGTGAAAATCGCAAGCATCCGCAAGCAAGTGCGGATGCGGTGTGATTTTCACGCATGGTTGCTAGGTTGAAAGTCTATTCACTGTATTATTTTCCCTTATAATAGCATTCTTTAATAGAGAATGCTAAGTAGAAGGTCAATATAATAAATATTATATACACCCCAGTATAATAAACATTGGTGGTGCAGTGCGCCCCCCCCCCCCCCCAACACCCAAGTATAATAAACATTGGTGGCGCAGTGGGCAGTGCCAATGAGGGTTAAAAAAATAATAATAATTAACTCACCTCCTCCAATTGATCACATAGCAGCCGGTCTCCTGTTCTTTCTTCAGGACCTGTCAAAGGACCTGTGGTGACATCACTGCGCTCATCACATGGTACATCACATGATCCATCACCATGGTAATTGACCATGTGATGAGCTCAGTGACGTCACCACAGGTCCTGAAGAAAGAACAGGAGATCGGCAGCTACGCGATCAATTGGAGGAGGTGAGTTAATTTTTTAACCCTCATTGGCACTGCCCACTGCGCCACTAATGTTTATTATAATGGGGTGGTTTTTTTTTTGGGGGGGGGGGCACTGCGCCACCAATGAAGATAACTGAGCTGTTAATACAAATACAGGAGGCGGGTGCCGGAATCAAATAGCCGGCACCCGACCTCTATGACAGGGAGCTGCGATCCGCTGCAGTTAACCCCTCAGGTACCGCACCTGAAGGGTTAACTGCCACTGATCGCAGCTCCCTGTCATAGAGGTCGGGTGCCAGCTATTTGATTCCGGCACCCGCCTCCTGTATTTGCATTAACAGCTCAGTTATCTTCATTGGTGGCGCAGTGGCCACAGCCCCTCCCCTCCTCCTCCGGTCTCTCTTCTTACTGGCAGCGGCGGCAGCACAGGGGGGGGGGGGGGGGGAGGGAGAGACTCCTCCTCTTCGCTGCTGATTAGAACATAGGCGGCGGGGCAGAGAACTATCATCTCCTGTGCCCCGCCGCTGTATTCAACTGCAGAGCTGCGGCGGAGGGTCTAGTCGCTAAAAAGTCTTGTCACCATTTGTAAATTCTAAGTCGCATTGGCGACCATTATGGTCGCCATCTGGAGCCCTGATCAATCTATTGTTGAAAGACGGTGAGACACCAACAGAAGCAGCTAAAGCCTCACTCCTCTCTTCGGAAGTGAGGCGAGGTATGTTTCTCTCCATCTACTCTCCACAGCCAAGGGTGTTGACAACATTTTAAGGTCAAGGATATGTGTGTAAAGAGCGGAAATCATACCCTTCGGGCCCTGGGTCTTAAGGATACCAATTAGCGGATAGGTGGATACAGATCTTTTAATAATATGAAACTGCGTTTGGAGGGCATGTCGCAGCTGCAAATATCTAAAGAAGTGCGGACGGGTAATCCCTGTTTTTTCTTGCAACTGAGTGAACGAAAATAAGATTCCGTTCTCGTACAGGTCCCGTAAGGTGAACACTCCATGGCCTTTCCATATATTTTCCCCTTCACAGTGTAGCAAATGAGGGAACATCATATTGTTCCATAAAGGAATAACATCTGGCAGATCACTATATTGCTGAAGTTTTGCGGCTCTCCAAACCTGGTGCGCTAGTCTGTGGATTTGTAAAAGCTGTCCCGAAACCGATGAGAAGCTTTCCAATACAGGCCACAGATTGGACAGCCGCAAATGTTGCTGCAAGTAATATTCAGAATTAGGAAGTGTAGTTTGTGACACCCATAGCACTAAGAATTGCAATTGACCAGCAAGGAAATATAAATATAGGTCAGGCAGAGCCGCTCCACCTTGTTGCCAGCTTCTTTGCAAGGTATTCAATGCTAGTTTCCGTCTTTCTTTGTCCCAAATAAAGGTGGCCATTTTAGAGTGCAAGCGGTCAAAGAAGTTACGGGGAATCGGGGTGCAAGCGTGTTCAGGCAGATATAGCGCTTTAGGCAATAAAATCATTTTAATCAGGTTCAGTCTCCCCTGGTAGATATGGGGGGGGGGGGGGGGGGTACCCCAGGACTTGAACTTGTCTATAAAATAAGATTTAATGGGAACAATACTTAAATTGTGGGATAGGAGGGGATGTTTTGTAATGATGATGGCCAAATATTTAAACCGGTCTACAACCATTAAATTGTGATAAACAGAGGGCCACTCTGGGGACCATAATGGCATAAGGGCCGATTTGGTCCAATTAATGCGAAGACCAGAAAAAAAAAACAAATTGCTCTATGAGGTCTATCGCTCTGGGCAACGATGTCTCCACCTCATCCATGTATAAAATTAGATCATCTGCATAGAGACCTAGCCTGTCTTCTCCGTTTCCCATAGATATCCCTTTAAATATTGAGTCTTGATGGATTCTAAGCGCCAAGTGTTCAATAGCTACCGCGAACAGAAGGGGAGACAGTGGGCACCCCTGCCTGGTTTCCCTATGTAGCTGGAAAGTTGGTGATAATGAGCCGTTGTTAGAATGTTGGCCATAGGTGTCTTATATAGAATATTAACCCACTGGATAAAAACTGGGCCAAAAACCAAAACATTTTAAAGCTTGCACCAGATAGGGCCACTCAGAGTCAAATGCTTTGGCCGTATCCAGCGCAGCTAAGGCGCATTGTTTTTGTCCTGCACACCCAAGTTGCTATATAACCTGTGCCCGCCTAATGTTGCTAGAGGTAGACTGGGGATAAAACCCGTCTGATTCTCATGTATTATGGAGGTTATCACCTTATTCAGTCTATTCGCCAATATTTTTGTAATCTAAATTCAACAAAGATATTGGGCGATAAGAACCGCACTCCAGATAGCTTTTGTCGGGCTTCAGCAATACAACAATAGAGGCATCATACAGCGACTCAGCAAGGCGGCCTCTTTCAAAAGAAGAGATATACATTTTTTGTAATTTCGGCCCCAAACATCCACATATTTGGAATAGACTTCTAGCGGTATACCATCCGGGCCCGGGGATTTCTCTAAATTTAATCCCTTGATCGCCTCATTAATCTCTTCTAGCGTGATTATCTCATCTAACAGTTCCCTGTCCAGAGTGGATAATTGTGGATGCAACACTTCCTGGAGGTATGCTTCCAGGGCGGACGTGGAATACTGAATTACAGATCCATATAAGTCCTGATAGAACTCCCTGAATCTGCCCAGTACTCCATCCGGCTCTTCAATCAGGTGTCCCGTAGCACCTGCAATACTGGAGGAGCCATGCGGTCTCTGCGTATCACCTGCGCCAGTACCTTACCCGTTTTATTACCTTGTTGTTTGAGGAATAGCAATTTACGATCACTTTTTTCTTTCAAATGTGTCATATACAGTCTCCCCTTCATCATCCAATCTGTCCTATTTTCCTCTAAAGGATCAGAGGTATATTTACGTTCAGCATTTCTACACTGAATGCCCAACTCCTCTCTACGGTGGGAGAATTTCTTGATATAAGAGATGGAGGATTTGAGACATCCACGCAAAAAGGCCTTCAAGGTCTCCCACAGCAAGGGAGGGTCAACGTCAACTATATTAACTTCAAGAAAAGCATTAAGTTGATCTGGGATACGATCATTCAAATTCATCAAGGATAGCCAGAATGGGTGAATGCGCAGCTTGGGACCACGACTGACCTCACCAGATACAACGGTCGTCGCTATAATAGGTGCATGGTCAGATGGACCCTGAGCAGCATACTGCACTTCTTGTATCGCTAGAAAAGTATTAGCAGTGCCAAACTAATAATCTATCCTAGATAAAGCTCCCTTAGAAGGAGTAAAACAGGAATATTCTATACGACCTGGGAATTTTTCCCTCCACACATCCAGCCACCCCAACTCTGAGAGGAATCTCGCAAGGATGGTATTAGACGAACGGGGACCAATACTATGAGACGGATTGTGGAACCTATCCATAGATTCGTCCAATACCATATTAAGATCGCCCATACAGAGTAGTCTTGCAAAGGGAAATTGTGCTGCAAAACGCACCGCCGCTTGTAGCAGAGAGAGATTAGCAGGAGGAGGGTTATACAGATTAAGTACAACATATGGAACACCATTGATGTGAGCGTAAGAGAAAACTTATTTTCCCTCAGGATCAACAGTTGTCTGATGTGGTTCCCACCGAACTGTGCGGTGTACCAACAAAAGACACACCTCTGGAATAGGAGTTCCCATATGCGCTTTCCACCCACTGTACCCAGGTTTTTTTTAACTCTCCCTCCCGTGTCAGCTGTAAGATGGCTTTTCTGTAAACCTAGAATATGCAGGGCATAACTACGAATATGTGCGAGTACTGCCATGCGTTTTCTGGGACCTCCTAGACCTCTCACATTCCAAGACATCACGCTATATGTCTCAGTTTTAACTAGTCGATAAAACAGGAGCAAGGCAAATATGGAGGTGAAGGCAGGAAGGGCTGGGATGTATCATATTTTGTGCAACTTCTGTGTTTAGCGTTTCTTTAAAGTCAGGAATAGTTAATCATTTCATTCAAGTATTTTCTTGCAGAAAGCGGTATAAATTCTGCCAAAGAAGACACGTGTGATATTTTTTATCTATAATAAGACGTAATTACCGTATTTTTCGCACTAAAAGATGCACTTTTTCCACCCAAAGGGAGGGGGGAAATGTCAGTGGGTCTTATACGGCGAATACTAATGAGCACTTCCATTATGGAAAGACTCATTAGTACAGAAGAATCAGGAAGCGGTGAATGCTGCACTCTACGGACTCTGGTCCTTGACAGCTCGCCGTGTTGTGACTGCGCACAGCACGAGGACGTCAGGCACTCTGTTACCTCATGCTGTGCGTGTCGGGTCACAGCACAGTGTGTGGCAGGCTGAACAAGAAGAGCGCTGGATCCTAGGAGCGGCAGCAGTGTCCAGAGCAGGAGAGGCAAGTTGATTTTTTTATTTTTATTTTTTATTTGGTCTGAGCATGGTGTTCTTCTGATTTGAGGTCTGAATGGGGGTCATTCACATTGGGGTCCGATTAGAGGTCTTATTAACACTGGGGCTCTAAGATAAGGTCTGATTAACATTGGGGGTCAGATTGGTGGTTTGATTTGAGGTCTAAGGAATCTGGTAATCTCTATAATGGGGACACCCCTTTGCTTTGTTTTCCTTCCTTTGAGGGATATCTGGCTTTCACTGTGTTGAAGACCCATAACTGGGGCTCCACGGTTATTTTGCATATCACTGTTTCCCAGGGAGCTTTGCACTTTGGATTGAGGAGTTGAGTCTCTTAAATGAGGCTCCACTGTGTTTTCTGTAGCTGGTCTCCCTAATATCAGCTATTGTTTTGTTTGATGTACCATATTATGTCTGATTTTCATTTTTTACATTAAAAAGGTGTTGTCCGGGCTGTCCCATAGACATACAGCAGCAAGCAGGAAGAGAGACGGCACGTGCACACTGCGCGTGCCGTCTCCTCACACAGCTGATCAACAGGGATGTCGGAACCCTACAGATCTGATATTGATGACCTATCCTGAAAATGCCCGAACAACCCCTTTAATGTAAAAAATGAAAATCTGACATAATATGGTACATGACCATCTAACAAAGCTAGAACCTGCTCTGTACATCACATGGATCGATAAGCCCTCCCCATTCATTGCACTGCTTGAGTTTCTTCAGGTTAGCACCTCAGGAGGCAAGTCATTTCTCGGGGATGGCAGGTGACAGTGGAAGGCTGGAATGGAGCATGTGTGACCGGCTCATTCAGCTCAGTCACAGGACCAGGGGTAATTCATGTTTCATGCCGAATTATATGAAACTACTAACATTATGATTTAATGTTGGAACAACCCCTTTAAAAGGTGCCTTACTATCATAATATTTATTTCATAAGGTTTCATCAGTCTTTATTACTATTTTGAGGAAACCGGCTACTTTATCCACTACTTACATGTGCTCCTATGAACAGGGGATTTTTACGGCTGCAGGTTTTCTGTCATTTAAGGATAAACCACGCTCCATCTCATGTCGAATGATGGACCCCATGGTCTTATATAATAATATGATCCACCAGGCTCCACTGTGTTGTCTGTTGTTTTGACAGTAAGAACAGAACTACCTACTGCTCTGCTCTTTTTATTTACGCACTTATATAGCGCCGACATATTCTGCAGCGCTTTACAGACATTATCATTGCTTGTTCTCACCAATGAAGCTCAAAATCTAAGTTGGGGTGTGGGAGGAAACCAGAGGAAACCCACGCAAACTCCATGTAGATATTGGCGTTGAACCTAGAACCCTGCGCTACAAGGGACCGGCGCTCACCACTGAATCTGTGACAAAGACTTTGACGCCAGTGTAAACAGAGCCTAATTTCAATGCACAACCCCCAAAACACACATTATCATGTTAACCAACCAATGTAGAATAGATAAAAAAATGGATTCAGAAAAAAACCAAAAGACTGGAATGGACACAAGCGGACTAGAGGGTACGTATCATACCTTATAACATGTAGGGTAATTCTCTATTTCTTTGTACATATTCTTTTCTTTTAGAATGGATACTACAGCATCATCTAGCCTGAAAGAAAAAGTACAGTAATATACTGTATATAAGTGAATATAAAACTGAACAAGTACCCAAATGAAGACAAGGCGATTTGATGCCATTACGAATCAATGGATTTGTATTGTACAGATGTCAAAAACAGCATAATAATGAAGTGGATTATGTATTTTGTGAAGCAAATCATTACATGAAGGCCCCCGGTGGCTGTTCTCTGAACTGCCTGCTCCCGCTGACCGCACTTGTTTTCAAACCGGCTCGCGCACAGGCACAGGCAAGGGCTTACCTGTGCCTCGCCGGACTTGTGAAAAAAGATGGCAGCTCGTATATGTTCGCGGGCGAACAACGCGAACTGGCCATCACTGGTCTGCACTACTTTCTTTGGAGACTGCATGGTCGTTCCATTATGCTAAATGATTGACCAAAAAAAATAAAAAAAAACTAGCAATATGTATGTGCAGAGACAGCCCATTTAAAAGGATAGGGGATAACTAACTGATTGGCGGGGCTCCGACTGCCGGGGCCAGCACTGATCCCGAGAACGGGGGTCTTGTACCCCCACCATGATGGAGCAGCAGGCGCAGCATGCTCCCTGCCACTCCATTCATTCTTTATGGGAGTGTGGAAACAGCCATAGTCTGTACTGCCTCTGACAGTCCCACAGAGAATGAACAGAGGAGAAAAGTGCATGCGCAGCCTGCTGCTCCAAAACGGCAGGGGAATGAGACAGCCGTTCTCGGGATCGATGGGAGTCCTAGTGGTTAGACTCCCAGCAATCACTTTGTTATCTCTTAGGCCTCTTTCACACTACCGTTTTTTATTTCCGTTTTGCGGGCCGTTTTTTTACGTTCCGTATACGGAGCCATTCATTTCAATGGTTCCGCAAAAAAAACGGAATGTACTCCGTATGCATTCCGTTTCCGTATTTCCGTCCCGTTGAAAGATAGAACATGTCTTATTATTGCCCGCAAATCACATTCCGTGGCTCCATTCAAGTCAATGGGTCCGCAAAAAATACGGAACACATATGGAAATGCATCTGTAAGTCTTCCGTATCCGTTCCGTTTTTGCAGATGCATCTATTGAAAAAGTTATGCCAAGCCCAATTTTTTCTATGTAATTACTGTATACTGTATATGCCATACGGAAAAACAGAACGGAAAAACAGAATGGAAACGGAAACAAAAAACGGAACAACGGATCATTGAAAATAGGACCGCAAAACACTGAAATAGCCATACGGTAGTGTGAAAGAGGCCTTATTCTGTGGACAGGGGATAACTCCCAAACTTGGCGCAACCACTTTAAAGGGAATCTGTCACCAGTTTTATGGTGTCCTAATTAAGGTCTCCTTAGCAAAATGCGGGGTCGCTTTCTTTAACTGACAAAATCTTGTATTGAACAGCTCCAGTGCATGCTGAATGAGTCCTGATATTCATGAGCTCCTGGCTCTCCCCGCCCACCTGCTGCTGATTCATATAGATAAACCTGTCAATCAGAGGCAGGTGGGTGGGGAGAGCGGTGAGCTCATGAATATTAGGACTCATTGGCATGTGATGGAGCGGTTAGATCCTAGCAGCAGAAAACTGCTGACAGATTCCCTTTATGGATGCTGTTCCCAGGAACAGTCCAATCAGGGCTCGCGGTGTAAAGACACATCAGGAGGAATGATCATGCCCAGCTTTCGGTTTATTCATGCATTTCTATAAAGAATGAGAGGAACAGCACAGGGTGTAGCTCTATGAACAGAAGATACAGGCATAGGGATGAGATACTCTGAAGACAATGCCAGTGTATGCCAATGGCAATCAAGGCTAATTCATCACCTATCAAGGCTTACAGGGCTCAGCGATTACAAAAAAAAATAATAAAAAAGAAGAAGAATATTCAATAAATAAGCGTTGCCAGTACCGGCGAGCTCTCACTAGAAGTCTTGAAGCCTTTCCTAGAAGTTCCACTGCTTGACGTAAACGTTCTTCATTCTGTGGAGGAAGATGAGATATTTAAAAATTTACCAGCAAAAGATTTACTGTCATTTCTGATCAAAATGTGTCACTGCAGTAGTGTCATTTCACCTGCCATGAACAGTAAACAAAGAATAGTCGTCCCATGGCTAAATGTTACATTAGGCTACTTTCACACTAGCGCTTTTAATTCCGCTATTGAGATCAGTCACAGGAGCTCAATAGCGGGTGAAAACGCTTCAGTTTTGTCCCCATTTATTGTTAATGGGGACAAAACTGAACTGAACGAAACAGAATGCACCAAAATGCATACCGTTCCGCTCCCATCGCGCACAGAATAACGCTACAAGCAGTGTTTTTCTGTCTGCAATGTGGTGCGGAGCAAGATGGATCCGTCATGACTCACAATGTAAGTCAATAGGGACGGATCCGTTTTTTCTGACACTAGAAAACAGATCCGTCCCCTATTGACTTTCAATGGTGTTCATGACGGATCAGTCATGGCTATATAAGACATAATACAACCGGATCTGTTCATGACGGATGCATGCGGTTGTATTATTGTAACGGAAGCGTTTTTTGCAGATCCATGACGGATCCGCAAAAAAACGCTAGTGTGAAAGTAGCCTTACTCTGCTAGATTTCACAAAAAACTATTTTTCAATCTGAATACACGTAATGGTGCCCCCGGCGCGCTTTTGATTCCCTCTCTGAACATTTCAGCCTCATTTTTTTTTTTTTATCAAAGAAAAGTAATCCAGCAGGTCTCCGGTAAAAACTCGAAGTTTATTTATTTGCAGCCGCACGCTGATATGTCCTGCTCGTCTCTGTATGCACCGCATGTGTTATAACAAAAAAAAAGTCAAAGTTTTTACCGGACAGTGCCTCTGGATTCCTTCCGATTCCTTCTTTTCATTGATCAACTTTGGAGGTGGAAACCAGGATAACCGCTGCCCGCAGTGCCGGGCTCTTAGCCACGAGTCGGAAATGTCACCAAATAAGTAGAAGACCTCAGCACACTTCCAGGGTATACAGAATTGGTGATTCTTTATTGCAGCCTTGCATAGGTTTTTGTGAGCAGTCTTCTCAGTGAGTAAGGCTCCATGCACATGTCCGTATTTTTCTGTCTGCATCGATTCACATTTATTGCGGACCCATTCATTTCTACAGGACCACAAAAGATGCGGAGAGTGCACAGTGTACTGTCTGCAACCATATGTCTGTTCTGTGTCTCCGCAAAAAAAGATGTCTTATTCTTGTCCATATTGCAAAGTATTGTAAATATTTCTACAATGGCGTGGGCTGTGCGTGACAGAAAAGGGAGCGGCTCACATGGCCGGTATCTGTGATTTGCGGACCGCAAAACCGATACGGTCATGTGCATGAAGCCTAACAGTCTTCCCTGTATGAATGTGTATACATAGCTGTCAGTAGGGGTGCACCGAAATGAAAATTCTGGTCCGAAACCGAAAATTCAGGATGCCCTTGACCGAAACTGCCTTTTTACCCAAATACTTTTAAAATACTTTTTTTTTAATGATTTTATTAATAATTCTTTTTCATGAATGAAATTCATCTGTGGGTGGCGCTGTTATGGAGAGGGGGATCTGTGGGTGGCGCTGTTATGGAGAGGGGGATCTGTGGGTGGCGCTGTTATGGAGAGGGGGATCTGTGGGTGGCGCTGTTATGGAGAGGGGGATCTGTGGGTGGCGCTGTTATGGAGAGGGGGATCTGTGGGTGGCGCTGTTATGGAGAGGGGGATCTGTGGGTGGCGCTGTTATGGAGAGGGGGATCTGTGGGTGGCGCTGTTATGGAGAGGGGGATCTGTGGGTGGCGCTGTTATGGAGAGGGGGATCTGTGGGTGGCGCTGTTATGGAGAGGGGGATCTGTGGGTGGCGCTGTTATGGAGAGGGGGATCTGTGGGTGGCGCTGTTATGGAGAGGGGGATCTGTGGGTGGCGCTGTTATGGAGAGGGGGATCTGTGGGTGGCGCTGTTATGGAGAGGGGGATCTGTGGGTGGCGCTGTTATGGAGAGGGGGATCTGTGGGTGGCGCTGTTATGGAGAGGGGGATCTGTGGGTGGCGCTGTTATGGAGAGGGGGATCTGTGGGTGGCGCTGTTATGGAGAGGGGGATCTGTGGGTGGCGCTGTTATGGAGAGGGGGATCTGTGGGTGGCGCTGTTATGGAGAGGGGGATCTGTGGGTGGCGCTGTTATGGAGAGGGGGATCTGTGGGTGGCGCTGTTATGGAGAGGGGGATCTGTGGGTGGCGCTGTTATGGAGAGGGGGATCTGTGGGTGGCGCTGTTATGGAGAGGGGGATCTGTGGGTGGCGCTGTTATGGAGAGGGGGATCTGTGGGTGGCGCTGTTATGGAGAGGGGGATCTGTGGGTGGCGCTGTTATGGAGAGGGGGATCTGTGGGTGGCGCTGTTATGGAGAGGGGGATCTGTGGGTGGCGCTGTTATGGAGAGGGGGATCTGTGGGTGGCGCTGTTATGGAGAGGGGGATCTGTGGGTGGCGCTGTTATGGAGAGGGGGATCTGTGGGTGGCGCTGTTATGGAAAGGGGGATCTGTGGGTGGCGCTGTTATGGAGAGGGGGGATCTGTGGGTGGCGCTGTTATGGAGAGGGGGATCTGTGGGTGGCGCTGTTATGGAGAGGGGGATCTGTGGGTGGCGCTGTTATGGAGAGGGGGGGATCTGTGGGTGGCGCTGTTATGGAGAGGGGGGGATCTGTGGGTGGCACTGTTATGGAGAGGGGGGGATCTGTGGGTGGCGCTGTTATGGAGAGGGGGGGATCTGTGGGTGGCGCTGTTATGGAGAGGGGGATCTGTGGGTGGCGCTGTTATGGAGAGGGGGATCTGTGGGTGGCGCTGTTATGGAGAGGGGGATCTGTGGGTGGCGCTGTTATGGAGAGGGGATATGTGCACTGTTATGGGCATAACAGTGCACAGATCCCTTTCCCCATAACAGTGCACAGATCCCTTTCCCCATAACAGTGCACAGATCCCTTTCCCCATAACAGTGCACAGATCCCCCCTCCCCATTGCAGTGCCATAGACCGATCCCCCTACCCATAACAGCCCCGGCCCTGCTGCTCACAGCATCACTCACTGCATCTTTATTTTACCTTACAATCGTGAGGCTCCAGTAACTAACAACTCTGCAGGCAGAGCGGAGGGCGGCGTAACGTCACTTACTCACGTGACGCGCCTGCTCCGCCTCCTTCATTCATAAAGTGGGCGGAGCAGGTGCGTCACGTGAGTAAGTGACGTTACGCCGGCCTCCGCTCTGCCTGCAGAGTTGTTAGTTACTGGAGCCTCACGATTGTAAGGTAAAATAAAGATGCAGTGACAAAGTAAACCGCCCGCCCGGCGCCCGCAAATGGTGGGTGACAAATCCCACACCCCATATTTTCGGCCGATATGTAACAATATCGGCCGAAGTGGATTAGGTGCATTTTCAGCCGATATTTTCGGCTGCCGGAATTTCGGTGCACCCCTGGCTGTCAGTCACTGACATGACTGTCCACCAGGCTACGGAGCAGAAATAAAACTATATATCCTTCTGCTCTATAACATGCTGCCTGCGGATTACACTGCATTATCATTTTGACAAATAGAAGTCATGCAGGATGCTGTAAGTATAGCGAATAGTTAGTGAGACTCTTGGAAATGTCAAACTATGACAACTGTGTTACTTCGAACATGTCTGTATTTACAACCAAGAGTTAAAGTGGACCTCTACATCATCCCTTAAGAGATAAAGGGGTCACCTTACATTAAGCACCAAGATCTCACTGACCCTTCTGAGGGCGATTATGAATCTATAATGTCTTGATGTGTACATTCCCTTCATGACAGCCCCAGGCTGCCGCATCACTGAACACTGTGCACTATGGTGATCAGGCAGCACAAAGCAATTCATAAGCCTATACGTATTACTGGCTAGATCATGCATCTCAGTTTACGTAACACATGCCATCTGTACCCAGGGTTCAGTCTGGATCTGGTTTCAAATTATTAATACATACATAGGCAAACACAATAAGAATTCATATAAGTATATAAATATTTTCCACTACAGACATTTACGCCATGTCATTTAGATATACCATGAATGTCTGATAGTTGGGGGTCCGATGTCTGATACAGAAAAAGCCAAATGTGTTCACTCAGCCGTCATCAGATAAAGACCTACTGCTTAAAGTACTTTTTTTTATGTTTAACATATTTTTTAATCATTTTTGAGGACGTTATTTTTTAAACTTCCATGTCACTTTTTAGATTTAAACTAAAACCCCAAATCCTGCAGTTTTTTTGGTACTGGCCACTAGGTCTAATAATTTGTACAGATCACTTTACTGCAGTTAACTCATTCTAATCCTGTCTGTAATGATATCACCTCTGTGTACAGATAAGACAGGGTCCACCATTCACAATAGGCAATTGTCAAATCTTATCTATTCCTTCCTTGTACAATGACCTCTGCACAGGGCACAGAGCATGCCTGGAAAACTCTCCCATAAAAGTCAGTGAGGTTCTATCCTGACTATTGTGTCTCGCGTTTTGTGCGGATCCGTCATGGACGGATCCGTTCAGATAATACAACCGTCTGCATCCGTTCAGAACGGATCCGTTTGTATTATCTTTAACATAGCCAAGACAGATCCGTCATGAACACCATTGAAAGTCAATGGAAGACAGATCCATTTTCTATTGTGCCAGTGAAAACGGATCCGTCCCCATTGACTTACATTGTGTGCCAGGATGGATCCGTTTGGCTCAGTTTCATCAGACGGACACCAAAACGCTGCAAGCAGTCCACCTCCAAAGCGTAATGGAGACTGAACTGATGCATTCTGAACGGATCCTTATACATTCAGAATGCATTAGGGCAAAAACGGATCTGTTTTGGACCGCTTGTGAGAGCCCTGAACAGATCTCACAAACGGAAAGCCAAAACGAGAGTGTGAAAGTAGACTAAATGCTGTTAAGAACAGCTCAGGCAAGATGGCCGCCCCCATAAACATGTTCAGTAAATAGAAGGAAAAAAAAAAAAAATCTACAATCAGAAAATAAAAACGGATTAGAAAAAGGAGATGTGTTACTATCTGGTTTTAACTGTCAGATAACATTTTTGGTGACACATTTCCTTTAAAGGGCTTCTGTCACCCCACTAAACTGTTTATTTTTTTTTTGGTTACTTATAATCCCTATACTGCGATTTATGCATACATACTGTCATTAATCATTTTGGTTCAGCAGATTCTGTTAAAAACTTACTTTTAAAATATGCAAATTACCTTGCTACCAGCAAGTAGGGCGGCTACTTGCTGGTAGCAGCCGCATCCTCCTATCCTAAAGACGCCCCCTCCGCATGCTGATTGACAGGGCCAGCGGACGGGATCTTTCTCTGCTGGCCCTGTTTGCATTCAAAATCTGGCGCCTGCGCCGTACCTGTCTTCAGTCGGCGCATGCGCACTGAGAGGAGGACGCTCGCTCGGTCGCTCCTTCCTCAATGCGCCTGCGCCGGGTGTAGATGTGACATCATCGGCGCAGGCGCATTGAGGATGGAGCGACCGAGCAAGCGTCCGCCTCTCAGTGCGCATGCGCAGACTGAAGACATGTACGGCGCAGGCGCCAGATTTTGAATGCAAACAGGGCCAGCAGAGAAAGATCCCGTCCGCTGGCCCTGTCAATCAGCATGCGGAGGGGGCGTCTTTAGGCTAGGAGGATGCGGCTGCTACCAGCAAGTAGCCGCCCTACTTGCTGGTAGCAAGGTAATTTGCATATTTTAAAAGTACGTTTTTAACAGAATCTGCTGAACGAAAATGATTAATTACAGTATGTATGGATAAATCGCATTATAGGCATTATAAGTAACCAAAAAAAAAAAAAACTGTTTAGTGGGGTGACAGAAGCCCTTTAAGGGCACTCTTACTTGACGGCACTGCAGAATCACAAGCATACCTCAAAGACGGACGCAGACTGCTGATATAAGTAGACAGCTTTTTCCAAATTTACATGTTCTATAAGCCTGGAATCAGAGAAGGTGTACAGTCATTCTGTTGTCGGAGAGTTACGCGCCATACTGCAGATTATGGTTGTGGAACAGACATGCTCATGTCCTACTGACTCACTTCCCAGCCCGCTCCAGGGCCATAGCAGCAGTGTCAGGCGTTCCATTCTCCAGATACATCATGCTGGCTTTCTCTATCAACTGGACGGCTTCAGGGAGCTTCTGCATCTCCTTAATTATGAAGGAAAATGGAAATTAAATGTACTGCTTTGTAGTGCTCTAGGCCAGGGATCAACCACCTCCGGCAGGCCATCGTGGTGAGATTGCGACTCTCAGAATGCACATTTGCTTGACTTTTCTTGGAACACAGCATAAGTGAATAGAGCATGCTGGGAGTTGTAGTTTCACAAGAAGTAGAGCGCCAGAGGTTGCTGACCCCTGCTCTAGGCAGTAAAACACCACAGGATAAAGGACTAAAAAAGAAAATATAACAACATGTCAATCAGCAATCTACGCCATCTGGTTGATCAGATCTCACCTTCAGCATCATTCCTGCTTGTTCATAGGCTCTGATAAAATAAAATAAAATAAAATAAATAATGATTACAGTAGCATATTTATTCAATGCGCAAGCTGTGAAGAGTGGGGGGCATGCACTATAAGAATCGATAAGTTCTACCACCGCCCTCTAAACCTAGAGTCCTCTGTAACTACCGGAGTAACAAAACTGCTGCCTGTTCAGGTAGAACATTACTGATCTCTCAGACTCTCTTCTAGACTTTCTCATCTAGGGAGCTGGAAACATTACTGATCTCTCAGACTCTCTTCCCAGCTTTCTTATCTATGGAGCTGGAAACATCACTGATCTCTCAGATTCTCTTCCCAGCTTTCTTATCTACAGAGCCGGAAACATCACTGATCTCTCAGACTCTCCTCTAGACTTTCTCATCTATGGAGCTGGAAACATTACTGATCTCTCAGACTCTCTTCCCAGCTTTCTTATCTACGGAGCTGGAAACATTACTGATCTCTCAGACTCTCTTCCCAGCTTTCTCACTCCTGCACAGTCCATACTACACACTCAACTAAGCAGGAGCAATGAGCTCGTAAACAAGGGACAAGAATAGCTATTGTCTACTGACAACTTTATACTGTAATTATGTTTTACAAGGCAGGGCTGATGAGTAATCCCCCTGAGGAACCTGCTTACATGGCAGGGCTTTTATCCTTAGGTTGTATTCACACAGGCATTTTCTGTTGTGTTTTTTGTATGTGATGATTGCAAAAATCGTGTGCAAAAACTGACAATAAAAAACTTGTCTAAGTACTACCTTAAAGTGACCCCATCACGTTGACCATTTCGTCCTATATGCAGGCAGCAAGCTAGAACGCAGACATAACTTGTATTTTATTCTTTTAAATCTCTGCTCTTTCCATACTTCGAGGTCTAGTAGGTGGTGCTACTCAGTGACTGACAGCTAATCCTTTAAGCACAATACCTCCTCAAACAGCTGATCGGCAGGGTCCTAGGTGTCGGACCCCCGCCTATCTGATATTCATGATCTATCCTGAGGATAGGTCATGATTATCAGAATCTTGGAAAACCCCTTTAAATCCACCCTGCCATGAATGACATCCTAATGTAGTTCCCAGTAAAACGCCTTCATATCATGCAATGGAAAGGATGGTTTATTGAACGGTGCATTACATATAAGATTGTAAAGGACCCAGCAGAAGAATGTACAACATAAAACTTTGTTCCAAAATCCACAAACTGCACTCCATAGATTTCAGTGGGAAATCCTTGTGGATTGTTTCTGCCACAGATTGGAAGTCTACATCATAGAAGAAAAAAAGATCTGAAGAACTTTCTTGTTGTGGTCTTACAAAATTTAGCCATCTAATCTTTAAGGGATTAAATGTTTTTTTGGGGAGTGAAATATTGATGACCTATCCTCAGAAAAGGTCATCAATGGTAGGGGTCCAACCCACCGCATTCCTGCTGTTTAAAGGGGCTGCGGTGCTCAGACAAACAAGATGGTTCCTTCATAGCATACTAAGCCCAGGGCTGCACATTATCCAGCGGCTGTGCTTGGTATTGGAGACCAAACCCAATCACGTCGCCGACCTCTTCCAACAGCTGACTGTGAGGGTACCAGGAGTCAGACCCCACTGATCAAATATTGACGATTTATGGATAGGTTACTAATATTTAACTCCCGAAAAACCCTTTAAAGCCCTGAAAGGAATGAAAACAGTTTTTGCATTGTGATGTACATTAAACTCTTCTGCTAGGTCATTAATGCACAGCCAGCTGTATAGATAATACTTACTTAGCTGCATGGAAAAGACTAGGAGAAGAATTTGGCTAAGGCTTCAAAACATGAAATCAATTAAGTTGCAAAAACACTTACTACTTGAGAAGAACTAAAGCGCTACATAGTAAACATACATACATCGCTCTCTATATAGTCACTATATGGGACACCGACCATTCCCCTCTACTCACCGGTAAGCCCCTTACACATCACCCATGTTACTAGTTTTTCACTATTCAATATTTAATTTACACAGTCCCTAAAGTAGGATTAGGAGGAACACTGGATTGTTAATAATGAGACCTGTACGGCAGGTCAGGAGAAAAAGCATCTGCAAAGAGGGATCAGTCCAGTAGCTGCATTATGTGTCACTGTCGTGTTAAAGAGGTTCTCTGAGTAAAAAAAATAAAAAAAATCTACTCGGACGGTGTTCAACAAAATACAAAAATATAATTACCGTCCTGGACTCATTTTTTCATACCTTGATCCATACATTTCTTCTATTATCTCTATGTTTTTTTTAATGGAATTCTGGTTTTGGCTGTCATTACTGATCTCTCAGACTCTCCTCTAGACTTTCTTATCTATGGAGCTGGAAACATTACTGATCTCTCACTCTCCTCTACAGAGCTGGAAACATTACTGATCTCTCAGACTCTCCTCTACAGAGCTGGAAACATTACTGATCTCTCAGACTCTCCTCTACAGAGCTGGAAACATTACTGATCTCTCAGACTCTCCTCTACAGAGCTGGAAACATTACTGATCTCTCAGACTCTCCTCTACAGAGCTGGAAACATTACTGATCTCTCAGACTCTCCTCTACAGAGCTGGAAACATTACTGATCTCTCAGACTCTCCTCTACAGAGCTGGAAACATTACTGATCTCTCAGACTCTCCTCTAGACTTTCTCCTCTACAGAGCTGGAAACATTACTGATCTCTCAGACTCTCCTCTACAGAGCTGGAAACATTACTGATCTCTCAGACTCTCCTCTAGACTTTTTCTCATCTACAGAGCTGGAAACATTACTGATCTCTCAGACTCTCCTCTACAGAGCTGGAAACATTACTGATTTCTCAGACTCTCTTCCTGGCTGTCTCAACTATGGAGCTGGAAACATCACTGATGGCTATCACTACCATTCAACTTTTTGGGACTGCCAGAGACAGTCAAGCGCTCCCAGCAATCCCTAAGGCCTCTTTCACACGGGCGTTGTGGGAAAATGTGCGGGTGCGTTACGGGAACACCCACGATTTTTCCGCGCAAGTGCAAAACATTGTAATGCGTTTTGCACTCGCGTGAGAAAAATCGCGCATGTTTGGTACCCAAACCCGAACTTCTTCACAGAAGTTCGGGCTTGGGATCGGTGTTCTGTAGATTGAATTATTTTCCCTTATAACATGGTTATAATGGAAAATAATAGCATTCTGAATACAGAATGCATAGTAAAATAGCGCTGGAGGGGTTAAAAAAATAAATAATTTAACTCACCTTAATCCACTTGCTGGCGCTGCCGGCATCTCGTCTGTCTCCTTCTGTGCTGAACAGGACCTGTGGTGAGTATTCATTCCAGGACCTTTGATGACGTCACTCCGGTCATCACATGATCCATCACCATGGTAAAAAATCATGTGACGTACCATGTGATGACCGGAGTGACGTCATCAAAGGTCCTGTAACGGTACTTAATGCTCACCACAGGTCCTATTTAACAAAGGAGATGCCGTCTACGCGATCAAGTGGACTAAGGTGAGTTAAATTATTATTATTATTTTTTTTTAACCCCTCCAGCGCTATTTTACTTTGCTCACCATAGGTCCTTCAACAAAGGAGACACAAGGAGATGCCGGGCTACGCGAGCAAGTGGATTAAGGTGAGTTAAATTATTATTTATTTATTTTTTAACCCCTCCAGCGCTATTTTACTTTGCATTCTGTATTCAGAATGCTATTATTTTCCCTTATAACCATGTTATAAGGGAAAATAATAATGATCGGGTCTCCATCCCGATCGTCTCCTAGCAACCGTGCGTGAAAATCGCACCGCATCCGCACTTGCTTGTGGATGCTTGCAATTTTCACGCAACCCCATTCACTTCTATGGGGCCTGCGTTGCGTGAAAAAGGCAGAATATAGAGCATGCTGCGATTTTCACGCAACGCATAAGTGATGCGTGAAAATCACCGCTCATCTGAACAGCCCCATATAAATTAATGGGTCGGTATTCAGTGCGGGTGCAATGCGTTCAACTCACGCATCGCATCCGCGCGGAATACTCGCCTGTGTGAAAGGGGCCTAAGAGTTGAAAAGAGCGGTAGAGAGAATGCATGACCACTGCTCCATTTGAACACGGAACATAGGGCCCTCGTTTTGATGATCGACAGAGACCCTAGCGGTCGGCCCTCTGTTGATCAGACACTTATCCCCTTTTCTGTGGATAGTAGATAAGTATTTGTAATGGGACAAACCCATTTAAGGAGGGTTTGCCTCGAGAAAAAGCACCACTCTTGTCCATTGGCTGCGTCTGGTATTGCAGCTTAGATACATTTAAGTGAATACTTACGCTAAATTCAACTTGCACGTGCATGGGATGTAAAAAGGATTAAAGCACAAAACCAAGCTAATATTTTAACAAAGGATACGCTTTGTTGTTCTCAAAAGATTCAGCCTCCTTTAAAAAGGCATCTTTAGCCTGGTCATACTGCTTCGCATTCTTAAAGGCAACAGCTGGAAAAAAAAACATAAAAAAGGAAACATATGATTACTTGTATATACGACAACACAAACCATAACAGGCACATTTACACTGTAGGATTATTGGGAATAAAGATTCATACGAATGCTTGTTCCCAATAATCGGCCAGTGTAAAGATGCTACCGATCCCCCGATGAATGAGCCAACAGCCTGATGTAGGACTCTGCAACTGTCTGTTATACTTTGCATTTATTGGTGCCCAAGGGGTTTTACGTTAACCCAGGGTGCCCGCCCGAACCCCTCGCCGTCTGGTGCCCAGCGCCGCCATCCTCACCTCAGCCCCGCAATCCTCCTGTCTCTCTGCTAGATCCGGCGCCTGCGCACTAGGCTCAGCCTGATGCGCATGCGCACTTCGCTCAACGAAGCCGCTGCCAGGAGTCCGCGGCGCATCAGGCTGAGCCTAGTGCGCAGGCGCCGGATCTAGCAGAGGGACAGGAGGATTGCGGAGGCGGGGCTGGGCATCAGACGGCGAGGGGTGCGGGCGGGCACCCTGGGTTAACGTAAAACCCCTTGGGCACCTTAGGTAGGTGAGTGACAGCTTATAAAAACCAGTTTTTTGGGCTAATAGAGCCACAAGCAGGTTTAATAAGTGCAGTTTAGGATTTATGTTATTAGTACGGACCTGGCCATATGTTTAGCTTATAGGGCTCAAATCTCATGACAGGTTCCCTTTAAGGGGTTGATACTTTGCAGATTTTATTTTCAGATTTGCAAGTGGAAAATCAAGAGCGGAATACAGTAACAGCAAAGAGGATGAGATTTTAACAGGTCTGGTGCAGGTCTAGACAGCCTGCCTAAGTTTACACCGTCTACATCAGGGATCAGCAAGCTCCGGTACTCAGCTATGGTAAAACTACAACTCCCAGCATACACACTTGCTTGGCTGTTCTTGGAACTCCCAAAGAAGTGAATGGAGCATGTTGGGAGTTGTAATTTCACAAGGCAGGAGTGCAGGAAGGTGCTAACTCCAGTTTACATTTTACACAGGATTAGGGCTCGTGCACACGATCGTTGCCTGTTTCGTGGTCGGCAAAACACGGATACCGGCCGTTTGCATTCTGCATTTTGTGGAACGGATTGTCTGGGCCATAACAAAGCAGTCCTATCCGTGTCCGTAATGCGGACAAAAATAGGACATGTTCTAAATTTTTGCGGATGCCGCGGAACGGACATACGGATGCGCACAGCACACATCCGCATGCTGTGAGGCCCTGCTGAAGTGAATGGGTCCGCCTCCGATCCACAAAAATGCAGATCGGGTGTGGACAAAAAATGTTTGTGTGCAAGAGCCCTTAGTATAATTTCCCAGCTGTTTTGTGGCTTTTTTCACTTGTAAAAAAAACACCATGAATTTCATGACATTTTTTAAGTAGATGACTTTTAACATGCATTTTTCCAGTGCTACAAAGAAGCCTAAGGGAGATCTGCCACTGACCTAAAAACACACAAAGTGAAGAAAAATACCTTAAAAAAAAAAACAACACTTTATAGGTTGTTTCATTTTAAAAACAGCGATTTATGCAGAATCACATAAAAAAAGCCACAAGTGCCATATATGTCCGATAGGCGTGGGTTCCAGAGATGGGACCTGCTCCTGTCTCACGCCACTGGGAATAGAAAGTAGGCCGTGACGTTCACTTCTCAGGGACTTCTGTAAATAGCCCAGTGAGAGATCGTCTATGTCTGCAAGAAGCAAATGATAAGAGACACACAACTCTCCATTACCAGTGGCGTGAGATGGGGACCCATTCTCAAGAGAAGAGCAGTTCCCAAAGGTGGGACCTGCGCCTTTTAGACATTTATGAACTATATTGTGGATCTGCCATAAATGTCCTGATGACGACCCCTTTAATAGGCCTAACTGCAATGATACTTTGGAGCACACTTTCAGAGCAGGAGGTATGTGATACTGATGAAGTGTAAGGCCCCTTTCACACAAGCGAGTTTTCCGCGTGGGTGCAATGCGTGACGTGAACGCATTCATTTCATTGGGTCTGTGTACATGAGCGTTGTTTTTCACCCATCAATTCTGCGTTGCGTAAAAATCGCAGCATGTTCTATATTCTGCGTTTTTCACGCAGCCCTGGCCCCATAGAAGTGAATGGGGCTGCGTTAAAAACGCATTGCATCCGCAAGCAAGTGCGGGTGCGATGCGTTTTTCACTGAATGGTTGCTAAGAGATGTTGTTTGTAAACCTTCTGTTTTTTATCACGCGCGTGAAAAACGCATCAAAATGCATTGCACCCGCGCGGAAAAAACTGAACAACTGAACGCAATCGCAGACAAAACTGACTGAACTTGCTTGCAAAATGGTGCGAGTTTCACTGAACGCACCCTGAATGCATCCGGACCTAATCCGTCACGCTCGTGTGAAAGAGACCTAAGAAGTTCTCAGCAGGCCTATGTCAGTATGGTATTTCAGTCTCTGAATGTAAGCAAAGTTCCCATTCACTGACAGCAATAATAGAGGGGGCGGAATGAAAACATTATACAACTTTCCAATATACTATGACTGAGGATATTTAGATACAACTGGAAACCCTCTGAGAAGGACGAGTAGGACACGTGCTCCCTCTTTATCATGAGACAGCGACTCTCTGAGAAAGAGCCGTAACTGGAATCAAACCAAGAGCGGAATATAATCCGGCTGGTCACAAAATATGACGGCAAAGAAGAATTTACAGCTATACATACAACAGCCGTGTGAACATGCACCTTAACCCTTTCACTGTCCTGGCGGGAGGGAAATCTTAGTTCCCCACCTCCTTCACCAATAACGGCATTCTTTCTTAAAGCGAACCTTTCACCAGGATTTCACTTAATAAACTATCACCAGTACCTTATAGATTATCCTCATTCTGTTTCCATACAGTCTTGTGCCGCTTTCCTGCGATGTATATTCATGAAAAAAACGACTTATAAAGTCCTCGTCTCAGTTACAGGATCGCACTTGAGTCCGCTTGATAGACTGTATCGCGCTGCTACTGAGACCGACGGCGCATGCGCCGCCTGTACAAGCGCGGTCCCGGCGACTGAGCCGGGTGTCAGTTACACTGCTTAGAGGAGGGGTTAGGGCAGGGGAGTTACAGCCCGGAGTGAGGGAAGGGCTACCCCCTTGACTTCCACCGTGACTGCAGGAGCTGGAGACAAGGACTTTATAAGTCGTTTTTTTCATCAATATACATCGCAGGAAAGCGGCACAAGACTGTATGGAAACACAATGAGGATAATCTATAAGGTACTGGTGATAGTTTATTAAGTGAAATCCAGGTGAAAGGTTCGCTTTAAAAAGTAATCTGTGGATCGGAGCAATAGAAAATGGGAATAGAAAATAACTACATGTTTAAAACCCAGATTTCACCCTCCCAACGTTGGCTAATCCTCTAAAGCCCACATATAATCTGACAGCTGTCAGCGCGCAGACCGAATAGAGATGAGATTGGGTTTTTGCCTATTAAAGTCAATGTAGAAAAAATAAAATAATAATAATAAAAAAAATAATATATATATATATATATATATATATATATATATATATATATACATAACATAAGTGCATGCTGCTGTCTAAAACAACAGTAGTTCCCCAAGCCCTGCACTTTACTGCAGGAACAGGAATTATTTAAAAATGTCATTTGTGACAATATAACACCTGGAAAGATTTTTCAGTGACCAACAATATATACTGTAATGTACTGTATATCCCATCTCTGCTGCCCCCCACAAAAAAAGCGTAAAGCTGAGGTGCTGGTCCCAGTTTGGGCTTCATAAAAAAGAATTTTAAGACATAATGTTCATAGTGCATGAAACCATTACAGGTATGATTGGTAGTCAAAAAGAAAGCCTGAAAGCTTTGCCCAGGATTAGGATCCATGAAGGTCGCTGCAGTAGGTCACCCACAGTCGTTAAAAGGGGTTGCGACACAAAACATATTCTACAGTTTTCAACCCAGCACCTGGATCTCAATACTTTTGTAATTTCATGTAATTAAATATTTAGTATAGCCAGTGAGTTATTCAATAAACTGTATCTGTATAGCGCCACCTGCTGTTTGGCCTTTTCCTTATTTTTTGTCCCCCTCACTGAAATGCTTGAACGTGCTCAGTTTAAATCTTCCACTCTCACCAGCTGTATGTTCTGTTAGAAGATGTGGCTGTTATAGGGAGAGAGCTGCAGCAGAAAGGACACCCCCCCGAGCTGCCTGGATGAACATAATCTAGCAGAGCAATGAAGGGGAGATCTCGGGATCCAAGTGAGGTACAGGGCTGGTTCTAGCTTTGTTAGGGCTCGTTCACACGACCGTGGTTTTGTTCCGCATCCGAGCCGCATTTTATGCGGCTCGGGTGCGGACTCCTTCACTTCAATGGGGCCACAAAAGATGCGGATAGCACACCGTGTGCTGTCCGCATCTGTTGCTCCATTCTGTGGCCCCGCAAAAATTATGAGTCATGTCCTATTCTTGTCCGTTTTGCGGACAAGAATAGGCATTTCTATAAAGGGCCGTCCATTACGTTCCGCAAATTGCGGAAGGCACACGGGTGGCATCCATGTTTTGGGGATCCGCAATTTGGTCGTGTGAACAAGCCCTTAGAAAGAGGATGGCATGTACTACATGATGTCTTATTTAGATTTTTTACATCAGTCATGGCATAACCCCTTTAAAAGGCATTTTCTCCGTTAACATTTATCATAATCATAAATGTATGATCACTGGGGCTCTGATGGCCGGGACCATTAATTACAAGAATGGGGTTCTTTGGGTGCCCTGTGTGAATAGAAGGCTAGTGCGCTTTGCTTCAGTCACTTCTATGGGTGACTGGAGCATTGATCACACCTGTACTCATCAGTCTTGACATTTGGAGGGGGTGTTCCACAGGAGCTGCGATCATCTCTGTACATACCTGCCTTGGCATATTCTGAAGCTGCGCTGTCGTAGTCCGGTTTCCACTTTAAAAACCCAGTTTTCAAACTATAAAACAATGAAAAATACATTAACAAAATAAACCCCCAAACATAATCTGCCAGTTCATAGTAAATAGAGAGAAGGTCGTTTAAAGGGAACCTGTCACCAGGATTGTGTGTATAGAGCTGAGGACATGGGCTGCTAGATGGCCGCTAGCACATCCGCAATACCCAGTCCCCATAGCTCTGTGTGCTTTTATTGTGTAAAAAGAAAAAGGATTTGATACATATGCAAATTAACCTAAGATGAGTCCTGTATGTGAGAGGAGTCAGGGACAGGACTCATCTCAGGTTAATTTGCATATGTATCAAATCGTTTTTTTACACAATAAAAGCACACAGAGCTATGGGGACTGGATATTGCAGATGTGCTAACGGCCATCTAGCAACCCATGTCCTCAGCTCTATGCCCAAAATCCCGGTAACAGGTCCCCTTTAAAGGGGGTCTGTCTGGGCTATAATCGGAGGTAACACACGCGTAGTACTGCAGATAAGGAGTCCAGATCTCTGTTTTTTATTTTCCTACCGCCCCCTGTTCCCCGCTGTCAGAGCTGCACTGAAATACACAGTCCGGACTGCTGTGCTAACATAATGGAGAGGACTCCTGTGCGCATGCACAGCAGTCCTGACAATGTATTTCAGTGCAGCTTTAAATGCTGACAGCGGGGATGTCGAAAGCTGGACCCCCCCTGAAATGATATTCATGACCTATCCTGATTGTCAATATCAAAATCTCGGAAAACCCTTAAAAAGGACTTTTCCGGGTGTTTAAAGAGGACCTTTCACCAGTTTGTACTTAAGAAAAGCGATACCTCACACTGTAGTCCATGTATTTTCTTAATGGCTGTGACGCGCTCTGCTGTGATTGAACAGCGCCACAGCCAGATAGAAGAAACGCCCACGGAGAAAAGCTGATGTCTCCTCTCCGGTTTTCTGATGCTATTAATTAGCATACAGTGCGCCTAAACAGAACAAGGGGCACATCGGCGCGACGGAGGAGCGGATCAAGAAAAAAAATGCGATATCACATCTACTGAACATGGGCTACAGTTGAGGTATCGCTTTTCTTAAGGACAAACTGGTGAAAGGTCCTCTTTAATACTGATGACGTATTCTCAGGATAGGTCATCAATCAATATCAGGTGGGTGGGGGGCGACTCCCAGCACCCCCATGATCAGCTGTTTGAGCACGGCGGCCTCCTTACAGCTCACACAGCACAGCGCCTGTGCTTGGTACCGCAGTGATGGGCGGGGGTCCCAAGTATCAGACCCCCACTGATCAGATTAATGAGCTAACCTGAAGATCTCTACAAAATCATCCCCAAAGGTTGTGTATGGGTGGCACAAAGTGTAAATGTTTCTGTTTCATTCTTTGTAAACCAGATATTTTTTTTAAAAGACTATTTTATAAAAAAAATATAGTATAAAATAGCACGAAAATTAAGGAGGGGGACGATGACCGCAAACTTTATATAACTGAGTGGAAAAAGAATGTTGGGGCTTACGAAAAACTGAATATGTACCTAGTAAAGACGGGGTAAATGGGCGCTCCTATTCCCAGGAGTGCTGGTAGACTACGCTCACGGAGGTGGTCATCCAGCTTTCCCAGGCCCCTGAATGGCACATCTACAGGAGTAATGGGTGGATGACTGTACCACCAGATTCACTGTGCAGGACCCTAGGAAAGCTGGGTGACAAGACAAACAGGAGACAAGAGGAAATACATTCGCTCTGCCAGCCCTACAGTGGGTATGATGGCAGCAGTGTGCCACCATAGGACAGATGATGCAGCACTGAGTGCACACTCCCCTGAGCAGGGCATCACCCGGTGGCTGGCAGTCTGTGCTCCCACAAACCTGCCACCGGCCTCCTCTTACCATTTCTCTGCTTTAGCCAGATGCTCTAAAGCTTCATTGATCTTCTGAGCCGCCATGACAGCATCTGCAATAATATCATACGTCACCAGGGGGCGTGCCCGCTGGAGCCGGAAGGTAGACGTAATATCGGTGGGCTCTAAAGGACCTTTGATGATGTCATGGTCACGTGATCAGTCACACGTGTAGGAGGAGTCAGGCTGAGCTATTGGGGGAGTGACTGCGTGATCACGTGGTGATGTTCTGTGAGGCGTGAGCTGCTAGGTGAACTGGAAAAACACCAGTGTTGCCAGTCTGCTGTGTGTGGTGTACTGTACACTGTGCAGAGCTGTGTGTGGTATACAGTACACTGCAGAGCTGTGTGTGGTATACTGTACACTGTGCAGAGCTGTGTGTGATATATTGTACACTGTGCAGAGCTGTGTGTGGTATATTGTACACTGTGCAGAGCTGTGTGTGATATATTGTACACTGTGCAGAGCTGTGTGTGGTATATTGTACACTGTGCACAGCTGTGTGTGGTATACTGTACACTGCAGAGCTGTGTGTGGTATACTGTACACTGGGCAGAGCTGTGTGTGGTATACTGTACACTGTGCAGAGCTGTGTGTGGTATACTGTACACTGTGCAGAGCTGTGTGTGATATATTGTACACTGTGCAGAGCTGTGTGTGGTATACTGTACACTGTGCAGAGCTGTGTGTGATATATTGTACACTGTGCAGAGCTGTGTGTGATATATTGTACACTGCAGAGCTGTGTGTGGTATACTGTACACTGTGCAGAGCTGTGTGTGGTATACTGTACACTGTGCAGAGCTGTGTGTGGTATATTGTACACTGTGCAGAGCTGTGTGTGGTATACTGTACACTGCAGAGCTGTGTGTGGTATACTGTAAACTGGGCAGAGCTGTGTGTGGTATACTGTACACTGTGCAGAGCTGTGTGTGGTATACTGTACACTGTGCAGAGCTGTGTGTGATATATTGTACACTGTGCAGAGCTGTGTGTGGTATACTGTACACTGTGCAGAGCTGTGTGTGATATATTGTACACTGTGCAGAGCTGTGTGTGATATATTGTACACTGCAGAGCTGTGTGTGGTATACTGTACACTGTGCAGAGCTGTGTGTGGTATACTGTACACTGTGCAGAGCTGTGTGTGGTATATTGTACACTGTGCAGAGCTGTGTGTGGTATACTGTACACTGCAGAGCTGTGTGTGGTATACTGTACACTGGGCAGAGCTGTGTGTGGTATACTGTACACTGTGCAGAGCTGTGTGTGGTATACTGTACACTGTGCAGAGCTGTGTGTGATATATTGTACACTGTGCAGAGCTGTGTGTGGTATACTGTACACTGTGCAGAGCTGTGTGTGATATATTGTACACTGTGCAGAGCTGTGTGTGATATATTGTACACTGCAGAGCTGTGTGTGGTATACTGTACACTGTGCAGAGCTGTGTGTGGTATACTGTACACTGTGCAGAGCTGTGTGTGGTATATTGTACACTGTGCAGAGCTGTGTGTGATATATTGTACACTGTGCAGAGATGTGTGTGGTATACTGTACACTGTGCAGAGCTGTGTGTGATATATTGTACACTGTGCAGAGCTGTGTGTGGTATATTGTACACTGTGCAGAGCTGTGTGTGGTATACTGTACACTGCAGAGCTGTGTGTGGTATACTGTACACTGGGCAGAGCTGTGTGTGGTATACTGTACACTGTGCAGAGCTGTGTGTGGTATACTGTACACTGGGCAGAGCTGTGTGTGGTATACTGTACACTGTGCAGAGCTGTGTGTGATATATTGTACACTGTGCAGAGCTGTGTGTGATATATTGTACACTGTGCAGAGCTGTGTGTGATATATTGTACACTGCAGAGCTGTGTGTGGTATACTGTACACTGTGCAGAGCTGTGTGTCTTATACTGTACAGAGCTGTGTGTGGTATACTGTACACTGTGCAGAGCTGTGTGTGGTATACTGTACACTGTGCAGAGCTGTGTGTGGTATACTGTACACTGTGCAGAGCTGTGTGTGATATATTGTACACTGTGCAGAGCTGTGTGTGATATATTGTACACTGTGCAGAGCTGTGTGTGATATATTGTACACTGTGTAGAGCTGTGTGTGGTATACTGTACACTGTGAAGAGCTGTGTGTGGTATACTGTACACTGTGCAGAGCTGTGTGTGGTATACTGTACACTGTGCATAGCTGTGTGTGGTATACTGTACACTGCAGAGCTGTGTGTGATATAGTGTACACTGTGCAGAGCTGTGTGTGGTATACTGTACACTGTGCATAGCTGTGTGTGGTATACTGTACACTGTGCAGAGCTATGTGTGGTATACTGTAACTCTGCAGAGCTGTGTGTGGTATACTGTACACTGTGCAGAGCTATGTGTGGTATACTGTACACTGTGCAGAGCTGTGTGTGGTATACTGTACACTGTGCAGAACTGTGTGTGGTATACTGTACACTGTGCAGAGCTGTGTGTGGTATACTGTACACTGTGCAGAGCTGTGTGTGGTATACTGTACACTGTGCATAGCTGTGTGTGGTATACTGTACACTGTGCAGAGCTGTGTGTGGTATACTGTACACTGTGCAGAGCTGTGTGTGGTATACTGTACACTGTGCAGAGCTGTGTGTGGTATACTGTACACTGTGCAGAGCTGTGTGTGGTATACTGTACACTGTGCAGAGCTGTGTGTGGTATACTGTACACTGTGCAGAGCTGTGTGTGGTATACTGTACACTGTGCCGTGCTGTGTGTGATATACTGTACACTGTGCAGAGCTGTGTGTGGTATACTGTACACTGTGCAGAGCTGTGTGTGGTATACTGTACACTGTGCAGGGCTGTGTGTGATATATTGTACACTGTGCAGAGCTGTGTGTGATATATTGTACACTGTGCAGAGCTGTGTGTGATATATTGTACACTGTGCAGAGCTGTGTGTGGTATACTGTACACTGTGCAGAGCTGTGTGTGGTATACTGTACACTGTGCAGAGCTGTGTGTGATATATTGTACACTGTGCAGAGATGTGTGTGGTATACTGTACACTGTGCAGAGCTGTGTGTGATATATTGTACACTGTGCAGAGCTGTGTGTGGTATACTGTACACTGTGCAGAGCTGTGTGTGGTATACTGTACACTGTGCAGAGCTGTGTGTGGTATACTGTACACTGTGCAGAGCTGTGTGTGGTATACTGTACACTGTGCAGAGCTATGTGTGGTATACTGTACACTGTGCAGAGCTGTGTGTGGTATACTGTACACTGTGCATAGCTGTGTGTGGTATACTGTACACTGTGCAGAGCTGTGTGTGGTATACTGTACACTGTGCAGAGCTGTGTGTGATATACTGTACACTGTGCAGGGCTGTGTGTGGTATACTGTACACTGCAGAGCTGTGTGTGGTATACTGTACACTGTGCAGAGCTGTGTGTCTTATACTGTACACTGTGCAGAGCTGTGTGTGATGTACTGTACACTGTGAAGAGCTGTGTGTGGTATACTGTACACTGTGCATAGCTGTGTGTGGTATACTGTACACTGTGCAGAGCTGTGTGTGGTATACTGTACACTGTGCAGAGCTGTGTGTGATATATTGTACACTGTGCAGAGCTGTGTGTGGTATACTGTACACTGTGCAGAGCTGTGTGTGATATATTGTACACTGTGCAGAGCTGTGTGTGATATATTGTACACTGTGCAGAGCTGTGTGTGGTATATTGTACACTGTGCAGAGCTGTGTGTGGTATACTGTACACTGTGCAGAGCTGTGTGTGATATATTGTACACTGTGCAGAGCTGTGTGTGATATATTGTACACTGTGCAGAGCTGTGTGTGATATATTGTACACTGTGCAGAGCTGTGTGTGATATATTGTACACTGCAGAGCTGTGTGTGGTATACTGTACACTGTGCAGAGCTGTGTGTCTTATACTGTACAGAGCTGTGTGTGGTATACTGTACACTGTGCAGAGCTGTGTGTGGTATACTGTACACTGTGCAGAGCTGTGTGTGGTATACTGTACACTGTGCAGAGCTGTGTGTGGTATACTGTACACTGTGCAGAGCTGTGTGTGGTATACTGTACACTGTGCAGAGCTGTGTGTGGTATACTGTACACTGCAGAGCTGTGTGTGATATATTGTACACTGTGCAGAGCTGTGTGTGATATATTGTACACTGTGCAGAGCTGTGTGTGATATATTGTACACTGTGCAGAGCTGTGTGTGGTATACTGTACACTGTGCAGAGCTGTGTGTGATGTACTGTACACTGTGCAGAGCTATGTGTGGTATACTGTACACTGTGCAGAGCTGTGTGTGGTATACTGTACACTGTGCAGAGCTGTGTGTGGTATACTGTACACTGTGCAGAGCTGTGTGTGGTATACTGTACACTGCAGAGCTGTGTGTGATATATTGTACACTCTGCAGAGCTGTGTGTGGTATACTGTACACTGTGCATAGCTGTGTGTGGTATACTGTACACTGTGCAGAGCTATGTGTGGTATACTGTACACTGTGCAGAGCTGTGTGTGGTATACTGTACACTGTGCAGAACTGTGTGTGGTATACTGTACACTGTGCAGAGCTGTGTGTGGTATACTGTACACTGTGCAGAGCTGTGTGTGGTATACTGTACACTGTGCAGAGCTGTGTGTGGTATACTGTACACTGTGCAGAGCTGTGTGTGGTATACTGTACACTGTGCATAGCTGTGTGTGGTATACTGTACACTGTGCAGAGCTGTGTGTGGTATACTGTACACTGTGCAGAGCTGTGTGTGGTATACTGTACACTGTGCAGAGCTGTGTGTGGTATACTGTACACTGTGCAGAGCTGTGTGTAATATATTGTACACTGTGCAGAGCTGTGTGTGGTATACTGTACACTGTGCAGAGCTGTGTGTGATATATTGTACACTGTGCAGAGCTGTGTGTGATATATTGTACACTGTGCAGAGCTGTGTGTGATATACTGTACACTGTGCAGAGCTGTGTGTGATATATTGTACACTGTGTAGAGCTGTGTGTGGTATACTGTACACTGTGCAGAGCTGTGTGTGGTATACTGTACACTGTGCAGAGCTGTGTGTGGTATACTGTACACGGTGCATAGCTGTGTGTGGTATACTGTACACTGCAGAGCTGTGTGTGATATATTGTACACTGTGCAGAGCTGTGTGTGGTATACTGTACACTGTGCATAGCTGTGTGTGGTATACTGTACACTGTGCAGAGCTATGTGTGGTATACTGTACACTGTGCAGAGCTGTGTGTGGTATACTGTACACTGTGCAGAACTGTGTGTGGTATACTGTACACTGCAGAGCTGTGTGTGGTATACTGTACACTGTGCAGAGCTGTGTGTGGTATACTGTACACTGTGCATAGCTGTGTGTGGTATACTGTACACTGTGCAGAGCTGTGTGTGGTATACTGTACACTGTGCATAGCTGTGTGTGGTATACTGTACACTGCAGAGCTGTGTGTGGTATACTGTACACTGTGCAGAGCTGTGTGTGGTATACTGTACACTGTGCATAGCTGTGTGTGGTATACTGTACACTGTGCAGAGCTGTGTGTGGTATACTGTACACTGTGCAGAGCTGTGTGTGATATACTGTACACTGCAGAGCTGTGTGGTGTATACTGTACACTGCAGAGCTGTGTGTGGTATACTGTACACTGTGCAGAGCTGTGTGTCTTATACTGTACACTGTGCAGAGCTGTGTGTGATGTACTGTACACTGTGAAGAGCTGTGTGTGGTATACTGTACACTGTGCATAGCTGTGTGTGGTATACTGTACACTGTGCAGAGCTGTGTGTGGTATACTGTACACTGTGCAGAGCTGTGTGTGATATATTGTACACTGTGCAGAGCTGTGTGTGGTATACTGTACACTGTGCAGAGCTGTGTGTGATATATTGTACACTGTGCAGAGCTGTGTGTGATATATTGTACACTGTGCAGAGCTGTGTGTGGTATATTGTACACTGTGCAGAGCTGTGTGTGGTATACTGTACACTGTGCAGAGCTGTGTGTGATATATTGTACACTGTGCAGAGCTGTGTGTGATATATTGTACACTGTGCAGAGCTGTGTGTGATATATTGTACACTGTGCAGAGCTGTGTGTGATATATTGTACACTGCAGAGCTGTGTGTGGTATACTGTACACTGTGCAGAGCTGTGTGTCTTATACTGTACACTGTGCAGAGCTGTGTGTGGTATACTGTACACTGTAGAGCTGTGTGTGGTATACTGTACACTGTGCAGAGCTGTGTGTCTTATACTGTACACTGTGCAGAGCTGTGTGTGATGTACTGTACACTGTGAAGAGCTGTGTGTGGTATACTGTACACTGTGCATAGCTGTGTGTGATATACTGTACACTGTGCAGAGCTGTGTGTGGTATACTGTACACTGTGCAGAGCTGTGTGTGATATATTGTACACTGTGCAGAGCTGTGTGTGATATATTGTACACTGTGCAGAGCTGTGTGTGATATATTGTACACTGTGCAGAGCTGTGTGTGGTATACTGTACACTGTGCAAAGCTGTGTGTGGTATACTGTACACTGTGCAGAGCTGTGTGTGATATACTGTACACTGTGCAGAGCTGTGTGTGGTATACTGTACACTGTGCAGAGCTGTGTGTGATATACTGTACACTGTGCAGAGCTGTGTGTGATATATTGTACACTGTGCAGAGCTGTGTGTGATATATTGTACACTGTGCAGAGCTGTGTGTGATATATTGTACACTGTGCAGAGCTGTGTGTGATATATTGTACACTGCAGAGCTGTGTGTGGTATACTGTACACTGTGCAGAGCTGTGTGTGGTATACTGTACACTGTGCAGAGCTGTGTGTGGTATACTGTACACTGCAGAGCTGTGTGTGGTATACTGTACACTGTGCAGAGCTGTGTGTCTTATACTGTACACTGTGCAGAGCTGTGTGTGATGTACTGTACACTGTGAAGAGCTGTGTGTGGTATACTGTACACTGTGCATAGCTGTGTGTGATATACTGTACACTGTGCAGAGCTGTGTGTGGTATACTGTACACTGTGCAGAGCTGTGTGTGATATATTGTACACTGTGCAGAGCTGTGTGTGATATATTGTACACTGTGCAGAGCTGTGTGTGATATATTGTACACTGTGCAGAGCTGTGTGTGATATATTGTACACTGCAGAGCTGTGTGTGGTATACTGTACACTGTGCAGAGCTGTGTGTGGTATACTGTACACTGTGCAGAGCTGTGTGTGGTATACTGTACACTGCAGAGCTGTGTGTGGTATACTGTACACTGTGCAGAGCTGTGTGTCTTATACTGTACACTGTGCAGAGCTGTGTGTGATGTACTGTACACTGTGAAGAGCTGTGTGTGGTATACTGTACACTGTGCATAGCTGTGTGTGATATACTGTACACTGTGCAGAGCTGTGTGTGGTATACTGTACACTGTGCAGAGCTGTGTGTGATATATTGTACACTGTGCAGAGCTGTGTGTGATATATTGTACACTGTGCAGAGCTGTGTGTGATATATTGTACACTGTGCAGAGCTGTGTGTGGTATACTGTACACTGTGCAAAGCTGTGTGTGGTATACTGTACACTGTGCAGAGCTGTGTGTGATATACTGTACACTGTGCAGAGCTGTGTGTGGTATACTGTACACTGTGCAGAGCTGTGTGTGATATATTGTACACTGTGCAGAGCTGTGTGTGATATATTGTACACTGTGCAGAGCTGTGTGTGATATATTGTACACTGTGCAGAGCTGTGTGTGGTATACTGTACACTGTGCAGAGCTGTGTGTGGTATACTGTACACTGTGCAGAGCTGTGTGTGATATATTGTACACTGTGCAGAGATGTGTGTGGTATACTGTACACTGTGCAGAGCTGTGTGTGATATATTGTACACTGTGCAGAGCTGTGTGTGGTATACTGTACACTGTGCAGAGCTGTGTGTGGTATACTGTACACTGTGCAGAGCTGTGTGTGGTATACTGTACACTGTGCAGAGCTGTGTGTGGTATACTGTATACTGTGCATAGCTGTGTGTGGTATACTGTACACTGCAGAGCTGTGTGTGATATATTGTACACTGTGCAGAGCTGTGTGTGGTATACTGTACACTGTGCATAGCTGTGTGTGGTATATTGTACACTGTGCAGAGCTATGTGTGGTATACTGTACACTGTGCAGAGCTGTGTGTGGTATACTGTACACTGTGCAGAGCTGTGTGTCTTATACTGTACAGAGCTGTGTGTGGTATACTGTACACTGTGCATAGCTGTGTGTGGTATACTGTACACTGTGCAGAGCTGTGTGTGGTATACTGTACACTGTGCAGAGCTGTGTGTGGTATACTGTACACTGTGCAGAGCTGTGTGTGGTATACTGTACACTGTGCAGAGGTGTGTGTGGTTTACTGTACACTGTGCAGAGCTGTGTGTGGTATACTGTACACTGTGCAGAGCTGTGTGTGGTATACTGTACACTGTGCAGAGCTGTGTGTGGTATACTGTACACTGTGCAGAGCTGTGTGTGGTATACTGTACACTGTGCAGAGCTGTGTGTGGTATACTGTACACTGTGCAGAGCTGTGTGTGGTATACTGTACACTGTGCAGAGCTGTGTGTGGTATACTGTACACTGTGCATAGCTTTGTGTGGTATACTGTACACTGCATAGCTGTGTGTGGTATACTGTACACTGCATAGCTGTGTGTGGTATACTGTACACTGTGCAGAGGTGTGTGTGGTTTACTGTACACTGTGCATAGCTGTGTGTGGTATACTGTACACTGCATAGCTGTGTGTGGTATACTGTACACTGTGCAGAGGTGTGTGTGGTATACTGTACACTGTGCATAGCTGTTTGTGGTATACTGTAACTCTGCAGAGCTGTGTGTGGTATACTGTACACTGTGCAGAGCTGTGTGTGGTATACTGTCTGTGCATAGCTGTGTGTGGTATACTGTACACTGTGCAGAGCTTTGTGTGATGTACTGTACACTGTTAAGAGCTGTGTGTGGTATACTGTACACTGTGCAGAGCTGTGTGTGGTATACTGTACACTGTGCAGAGCTGTGTGTGGTATACTGTACACTGCAGAGCTGTGTGTGGTATACTGTACACTGTGCAGAGCTGTGTGTGGTATACTGTACACTGTGCAGAGCTGTGTGTGATTTACTGTACACTGTGCAGAGCTGTGTGTGGTATACTGTACACTGTGCATAGCTTTGTGTGGTATACTGTACACTGTGCATAGCTGTGTGTGGTATACTGTACACTGTGCAGAGCTGTGTGTGGTATACTGTACACTGTGCAGAGCTGTGTGTGGTATACTGTACACTGTGCAGAGCTGTGTGTGGTATACTGTACACTGTGCAGAGCTGTGTGTGGTATACTGTATACTGTGCATAGCTGTGTGTGGTATACTGTACACTGCAGAGCTGTGTGTGGTATACTGTACACTGTGCATAGCTGTGTGTGGTATACTGTACACTGTGCATAGCTGTGTGTGGTATATTGTACACTGTGCAGAGCTATGTGTGGTATACTGTACACTGTGCAGAGCTGTGTGTGGTATACTGTACACTGTGCATAGCTGTGTGTGGTATACTGTACACTGTGCAGAGCTGTGTGTGGTATACTGTACACTGTGCAGAGCTGTGTGTGATATATTGTACATTGTGCAGAGCTGTGTGTGGTATACTGTACACTGTGCAGAGCTGTGTGTGGTATACTGTACACTGTGCAGAGCTGTGTGTGGTATACTGTACACTGTGCAGAGCTATGTGTGGTATACTGTACACTGTGAAGAGCTGTGTGTGGTATACTGTACACTGTGCAGAGCTGTGTGTGGTATACTGTACACTGTGCAGAGCTGTGTGTGGTATACTGTACACTGTGCAGAGCTGTGTGTCTTATACTGTACAGAGCTGTGTGTGGTATACTGTACACTGTGCAGAGCTGTGTGTGGTATACTGTACACTGCAGAGCTGTGTGTGGTATACTGTACACTGTGCAGAGCTGTGTGTCTTATACTGTACACTGTGCAGAGCTGTGTGTGATGTACTGTACACTGTGCAGAGCTGTGTGTGGTATACTGTACACTGTGCAGAGCTGTGTGTCATATATTGTACACTGTGCAGAGCTGTGTGTGATATATTGTACACTGTGCAGAGCTGTGTGTGATATATTGTACACTGTGCAGAGCTGTGTGTGGTATACTGTACACTGTGCAGAGCTGTGTGTGGTATACTGTACACTGTGCAGAGCTGTGTGTGATATACTGTACACTGTGCAGAGCTGTGTGTGGTATACTGTACACTGTGCAGAGCTGTGTGTGATATATTGTACACTGTGCAGAGCTGTGTGTGATATATTGTACACTGTGCAGAGCTGTGTGTGATATATTGTACACTGTGCAGAGCTGTGTGTGGTATACTGTACACTGTGCAGAGCTGTGTGTGGTATACTGTACACTGTGCAGAGCTGTGTGTGATATATTGTACACTGTGCAGAGATGTGTGTGGTATACTGTACACTGTGCAGAGCTGTGTGTGATATATTGTACACTGTGCAGAGCTGTGTGTGGTATACTGTACACTGTGCAGAGCTGTGTGTGGTATACTGTACACTGTGCAGAGCTGTGTGTGGTATACTGTACACTGTGCAGAGCTGTGTGTGGTATACTGTATACTGTGCATAGCTGTGTGTGGTATACTGTACACTGCAGAGCTGTGTGTGATATATTGTACACTGTGCAGAGCTGTGTGTGGTATACTGTACACTGTGCATAGCTGTGTGTGGTATATTGTACACTGTGCAGAGCTATGTGTGGTATACTGTACACTGTGCAGAGCTGTGTGTGGTATACTGTACACTGTGCATAGCTGTGTGTGGTATACTGTACACTGTGCAGAGCTGTGTGTGGTATACTGTACACTGTGCAGAGCTGTGTGTCTTATACTGTACAGAGCTGTGTGTGGTATACTGTACACTGTGCATAGCTGTGTGTGGTATACTGTACACTGTGCAGAGCTGTGTGTGGTATACTGTACACTGTGCAGAGCTGTGTGTGGTATACTGTACACTGTGCAGAGCTGTGTGTGGTATACTGTACATTGCAGAGGTGTGTGTGGTTTACTGTACACTGTGCAGAGCTGTGTGTGGTATACTGTACACCGTGCAGAGCTGTGTGTGGTATACTGTACACTGTGCAGAGGTGTGTGGTATACTGTACACTGTGCATAGCTTTGTGTGGTATACTGTACACTGCATAGCTGTGTGTGGTATACTGTACACTGCATAGCTGTGTGTGGTATACTGTACACTGTGCAGAGGTGTGTGTGGTTTACTGTACACTGTGCATAGCTGTGTGTGGTATACTGTACACTGCATAGCTGTGTGTGGTATACTGTACACTGTGCAGAGGTGTGTGTGGTATACTGTACACTGTGCATAGCTGTTTGTGGTATACTGTAACTCTGCAGAGCTGTGTGTGGTATACTGTACACTGTGCAAAGCTGTGTGTGGTATACTGTACACTGTGCAGAGCTTTGTGTGATGTACTGTACACTGTTAAGAGCTGTGTGTGGTATACTGTACACTGTGCAGAGCTGTGTGTGGTATACTGTACACTGTGCAGAGCTGTGTGTGGTATACTGTACACTGCATAGCTGTGTGTGGTATACTGTACACTGTGCAGAGCTGTGTGTGGTATACTGTACACTGTGCAGAGATGTGTGTGGTATACTGTACACTGCAGAGCTGTGTGTGGTATACTGTACACTGTGCAGAGCTGTGTGTGGTATACTGTACACTGTGCAGAGCTGTGTGTGATTTACTGTACACTGTGCAGAGCTGTGTGTGGTATACTGTACACTGTGCATAGCTTTGTGTGGTATACTGTACACTGTGCATAGCTGTGTGTGGTATACTGTACACTGTGCAGAGCTGTGTGTGATATATTGTACACTGTGCAGAGCTGTGTGTGGTATACTGTACACTGTGCAGAGCTGTGTGTGATATATTGTACACTGTGCAGAGCTGTGTGTGGTATACTGTACACTGTGCAGAGCTGTGTGTGGTATACTGTACACTGTGCAGAGCTGTGTGTGGTATACTGTACACTGTGCAGAGCTATGTGTGGTATACTGTACACTGTGCAGAGCTGTGTGTTGTATACTGTAACTCTGCAGAGCTGTGTGTGGTATACTGTACACTGTGCAGAGCTGTGTGTGGTATACAGTACACTGCAGAGCTGTGTGTGGTATACTGTAACTCTGCAGAGCTGTGTGTGGTATACTGTACACTGTGCAGAGCTGTGTGTGGTATACAGTACACTGCAGAGCTGTGTGTGGTATACAGTACACTGTGCAGAGCTGTGTGTGGTATACTGTACACTGTGCAGAGCTGTGTGTGGTATACTGTAACTCTGCAGAGCTGTGTGTGGTATACTGTACACTGTGCAGAGCTGTGTGTGGTATACAGTACACTGCAGAGCTGTGTGTGGTATACAGTACACTGTGCAGAGCTGTGTGTGGTATACTGTACACTGTGCAGAGCTGTGTGTGGTATACTGTACACTGTGCAGAGCTGTGTGTGGTATACTGTACACTGTGCAGAGCTGTGTGTGGTATACTGTACACTGTGCAGAGCTGTGTGTGGTATACTGTACACTGTGCATAGCTGTGTGTGGTATACTGTACACTGTGCAGAGCTGTGTGTGGTATACTGTACACTGTGCAGAGCTGTGTGTGGTATACTGTACACTGTGCAGAGCTGTGTGTGGTATACTGTACACTGTGCAGAGCTGTGTGTGGTATACTGTACACTGTGCAGAGCTATGTGTGGTATACTGTACACTGTGCAGAGCTGTGTGTGGTATACTGTACACTGTGCAGAGCTGTGTGTGGTATACTGTACACTGTGCATAGCTGTGTGTGGTATACTGTACACTGTGCAGAGCTGTGTGTGGTATACTGTACACTGTGCAGAGCTGTGTGTGGTATATTGTACACTGTGCAGAGCTGTGTGTGGTATACTGTACACTGTGCAGAGCTGTGTGTGGTATACTGTACACTGTGCAGAGCTGTGTGTGGTATACTGTACACTGTGCAGAGCTGTGTGTGGTATATTGTACACTGTGCAGAGCTGTGTGTGGTATACTGTACACTGTGCAGAGCTGTGTGTGGTATACTGTACACTGTGCAGAGCTGTGTGTGGTATACTCTACACTGTGTAGAGCTGTGTGTGGTGTTCTGTCCTAGGGGCTCAATACCGGAAAAAAATGCTTCAGTTTTGTCCTAATGAATTCTGAATGGAAAGCAATCCGTTCAGTATGCATCAGGATGTCTTCAGTTCCGTCCCGCATGCTGCGGTATTTTCTCCGGCCCAAATTCCGGAACACTTTCCATTGAAATGTATTGATGCCGGATCCGGTACCAAGTGTTCAGGAAATTGCCGCATTGACGGATTCGGTTTTCTGGTCTGTGCATGTGCATAACTTTAAAAATGTGATAGAAAAAAATACCGGAGAGACGGATCCGGTATTTCAATGTATTTGTCAGACGGATCCGGAAACAAATGGTATCCGTTTGCATATAGATTTTCAGATCCGGCAGGCAGTTCTGGCAACAGAACTGCCTGCCGGATTCTTTTAACGCTAGTGTGAAAGTACCCTAACATACATGAGGCAGAGGTGTGTGTGACATGTATGGAGCAGAGCTAAATGTGTGTAATGTACATGGGACAGAGTATGTGTGTGACATACAGTCAGGTCCATAAATATTGGGACATCAACACAATTCTAACATTTTTGGCTCTATACACCACCACAATGGATTTAAAACGAAACAAACAAGATGTGCTTTAACTGCAGACTGTCAGATTTAATTTGAGGGTATTTACATCCAAATCAGGTGAATGGTGTAGGAATAACAACAGTTTGCATATGTGCCTCCCACTTGTGAAGGGACCAAAAGTAATGGGACAATTGGCTTCTCAGCTGTTCCATGGCCAGGTGTGTATTATTCCCTCATTATCCCAATTACAATGAGCAGATAAAAGGTCCAGAGTTCATTTCAAGTGTGCTATTTGCATTTGGAATCTGTTGCTGTCAACTCTCAAGATGAGATCCAAAGAGCTGTCACTATCAGTGAAGCAAGCCATCATTAGGCTGAAAAAACACAACAAACCCATCAGAGAGATAGCAAAAACATTAGGCGTGGCCAAAATAACTGTTTGGAACATTCTGAAAAAGAAGGAACTCACTGGTGAGCTCAGCAACACCAAAAAACCCAGAAGACCACGGAAAACAACTGTGGTGGATGACCGAAGAATTATTTCCCTGGTGAAGAAAACACCCTTCACAACAGTTGACCAGATCGAGAATACTCTCCAGGAGGTAGGTGTATGTGTGTCAAAGTCAACAATCAAGAGAAGACTTCCCCAGATTGAATACAGAGGGTTCACCACAAGATGTAAACCATTGGTGAGCCTCAAAAACAGAAAGGCCAGATTAGAGTTTGCCAAACGACATCTAAAAAAGCCTTCATAGTTCTGGAACAACATCCTATGGACAGATGAGACCAAGCTCCACTTGTACCAGAGTGATGGGAAGAGAAAAGTATGGAGAAGAAAAATGAACTGCTCATAATCCTAAGCATACCACCTCATCAGTGAAGCATGGTGGTGGTAGTGTCATGTATGGCTGCAAATGGAACTGGTTCTCTTGTATTTATTGATGATGTGACTGCTGACAAAAGCAGCAGGATGACTCCTGAATATTATCTGCTCATATTCAGCCAAATGCTTCAGAACTCATTGGACGGCGCTTCACAGTGCAGATGGACAATGACCCAAAGCATACTGCAAAAGCAACCAAAGAGTTTTTTAAGGGAAAGAAGTGGAATGTTATGCAATGGCCAAGTCAATCACCTGACCTGAATCCGATTGAGCATGCATTTCACTTGCTGAAGACAAAACTGAAGGGAAAATGCCCCAAGAACAAGCAGGAACTGAAAACAGTTGCAGTAGAGGCCTGGCAGAGCATCACCAGGGATGAAACCCAGCGTCTGGTGATGTCTATGCGTTCCAGACTTCAGGCTGTAATTGACTGCAAAGGATTTGCAACTAAGTATTAAAAAGTGAAAGTTTGATTTATGATTATTATTCTGTCCCATTACTTTTGGTCCCTTAACAAGTGGGAGACACATATGCAAACTGTTGTAATTCCTACACCGTTCACCTGATTTGGATGTAAATACCCTCAAATTAAAGCCGACAGTCTGCAGTTAAAGCACATCTTGTTCATTTCATTTCAAATCCATTGTGGTGGTGTATAGAGCCAAAAATGTTAGAATTGTTTCGATGTCCCAATATTTATGGACCTGACTGTACATAGAGCAGAGATGTATATGTCTGATATATGGAGCAGAGCTTTCTGTGTGTGACATGTAGCAGAGCTGTATATATGTGTTACATACACAGAGCAGAGATGTACAGTCGTGGCCAAAAGTTTTGAGAATGACACAAATATTAGTTTTCACAAAGTTTGCTGCTAAACTGCTTTTAGATCTTTGTTTCAGCTGTTTCTGTGATGTAGTGAAATATAATTACACGCACTTCATACGTTTCAAAGGCTTTTATCGAAAATTACATGACATTTATGCAAAGAGTCAGTATTTGCAGTGTTGGCCCTTCTTTTCCAGGACCTCTGCAATCCGACTGGGCATGCTCTCAATCAACTTCTGGGCCAATTCCTGACTGATAGCAACCCATTCTTTCATAATCACTTCTTGGAGTGTGTCAGAATTAGTGGGTTTTTGTTTGTCCACCTGCCTCTTGAGGATTGACCACAAGTTCTCAATGGGATTAAGATCTTAGGAGTTTCCAGGCCATGGACCCAAAATGTCAACGTTTTGATCCCCGAGCCACTTAGTTATCACTTTTGCCTTATGGCACGGTGCTCCATCGTGCTGGAAAATGCATTGTTCTTCACCAAACTGTTGTTGGATTGTTGGAAGAAGTTGCTGTTGGAGGGTGTTTTGGTGCCATTCTTTATTCATGGCTTTGTTTTTGGGCAAAATTGTGAGTGAGCCCACTCCCTTGGATAAGAAGCAACCCCACACATGAATGGTCTCAGGATGCTTTACTGTTGGCATGACACAGGACTGATGGTAGCGCTCACCTTTTCTTCTCCGGACAAGCCTTTTTCCAGATGCCCCAAACAATCGGAAAGAGGCTTCATCAGAGAATATGACTTTACTCCAGTTCTCAGCAGTCCATTCACCATACTTTCTGCAGAAGATCAATCTGTCCCTGATGTTTTTTTTGGAGAGAAGTGGCTTCTTTGCTGCCCTTCTTGACACCAAGCCATCTTCCAAAAGTCTTCGCCTCACTGTGCGTGCAGATGCGCTCACACCTGCCTGCTGCCATTCCTGAGCAAGCTCTGCACTGGTGGCACTCCGATCCCGCAGCTGAATCCTCTTTAGGAGACGATCCTGGCGCTTGCTGGACTTTCTTGGACGCCCTGAAGCCTTCTTAACAAGAATTGAACCTCTTTCCTTGAAGTTCTTGATGATCCTATAAATTGTTGATTGAGGTGCAATCTTAGTAGCCACAATATCCTTGCCTGTGAAGCCATTTTTATGCAACGCAATGATGGCTGCACGCGTTTCTTTGCAGGTCACCATGGTTAACAATGGAAGAACAATGATTTCAAGCATCACCCTCCCTTTAACATGTCAAGTCTGCCATTTTAACCCAATCAGCCCGACATAATGATCTCCAGCCTTGTGCTCGTTAACATTCTTACCTGAGTTAACAAGACGATTACTGAAATGATCTCAGCAGGTCCTTTAATGACAGCAATGAAATGCAGTGGAAATTTTTTTTGGGATTAAGTTAATTTTCATGGCAAAGAAGGACTATGCAATTCATCTGATCACTCTTCATAACATTCTGGAGTATATGCAAATTGCTATTATAAAAACTTAAGCAGCAACTTTTCCAATTTCCAATATTTATCTAATTCTCAAAACTTTTGGCCACGACTGTATATAGGGCTGTCACCATTCCCAACTAAAGATACCGGCTAAGTTTACATGGGTAAAAAGGGGATGTAGTTTGGAGGGATGGGGGGGGGGGGGGGGGGAAGTCATTTGATCAATGGTTTGATCATATTTTGAGTTTTGAAACTTCTTTAATGGAACAAATTTTTTTTTCCTGTAATTTTTAACCCCTTACGGACCCCGCCATATTTCACCTTAAAGACCAGACAATTTTTTGCAAATCTGACGTGTCACTTTATGTGGCAATAACTTTAAAACGCTTTTACTTATCCAGGCTATTCTGAGTTTATTTTCTCGTCACATATTGTACTTCATAACAGTAGTAAAAAAAACTTATTTTTATTTATGAAAAAATACCAAATTTATAAAAAAATTAGGAAAATTAGCAAATTTCAATTTCTCTACTTTTATAATAGATAGTAATACCTCCAAAAATAGTTATTACTTTACATTTCCCATATGTCTACTTAATGTTTGGATAATTTTGTGAATGCCATTTTATTTTTTGGGGACGTTAGAAGTTTAGAAGCAAATCTTGAAATTTTTAAGAAAATTTCCAAAACCCACTTTTTAAGAACCAGTTCAGGTCAGAAGTCACTTTGTAAGGCTTACATAAAAGAAACCACCCAAAAATGACCCCATTTTAGAAACTACACCCCTCATGGTATTCAAAACTGATTTTACAAACTTTGTTAACCCTTTAGGTGTTCCACATGAATGAATGGAAAATGGAGATGAAATTTCATAATTTCACTTTTTTGGCAGATTTTCGATTTTAATAATTTTTTTGCCACAAAAAAAGCAAGGGTTAACAGCCAAAAAAAACTCAATATTTATTGTCCTGATTGTATAGTTTACAGAAACACCCCATATGTGGTTGTAAACTGCTGTACAGGCACATGGCATTGCACAGAAGGAAAGGAACGCCATATGGTTTTTGGAAGGCAGATTTTGCTGGATTGGGTTTTTGACACAATGTCCCATTTGAAGCCCCCCTGATCAGTGGCGTACCGCCCATAGAGGCAGACCACGCCGTTGCTATGGGGCCCGCGGCACAGGGGGCCCGGAGCACATGGAAGGCCCCGCCCCCTATGTCTCTGCACAGACAGTTTATTAATACACTACAGGCATTGAGGCGGCCTGTGCCCCGCCCACTTGTGTTCTCCCTCGGGCCCCCCTCCTCCCCCTGCTCCATTTATAATCTCCGTGATCCGGGCTCCCTCCCTGCCAGGCACTGCGTCTGCTCTGCTGCATAATTACACACTGGCCAATCAGCATTTAGCAGCGCAGAGAGGCTGCTGCTGATTAGCCAGTGTATCGCTGGAAGGCTGCAGGAGCAGGCGCACATATAGAGGTGCGCACCGCTTTAGTGTCCTGTGCACTCTCTCACGTCTGCCCCAAGTCTTGTCATCAGCCCCCCTCAACACGCCGCCGCCCAGACTAAAGCACCGCTCTGGAGTCCGGACAGTGAACACAGACAAAACACACTGTTGTCTGTAGTGTGCCACAGTAAGAGGTCAGAAGTCTTGATGGGGGAGGGCAGCAGCAAGCAGTGTTTTTTTTTTTTTTTTGAGGGGGGGGCTGTAAGCTTATAAAGGACTCAGTAGGGCAGTGTGCTTTCCTGCTACTCCTCACCCCCACCCTGGGCATTTTGGGGGGCATTTTAGGGATTGGATAACCCCTTTAACTCGCTGATGCTGAGTGTGCACATAGCCACCAATCTTATTTTTCCCCAGCACAGAAGTCGCCTTTGGGGGGCGGGGGAATATGATTGGTGGCTATGTGCACACTTAGCATAGGCAGCATGGAGTTAAAGGGGTTATCCAATCCCTATAATGCCCCCCTGCCAACCCCTCCCGTCACGCAGATTAAAACATTCAGCGACATGGGGGGCAGCCAATAGCAGGCCACGATGGGAACCAGCCTCCCTAGCATTGCGGGTGATGCTAGGGAGGCTCGTTTCTGACGCGGCCTGCTAGTGGGAAGCGGGCAAAAAAATTCCAAATGGGGTAGAATTTTTTTAAAAAAGTGTAAAAATTACCGTAATTAAAACTTTTTTACATCACCATATTCTGACCCTCATAACTCTTTTTATAGTTATGATCCCTGCCATGCTACTTCTTTTTACTTGGACTTTTAGATGCAGAACCATGTCACCTTCAAAGTAAGTTAATAATTTTTATATATATATATTTTTTTTAGTAGCTTAGCCTACTTTTATTGGCACTATTTTGGGGTGCCTATGACTTTTTGATCGCTTGCTATTACACTTTTTGTGATGTAAGGTGACAAAAATGCCTTTTTTGACACTTTTTTTTTTACGGTATTCACCTGAGGGGTTAGGTCATGTGATATTTTTATAGAGCAGGTTGTTACGGACGCGGCAATACCTAATACGTATACTTTTTCTTATTTACTTAGGTTTTACACAATAACAGCATTTTTGAAACCCAAAAAATTATGTTTTAGTGTCTCCATATTCTGAGCCATAGTTTTTTTTTTTTTTTGGGCGATTGTCTTAGGAAGGGGCTCATTTTTTGAAGGATGAGGTGACTGTTAGATTGGTACTATTTTGGGGGGTATACGCCTTTGATCGCTGGGTCTTGCACTTGTAGTGATGTAAGGTCACCAAAAATGGTTTATTTAGCATAGTTTTTATTTTATTTTTTTGACGGTGTTCGTCTGAGGGGTAAGGTCTTGTGATAGTTTTATAGAGCCGGTCGATACGGATAAAAAAAAATTCCCCTTTATTTTGGCAAAAGGATATATATATATATTTAGATTTACTAGATCCAGTATGGGCAGGAGGACAGTGTAACGTGAACTTTACTGATGTCTTTGTGTTTGATACAACAAATTAGAAGATGTGGTCTGGATGCTGGTAAATGTTTGGAACGTGGCGTCATCTGCACAAAGGTGATTATATGGCGAGTGATTCTATTGTCAATCCCCACTGATAAGTGACAGACAGAGAACAGGTATGCTCTGACTGATAGCGGGACTCATTACAGGCCCAGAGGTCTATCATAGGTTTCGTCCACATCTGTATTAGAGAATCCATTAGGAGCCTCTGTTGCAGATTCCATCAAATACAGGACAGAATAGAGCAGCGTACTGCATTGTCTTGTCAGGTAAATGCTGGGTATTATAATTGGAAAAAACTCCAAAATAATTAGAGCCACACAAATGACAATACAAGAATACATCTTTATTAAATCATCCAAAAAGGACATCATATACATAATCATAGGCAATAATGATAAAACCTTGCGAAAAGTGCTATGAAATGGAAGAAAGCCCTCTTGGAGTCATTAGGGTAAATATCCTGCCCCAATGGTGGCTGTAAATAACATGGAGTACCAAATACAGTATATACCAACAGGCTGAATGAGCCGTACATAGAAAATAACACCCCGATCCACCAATTAAACAGTATATTAAGCAGCCAGCAGTAGGGGAAGACAGTAAATATGCAATCAGTATATAAATATGATGTTATCACATATGTTTAATGGGAGATATGAAGCTGACATTCCAATAATGGAAGTATCATAAATCCCAAGTGGGAGATACACATGGTGTAAGAACACACCATGTAGTCAGCACAATCACCAATCTACCAGCAGTCCTGAAGCCATGGCAGGGCAAGCAATATTTATTTTATGCACTTATATAGCGCTACTATATTCTGCAGCGCTTTATAGACATTAGCATCTAACCAATGGGGCTCACAATCTAAGGTCCCTATCAGGATGTCTTTGGAGTGTGGGAGGAAACCGGAGCACCTGGAGTATCCCCACGCAAACACAGGGAGAACATACAAAGTCCATGCAGATGTTGTCCTTGGTCGGATTCAAACCTATGACCCCAGAGCTGCAAGGCACCAGTGCTAACCACTGAGCCACCGTGGTGCCCATAGAAGAAGCGCGTCTGAGAAATGTACGTCGGGTCTTGGCTCTCCTTACACTGGTTCGTATAGTTATGTCTTGATCTATTGCTTGCCCTGCTATGGCTTCAGGACTGCTGCTGGATTGTTGATTGTGCTGTTATATGGTGTGTTCTTACACCATGTGTATCTCCCACTTTATGATACTTCCATTATTGGAATGTTAGCTTCATATCTCCCATTGAACATATGATAACATCATGGTATTTATATACTGATTGCATATTAGCGGTGTGGCATATTTACTGTCTCCCCTACTGCTGGCTGCTTAATATACTGTTTAATTGGTGGATCAGGGTGTTATTTTCTATGTACAAATGATAAAAATTTTGAGGCACTCAGTTCGTAAGTTTTGCAATTCAAATGATTTTTTTATTATTATTTTTTCATGTTTTCTGCATCATCCATATGCCCGTGAAAAATAAGGAATAACAGATTATATCTGACCAGACGTTTCGGTCACGGTGGACCTTCATCAATGGTCATGTTATCTGGAATATACATAATTAAAGTGTTTTTAAATGGATGGCAGAGCATGAAGTTACAAAATAAACAAAATAACATAGAACAATAAATAAATAAATTACAAGCAAAATTTCATAGCGTTATCACAGCAGAGTGAAAAGATGTCCAGGGGTTGGTGAAGATATATATGTACAAAATCATGGAAAATTCATATATTCATAGCAATCAAATAATTTGTCAAACATGATTATTTAAATGTAGACCGGAGGAAGTATAGGGGGGGGGGGGGGCAAATTATGGAAGAGGGGAAGGAAACATGATTCTATGGGGATTTGAAGCATGATTATATAGATTGCTGTCATCTATGTTAATGGTACAGGAAGCGCATGTAGGGAGGGCGTTCCAGAAAGCACACCAATAAAGTCCATGGGAAATATTAGACATATGGGTATTCACAGATATCAGGTATAGCAGCCGATTGTATATCCCATAGAAGATGTCATGTGGGCATGTAGACATTCACAGATATTCATAGATATTTGCAGTTATGACATACACAGTTATGGCATACCAAGAGCTAGATTATAGATCCCATGGGAAGTGTCATCCAAACATTAAGATATACAGAAATAAGCATAGATGAACATGAATCACATAGCGTGCTTACACTGTGCCCATTGCTCCAGCGTCATTAAAGGCGAATACGCCACACATCCACGCACTGGAAAAGCCATGGCAATCAGAGGATTTTACACCTGCGAATCAAGCTTTGTTGTTTACTTAATAAAATGTCCATGTGGCCTCGGATACGTTGGCGAAACCACACAACATATCAGGGACCGGATGTCATGGTCTTACCTGCTTGCTGCTCTCCTTCGTTTGACATGTGCTGGCGGCCATCTTGGGTCCTGGGTTTCTTGTAGCCTTCCACCCTGCGGCTCCTCCTTCCCCTGGGAGGAGCTGGATGCCTAGCTCATATATATAGGAGGTCTGTGGCTTCAGTTCCTTGCTTGGTCCTCTTGTGTTCACATGCTTCTAAGACTGCTGCTGCTTCTGGTTCCTGATCCTGGCCTCGTCTGACTACCCTGCTGGTTCCTGATCCTGGCTTCGTCTGACTACCCTGCTGGTTCCTGATCCTGGCTTCGTCTGACTACCCTGCTGGTTCCTGATCCTGGCTTCGTCTGACTACCCTTCTGGTTCCTGACCTCTGGCTTCGCAAAGACTCTGCTCGGTTTCACCATCCGTTTAGACTTTTGCTTTACAGCTTTATTTTTAATAAAGCCTTCTTATTTTCACTTATCTCTTGTTGTACGTCTGGTTCATGGTTCCGTGACATTAGGACCAAGCCATGAATTCTGACGGTACAGGGCCATCCTCGCTACCCACGCTGGTTGCCAGACTTGATCAGCAGGATCACCTGTTGGGTCGGTTCGCTGTGGCGTTGCAAACCCTGCTTGAACGCACGGCTCATTTCGCTCCCGTTGCCGATGGGTCGGTTGTCGCTCCTGGGCTCGCTCCTACTGCCGCTCCGGTTGTTGCGCCAGAGTCTACCCCGACACCTGTTGTTGCGCCTGCGGTGTTTCGGGGTATGACCGGTTCTGCCCCTCTTCCACAGCGCTTTGGGGGAGAGCCAACTCAGTGCCGAGGTTTCCTTAACCAGGTGGGCATTTATTTCGAGTTGCTGCCACATGCCTTTCCTACTGAGAGATCAAAGGTGGGCTTCTTGATCTCGCTGCTCTCGGACAAGGCCTTGGCCTGGGCCAGCCCTTTATGGGAGAACAACAATCCGGTGGTTGCCGAGTTTTCCGGTTTTGTTGCTTCTCTTCGGAAGGTATTCGATGTGCCGGCTCGTGCTGCCTCTGCTGCGAAGCTCCTTATGTCCATCAGACAGGGTTCACGATCCGTAGCTGAATACGCCATTGAGTTTCGTACCCTGGCAGCAGAGGTGGGCTGGAATAATGAGGCTCTGGTCGCTGCTTTCTCTCATGGTCTCTCGGATGCCTTGAAGGATGAGGTTGCAGCTAAGGACCTACCAGTTGAGCTCGAGTCTCTTATTTCTTTCCTGATTTTGATTGACACCAGACTCAGGGAGAGACCTTCCTTTAAGGAGAACCTGCGGAGGTCTTCTAACAGATTGGTGCCTACGTTTGCTGTCCCACCCGTGCCTCCCTCTCCTCCCACGCCTCCTGGGGATGACTTGTCTGGGGGTGAACCCATGCAGCTGGGGTTTGCTCGCCTGTCCGAGGGGGAGAGGGCACTCCGGAGACGCGAGGGCCGATGCATGTACTGTGGTCTCGGTGGGCATTTTCGGTTGGCATGTCCGAACCGTCCGGGAAACGCTCGTACCCTGAGATCCTGTCGGGGGCAGATCTTGGGTGGAGTCTCCTCGTCCCCGGTTTCCCGTGTTGACAAACCACTGATCACTGTTGTCCTTTCCTGGGTCGGGGGCTCGGTGACGACCCAGGCGTTGGTGGACTCTGGTGCTGGTGGTTTGTTCATTGATAGTGTGTTCGCTGCCGCCAATTCCATTCCTCTGCAGGCTCGAGGTTCCCCACTGGCTCTTGAGGCGATAGACGGCAGACCCCTTCTGCCGCCACACGTGACTCATGAGACCCTTCCAGTGGGAATAGCCATTGGTGCCGTTCACAGAGAGTCGGTCTGCCTCCAGGTTATTTCGTCTCCACACTACTCGGTGGTCTTGGGGTACCCCTGGCTCCAGAAGCATAATCCGACTTTCGATTGGAGATCGGTCGAGATCCTCTCGTGGTCACCGCAGTGTGGGGCTAGTTGCATCCATGGGTCTGTCAAGTTGCTGTGTACTTCCTCGGACTCTCTGTTGCCTCCTGAATACGAGGAGTACCGGGATGTATTCGATAAGGTGCGCGCGGTTGCCCTACCTCCGCACCGCCCATACGATTGTGCCATAGAGTTACAATCTGGTGCCGTTCCTCCTCGTGGCAAAGTCTATCCACTGTCGGTAGCGGAGAATGAGGCCATGGAGGAGTACGTGAGGGAGGCGCTTTCACGCGGACACATTCGCAAATCTTCGTCCCCGGCAGGGGCTGGATTTTTCTTTGTGAAAAAGAAGGGCGGTGAGTTGAGGCCTTGCATCGATTACAGGGGTCTCAATCGCATCACGATCAAGAACGCTTACCCGATACCCTTGATCTCCGAGCTGTTCGATCGCCTTAAAGGGGCCACGGTCTTTACCAAACTCGACCTGAGGGCGGCATATAACCTGGTAAGGATCAAGGCGGGCGATGAGTGGAAGACCGCGTTTAACACCAGGACCGGTCATTACGAATCCTTGGTTATGCCCTTTGGGTTGTGCAATGCGCCCGCAGTCTTTCAGGAATTCATCAACGATGTTTTCCGTGACCTGTTGCAGCAGTGTGTGGTAGTCTATTTGGATGACATCTTGGTATATTCTGAATCCATGGAGGCCCACATTCTGGATGTCAGACGAGTGTTGCAACGGTTACGAGAGAACAAGCTGTTCGGTAAGCTTGAGAAATGCGAATTTCACCGATCCCAGGTAACCTTCTTAGGTTACATCATTTCCGCTGAGGGGTTCTCCATGGATCCTGAGAAGGTTTCGGCTGTCTTACAGTGGCCCCAGCCCAGTGGTCTTCGTTCCCTGCAGCGCTTTTTGGGCTTCGCCAATTATTATCGGAAGTTCATCAGGGACTTTTCCATGCTGGCCAAGCCTCTCACGGATCTGACCAGGAAGGGCAGTAATTCCCAGGTCTGGCCGCTCGAGGCCATCCGAGCTTTTGAGGCCCTAAAGTCCGCCTTTGTGTCGGCTCCGATTCTGTCGCATCCCAACCCTGGGTTGCCCTTTGTCCTCGAGGTGGACGCGTCTGAGACGGGAGTAGGCGCCCTTCTGTCTCAGCGTAGAACACCAGAGGGTCCTCTGCTTCCTTGTGGGTTTTACTCCCGGAAACTGTCTTCCGCGGAGTGCAACTATCAGATTGGTGACAGGGAGTTATTGGCCATCGTGCAGGCCCTTAAAGAATGGAGGCACTTGCTCGAGGGTTCGGTGGTTCCGGTTCTCATCCTGACGGACCACAAGAATCTGACCTACCTTTCTGAGGCCAAGAGATTGACACCACGTCAGGCCAGAAGGGCTCTGTTCTTGTCACGTTTTAATTACGTGGTCTCCTACCTACCCGGTTCCAAGAACATCAGGGCGGATGCCTTATCACGGCAGTACTCCGAGCTGTCCAGGGAGGAGTCGATTCCGACTTCGGTCATACCTCCGAATCAGATCCTGGCCGCCATTCGCACCAGCCTGACCTCTCCCCTGGGTGAGCAGATTTTGGCGGCTCAATCTGGTGCTCCCTCTGGGAGACCCAACGGCAGATGTTTTGTGCCTGAGGAGTTGCGCACTCGGTTGTTGCGAACCTACCATAACTCCAAGACCGCGGGGCATCCTGGAAAGAATCAGCTGTCCTGGGCTGTTTCACGTCTGTTCTGGTGGCCTTCCCTACGTTCCGACATCGCCGCATATGTAGCGGCATGCTCCGTTTGTGCCCAGAGTAAGTCCCCTCGGCACCTTCCGTTGGGCCTTCTGCAACCCATAGCCACCGGGGAGCGCCCATGGTCACACCTGGGGATGGATTTCATTGTGGACCTCCCTGCATCCCGAGGCCATACGGTCATTCTCATGATTGTGGATCGGTTTTCCAAAATGTGCCACTGTGTTCCTCTCAAGAAGTTACCCTCTGCACAAGAGTTGGCCACGATTTTTGCCAGGGAGGTCTTCCGGTTGCACGGTTTGCCTAAGGAGATTGTGTCGGATCGGGGGAGTCAGTTTGTGTCCAGGTTCTGGCGCGCCTTTTGCTCCCAGTTGGGGATTCATCTCTCCTTCTCCTCGGCCTACCACCCTCAGTCCAATGGGGCCGCAGAACGATCCAATCAGGCCTTGGAGCAATTCCTTCGTTGCTATGTCTCCGATCACCAAGACAATTGGGTTGACCTCCTGCCTTGGGCTGAGTTTGCCAGGAACACGGCGGTGAACTCTTCCTCTGGGACGTCTCCCTTCATGGCCAATTATGGGTTCCAACCTGCCGTGTTACCGGAGGTATTCTCTCCCCAGGATATTCCGGCTGTGGAGGATCACCTTTCCGTCCTACGTGCTTCTTGGGTACAGATCCAGAAGTCCCTTGAGGTCTCTGCGCAGCGCCAGAGATTCCAGGCTGATCGCAGACGAGCGCCTGCTCCTTCCTACCAGGTCGGAGACCGTGTATGGTTGTCCACCCGCAACCTCAACCTTCGAGTGCCCACTCCCAAGCTGGCGCCTCGCTTTGTTGGTCCCTTCCGAGTGCTTCGCAGGGTAAACCCGGTAGCCTATGCCCTTGCGCTTCCTCCTGGCATGCGGATCTCCAACGTGTTTCATGTCTCCCTGTTGAAGCCACTGGTGTGTAATCGTTTCACTTCCTCGGTTCCTCGGCCTCGTCCGGTCCAAGTGGGCAATCGTGAGGAATATGAGGTGAGCAATATCCTGGACTCACGCCTGGTCCGCGGTCGGTTGCAGTTTTTGGTCCATTGGCGTGGTTATGGTCCAGAGGAGCGTTCCTGGGTTCCCTCCGCAGATGTCCATGCTCCTGCCTTGCTCCGAGCCTTCCACGCACGCTTCCCTCAGAAACCGTTTTGTGCTTCGCGGAGGAGGGGCCCTTGAGGGGGAGGTACTGTCATGGTCTTACCTGCTTGCTGCTCTCCTTCGTTTGACATGTGCTGGCGGCCATCTTGGGTCCTGGGTTTCTTGTAGCCTTCCACCCTGCGGCTCCTCCTTCCCCTGGGAGGAGCTGGATGCCTAGCTCATATATATAGGAGGTCTGTGGCTTCAGTTCCTTGCTTGGTCCTCTTGTGTTCACATGCTTCTAAGACTGCTGCTGCTTCTGGTTCCTGATCCTGGCCTCGTCTGACTACCCTGCTGGTTCCTGATCCTGGCTTCGTCTGACTACCCTGCTGGTTCCTGATCCTGGCTTCGTCTGACTACCCTGCTGGTTCCTGATCCTGGCTTCGTCTGACTACCCTTCTGGTTCCTGACCTCTGGCTTCGCAAAGACTCTGCTCGGTTTCACCATCCGTTTAGACTTTTGCTTTACAGCTTTATTTTTAATAAAGCCTTCTTATTTTCACTTATCTCTTGTTGTACGTCTGGTTCATGGTTCCGTGACACCGGATAAGCAAACATAAATCCACAATCAGACTAGGCCATACATTCCTACCTATACCTCACCATTTTATTGAAAAAAAACACCAGATTTCTCAATTGCGTTTTCAAATCTTGGAGCAAATTGACCAGCCGAGGAGAGGAGGAAACCGGACGCTCCTCCTTAGACAAAGGGAGGCTTTCTGGATCCATAAACTGGGGACATTAACACCACACGGCCTAAATCGCGAATGTGATTACTTTATAAATTTGTGAAAATGTTGATGTATGTTAACATACAGTGGCGGAAATAATTATTTGACCCCTCACTGATTTTGTAAGTTTGTCCAATGACAAAGAAATGAAAAGTCTCAGAACAGTATCATTTCAATGGTAGGTTTATTGTAACAGTGGCAGATAGCACATCAAAAGGAAAATCGAAAAAATAACTTTAAATAAAAGATAGCAACTGATTTGCATTTCATTGAGTGAAATAAGTATTTGAACCCCTACCAACCATTAAGAGTTCTGGCTCCCACAGAGTGGTTAGACACTTCTACTCAATTAGTCACCCTCATTAAGGACACCTGTCTTAACTAGTCACCTGTATAAAAGACACCTGTCCACAGAATCAATCAATCAAGCAGACTCCAAACTCTCCAACATGGGAAAGACCAAAGAGCTGTCCAAGGATGTCAGAGACAAAATTGTAGACCTGCACAAGGCTGGAATGGGCTACAAAACCATTAGCAAGAAGCTGGGAGAGAAGGTGACAACTGTTGGTGCGATTGTTCGAAAATGGAAGGAGCACAAAATGACCATCAATCGACCTCGCTCTGGGGCTCCACGCAAGATCTCACCTCGTGGGGTGTCAATGGTTCTGAGAAAGGTGAAAAAGCATCCTAGAACTACACGGGAGGAGTTAGTTAATGACCTCAAATTAGCAGGGACCACAGTCACCAAGAAAACCATTGGAAACACATTACACTGCAATGGATTCAAATCCTGCAGGGCTCGCAAGGTCCCCCTGCTCAGGAAGGCACATGTGCAGGCCCGTCTGAAGTTTGCCAATGAACACCTGAATGATTCAGAGAGTGACTGGGAGAGGGTGCTGTGGTCTGATGAGACCAAAATAGAGCTCTTTGGCATTAACTCAACTCGCTGTGTTTGGAGGAAGAAAAATGCTGCCTATGACCCCCAAAACACCGTCCCCACCGTCAAGCATGGGGATGGAAACATTTTGCTTTGGGGGTGTTTTTCTGCTAAGGGCACAGGACAACTTATTCGCATAAACGGGAAAATGGACGGAGCCATGTATCGTGAAATCCTGAGCGACAACCTCCTTCCCTCTGCCAGGAAACTGAAAATGGGTCGTGGATGGGTGTTCCAGCACGACAATGACCCAAAACATACAGCAAAGGCAACAAAGGAGTGGCTCAAGAAGAAGCACATTAAGGTCATGGAGTGGCCTAGTCAGTCTCCGGACCTTAATCCAATCGAAAACCTATGGAGGGAGCTCAAGCTCAGAGTTGCACAGAGACAGCCTCGAAACCTTAGGGATTTAGAGATGATCTGCAAAGAGGAGTGGACCAACATTCCACCTAAAATGTGCGCAAACTTGGTCATCAATTACAAGAAACGTTTGACCTCTGTGCTTGCAAACAAGGGTTTTTCCACCAAGTATTAAGTCTTTTTTTGTTAGAGGGTTCAAATACTTATTTCACTCAATGAAATGCAAATCAGTTGCTATCTTTTATTTAAAGTTATTTTTTCGATTTTCCTTTTGATGTGCTATCTGCCACTGTTACAATAAACCTACCATTGAAATGATACTGTTCTGAGACTTTTCATTTCTTTGTCATTGGACAAACTTACAAAATCAGTGAGGGGTCAAATAATTATTTCCGCCACTGTATGTGTCTCTCATTTTTTCTACAGACGCACTGAAATTGTCCACAGCGGGTGAGGGTGATGTATTGGCCTCTGCTCCCCATGTTCCTCTTCCCTTTCCCCCTTTCCCCCTGCCCTTTCCCCTTCCCCTCTCCCACCCCCCCTTTCCCTCCCCCTACCTAGACTATATCTACACCCTTCTGACTAATCGAGACATTGTTATCTACATATCCTTGTGACCTAATAACCACATATATACATACGTATAGAATATGCCACAATATAGCCTAATATTACGCTATTTACTGTTATTTATAGGTCACAACATGATGTATTTAGCTCTTAGTTATCCTCATATCATAATAGATATTATAGGTAGTGGAGATATAACTTACAGAATACTTTAATATACTATGCACGTTATCTGTCATACCCATGAGGCCATCCTCCACCCTTACCTCCTCTCCCTTTCAATATCCCTAGAAAAGGCTTTTGTCACCTCCCCCAATTACCTCCTTAACGATCCATCCTCATTCCATATTATAATTTTATTATGTTTCATCCCTCTTTTTATTATAACCCTCATTCCAGACCAACATCATTGCCCTTATAGATCGCATCCCATTCCCCTCCTACCATATTCCACTATCGCATATTATATAGATCTAAATCACATATAGTAGGGTATAATGTTTGTCTAGCTCTACCCGCAGTGGAACGCATAATCGCATTAACTCCGCCCACTTGACACAGCGTGGAACGGATGAATAACTCCACAATTCATTACATCCGGTCAGGTGACCGGAATCACCATGATCCACAGCTCTAGCCAAGACTTCCGCCCTTTGGAACGCATGCATGCGTTCCACATAACACATGACTTCCGGTCAGATGACCATTATCACCGGATAGCATGCTATTTAAACAGCGGTTTAAACCACATACACTCCTGCATCCAGCGCCCAGGCAAACCTTTATTCAGCATACAGGTAGATAACTATTTCTAATCCTTTGTCCACAGGTTACCTTTGTGAAGTTCGATCCTCCAACTACTTTGACCCACTATGCTGCCACTATGTGATTCATGTTCATCTATGCTTATTTCTGTATATCTTAATGTTTGGATGACACTTCCCATGGGATCTATAATCTAGCTCTTGGTATGCCATAACTGTGTATGTCATAACTGCAAATATCTATGAATATCTGTGAATGTCTACATGCCCACATGACATCTTCTATGGGATATACAATCGGCTGCTATACCTGATATCTGTGAATACCCATATGTCTAATATTTCCCATGGACTTTATTGGTGTGCTTTCTGGAACGCCCTCCCTACATGCGCTTCCTGTACCATTAACATAGATGACAGCAATCTATATAATCATGCTTCAAATCCCCATAGAATCATGTTTCCTTCCCCTCTTCCATAATTTGCCCCCCCCCCCTATACTTCCTCCGGTCTACATTTAAATAATCATGTTTGACAAATTATTTGATTGCTATGAATATATGAATTTTCCATGATTTTGTACATATATGTCTTCACCAACCCCTGGACATCTTTTCACTCTGCTGTGATAACGCTATGAAATTTTGCTTGTAATTTTTTTATTTATTGTTCTATGTTATTTTGTTTATTTTGTAACTTCATGCTCTGCCATCCATTTAAAAACACTTTAATTATGTATATTCCAGATAACATGACCACTGATGAAGGTCCACCGTGACCGAAACGTCTGGTCAGATATAATCTGTTATTCCTTAATTTTCACGGGCATATGGATGATGCAGAAAACATGAAAAAATAATAATAGAAAAATCATTTGAATTGCAAAACTTACGGACTGAGTGCCTCAAAATTTTTATCATTTGGATACGGCCTTATAAGCCCTTGATCGGCACCGGTGATACTACTTCTAAACAGAGTGCGGTTCCTCATTTCTCTACAGATTTTCTATGTACGGCTCATTTAGCCTGTTGGTATATACTGTATTTGGAACCCCGTGTTAAACCGTGTTAATTACAGCAACCATTGGGGGCAGCATATTTACCCTATTGACTCCAGTTTATGTGGGGAGGGCTTTCTTCCATTTCATAGCACTTTTCGCAAGGTTTTATCATTATGGCTTATGATTATGTATATGATGTCCTTTTTGGATGATTTAATAAAGAAGTATTCTTGTATTGTCATTTGTGTGGCTCTAATTATTTACGAGTTTTTTTTATATGTTTCCACACATATTGTTTTGTATTTTGTTCAATTATTGGCGGTTGTTTTATAATTGAAACCAGATCCCAGTATAGTCAGTGCGTTCTGCCAGATGGAGCTTATTTCCGCCATTTCATGGGGACAGCGCTTCCATTATGTTAATTATTCTCCTTCTATTATGGACGGTTTTGTGATTATAATGTATTTTGGACAATTCAATTTTTTTCCAATTACTAAAAAAAAGTATATTTCTGCTTTTATCCACTTAAAAAAAAAACTGCCACACAAGGTCTCAGGATACAGTTGCAAGAAAAAGTATGCGAACCTTTTGGAATGATATGGATTTCTGCACAAATTGGTCATAAAATGTGATCTGACTGTCACGAGTTGGAGGTCCCAGGAGAGAACACCGCGTCGTCATGCAATAAACAAACGGAAATCAGGTACAGACACATAAGAGTTTATTGCACAAACAAAACAGGGAAGGCAGCACAGACAAAACATGAGCTCTATGTACCGTCAGCACAGTGGGAGAAAACCCCCACTGCGCCACTGTCTAGTAATACTCCAGAGGGGCGTAACTAAGCAACTCCTGGTTATCACTAGAGCCTTAGATGGTAGGGTTAGACTTAGCCGCAGGAAGTTGCCAGGGTCCACTCTGGAGCGTGTTGCCAGTTATAGAGCTTCCTGCCTGGACATCTATACTGACCCACTGGAGTGGTTAATCCTGGTTGTCATTCCTGTGTGCTACCCTCCGGATCCCTGTTTGGCTTATTGTTGTCTCCTGTTGTCGCCCACCTGGGAATATATGTTGAGTCTGTGTTGTCTGTCCTCCCCTTGGTGTTTTCCCTTAGAGTTAGTGGTGCGGACTAGTGTTCCCATTGCCCTGTTCACTACCTAGGGCTCAGCTCAGGGAAAGCCAGGGCTTTAGGCACGTGATCGGCGTACAGGTGAGGAACCCGTCTAGGGACGTCAGGGCAGCCAGGTGCCAGCCGCCAGGTGAGTCAGGGGTCACCATCTTCCCTCTCACTTGGGCAGGGCCTTCCTCGTTCCCTCCCTCTGTGTCACGTATGTGATAGCCACGCTGACCGTGATAAAAGGCTTGCTGAACACAGACATATGAATACAAAACAGGGCAACTAATAATACAAACAGGAGTTCACGCAAGGGAGCAGGAGTGGCAATGAGCAGAGAAGGACTTGCTCCACCAGTAGTAAACTGCATGGCCTTGTCATGCCACTCTGCTGCAAAGGCTTGCTGAACACAGACATCAGAATAAACACAAAGTAACTAAAACATAACAGGCAGATCAGATATCAGAAAGACAGGAAAGAGGACATCAGAGAACGTAAATGAACAAGTAGGAAACCCCACAGAGCACAGGCAGACAGACACAGATCCCATGGGTCAGAAGCATGGGAGAGAGTACAAACCAGGAACAGGACAGACAACACACACCAGGAGAGCTGACATAGAACTGAGGAAACCTCAGCCTTATATACAGGTTCCATGGGTGCAGCAAAGAGACCACACCCATGGAGCAGACAGAGGATTAACTCCTAATAGGCACACAGGGGAGTTAACCCATAAAGAACCACAAATGACACAGAAACAGAACTTCAGCGAGGAGCGCCGAACAAGCAAGGACGGAAGGTCACAGCCAGAGGTAATGACTGTGACACTGACCTTCATCTAAGTCACAACAATAGACAATCACAGTCTGCTTAAACTAATAACACACAAAGAATTAAATGTTTTTATTGAACACACTATGTAAACATTCACAGTGCGGAGGAAAAGGTATGTGAACCCCTAGACAAATGACATCTCCAAGAGCTAATTGGAGTGAGGTGTCAGCCAACTGGAGTCCAATCAATGAGATGAGATTGGAGGTGGTGGTTACAGCTGCCCTGCCCTATTAAAAAAAAAACACCAGTTCTGGGTTTGCTTTTCACAAGAAGCATTGCCTGATGTGAAGGATGCCTCGCACAAAAGAGCTCTCAGAAGACCTATGATTAAGAATTGTTGACTTGCATAAAGCTGAAAGGGGTTATAAAAGTATCTCCAAAAGCCTTGCTGTTCATCAGTCCACGGTCTATAAATGGAGAAAGTTCTGCACTGCTGCTACTCTTCCTAGAAGTGGCCGTCCTGTAAAGATGACTGGAAGAGCACAGCGCAGACTGCTCAATGAGGTGAAGAAGAATCCTAGAGTGTCAGCTAAAGACTTACAAAAGTCTCTGGCATATGCTAACATCCCTGTTAGCGAATCTACGATACGTAAAACACTAAACAAGAATGGATTTCATGGGAGGATACCACAGAGGAAGCCACTGCTGTCCCAAAAAAACATTGCTGCATGTTTACAGTTTGCATAAGAGCACCTGGATGTTCCACAGCAGTACTGGCAAAATATTCTGTGGACAGATGAAACCAAAGTTGAGTTGTTTAGAAGAAACACACAACACTATGTGTGGAGAAAAAGAGGCACAGCACACCAACATCAAAACCTCATCCCAACTGTGAAGTATGGTGGTGGGGGCATCATGGTTTGGGGCTGCTTTGCTGCGTCAGGGCCTAGACGGATTGCTATAATCAAAGGAAAAATGAATTCCCAAGTTTATCAAGACATTTTGCAGGAGAACTTAAGGCCATCTGTCCACCAGCTGAAGCTCAACAGAAGATGGGTGTTGCAACAGGACAACTACCCAAAGCATAGAAGTTTATTTAACAACAGAATGGCTTAAACAGAAGAAAATACGCCTTCTGGAGTGGCCCAGTCAGAGTCCTGACCTCAACCCAATTGAGATGCTGTGGCATGACCTCAAGAAAGCGATTCACACCAGACATCCCAAGAATATTGCTGAACTGAAACAGTTCTGTAAAGAGGAATGGTCAAGAATTACTCCAGACCGTTGTGCATGTCTGATCTACAACTACAGGAAACGTTTGGTTGAAGTTATTGCTGCCAAAGGAGGTTCAACCAGTTATTAAATCCAAGGGTTCACATACTTTTTCCACCTGCACTGTGAATGTTTACATGGTGTGTTCAATAAAAACATGGTAACATTTAATTCTTTGTGTGTTATTAGTTTAAGCAGACTGTGATTGTCTATTGTTGTGACTTAGATGAAGATCAGATCACATTTTATGACCAATTTGTGCAGAAATCCATATCATTCCAAAGGGTTCACATACTTTTTCTTGCAACTGTATATAGAGATATATCTGTATATACCAGTACATTGTGCATAGGGAAAATACTATTGAGATTTTTAGCCAGAGAAAATCCTTCTATTAATAACACTGGGCTCTGTGGCTCATTGATTTGGATTTCTGGCCCTGATTTATCATGCCTTCCTTACGGAATTCTGGCTTCAAAAAGTTGCAAAATGGGACTTGCGCAAACATTTTGCGGCTTCTTTCATTTTTACACCACTCACTCCAGTGTTGGAATATGCGTTGGAAAGTGGGTGTGATTAGCTATGTGAGTTTCACTCCAGAGTTTTTTAAAAAAAAGTTGCAATCTCACTCCAGGAGGAGAGTAGAGAAGCTTTTCTAGACAAAAGTAGTAGGTTTAAGGATAAGACAAATTTATCAAAGAACATGGGACATTTGATAAATGGGGCATAATGTACCGTATTTTTCGCTTTATAAGACGCACCTGATGATAAGACGCACCTAGGTTTTTGAGGAGGAAAATAAGAAAAAAAAATTTTTTAACCAAAAGGTGTGCTTTTGGTGGGTTTTGAACTATTGGTGGTCTGTGGATGACACTATTATAGGGGATCTGTGGGTGACACTGTTACGGAGGGGATCTGTATATGACACACTTATGGGGGATCTGTGGATGACACTGTTATGGGGGATCTGTGGATGACACTGTTATGGGGGATCTGTGGATGACACACTTATAGGGGGGATCTGTGGATGACACACTTATGGGGGGGATCTGTGGATGACACACTTATGGGGGATCTGTGGATGACACTGTTATAGGGGATCTGTGGATGACACACTGTTATGAGGGATCTGTGGATGACATTTATGTGATTATAACACCCATCATCCTAAAGAATACACTGATGTACTGTACATTGGTGTATTCTCAAGCATGAGGGGAGTTATAGTCAGATTAAATATAAACACTATCCAGGGACTGTTCTGTAATTGGCATGTGTTTATATTAAATATGACTATAACCCTCTCATCCATAGGAATCCACTCATATACTGCAGTACATGGGTGGATTCCTATGGATGAGGGGGATTATAGTCATATTTAATATAAACACATGCCAATTACAGAACAGTCCCTGGGCAGTGTTTATATTAAATACTATAACCCCCCTCATCCATAGAAATCCACTCATACACTGCAGTACATGGGGGGTGTATGAGCAGAGAGCAGCAGGGCTGGCAGGCACAATAACAGAGGAGCTGGAGCACACAGTGTGACAGGCATCCAGCTCATAGACGAGAAGACCGGGACTCTGGAGCTCAGGTCAGTGCCGGGGTCCCCCGGCAGCAGCTGGAGGGGACAGGGAGGAGAAGATTATACATACTGGAGCTGCAGGCTCCGGTCCCGGGTGCGCGCGCGGGCTGGCAGCCGAAGGAGGGGACAAGGGGAAAAATTTTTACTTACAGGAACAGAGGACTCCTGTGCCGGCTGCGTACCGGATGTGCGGGCTGGCGGCTGGAGGAGGGGACAGGGGGAAAAATTTTCACTTACGGGAACAGAGGACTCCTGTGCCGGCTTCGCACCGGACGTGCGGGCTGGCGGCTGGAGGAGGGGACAGGGGGAAAACACTTTTACTTACTGGAGCTGTGGGCGCTGGCGGCAGTGGAGCATAAGTGAAGCCGTCAGCCTGCGGTCTTGTTAAGGAAGCGCGGGCTGGCAGCATAAGTGAAGCCGCCAGCCTGCGGTCTTGTTAAGGAAGCGCGGGCTGGCAGCAGAAGACTTCAGTGAAGCCGCCAGCCCACCCAACAGTTTAATGGCCACCTAATTTGCATCGCATTCGTTTTATAAGACGCAGTGACTTTTTCCCTCAAATTTGGAGGGGAAAAAAGTGCGTCTTATAAAACGAAAAATACGGTACTCCAACATAGACTCTAGCACAACTGACTTCAGATATTACCTCATGATAAATCCCCCCTCTTCTATACAGAAGGTCCTGGGTTCAAGACCCAACATTGAAAGAGGAGACAAAATAAAAATAAAATACACAGCGGCATTCTCAAGAGCTGTCATGAGACAGCCTGAGTGAAAACACAGGACTCTAGGAGAACAGAGCGGGGACTCCTGAGCAGTGCAGGAACATTACTGGCATTTCAATGTGCAGGTAAAACTAAAATACTGGCACTGACCACAAATACTGGCTAGGCCGATGGTTTACTGGTCAGGTGTGGCCGCTCTAGCTACATATGGGGCAGGGTTATGTTTGTGTCATGAGGAAAAGCTGTATGTGGGTGACTTTTTTTTGAAGGTGAAAAAGCCTCTAAGCTTTGGTTACTATGGTCTAATATCCCCGAGAAACCTGCAATAAAATTTATATACAATAGATTAAAAATGCTGTAAGAAATAAAAAAAATTGTACTCACCTCACCAGTCACCCAATTCAACACATGACCTAATGTATCTTTCTCAGCAGAGAAAGATCATGTTACGGTGCGGTTCACTGTCACAGTTGTGGCCGTGCAGGCTGGCTGCTCTCTCGCCTACTGGCTGCAGGCTGACACCTGTGTATGCTGGCTGCGGTGTTGTGTGTGAACTGTTGCCTGTGTTTGTGTCTCCCCAGGTCCACATCTCTGTGTTACAGTCACCGGTGCTGTGTAGGCTGGCTGCATGCACTTTGTGTACTGGCTGTGGGTGTTCCCATGTATGCTGGTTTTGTGATGTGTTCTGGCTGCGGCTGTGAGTGTGAACAGGGTCTGAGTATGGATGCAGTGTGCGGTTCTGTCACTCCTTGTTGTGTAGGCTGGCTGCCTGTAGACTCGTACTGGCTACAGTTATCCTGTGTATGCTGGTTGTTGTTTGGGTGTGCGGGCTGCAGTATTCTGTGACTGGTGTGAACTGACACTTGTGATTGTATGTTTTATGCTTTTTGTTACTCCTGGTTCTGGTGGGGTTAATATTCCCTGGTCTGGGTCTGGGTGTGGCTTATCAGGTGCCCTCGTTATGCAGCTATTTCTGTCTGTGAGCTGTGGGGCTTGTGGTCAGTTCTGTCTTGTGCCTTGCTGGGTGTAGCCCCTTGCTGCTGACCCAGTTTTTTTTTGCCATCTGCCCTTCTGTGTGGTGTTGCCTAGTAAAGTGTTGTTGTATCCTTGTCCATGCCTTGCCTGATCTTCTGTACCTGTTCTGTGGCTTGATCCTGTATGTTTCGTGTATAGCCTGGCAGTGCTCCACTGCTTCTGATCCCGTCTTTTTTTAGTGTATAGCCTGGCAGTGCTCCACTGCTTCTGATTCCGTCAGTGTCGTGTATAGCCTGGCAGTGCTACCCTGCTTCTGATCCCGTCTGTTTCGTGTATAGCCTGGCAGTGCTCCACTGCTTCTGATTACGTCTGTTTCGTGTATAGCCTGGTAGTGCTCCACTGCTTCTGATCCCGTCAGTGTCGTGTATAGCCCGGCAGTGCTCCACTGCTTCTGATCCCGTCTGTTTCGTGTATAGCCTGGCAGTGCTCCACTGCTTCTGATCCCGTCTTTTTTTAGTGTATAGCCTGGCAGTGCTCCACTGCTTCTGATCCCGTCTGTTTCGTGTATAGCCTGGCAGTGCTCCACTGCTTCTCATCCTATCCTGTGTATGTCCTGCCTTCGTGAGAAGGCTCCAGGGTTCTGCTTGCGTGCTGGTTCCCGTTTCTCTTATCTGTACTGGGTCCTGTGTGTTTATGTTGGGTTCCAGTCCTTTGTCTGTTCTGCTGGTGCTTGCACCAGCGGGGTTCTCTGCAGGTAGCGGCCAAGTGTACCGGGACCTTCCTGGAGGTGCGACCAAGGAGCCCTCGGCCAAATTGATCCCTGCCACCAGGGCTCTGTGAAGAACTGGGCTCACTGGCTCTTTGCCCTCTGGGGTTTGCTTCTGGTCTACCGGTGCACTTGGTTCAGTGGTAGTGCTACCACTATTGCCTAACCTGTCATGTTCATTTATTACATGAGTAATAAAGTATTCTGTTGGTTCCTGGTCTGTAATCTACCTGTGTCCTGTTTGCGAGCCGTTCCGGAGGTCTGGCCGGTCTCCCGGAACGTGATAGATCATATAGTGGCCCTGTGACTCCTTTTGATATGCCTTTTTTTTTGTGAACATGCCATGCCCCTGTCCACATGTGGCTTCCTTGTTGAAGCTGGAGTGGCTGCCCAGAGTAAACCTGAAGATACGCTAATGGCAAGAAACAAAGAAATTCCCAAGCCACACAAGGAGGTTACTACCCGTTATCACCCAGTATCGCTATTGAATGTGGATGACGTTTTCATATCCTAGCATGTTGACTGAACCCTTCCCTTTTTCACAGTGACTTGGTGATTTTCATCCAAGGAGTGTTCTGCCAATGACCTGAGTATCCTAAATGTTTTCCAATGGTCTATGAGGAGCATATCCAGGGGTGGGATTCAAATTTTTAACAGGTTCCCTACTCAGCAGCTGACATGCGGTGTCACGACACATGTTTACATATACATACAGCATATACATGGTACACATACATAAATACAGCATATATACACTACATATACCACCCAACCTGTCAAAATCCACTGCGTAGTCCACAGTAGAAACCATTGTTTTTGCGTCAGTTTTTCCATTTCAGTGCTGAGTACCTGCTCATGGTTTAGCCCCATTGAATGGAGCTTAACCACAAGCAGAGTGCCACCCTGGTCTTTCATGGTGTCTGCTCGGAGTTTGCGCCAATAATGCACATGTCCATTCTTGGTGCAATTTTGGAAAACTACATGTAAATAATGCATGGCTGCATGAACTGGAGCATAGAGTCCTTTGAAGACTATGGGAGGTGATTTTTGGTACAGAGTCTGCTATGAAATCCGTTGTTAAAAATACGCCATATGAACAGCCTATGGGACCCCTGGTATTCCTGCTTCCTGACGCGCAGTCATAACATTTGCTTGCTGGTGCCACTAGAGGGAGCACACAGCCTACACATTATCCCCTTTGCTTTCAGCTGTATAAAGTCATGCACTGGGATCCCATTAGTGGAGTGCAGTTTATAATTTACTGTGCGAGGCAGAAAATAAAAATACATATAAAAAAAATTACCCTTATAAAAGTATGTTGTTACAAAATTATGGTGGATGCTTTTATTGAAAATAAAGTTTGGCAGAGTTCTCCTGGTGGTGATGGAGAGTAGGGCCTTTTTTTTTTTGGGGGGGGGGGGGGGTAAGGAGTCCTATTATTTTTTTGTATGCATGTGATCATATTTTCTGCACAGTTCTGTGGATAGTGGTGCTTCATACCCAGCATGCAGCAGCATCTAGCATGTCTGATTGGGGGAGGGGGTTGAGAGGCAGGGGCGTAACTACCATAGTGGCAGACCATGCGACTGCTATGGGGCCTAGGGCAAGTGGGGGCCCAGTCTTAGTTGGGAATATCTCCTCTTCTACTGGAGGTGAAAACTTTGTCAGGACTTTACCCTATAAAGGAACAACTTTTAGCAAATGAGGCAGTGGAAAAATTGCCCAAGGGTCACTGAAAAGGGTTTAGGCAGAAACCCTTCTGTCCTGTGTGGGGGGGCCTGGTTTTATCCTTGCTATGGGGCCCTTACGTCTCTATGTACGCCACTGGTGAGAGGGGCTGTACAACCCTTTTCAATATCACATAATGCAGGGTAACATGATAAGGAGGCTTAGTGAAAGCATGGGGTTCACTTAGAACAGTCAGGCCTGGCGTAGATTCAGGACAGTTCCCATAATAACCTCCAGCATTAGTCTAAAAATCTCCAGTCGTGATCCAAAATCTTTCACACTGAGTCTCTGACCTATTCATCCAGAATGCGGTTATGATCCAGTCTATCCTCTACTTAAAGCATTCTCTGCCCCATATGCTTTCTGTATGCAATGGCTCTGGGAAGGAGGGCCAGGAGTACACTGTGTCTGCTATATTTGAGGCCTGACCTGCGAGTTGTGAAGAGCTCCAGTATTCTCTGCCTTACATCTGGTTATGCCTGTAGGCAGTCTTACACAGAATACAAAGCAAGGAGCCAGCCTTGTTCCATCTCCTGGTGACCACCTGGTCAGAGTCTTCATTCCTGGTGCGCAGCTTCTCATCCCTGGAATAAAATTCCATGTCAAGTGTATAAAATTGGCACGACTTGAAACGTGCAAGTGAAGTCTTCCTTTATTTGCTTTGAGTTCAGTGAACTTTTATTCAAGGGAATAATAATGTGCTGGGTATTTTTCAGTTAATGGGTTTAAAGGGAACCTGTCACCAGTTTTATGGTGTCCTAACTAAGGGCAACATAAATAAGTGACTGATTCTCTTAGCACAATGCTGGGTCACTTTCTTTAATTGACCCAATCAATCTGCCAACATCTTGTATTGAAAAGCTCCAGCTCATAATGATGAGTCCTGAATATTCATGAGCTTCTGACTCTCCCCGCCTACCTGCTGCTGATTGACAGTTATTTTCCATATGGATCAGCAGCAGGTGGGCAGGGGAGTGGCTATAGCTCTGAAATAAATAAACGCTGGACTCACTGACATCACGCTGGACTCAAATCAGCTCATTAGCATGTGGCATCTTTGTGTGTATATTATGAGGTAACCGTCTGTCACACCAGTAAGTGAATACATCTAAGGCACTTTTTAGTAGTTAATGATTGTATATAATTAGTTAGATTATAATCAAATATCTACAAGACAGGTTCCCTTTAAACCTGCGCAGGACTGGTGACCTGTTGTCTGTTGCTTAACGACCCGTATTTTTGGTCAATATCCAATCCACATTTTTTGTGGATTGAATGTGAACCCATTCATTTTAATGGGTCTGCAAAAAATGTGGACAGCACACCGTGTGCTGTCCGCATCCGTGTGTCCGTTCCACAGTCCCGATTTGCAGACAAGAATAGGCATTGTTACAATGGCTCCCCAGAAAAAATTGATGCAACATGGACGTCACACAGGCACCATTCGTATGTTTTGCGGACTGAAAAATACATACGGTCGTGTGAATGCACCCTAATTAATATGGCTGTTTGGGCTCAAGTGGAGAGTAATTCTCTAAGCCTCCATCCCAGTGGCGTACCTCCAATAGAGGCAGACCACGCAGCTGCTATTGGGCCCCTGGGGGAAGGGGGCCCGCAGTGGAGGATAAGCCCCGCCCACTAATTACACTTGTATGGCTACCTGAGAAAGTAAGAGGTGGCGAAGGACCTTTGGTGATGTCATCAACCATGTGACCAGTGCAGGAAGCCAATGAATAGCAGAGCAGCAGAAGTCTAAAGGACCTTTGGTGATGTCATCAACCATGTGACCAGTGCAGGAAGCCAATGAATAGCAGAGCAGCAGAAGTCTAAAGGACCTTTGGTGATGTCATCATCATGTGACCAGTGCAGAGGACTGGTGAAAGACCTGTGGCATATCGCTGTGAGGGGGCGGAGCTTCTGTGTGGTGCCTGAAGGAGAGGTTAGTGGTGTTCTGGGATAACATAACATCCTAGAAAAGCTGGGAGTTGTAGTTTTGTCGTATTATATGTTTCTCAATGTAATTTAAACGTATGCCCTAGTACAGGCTGGTAATGCTGGGAGTTGTAGTTCTCTCCTCTTATACCCCCTCTTTGGAATGTATACTGATGACCCATAATAAGTCTGGCCATACTGGGGGTTATAGTTATTTATTTTTAAAGCTCTTACCTGGTACAACTAGATGATGTCCTATAATCTGGACATGCTGAGAGTTGTAGTTCTCTTTTCTTAGGCTGGATTCTCATCACAGTTTAGTTTTCCGTTTTGCATGCAGGACTTTTTTCTGTCTAAAATAACAGATCTCCGACAGAAATGGCATAAACGGATGCCAAATGTGCAGAACTGATGCTTGAAATACAGGAACTGAAAACTAAACGGTGATATGAACCCGGCCTTATACTCTGTGTAATATCTACTTGTATCTGATCATAACAGCCTGGACATGCTGGGAGTTGTAGTTCTCTCCACTTTCACCTCTCCCTGTGTTGCTCCCTAATTTCCAATAATAATCTAGTGATGATGAGACTTGTAGTTCCCTTGTCACTATTATAATGTTCTGCAGCAGCTGAGGTGTGTATATTACTTGTTCACTTCTGTGCTGGTGACGGTCGCTGTTCTGCCGTCACAGGAGCACAACAACGAAAATCACTGCAGTTCTGGATCTGGCACTTCATGGACGACAACACCTGACGGATCCCGCTGACTATGATGAGATCTGTCAGGTTTCCATCTTCCAGGCTATAAAATTGTGTCCAGCATTTATGACCTGATCCACGAATGAGGCCCCAACACAGATGTGAACGAAGCTTTATATGTTCTGCAGCAGCTGAGGTATGCATTAGGAGGTTCTGACAGTTCATAAGGCAAGGGGGGCTATGGTGGCACTGGTATACTATTATGCCAGCACCACCATAGCACACCCTGTGTGCTGCTTATAGTGGACAGTGCCCTCAGACAATGAATGGGGACAATCAAAAGCAGGTTTTTTCCCGGTATTGAGACCCTATGACAGATCTCAATACCGGAAAATAGAAACGCAAGTGTGAAAGTAGCTCCTAATGTCTACACGGCTGCAACTGCTGGGGGTATGGCAGGAGAGAAGCCAGGGCAGGTGGTGGGATGGGCCAGTGGACGGAGTTAGTGGGGCCCCATTAAGATTCTTGCTATGGGGCCCAATGATTTCTATGTACGCCCCTGCTCCATCCACTCAGTAAAGTTACAATCCCCCAGAACTCAGCTAGTACTCTTTAATGACTTTACTAAAACCTTTTCAAATACTTTACTGGAAAGTGTGGTTTGCATTAGCACTGTATAAAATACATATTCATAGGATTAAATGTGACTACAGGGAGATGGAAAATTTTACTCTATATCCTGATATTTCCAGTCTTTACCACAAGATGGCAGTATAAGTCTTATGGTGACCACAAGTACAGAGCTGTGGGTATACTGCGTGTGTGTGTTTATAGCTAGGGGGATTAAAAAAATAATGGTGCAGAACCTAGAGAACATGACTTGCATCTATTAACATGAAAAGACACACTATCTAGCTGAGTTTTATCTATACATTACAAATGTTCAGTGTGAGCTCTAATGGTGACATGTCAGATGTCTAGGCGGTAATCCAGTCCTGTCCAGACGCGCGCCAGCATATCCACGCGTATGTAGTCCACTTTTTTAGTGATGCATCATCTCCCGTCATTCAGACCCCTATGGCTTGGGGGGGGGGGGGGGGGGGATGCACTGTATAATGTAGCTCCCCCCCAAGCCATAAGGGTCTGAACGACGGGAGATGATGCATCACTAAAAAAGTGGAGGATATGCTGGCACTCGTATAATGTAGGTGTTAGATAAGGTGATTGTGGAGGTCAGCGAAACATTGGTGAATTGTTTATTCCAGTGCCGCCAATCCAACATTCAGGTAGAGTTTTATTCAGGTATCGGCAAACATCCAACTAGAATTGAGGAGGAGTACCATCTTGCTGTGACATTCCCTTAACATTTCCAGGTAGGTGCGGTCAGTGACAGTATCCTCAGCAAAGAAGAAGGGACCGTAGACTTTCCGCCTGCTCATTGCACATTTGCTTTGATTTGTCATTCGGTTTCAGCTCCTGAAGAATTTGTAATCTGTATGTCTTTCAAAGCAGACATTTTCATAACACTCACCATACCGTGGTCTCTAGCAGTTCCAATTCCATACCAGTCAGCCTGGCCGACTTTCTAGGACTATGCTTGTACACGGCTCAAGTCCTGTCTCTTTTGAAGTCTTTCCAATGACATAAACAGCCAGTGGTTTTGAATTGCTTCACCCAACATGAAATGCAGTTTCTGTGCGGAGCACATTTACTGAATTTTTATTCTGAAAATGTCACTGTACTGTCACAACAGACCCTGCCTTGCAAATTCCAGAATCTGAAAAGCTTTTTCTTGCTGCGATATCGCCATCTTAAACCTGCCCCTTTGTGTACAGGTTTAAAGGGGTATTCAGCTTTCATGATATTGATGACCTATCCTCAATGACCTATCATCAATCTCAAATCAGTGGGGGTCCGACTCTCGACACCCCTGACGATTAGCTGTTTAAAGGGTCTGCGGCACTAGTGCAAGGGCTAGGTTCTCATCATGCCGTCTATATTGTAGTGGCGGCGCATTGTAATTACAGCTGTTCATCTCATTCATGTAAATGGGAGAGGAAATGCAATACAGAATTTTTTTGTGACCAAAAGCAGACCTTTATAGGGTGTACTAGGGATTCCGCCCGCTACTAGGGAAAGGTATACGGACGGGGACGCTCCTCGCGGGGCAAGTACCTCGTATAGGTAGGCAGGGTGATTAAGCCCCTACCCCTCTATCAGGGTTGATTAGGGATTCTTTGCTCCCGTTTCCTGCCTTGCTGAGGTTTCTATGTTGGAATCATCTCCATTGGTAACACATCCATGCAATCTATCGTATGGGAGGCCGTATGCATTCAAGTGACTCCACCATCTACGCCTACAGCATCTGATGGGTGAGAACGTTCCTTTTTTGCCTCCTTTCCATCAGTGTTACCTATTCGTGTTTGTTTGTCCTGGCCCCATTGGGCTGTCTTCATGTTAGTCCGTTTAGAGGCCCCTCAGGCCGATGCTTTATGTTAGTGCTTCACTTTTTTAGACATAGGAATAAATGGTAAGTTTTACCCCTTTGTCCCCTAGGGGATCAGTACATTTTGTCACTTATTATTGGGAGTAATTGGTCAAGTGCAGTTACTTGGCGTTATAGATTCGAAAGCAGACAGGGCTGAAGAGGACAACCGAGAAAAATTGGACAACCATTTTAATGCCTGAGCACCTGAAGCCCTTGTAAAACACGTTTATATAAAGATATCTAAAACGGATGCATGTGGGTTCAGAGGGGTGTGCACTTTTTAAGGGGACTTTTTGTTTTTGTATTTTTCCTTTATATTTTATTACTTTTGTGGATTTTAATTATTTTTTACAATTTACAAAAAAAAAAATATTAATTCCTTTTTTTTTATTATGGTGCACAAATTAGCTTAGAACATTTAATCTTTATCAGCTTCTGCGCAGTAAATTCAGCACATACATTAATAAGCTCCTGGCACAGGGATCATACCTTGGAATATCAACTTATCTTACATCATTTCTATTTCTTTATTATCCACTATGTTTAAACCAAACTTTGGAAGGCTGCATAACAAAATCTAAACTGTTCATATCTCATTTAAGAAATCCGTACAGGAAAGAGAGAATGGTAATTTACTAATGTGAATGCATCTAGAACCTTTTGTAAATTGTGCCAAAATTTCAAGTTTTAGAAAAATTCACTGTGCCTAGCTCACCAAGGGAGCATGCCTTTATGGAAAGGTTTGTGTTTTAGGAATAGAGGATTGTGGTCTAAGATGTAATATTTTGCACCAGAATTGTGCTACGATTCTGGCATACAATTCTGCAGCGAAGTAAGCCAACCAATAGTTATAGGTATAAAGTTAGATAAAAGTGTTTAGCCATACACCAAATTTATCCTCCAGCCTGAGCCCCTGTGATAATTTTGTGCATGTCTAGACAGCCTAAGTTTACACCATCTCCAGGATTAGTAAATCTGGGCCAATGTCTGGGATCTAACATCAGATCTGTTTTCTTTGAAAGAACTACAGTTATTACAGGCTCTCATTATTTTGTTGAACGGTATATGCTGTAAAGTATATTTTCTTAGACGCGTCCACCTATAAAACAGATAAATCCACATATATCATTTAGGCTGGGTTCTGATCACCATTTTTTTTCCTGTTCTTCTTATCTGTCAGAAGAAAAGAAAAATAAAGAATAAAACAGACATTTTTTTTGTCTAAAATAACGGATCTCAGACGGAAATGATTAAAAATGATGCCATGTGTATAAATGAGCATAACGGATGCTTAAAATACAAAATCTGTGTTTTCTTTATTTTATATATATTTGTTGGAAAAGATTCCGTAAAACTTGCAATTTATAAATTTTAATCTCTTCTCTTTCTGATTTCATTGTTCATGTAGGAGGTGTTATCAGTGATAGCATTCCCTGTATAAAGGCCCACACAGAGCGAATATCATACAGATTCTCGTGCATGCGAGCAAAAATGAACGATAATCATGTTATGTAATAAATATGAACGATTCAAAGACGAGCGACAAATTGCTAGTTTCTCGTCCATTGTTATCTTTTAGCATGCTTAAAATAGATAGAAAAATAGATTTATTCATATAATATGGAGTCGTCAGCTCTCTAAAGATCTCATACCACCCTCTTGACTAAGCATCTGTCCCCCATCTTTACATGTAATAACATGGAATGAGTAATGACTGCAAGTACAAACGATAAGTGAAACTTTCGTCATTAACGAGCCGCTACGTCTTCGATCGTTTATCGTGATCTGTATGACATCTGCTGGTGTAATAGTACTTTAAGTGTGTGTACAGAGAATGACCGATATCTCCCTGTGAACAATGAAGTAAAAAATAGCCGAGCTTTAAATGTATAAATTGCAAGTTTTACTGCATCTTTTCCCATAAAAATCGGCTCAGCTTCCTTGCAGTTTGCACTGCAATCCATAAGTCCTGTAAGGTGCGTTGGATCAGACAGCAATATGTGAGCCTTGGGCACCCGTGGACCAAAAGTTTGTTCACTAGTTGACCTTTCTTGGACCACTTTAGTAGGTAGTAACCACTGTATAACAGAAACATGCTACGAGACCTGTCAGTTTGGAGATGCTCTGACCCAGTCTTCACATTTTGGCCCTTCTCCATTTTCCAATACATTAGCTTCAAGAACTGACTGTTCTCTTGCTGCCCACCCTTGATAGGTGCCATAGTAACAAGACAATACAGTTATACAGGTCACTTGACAATGCCCCCATTGTCTTATAGGTGCCGGTCCCACCTTTGAGACCCGCACCTATATCGGGAACGGAGCCCCGCAAAGTGGTGGCTGGAGGATGCTTTGGAAAATAGTGACATGCCCCATCAGATGCTTTTTAAAATATCTTTGTAATACATACTGTGTATATATATATATATACATATATATATATATATACACAATTGCAAGAAAAAGTATGTGAACCCTTTGGAATGATATGGATTTCTGCACAAATTGGTCATAAAATGTGATCTGATCTTCATCTAAGTCACAACAATAGACAATCACAGTCTGCTTAAACTAATAACACACAAAGAATTTAATGTTACCATGTTTTTATTGAACACACCATGTAAACATACACAGTGCAGGTGGAAAAAGTATGTGAACCCTTGGATTTAATAACTGGTTGAACCTCCTTTGGCAGCAATAACTTCACCTAAACGTTTCCTGTAGTTGCAGATCAGACGTGCTCAACGGTCAGGAGTAATTCTTGACCATTCCTCTTTACAGAACTGTTTCAGTTTAGCAATATTCTTGGGATGTCTGGTGCGAATCGCTTTCTTGAGGTCATGCCACAGCATCTCAATCGGGTTGAGGTCAGGACTCTGACTGAGCCACTCCAGAAGGCGTATTTTCTTCTGTTTAAGCCATTCTGTTGTTGATTTACTTCTATGCTTTGGGTCGTTGTCCTGTTGCAACACCCATCTTCTGTTGAGCTTCAGCTGGTAGACAGGTGGCCTTAAGTTCTCCTGCAAAATGTCTTGATAAACTTGGGGATTCATTTTTCCTTTGATGATAGCAATCCGTCCAGGCAGTGACGCAGCAAAGCAGCCCCAAACCATGATGCCCCCACCACCATACTTCACAGTTGGGATGAGGTTTTGATGTTGGTGTGCTGTGCCTCTTTTTCTCCACACATAGTGTTGTGTGTTTCTTCCAAACAACTCAACTTTGATTTCATCTGTCCACAGAATATTTTGCCAGTACTGCTGTGGAACATCTAGGTGCTCTTGTGCAAACTGTAAACGTGCAACAATGTGTTTTTTTTGGACAGCAGTGGCTTCCTCTGTGGTATCCTTCCATGAAATCCATTTTTGTTTAGTGTTTTACGTATCGTAGATTCGCTAACAGGGATGTTAGCATGTGCCAGAGACTTTTGTAAGTCTTTAGCTGACACTCTAGGATTCTTCTTCACCTCATTGAGCAGTCTGCTCTGTGCTCTTGCAGTCATCTTTACAGGACAGCCACTCCTAGGGAGAGTAGCAGCAGTGCTGAACTTTCTCCATTTATAGACAATTTGTCTTACCGTGGACTGATGAACAGCAAGGCTTTTGGAGAAACTTTTATAACCCTTTCCAGCTTTATGCAAGTCAACAATTCTTAATCGTAGGTCTTCTGAGAGCTCTTTTGTGCGAGGCATCATTCACATCAGGCAATGCTTCTTGTGAAAAGCAAACCCAGAACTGGTGTGTGTTTTTTATAGGGCAGGGCAGCTGTAACCAACACCTCCAGTCTCATCTCATTGATTGGACTCAAGTTGGCTGACACCTCACTCCAATTAGCTCTTGGAGATGTCATTAGTCTAGGGGTTCACATACTTTTTCCACCTGCACTGTGAATGTTTACATGGTGTGTTAAAAAAAAAACATGGTAACATTTAATTATTTGTGTGTTATTAGTTTAAGCAGACTGTGATTCTCTATTGTTGTGACTTAGATGAAGATCAGATCACATTTTATGACCAATTTGTGCAGAAATCCATATCATTTCCAAAGGGTTCACATACTTTTTCTTGCAACTGTATATATATATCATTCTACAGTTCCCTTATGGCACACATGGAGTGCCAATGACTTTGTAGTGTGGAGCCACAGGGTTGCCATGTGCCTTTTCTGCAAGAAAACAAAGTTAACATACAAAAAAAAAAATTAAGAATTGTGGCTGTTTTTAATTTTCCTATTAAAGATTACCTACAAAATATTGTCCTTCTGTAGTAGTCAGCACAGAGATAAAAAAAAAATGGATAGGGATCCCATTGTTACTTTACTGCTGTGAGTGGAAGGTATTAGTATAATAGTAGGTGTAGAATTAGGGTAACAGTATGACAGCTTTATTGTTATCTTGATAGGCTTAAATAAAATTGGCCATAGATGAGCATTGCACTTATCAGTGTAATGTGTGATGCTCTAATTGAGTCATTACAGGGTGCTCTCTGGTCACAGTGATGGTCTGAGAAGGTCAAGAGAGGCTGTTCTTCATGCTAAAAGTCCAAGCAAAGGAGAAGGATAAAGAGCCATGATAGGTTGTAGAATGCAATGAGTGGCTTCAAAAAATGACATCCAGAAAACCATCCAGTCATTACTTGTAAAAAATAAAATAAAAATTGCATAAAATATTTACATGTAGGCTGTTCATATGTGAAAAAAAATATTCTGTTAGTATTGTCCCTTTAACAAAGCAAATACATGGGTTTTATTGTACACCGTGTAACACATGGTCTGAACCATTTTTATTTAAGAAATATGCTTTGAATTTGGAAATATGCTGTTGTTCTTTTTTATATCAGTGTTTTTAAATCATGTATATTTACCATGGGGATAAATTAATATGTAGCATATCCTATATGCACTTCTTATATTAAATGTTTTATGGACTGTTGTGTTTTGGATTTGGCTTTTATGATTTTTCCCCCCTTGGGATGCATTCATATAAAGATCACAAGAATTTTCGCTGAGGCCGAATATAAATAAATTTTGTTTTTCACTGATCCAGATAAGCAAAAAGTAACAGTATGGCTTTGAAGGCATGTAACATCTGACCATAAATAACAAAGGAAAAAATCAAGCCGCACCAGTGGAGATAATTTGAAACGTTTGGCAGCGAGTCAACCTTAGCAGGGCTTAATAGTGTCCCTTTGTGAAGAGAGCTTTGCCTTTGTTGTTCTTCACTTGCAATCATTTTTGTTTCATCTTCAGAAGAGCCACAATTTTATGTATTCCCCCAGTTCTGAGGATTTTAGTGACACTGCAGCTTTGATGTGGAAGCATTTTGATTTCCTTTTAAACTGATAAAAATATCATATGCTTTCTTCTCTGAGAGTAGATTAGTGGTAAAGGCAGAAATTATTCGCAATATGCCGTAATTTTGTTTGAAAGGAACATAACAAAAGACCTTTTTTAACAAGGTCATGTCAAAAAGAGCTTTGATGGTTTATTGGTGTACTGCAACACACACCATTTTTAGCTACAGACACAATGATGTGAAGTGAGACTGAGTAGTCATTATTGGTAATATGAGCAGGTCAGCTAATTCAATTCATTAAATTATTGAAATTATTTTCTATAACTAAATCCAATTTCACATTTACCCCTATTTATACAAATGTACTTATTTACATGCATCTTACTGAAAAATAAAAGGACGAACTTTCAGCAATAGTTTCTCCACTATCTTGAGGAAGTGTGTTTAGGTCTTGCATCTGTCGTGAGGGAATCGGTGTCTGGATCCTTTGATCTCCAGATCTTTGTGGTCCACTTAGAAATAAACATAGTAACCTTAGATGAGTGACTGGGGATTTTTCAGTGCTAATTCAGTTTTGATATACTCAAAGCATGTGCTGGCAAATATTGATTATGCACATTCTATAATCCATTTAAATGGAACCTGCCACCATGAAAATGCAATCCAGTCTAAAGGTAGCATGTTACAGAACAGAAGGAGCTGGACAAATGACAAATTATATGGAAAAAGATCCAGTATAACTTGTCTTTAATTCTCTGCGCATTTCGGGTTTAGGTGTCCAGTGGGCAGTCTTATCAGTGAGTGACAGCTATTTGTGTATGCACAATCATACAGGGACAGAGTAGGAGTCCTAAGCCCAGAATGAGCAGAGGTTTGATTGGATACATTACTAGTTATACTGAATCATTTCCTATATAATTATGTGTCAATTTGGTCAGCGACTCCTTCTCCGTACATGGGGATCCACTGTACCAACTAACCAATTTGGCTTTGGGCTAGAACTAAGGGCATTATCCTTGCAGCCCCCTGGTTGTCACCCTTTAACCCCTGTACAGGAATTTGGCTTTTGCTGTTAAATATTTTTTATTCAAATAAACTGTCAGATGAAATGCTGAATGTAAAAATAAATTCCCCATTAAAAGTGTCCTGTCTGACCCAGGAAGAAGTACAACAGCGACTTAAAAAGATTAAAATAGACAAATTGCCAGGACCGGATGGCATACACCCCTGTATCCTAAGGGAATTAAAGGGATTCTGTCACCTCATTTTAGCCTATAGAGCTGCAGACATGCACGGCTAGATCGCCGCTAGCATGTCCGCAATATACCTGTCTCATATCTCTGTGTGCTTTTATTGTGTTTAAAAAATTATTTTATAGATATGTAAATGAGCCTTGTAAGGTGCCCAAGAAGGTTGGTACAGCCCCTTGGGCTCCTTACCAGGCAAATTTTTATATCTATAAAATCTTTTTTTAAACACAATAAAAGCACACAGCACTATGGGACAGGTATATTGCGGACATGTTAGCGGCGATCTAGCCGTGCATGTCTGCAGCTCTATAGGCTAAAACAAGAATCCCTTTAAGTAATGTCATAGCCAGACCCTTATTTCTGATATTTGCAGACTCTATACAGACAGGGAATGTCCCACAGGATTGGCGCATAGCAAATGTGGTGCCAATATTCAAAAAGGGTCCAAAAACAGAGCCTGGAAACTATAGGCCGGTACGTTTAACATCTGTCGTGGGTAAACTGTTTGCTATCTTAGAGCATCTCAACGGAAATAAGCAAATAACGCCATATCAGCATGGCTTTGTGAGGGATCGGTCATGTCAAACTAATTTAATCAGTTTCTATGAGGAGGTAAGTTCTAGACTTGACAGTGGCGAATCAATGGATGTCGTACGGTATATCTGGACTTCTCCAAAGCATTTGACACTGTATGTCTGTATGTGGGTAAGTAACTTGCTGAGTGATAGAAAACCGAGGGTGGTTATTAACGGTACACACTCAGATTGGGTCACTGTCACTAGTGGAGTACCACAGGGGTCAGTATTGGGCCCTATTCTCTTCAATATATTTATTAATGATCTAGTAGAAGGCTTGCATAGTAAAATAAACTGTCTAAAGTAATTTACACTGAAGAGGACAGTATACTACTACAGAGGGATCTGGATAGATTGGAGGCTTGGGCAGATAAGTGGCAGATGAGGTTTAACACTGACAAATGTAAAGTTATGCACATGGGAAGGAATAATGCAAGTCACCCGTACATACTAAATGGTAAAACACTCGGTAACACTGACATGGAAAAGGACTTAGGAATTTTAATAAACAGCAAACTAAGCTGCAAAAATGGGTTGCATCAAAAGGGGCAAAGATGCCCGTGATGAGAACATAGTCCTACCACTTTACAAATCATTAGTCAGACTACACATGTAGTACTGTGTACAGTTCTGGGCTCCTTTGAACAAGGCAGACATAGCAGAGCTGGAGAGGGTCCAGAGGAGGGCAACTAAAGTAATAACTGGAATGGTGCAACAGTACCCTGAAAGATTATGAAAATTTGGGTTATTCACTTTAGAAAAAAGACGACTGAAGGGAGATCTAATTACTATGTATAAATATATCAGGGGTCAGTACAGAGATCTCTCCCATCATCTATTTATCCCCAGGACTGTGACTGTGACGAGGGGACATCCTCTGCGTCTGGAGGAAAGAAGGTTTGTACACAAACATAGAAGAGGATTCTTTACGGTAAGAGCAGTGAGACTATGGAACTCTCTGCCTGAGGAGGAGGTGATGGTGAGTACAATAAAGGAATTCAAGAGGGGCCTGGATGTATTTCTGGAGAGTAATAATATTACAGGCTATAGCTACTAGAGAGGGGTCATTGATCCAGGGAGATATTCTGATTGCCTGATTGGAGTCGGGAAGGAATTTTTTATTCCCCTAAAGTGGGGAAAATTGGCTTCTACCTCAGTTTTTTTTTTTTTGCCTTCCTCTGGATCAACTTGCAGGATAACAGGCCGAACTGGATGGACAAATGTATTTTTTCGGCCTTATGTACTATGTTACAGGGGAGCCACCAGACCGCTACCTGCTGGAGTAGTCCAGATGTAGTTGGCAGCTGACCCATGGGGGATCAGAGGCTACGACACCAAGGAACCAGGCAATACTCTTAGGAAGGAATTCTGAGGTCAAGGCAGAAAGAGTTCATGCGAATTTGAAATACAAATCCAAGGTCAAGGCAGGCAGTGGAGGGTCAATATGGTTAACATGCAGAAGTCAGGACTGGAAGCAGAAGGTCAGAGTCGTTATGCAGGCAGAGTTTGGTACACAGGCAGACAGACTGAAAAGCACACCTTCACATAGATAAGCAAGCTAAAATACCTAATTGCTCAGGCAAGGAAATTAGGTCAGCAGCACAGAGTTATGGCAGACACTGATTAGCTATAGGCAGCCATGCAGCAGCATGCAAAACAAGGAAAGGAGTGGAGTGTTATTGAAGAGAAATGGGAGTAGTAGTTGCTCAATTAGTGATGTTCCTAATAGAAGTAGCAGGTGGACACGGGTCGTCAAAGTAACACTGTAGCATGCTTACAGCAAATTGTACTTAATTTTCAATGTTTCCTTAATTTGAGCATTTAGAGAGCAGCTAGTAATGTTTTACTACACATTTTGCATTATCATTATTATTTATTTGAAAGCGCCATTAATTCCATGGCTCTTAACATCAAGAGAGGGTTACACATACGTTATATAAAAATGCAACAAATTTTCCCTTCGTTCTGGTAGACTTTAGCTACCCATGTATTAATATGACAGACCATTCAGTCAGTGCACCTGGAAGTGGAGGTCAGACACAGCAGAGGGGCACTGCAGCCGGCAGGATGGAAAGGTAAATATAATCCCCTTCCTGCACAGTACTTGCTCCACTGCCACCACTGACTCCATATAGCATATATATCACTTTACCACCAATGATTATCAGTGTGTCACAGCGGCAGGCATCATTACCCAGGGCTATTAGCTCTGTCAATCAAGGCTGAGGGGGGAATATAATTAGTACTAGGGGCATAAATATAGCAGTGCTCAAATGCTACAGCCCATCCCTCAGTGCTCCAACTGCTGATTTGATGAAAAGTTGCACACCACCATTTTTCCCTTACAAAGACCTTTATTATTGGAAAAAAATTATAAACAATTGGAATTGCAGAACTGAATGAACCAAACTATAAAATGATCATATTGCTAAGCTCGGCTGGTTTGTCCATGCCCTCTTTTTTTTCCTTGAATTATTTCCTGTATGCTGCGTGGTTCCTTACCTGCTGGGATGCTTCTACAGGACTTCCATACAGCGTTGGAATATTTTTGGGCTTGTGTTCATGCACCCATCCTGGGCTTGCACAGTCTATCATCTTTGGTTGCTAAAGTACTCTTCTGTGGACTGCATGCAAGCCTTATTGCACCTGTGGTGCCGAATACCAGATAGCCATGGCATGTTAGATTGATGGTTAGTGGCTTATTAAGCATTACACACTATCCATTCCGTTAAGTTACAGCCCGCCCGGGAACTCTAACTGGCAGATTGCTTATCTTAGGTGTTCTCGATACAGGCAGAAAGAGTCAACGCATACAGTAGTGGTACTTCAGAGGTTGGTGCTATACTTTGGTAGCGCAACACTACATCTGTGATTTACATTTGTTTTATTGTGGTGTGTGGGTACCACTTTGTATTGTCTGTAGCTCCCATTGAGGTGGGTGGACATTGTTTTAGGTTTCAGCTATTGCATCCTGCCACCTCATTGATATTATCTATAAATGGATCTACCCGTTTCTGTGTTGGCGCTCAGTATTGATTTGGTATATTTATAGCAGAATGACAAAAAATATATATATATATTTCTCCCACACAGGCAATAAAGTCTGTACAAGCGTCAGATGCCTGTTCAGGCTGTTTTACTCTCTGAAAAAAGTACGCCTTAGACTTTCCCCCTACATTCAGCAGCTCTGTGAACCACACAGGCAGCGCAGCGATGATGCCTGTGCCTGAAATAACCAATAGCAAAGCTCCATACAGTAAGGAGCTTTGCTATTAGTTAGTTTGGGCGGGCGCCGGAGCAATACAGCGCCCCGCAGCAGGGGAGGCCGGCAGGAGCTGAAAGAAGGAGGAGAGCAGGGGCAGCGATGCGCCGGCAAACATGGCGTGGAGATGAAGAGGAATGGAGTGCTGGACAACTGTAGAGGAGCCCGGACATCCAGTCTGACCTGCACCACAAGGTGAAAGTGCAGCAATGTATCGATGTGCACTCCATACACCGCACTCTGATGTATGTAGTGCAGGGTGTGTGATGTATGTGTTGCAGTGTGTAGTAAATGCACAGCGGGCTATTATAGCCAAGTACAGGGAAGATCCGCCATATTGAACTGGACTTTATAACTTCGCCATAATTGCTTCATGTTATTTAGACCAGTAATGGTTCCCTGCATACCCACCTCTTAGGCCCCATTCACACCACCACTATTTATTTCTGTTCTGCTACGTTAGCTGAGCAGAACAATGAAAATAATGGAAGTATTGGATTTTTGTCATATGTTTAACGTATACCAAAAAAACTATATGTTAACGAATGCCTCAGACAGATGCCATACCGTGGCATCCATCACTATAGAGTTCCAATGTTAAAAAAAATTTAAAACATATATGCTAACAGAGGTCGCAATAACGCCTGTACAAGCGTCATAGACGCCTGTTCAGGACATTTTACTCCGTGAAGAAAAGTCTAAGTCGTACCGATACGCCTTAGACTTTTCCCCCACATTCATCAGCGCAGTGAGTGCTGTGAACGGCGCGGGCAGCGCAGTGATGCTGCCTGTGTCTGAAATAACCAATAACAAAGCTCCTTACAGTAAGGAGCTTTGTTATTGGTTGGTATAGTCGCGCGCCGGAGCAATACAGATCCTGCAGCAGGGGAAGCTGGCGGGAACTGGAAGGAAGAGGGTCCAGTTCTGGGGGTGGCTGTTGTAAGGAGAGCTGGGCGCACTGCCCGAGGACCCCCGGAAACATGACAGGGCCGCTGGAGAGGTTAGGAGTCGCGGACTCATGTGACTGGTCCCCGGTCTGAGAGAAGAGCTGCCCCTGGGCATGTGTTCCCCCCGGCCACTGGGTAGAGCAGGCTGGGGGGTGGGAGAGTTGTTGTTCTGTCCACCTTGCTATCACCCCATAACTAGCACCCCCCTCCGGCTGCAGTATAATAATGAGGAGTGTAGTCTCTAGGTGTGCAGAATAGTTATGATGAGGACATGACCTACAGAAATACAAGAAGGAGAGGCACAAAATCTAATAGGATCCCCCAGACTAGTGACCCTGCTCCCCCCCTGTCACCCCACTATTGACTCTGCTACTCCCTCCTCCTGTCACCCCACAGGGAAGAAGCTGAACAGACTCCACCGACTATGATGAGATCCGTTCAGTTTCTTTTCAGGATCTGTCTTTTTACTGGACAAAAAAGTGCTGCATATAAGGCTTTTTTGTCTGGTCTTTCGACAGAATCTGCAACAGAGGCTCCAAATGGAGCCTCCAACGCAGATTTGAACAAGTGTAGGCCTACGTATTATGTATTTGAACTACCGCAACTTTCGTACTCGTCCTCGGGTAAAAATACTCCTCAAAAATGGTCAGAGGAGTATTTTTATTGTTCTGCAAAAAACTTAGTGCGACCTCTGCTCAGACAGCCACGTCATTGAGAAAAAAGTTATGGCTGCTGAAATGCTAAGAGGCAAAAGCTTTTCAGGCCTGGCCATTAAGGGGTTCATTCAGTCCGCAAAAAAATGAAGACCTCATTTAGCCCCATTGATAGAAAAATAAAAAAGTTATGGCTTTCAGGACATTGAGTGACACAGAAACAGATTTTTCTTTGGGCAAAATTAGTAAAACAAATTATGTAAATTTGGTATCACCATAATCATATTGACCAGCAGAATAAAGCTAAAGGGGTTGTCTAGGCTACATTTATTCATGACAGATCGGCGGGGGTTCGACACCTAGTACCCCCACTGATTAGCTCTTTTTAGCCTGCAGCAGCACCAGAAACTATACAGTGCATGTATCTGTAAAGAATGAATCAAGGCAACTGGACTTACTGTAGATTTCTTGAAAACGTTTCACTCGTTCTTCCAACGAGCTTTCTCAATTCTGAGTGATTTCTCCTCTGACAACGGGGTTCAAGTCCAAATGGTGCTTTATTCTGGCACTTCAGCACCATCACAAACATAAACCAAAATAAACACCTGCCTGTCTGGGCTATACCTAATAAAGAGGTCTTCTCCCTGACTCACCTCAAAAAACGCAGTTTACACACAGGGTCTCCGGCTCCAACCCTCTCTGTAGGGTCACTTCCTTCCCAGTCAAGCACAGAGGGTTGTCTTATCCCTCCTTGATCATAGCCCAGCTGACCTTACCTGTGATCTCCTCAGCTAAAGGTAATATCTGTAGTGAATTAGGGGCGTGGACTTAGAGACTCCCACTACCAACCTGTCTCCCAGTCCAAATAAATCCAGCCCATACAACTTTAAACAAAACAATCTCCAGCAAGCTATGCCTTGCTGAAGCAGCACTATTTCTGGATTTCAGTTATCTCACCCAGCTAAACTGAACCACCGGGTGAAATACATACCCCCACCATACCTCTACCGTGCACTTTATCACACAATACATTTTACGTATCCCAGTCGTGTGAAGTCAACACACACATGAGGTCCCAGTAAAGCTAACAGTGTAATAGATATAATTCTGGTATGGATATGCCCAAGCCTGTTCAAGGAACGTTTTAGAACATGCAAACATTCTGTGTCACCAAAATGAATAGTAACCAACAAATGTAATAAAGCCACCTTGAGTGAACTGCAACCACTTAAAGGGAACCTGTCATCAACCTCATGCTGACCCCACTGACGGCAGCATAAAATAGTGACAGAAATGCTGATGTCAGCGGTGTGTCACCATGAGCTAAAAGTAAGTGGTTGCTGAGAACCAGTATCATAATCATTGCAGCACAGGCTTTGAAAATAGTCAAATCTACCTGAGAAGAGTCCTGGTTATCCATAATCTCTTGCTCTCCCCGCCATCTGCTGATGACTGGCAGTTCTCTCCTAGAGAGAAAGGGAGAAAACTAGGTAGAAGACGGTCAGTCATCAGCAGGTGGGCGGGAGAGCAGGAATTCATGAATAACCAGGACTCTTCTCAGGTGGCCGGGACTCTTTTCCAGGCCCAGTCTGCAATGATTGTGATGTTGGTTCTCAACAACCACTTACTTTTAACTTATAAATTTCAGACCGCTGAAATCAACTCACCTGTCTCTACTTTATGCTGCCGTTAGTATGGGCAGCATAAAGTTGATGACAGGTTTCCTTTAAGCTTGTGTGCCTTGTATGAGAAATTGTAACCATCAAGCACCGTTGTGGGGAAAAAAGAAAATTTAAAAATGATTCTGTTTTAACCAATACAGTTTCTTTAAAGGGGGAACCACTGACCACTACATTTTAGACACATCTGAACTTGTTTGTTTTAAATGTCAATAAAGTGCAGGAGTGTCTGAAGAAAATGAATCAACTTCTATTTGCCTTAGGCTACATGCACACGAATGTTGTGTGTTTCCGTGTCCGTTCCACTTTTTTGGGGATAGGATGCGGAACCATTCATTTCAATGGGTCTGCAAAAAATGTGGACAGCACACTGTGTGCTGTCCGCATCAGTATGTCCTTTCCGTAGCTCGCAAAAAAAATAGAACATGTCCTATTCTTGTCCGTTTTAGGCATTGTTACAATCGATCCGCAAAAAAAACGGATTGCATCAGGATGTCATCCGTTTTTTTTTGCGGACCACAAAACACATACGGTCGCGTGCATGTAGCCTAAGACATATGTATTAAGGCGCTCTCTGTAGGGAGAGATAGTAACCCCCAAATACCTTAGACATGTATAAGTGATGGCTGCAGGTCAGAGTAAGATCTGTTTTAAGATGAAATGTGAATAGAGTTGCCTTCATAATAAACACAGAATTCACACAGAATGTTTCTGTCACACACAAAAGAAGCTTTATATAAGTGTCCATTCATTTAATTTGCCCTAATCAAAGGAAATGTCATGTAAGGTAAAGCATGAATCTGTGTTCTTATCATAAACTATGTAACATAAACAGTTAACACTAATCACTGATCTTATGATGCTCAGGGAACATCACAAGGGGCAGCAAGTTAATGCTCATTAGGCCAGTCACTCAATATCTCGCTAGCCTGACATATCTCAGGCTTTGAATAACTAAAGTCTCAAGACGTAGTCATGGTAAACTCAAATGACACTCAATTTGTCATACATACACACTGTTTCATACACATGATCCTTGAATAAAGATCCTATACTACTGAGACCTCAGAATTAAATGATTAGACGATTATAAGCTAAGCATGCGATTTATGGAACAGAATCAGTTCTGTAATATCTTTTATATGTCACAGAAAATAACTCACCATATAGAAACGATGTACCTAAGGGAGTGGAAAAAACGAAAAGACAAAAAGAAAAACCCTTCCTATTGAAAATAATGAATGCATAACTTTTAATGATATACCTTAAAAACTCAGCCCCTGTAGCATAAAACAACAAATAGTATACAACAATAGTATAAAGAAATACAGGTGATAGACACAGGATACCTATAGATAGCAACTCCATCTCTTGGTGGCTAAGCCCTTACTATATCCTGTGTTTTCCCTGATTTAAAAAAAAAAATAGATCTTCCAATCAAAAGTCCCAAAGCTTGTGTTTCCCCAACAAAAGTTTGGTTTGTCAGGAGACAGACACGATATGGCCATAAACAATTGTCAGCACGCGCTTGCTAGATAGCAACACAGTTAGTTGTGGAGTGCAAAAAACGCTGGGCCAAGATATCGGCACTATAGATAGAAGGTGTCTATTGTTTTTGAAATCAGGGAATACACAGGAACCGGTAAGGGCTTATCCACCGAGAGGTGGATTTGCCCGTTTTGGGGTAGGTGCTCTGCCTGTAGGCAGGGATAGTTTGAGGGACATCCTAGGGACGAAATAGCATGGTCACGATTATCAAAGACAAGATTACCGCCAGTAAGACCGTGAGTAAGAAGGACTATAAACAGATTTGGTCCCATCTATAGGTATCCTGTGGCTATCAACTGTATTTCTTTATACAGTATGTATTTCTGTATTCCATTATCCTAATGTGTGACATCTGTTGAGAGCTCTGAATTTTGTAGTACATTAAGTGAGTGTCTTAAAGTTACTTGGCTAGCCCATTTTAAAAGACAATAGACACTACATATATACACTCACCTAAAGAATTATTAGGAACACCTGTTCTATTTCTCATTAATGCAATTATCTAGTCAACCAATCACATGGCAGTTGCTTCAATGCATTTAGGGATGTGGTCCTGGTCAAGACAATCTCATGAACTCCAAACTGAATGTCAGAAAGGGAAAGAGAGGTGATTTAAGCAATTTTGAGCGTGGCATGGTTGTTGGTGCCAGACGGGCCGGTCTGAGTATTTCACAATCTGCTCAGTTACTGGGATTTTCACGCACAACCATTTCTAGGGTTTACAAAGAATGGTGTGAAAAGGGAAAAAACATCCAGTATGCGGCAGTCCTGTGGGCAAAAATGCCTTGTGGGTGCTAGAGGTCAGAGGAGAATGGGCCGACTGATTCAAGCTGATAGAAGAGCAACGTTGACTGAAATAACCACTCGTTACAACCGAGGTATGCAGCAAAGCATTTGTGAAGCCACAACACGCACAACCTTGAGGCGGATGGGCTACAACAGCAGAAGACCCCACCGGGTACCACTCATCTCCACTACAAATAGGAAAAAGAGGCTACAATTTGCACGAGCTCACCAAAATTGGACTGTTGAAGACTGGAAAAATGTTGCCTGGTCTGATGAGTCTCGATTTCTGTTGAGACATTCAAATGGTAGAGTCCGAATTTGGCGTAAACAGAATGAGAACATGTATCCATCCTCTGATGGCTACTTCCAGCAGGATAATGCACCATGTCACAAAGCTCAAATCATTTCAAATTGGTTTCTTGAACATGACAATGAGTTCACTGTACTAAAATGGCCCCCACAGTCACCAGATCTCAACCCAATAGAGCATCTTTGGGATGTGGTGGAACGGGAGCTTCGTGCCCTGGCTATGCATCCCTCAAATCTCCATCAACTGCAAGATGCTATCCTATCAATATGGGCCAACATTTCTAAAGAATGCTATCAGCACCTTGTTGAATCAATGCCACGTAGAATTAAGGCAGTTCTGAAGGCAAAAGGGGGTCCAACACCGTATTAGTATGGTGTTCCTAATAATTCTTTAGGTGAGTGTATATTACCTTAAAGGGGTTGTCCGGTTTCCTATACTGATGACCTATCCCAGGAATAGGTCAGCAATATTAGATCAGTGGGGGTCCAAATCCCGGCACCACTGTAACGGTAGTTGCTGATCGCTGATGTTCCCCTACTCACCGCCGCAGTCCTGGGTTCCGTGTTTGGGTGAGCGCTATCCTTCCTGGCCGCCTCCATCATTGTCCGAATCCGGCTGTATTATGGGGCAGGTGGCTGCGGTGACCTGTTGCTGGTGTCTTCCCATTCACCACCGTGGTCCTGCAATCTGTCCCTGCAGGCATCTTCCTTCCTGGAATCCCCATTATGGTTTCCTTCCAGTCCTGCACACTGCATGCCTTCCAACCTGTTCCCTGTAAGGGCTGGCATGTGTCACTTCTTTAAAGATTTTTCACATGTGACCTGTGTGACTAATCCCAGCCATCCTGCACCTACATAAGTGATCCAGCCCCCTTCCCAGGTGCCTAAGCATCCAAGGTCCTTGTGTCCTGCAAAAGAAGAATTTGTCCGTGCTTGAGTTCCTGTGTTCCTGATCCGTGCTTGTCTTCTGGAGTCCGCTACCTGTCTGATCCTTGCCTGCTACGTCTCGACTTTCCTGTTGCTGTCCCAGATTGCCTGACTTGTACCTGTGCTGCCTGCCATGACCAATTGCTTGTACGACTATGCCTCTGCCTCATCCTTGGTCCTGCAATGTTGCTTCTGTTTACGACTCAGCCTGTTGACTACATCCGTACCTCTGGTACCCTGCTCTGGTACCTCTTGGTCTGCCTGGACCAGCTGCTTTGTGTGCCAATCCTCCTCAAGAGGTAACAACCTGATGTTCCCCTCTGGAAAGTCTATTCCCACCATTAGTGTACTGTGAAGAATGAGGGGTTCACTTAGACAATGCCCTTAGAGGAAGTTGGTCACGTGGCACAGTGGGTTCACTGATTCGTGACAACCACCCACAGATCAGCTGTTTGAAGAGAATGCAGCGCTCCTCAAGGTAACCTTTAAGCAACTAAAGGCCTTTCTCACATTAGCTAATGTTAATATTCATGAGTCCATCATCAAGCTTACGCTGATCAACAATGTCTGTGCATGGCAGGATTGCAAGGTGAAAGTCGCTGCTCTCCAGAAAGAACATTGCTGCCCATCTGCAGTTTGGTAACGATCAACTAAACAAGCCAGAAGGCTATTGAAACAATGTTTTGTGAGACCAAAACAGAACTTAAAATGAGAACCATTATGTTTAGAGAAAAATAAACATGGCATTCCAGCAAAAAACCTCATCCCATCTGTGAAACACAGTGGTGGTAGTAGTTTGGGCATGTTTTGCTGCATCTGGACCAGGAGAGCTTGCATTTTAAATATACCAGAAAATTCTAAAGGAAAATGTCAGGACACCTGTCCATGATCTGAATCTCAAGAGAATGTAGGTCACATAGCAAGACGACAACCCTAAGCACATGAAGTCATTCTACCAAAGAATGGATAGAGATGAAAAAAGGTAAAGAGGTTGTCCAGGATCAGAAAAATATCATACTCATATATCAAATATCATAATACCAGTCACAACCCATGGACAGGTGTGGTGCTTTTTTTCCTGGAAGAAAGCAGCCATGTTTTCTATTCTTGGACAACCCCTTTAAAGTTTTGAAATGGCCAAATCAATATGGAAGGACTTGAAGCGACCAGTTCATGGGAGGAAACACACCAACATAACAAAGTTGAAGCTGTTTTGTATGGAGGAAAGGACTAAAATTCCTCCAAGCTCATGTGCAGGACTAGTCAACAATTACCAAAAATGTGTAGCTGCAGTTATTGCTGCACAATGGGGTCACACCAGATACTGAAAGCAAAGGTTTACTTACTTTTGCCACTATCAGACATGTGATTGTGAATCATTTTCCTCAATAAATACATGACCAAGTCTGCTATTTTTGACTCATTTGATTGAGTTGGTCATCTTTATTTTCTTTTATGATTTGTGTGTGAGAGAGAGAGAGAGATTGAACCTACAGGAAATGGCAGTACCACCGCAGTTTGTAATAAAAAGGCCATCTTTGTCATTATTTACATAATTTAAAAATGTCACCTAGCATTCTAAGTTTTTTTTAATGATCATTATTAAAGTTGACTTTTTTTTAATGATAATTATTAAAGTTGACTTTTTTATTATGAACTGTGGCAGTGCTGCTTTTGTTGTGTGTTATTGCCTGATAGAAGCCTGAAGTATTCTAAAATTAATATCATGTCTTACTATAGGTACAAATGAGCAAGTGTTCATTTGTTGACTAATTTGATTATTTATGCTGCATAAGAATGGTTGCAGGTTGGCAGCACATCACCCTGTATATACAGATGGTATGCTGCCAACAAAATGCAAACTGAATTGGGATAAATGATCATATTAATACTCACTTGTCTTCCTTTCACTTTGCATATCCGCCTTTGTGAAGGCATTTTAAACAACAGCTGATCGACTTGTTATTGTTATATTATTTATTGCCACTCGTTTAGGGCCAGGCAGAAGTCTACCAGGAACTCAGTCTATGGAGCAATGATTTTCAACAAGTATGAAAAGATAATAAATGGTAAGCAACTAAACGAGATAGAAGAAAAATAAGCTTTTATTACAAAGCGCATATGGATTAGCTGTGCCTACTGAACAAATTTGACTTGGGGCTACTCCTAATGGTGTTATCTAAGTGTCCCCCCGGTCTTCACCTTTAACCCATATACAAAGATCTGGACTCAGCTGTTGGAGAACTGCCAGGCTGCCACCTCTTGGAGTAGTCTCAGTAGACTGCTGATCCATGGGGGTCAAGAGACATTGGTGTGAAACACCAAGGGGTCAGGCAAACCCATAGTCAGGGACAAGCAGAGGTCAGGACAGGCAGAGTTTGTTGAATCCAAAGTCAGTATGAGGGTCAGGGAAGGCATTTCAGGTTCAGTACAGAGATCAGGCAGTGGTGAAGTCAGGCAGTGAAGGGTCAAATCTGAAGACAGGCAGAAGTCAGTACATGATAGAGTGAAAAGACAAACAGTGCATCTTTGCAGTAAAGTGGTCAACAATAACCTATGTGGCCAGCCATTGGCTGGGGAAGATAAAGGTGCACATGTGCTGACCTTTTAAGAGACAGAGAAAGTGCATGCATGCACCCTACAGGGATCAGAAGGAAAGCAGGCTTCGGCAGGAAGAAGCAGCAGGTGGCCAGAGACTACCAAGGAAAAAAGAGAAGAGGCCCAGTGAGTGCTCCAACAGCCATGCCCACTGGGTAGGGTGACATGGCAGTGTGCATGGACTGCTATTATAACAGCTTATCAGAAAGTTACCACACATATACTGAGTCATGTGATCTCAGTAAGATCCTGGAAATCTCGGAAAGTTAAGAGTCATTAAAACGAATGCTGTTTTATGCTTATAATATGGTTATTGTACTTTTGTTACGTTTAAACTCATTGTCAACTCTCACTCTGCTTATATCCATTGAAAACTTTTTAGATCATTAGATTTCAAGAATGAATGACAAAGATGGCAGCAGTACCAAGTGGTAATGTAAATAAAGCATATGGTACCTCACAGAGAGCATATGTTTTCCTACATTGCTGAAGTATGACTACATGGGGTCTGAAAATTGGAACCATTTGTTACACGGAACTCGGAAAAATAAAAATACGTTTCTTCTGTTCACCGTCTGCAAAATAAATATTTATAAAATATTATTAAAAATGATAAAAGTAGGCTGCTGATTAATTTGACAATTAGAGGCCATGGTGAGAAAATATAAATAATTTAATAAAATGTTTACTCTTCACAGAGCTTCTACATAACCAATGAGTATAGGCCACACTTCTGTATAGATGCACAAGATTTAGCCAAGACAATTCTATGTACTAATTTTAATTTGATTCAGGCGCTCTCTCCCCAATGAGAGATAGTACCCCCCAAAAATCAGATTCAATGCATGCTACTACATAGATTGGGTGAGTTTCTATAATGAATATTGTACATGTAGCTGCCACATCACCAACAAATATCATCTGTTCATGGAATAGGTGATAAAGGTATGATTACTAGTGATCTCACCCCCTCCGATTACAAGAGCAGGGGTGCTCGAGTGCCTTTGTGAGTGGAGCGGTAGTATGTATGCGTAGCTATCTCTTCATTCACTGTCTATGGTACTGCCAAATTACAGTGCGCAACTCTCTCTGACAGCCCCATAAAAAGGAATGAAGTGATGATCACATGTGCCTACTACTACTCCATTCACACAGGGGGCTCCAGCATTTGGACCCTCAGTGACTATACATTTATCACTTATCCTGTGGAGGTAGAAAATTTTGCTGTGTGGAGCTCTGAAGGAGTGAAGACAAGCTCTTAGGATTTGTTTAATGTGTCATATCAGAGGTAGTGATGGCCTTGCAGTTCGCCCAGCGGTCGGTTCGCGGCGAACTTTGCTCGTTCGTGATTCGCCGAACATGCGAAGATATATGGCGATATTTACTCCCGACATATTCTTTTACATTGTGAAGAACTTTGACCCATGACACATCCATCAGGTGGTACAGGACAGCCAATTGAAAGGTTTCAGCCCATGGACATACCCCCTACCTTATAAATAAACCTGATCTGGCCGCCATTTTACATTCAGTCTTTTGCCAGTGTAGGGAAAGGTTGCTGTGTGGAGCAGGGACAGACTGTTAGGGACAAAAATGCTATCAAATAGGTCCACAAAAGTCCTTTTAAGGACTGGTATAGGTGTACTATTGATAGCTAGGTGTGCAGTACAGAGGGGTGTAATACACTTATAATATACTTTCTAACATAGAAAGCATATTAGGGTCCATTCACACGTCCGTTGTTTCTTTCCTGATCTGTTCCGTTTTTTTTGCGGAACAGATCTGGACCAGATCTGGACCCATTCATTTTCAATGGGTCCTGAAAAAAATCGGACAGCTCAATGTCTGATTTTTTTTCAGGACCCATTGAAAATGAATGGGTCCAGATCTGGTCCAGATCTGTTCCGCAAAAAACGGAACAGATCAGGAAAGAAACAATGGACGTGTGAATAGACCCTAATAGTGGATTTGTATTGTGCAGCAGTGGTGAGCGGTTCTGCAGCGATACTGCAGCCACACAGAGTGACAAACGCAATTAGAAAAAATAATTATAACTGGTGTAATATACCAGTCGCCTCCCCCCCCAAAAAAATGATTGAAGCGAAGGTGTTATATACCAATTATATACTTTCTATATAGTGCATTTGGGTACTGCAGCATTTGTTTGCTGTTTTGCTGCGTTCCCTCTGCTACACACAGTGACAAACGGTATTGAAAAATAATTATAACTGATGTGATATACCAGTCGCCCCCCCAAAAACCTGATTGAAGTGGGGTGTTATATACCAATAATATACTTTCTATATAGTGCATTTGGGTACTGCAGCATTTGTTTGCGGTTTTGCTGTGTTCCCTCTGCTACACAAAGTGACATTAAAATGAATGTGACCCGCTGCGAACTTGCGGTTCGCGAACATTTGATCGGCAGATGTTCGTCCATCACTAATCAGAGGCTCCGATGAACCTGTGTCCTATGATATCTGCAGAGGTGAGTTAAAGCTTGGTGAAACCTTCTTTAAAGTCTGTGCCAGAAAGAAAAGAAACATTTACCACAATAGAAAAAGGTGACTACTGGAATGAACGGATTTACTTGTTGTATGTTTTATCTCTGACTGCTCCTCATCAGTATTGTATTCCTTTATCTGGTCTTAAAGGGAACCTGTCACCAGTTTTATGGTGTCCTAACTAAGGGCAACATAAATAAGTGACTGATTCTCTTAGCACAATGCTGGGTCACTTTCTTTAATTGACCCAGTCAATCTGCCAACATCTTGTATTGAAAAGCTCCAGCTGATAATGATGAGTCATGAATATTTATGAGCTCCTGACTCTCCCCGCCTACCTGCTGCTGATTGACAGTTATTTTCCATATGAATCAGCAGCAGGTGGGCAGGGGAGTGGCTATAGCTCTGAATTAAATAAACGCTGGACTCAATGACATCACGCTGGACTCAAATCAGCTCATTAGCATGTGGCATGCGGCATCTTTGTGTGTATATTATGAGGTAACCATCTGTCACACCAGTAAGTGAATACATCTAAGGTACTTTTTAGTAGTTAATGATTGTATATAATTAGTTAGATTATAATCAAATATCCACATGACAGGTTCCCTTTAAGTGATGGCACACTGCAGATTGCCTCTATGGGGCTGATGGTGGCATTAATCAGTCACTGAATGGTGCTATTATTAAGCCACCGCATGTGCAATACCCTACAGAGTGTATTTTCAATTATGTTTTATATGTATTGTTATATATCTTAATGCATTGGCTGGTTATTCCAGCCAGAGGAAGGTATGGTTAGCAATGGTTGGCAGGTACATGGCTAACTACCCTGTTCTTCCTCCCTTGGTAGGAGTGGGCTTCTTCTGCTTCCTGCCAGGAGGGTGAGTTCCAAGCTATCTAGAGAGTGGAGAGGGCGTTCCTGTCTAGATATTGGGGAGTGAAGATGCACATGAAGAGCTCCTACTCCTGGGAACCATATCTAATTCCTCTGTGGGAACAACACTCCAGATGGCAACTCAGGCACCAGATCTTATTCTCCTGTGAGATCAACACTCCAGCGAGATCAGCAAAATTCAAGAGCACAGCTTCAAGAAAGCATCAGTACGACAGGAGTGATCAGCTAAATGCAGCTTTACAGACACTACTGCAAAGTGAGGGACTAGAGCTCAGACACCACCTACCTAAACTATCATAAATAATGTAAGGTTGGATAGTACTCCAATCTGATTTTGTGGGCAGCAGGAGATGGTTCCCAAACCAGATAATATAGATTCAGACTCCTGTACTCCACTTTGCTGTTTTGAATAAATGCTTTTATTTCAAAGAGCGGTTCCAGTCAAAAAAAGTTTTTCGGCATATAGCCTTCTTCAGTACAACTGGAAAGGCATACAGAAATATCTCAATGAATATATGACTTTGGTCTTAAGTACAAAATAAAATAAACATAAAGAGGTGTCGATACAGTATATAGATAGAAGAACAAAAAAAGAGCAACATAGATATACTAGATTGCGCAGAATACATATCCATCTGAATGATCCAGACTTAGACAAAATTCATTCTCAACAGAGGCATCACAGGAAGTCCAGGGGAGATTCAGATTCAAGTTCAAAATCAAAATCACGAGGAGGGACATAGACCGTGTGTTGATCCACATAGATGGCCGGTCTGGGATCAGCATCCACATTGATGGCCAGTCTGAGATCAGTATCATATATCATAATAGCGGGGAGGCCAAGATGGGGTGGAAGATGTTAAGGAGGGCAAAATAGCATGTAGATCATTCAATATATAAACGTCACAGATTAAGATGCTGAGTGAGATACACCTTATATAATACACATGTCCATTATCTAGTAAGTTATATGGTAATGCTAGGCTAAGCTGTATAGTAGTGCTAGAATATAATATGGTACAAACTGAATCGTATATGTGGGAGGTACACAACAGATCTTACCTGGTTGAGCCGCATAGGTGGAGAAAAAAAGCGTAGAGTAAAAGTTAAAATTGAGGTACCCACAGTGGGTGGCAAGTTGTTGCAGTGATGTGGGGCTCCATCCATTAACCGGTAATGGACTTCCCGTACGTTTTTTTTTTTACGTGCGATTCTACCAATGTCATATATATAATCAAATGCCCCTGTGGTCTTGCGTACGTTGGCGAAACCACACAAACCATTAGAGACAGGATATGCCAACACAAATCTAATATCCGTTGCCAACATTCCACTTCTTTCCCTTAAATAACTCTTTGGTTGCTTTTGCAGTATGCTTTGGGTCATTGCCATCTGCACTGTGAAGCGCCGTCCAATGAGTTCTGAAGCATTTGGCTGAATATGAGCAGATAATATTGCCCGAAACTCTTCAGAATTCATCCTGCTGCTTTTGTCAGCAGTCACATCATCAATAAATACAAGAGAACTAGTTCCATTGGCAGCCATACATGCCCATGCCATAACACTACCACCACCATGCTACACTGATGAGGTGGTATGCTTAGGATCATGAGCAGTTCATTTCCTTCTCCATACTTTTCTCTTCCCATCACTCTGGTACAAGTTGATCTTGGTCTCATCTGTCCATAGGATGTTGTTCCAGAACTGTGAAGGCTTTTTTAGATGTCATTTGGCAAACTCTAATCTGGCCTTCTTGTTTTTGAGGCTCACCAATGGTTTACATCTTGTGGTGAACCCTCTGTATTCACTCTGGTGAAGTCTTCTCTTGATTGTTGACTTTGACACACATACACCTACCTCCTGGAGAGTGTTCTTGATCTGGCCAACTGTTGTGAAGGGTGTTTTCTTCACCAGGGAAAGAATTCTTCGGTCATCCACCACAGTTGTTTTCCGTGGACTTCTGGATCTTTTGGTGTTGCTGAGCTCACGGATGCGTTCCTTTTTTTTAAGAATGTTCCAAACAGTTGTTTTGGCTACACTAAATGTTTTTGCTATCTCTCTGATGGGTTTGTTTTGTTTTTTCAGCCTAATGATGGCTTGCTTCACTGATAGTGACAGCTCTTTGGATCTCATCTTGAGAGTTGACAGCAACAGATTCCAAATGCAAATAGCACGCTTGAAATTAACTCTGGACCTTTTATCTGCCCATTGTAATTGGGATAATGAGGGAATTACACACACCTGGCCATGGAACAGCTGAGAAGCCAATTGTCCCATTACTTTTGGTTCCTTAACAAGTGGGAGGCACATATGCAAACTGTTGTAATTCCTAAACCGTTCACCTGATTTGGATGTAAATACCCTCAAATTAAAGCTGACAGTCTGCAGTTAAAGCACATCTTGTTTGTTTCATTTCAAATCCATTGTGGTGGTGTATAAAGCCAAAAATGTTAGAATTGTGTCGATGTCCCAATATTTTTGGACCTGACAGTATGTTTACTTCTGTCCTGATTCTTTCACTGCACAAAACCCTAGGGAGTGATAGCCTGAGGGAGTAACACCCTGATGTAACATATCATCAGGGCCACTACCACTCCCATCCTCAGCACTGGCTCCTCATGGGCTCACTGTACATGGCAATATTATTTACACACAGTATGGTAGGGTGACACTGTATGGTGATTTTATTCAGTCATGACATTGCAGTATTATTTGCTCACAGTATTTTGATGTTGCTTGGTCACTGTTTTGCTCTGTTTTAGTCACCTTGTGACAGTATGCCTTTCTGATATAATGAACCCTTTAATCCTTTATATAGTTATACTGTCTGCAACAGGGAAAAATTATTCGGCAGCATATAACCCTGGACTATAGATCAGATACTAATAAGAAACACATTGACAGCATTTAGTTTGGCCTGTAAAATGATAATTATATCCACGATAACCTGCACAAACACCAGACAAATTTATACTGTCCCTGTTTTTGCTACTTTGTCACTGTTACATAAATTACATCAGTGATGTTCAATTATTGATTTCATGCTGATGGATAAAATACTGTATATAACATTTAAAATAAGAATACAAAAGTTTTTATTATTAACAGTTGCTTTTTTTTTTATTAATAAACATCCTAAATAATGTCAGTTTTTATAGCATATGTACACATATGTGCTGAATCTCTTGCATTTCAGTCATGAGTGGATATTCAGCAAGACCCCGTGGGATCCGGTGTAGAGGATAGGAGTGGTAGCAGACCTTATGTAGTATTGTAGTGTCAGGGTGTCCTACCTCAGGACGCCACTCCCTGGGGTCTGTTGCAGTGAATTTTATAGTACTTAAGAATGAAGCCAAAGTTGAACATAACAAAGTCCTTTTCACTAAGTGCAACATCGAACTTGAAATACAGTTGCAAGAAAAAGTATGTAAACCCTTTGGAATGATATGGATTTCTGCACAAATTGGTCATAAAATGTGATCTGATCTTCATCTAAGTCACAACAATAGATAATCACGGCCTGCTTAAACTAATAACACACAAAGAATTAAATGTTACCGTGTTTTTATTGAACACACCATGTAAACATTCACAGTGCAGGTAGAAAAAGTATGTGAACCCTTGGATTTAATAACTGGTTGAACCTCCTTTGGCAGCAATAACTTCAACCAAACGTTTCCTGTAGTTGCAGATCAGATGTGCACAACTGTCAGGAGTAATTCTTGACCATTCCTCTTTACAGAACTGTTTCAGTTCAGCAATATTCTTGGGATGTCTGGTGTGAATCACTTTTTTGAGGTCATGCCACAGCATCTCAATCGGGTTGAGGTCAGGACTCTGACTGGGCCACTCCGGAAGGCATATTTTCTTCTGTTTAAGCCATCCTGTTGTTGATTTACTTCTATGCTTTGGGTCGTTGTCCTGTTGCAACACCCATCTTCTGTTGAGCTTCAGCTGGTGGACAGATGGCTTTATGTTCTACCGCAAAATGTCTTGATAAACTTGGGAATTAATTTTTCCTTTGATGATAGCAATCCGTCCAGGCCTTGACGCAGCAAAGCAGCCCCAAACCATGATGCCCCCACCACCATACTTCACAGTTGGGATGAGGATTTGATGTTGGTGTGCTGTGCCTCTTTTTCTCCACACATAGTGTTGTGTGTTTCTTCCAAACAACTCAACTTTGGTTTCATCTGTCCACAAAATATTTTGCCAGTACTGCTGTGGAACATCCTGGTGCTCTTGTGCAAACTGTAAACGTGCAGGAATGTTTTTTTTTGGACAGCAGTGGCTTCCTCTGTGGTATCCTCCCATGAAATCCATTCTTGTTTAGTGTTTTACGTATCGTAGATTCGCTAACAGGGATGTTAGCATATGCCAGATACTTTTGTAAGTCTTTGGCTGACACTCTAAGATTCTTCTTCACCTCATTGAGCTGTCTGCGCTGTGCTCTTGCAGTCATCTTTACAGGATGGCCACTCCTAGGGAGAGTAGCAGCAGTGCTGAACTTTCTCCATTTATAGACAATTTGTCTTACCGTGGACTGATGAACAGCAAGGCTTTTGGAGATACTTTTATAACCCTTTCCAGCTTTATGCAAGTCAACAATTCTTAATCATAGGTCTTTTGAGAGCTCTTTTGTGCGAGGCATCATTCACATCAGGCAATGCTTCTTGTGAAAAGCAAACCCATAACTGGTGTGTGTTTTTATAGGGCAGGGCAGCTGTAACCAACACCTCCAATCTCATCTCATTGATTGGACTCCAGTTGGCTGACACCTCACTCCAATTAGCTCTTGGAGATGTCATTAGTCAGGGGTTCACATACTTTTTTCACCTGCACTGTGAATGTTTACATGGTGTGTTCAATAAAAACATGGTAACATTTAATTCTTTGTGTGTTTTTAGTTTAAGCAGACTGTGATGTCTATTGCTGTGACTTAGATGAAGATCAGATCACATTTTATGACCAATTTGTGCAGAAATCCATATCATTCCAAAGGGTTCACATACTTTTTCTTGCAACTGTACATACAGTAGCAGCAGGCTTTAGTGCAGTTCTTCTCTGACATCAGCAAGGATATTGCGGAAGGTTGATTGGTGGAAATTCAGCACTTAGGTGATACTGGCCTAATGGTTGTCTGGCCATGGGGGTGTCTTTAGCCGTATTCCCTCACTTTACAGCAGTGTTTGTTGAAGCTGAATTTAGCTGTTCACTCTGCTGTCTTTATCTTCTCAAAGTTTTACTTGCGACAAGTTAGTAATGGTTCTCTCTGGAGAAATCTGTAACTAGAGCAGGAGCAATGCAGTCTGCGTTCTCTCCACTCTGTAGACAGGAACCACCCCTCCTGGCAGGAAGCAGGACTAGCCTACTTCTACTAAGAGGGCAGGAACAGGGTGATTAACCCTGTTCCTACTGACCTTTGCCATGCCTTCCTTACTGGTAGTATTAGCCAGGGGGGGAAAAAAATGAAATGCAATACATAACAATAAAAAATTTGTAGTACCCCAAGGTTTGGGTACTGCAGATATACCCTAACAAGAACCTCCAATGGTATTTTCTGCCACATCCCAGTTATTGCTAGCCCCTACTTAATTACCCTAAATTTTCCATTTTGTGTGTCAAAAACTTAAATTATGGATAAGCAAGGATGAAACCAAATAAAAAGTTTATTTTAGGGTATCTTCATATAATTGTCAGAAAACTAACTGGAATGTAATAAGCATATTCTCTTGCTATTTTTGTTTTAACTTTTAAGCCCTGAGTCCTAAAAATTATTTTAAAAAAAAGTGAAATGTGATTATGTGTATGAAAATCATACAATGAAACTAGGGAAAATCATGTTGATGGGCCAAATACATCAATTGACAATAAATGTAGGGAGCATAACCTGGAATCAGCCACAGATTTTATCTTAACACATATGCAGTATTGACCACCAGAAATTTACCTGAGGGTTAGATGACCAAGACAACAAGCAACAAGGCAAGCGTTAATTGCAAAGGTATAAGTTTAACTGACCGTGACACCTCTGCTTAAAGAGAAATTCACTAGGGAAGGGTAATGATATCCTTGTGCTTCTCTGCCCTCTGGTGCAAATATACTGAGTCATTAATGAAACTTTGCTGGGTTTCCTAACATATCAGGTGTTTCCCTTTTCAGGAGATCAGTTTGGTAATTCATTTATCACTCAATTAAATTGCTCTACAGGAATGGTCAGGGGTGGTTCATGTTCTATGATCTACGATGTTTTGGAATGTGAAGCAGAAGAACATGCCCTTGAGATAGTGGCCACCTGGGAAGTTAGACACTTACATAATGGATCTTGGTTCTTATTTCCTCTCATATTACCGGCACACACTGTTTACCTATAAATATTGCTGTCCTGTAGTTCAGCAAATGTTATGGTTCCTGGCGAATGACACATCTTACATCTTGTAAGTATTCTTTTTTTCATGCCTTATTCATTTTATAAAATTCTCATGCAATATCTTCAGCTTCTTGACCTGCCACAAAACATAAACCTTAAAGAGTAACTAAACCTTTATATGAAGTTTTAATATGTTGTCCCTAATAAAACTTTTTCTAATATACTTTATTAATCAATTTTGTATTTTTATTATACTCTTACTTCCCTAAAGCACACCATTCACTGTGCACTTAAAACTCTGTTCTCTGTACACCTCTGACAGCTCAGCGGTGTACGGAGTACATATTTTATGTATGGGCCGCAGCAGCGCTGTGAGTATAGGCAGGAGCGCATATCGCTGCTCCTGCCTGTGCTCCCTGGATGATTACTAACTCCTGGCATAGCACATGGGTACCCTGTACCCATATACTATAAGTTGTTAGAGGTTGACGTCTACGACCCGGGTGTACAGCCTGGTTGGTAAAGCAGCAGACAAATCCAAAGGTACGTATTCGATCCTCTTTAATGATAAAGAGCGGTGTACGAAGAACAGCGGTGTACGAAGAACAGAGTTTTAAGCGCACAGTGAATGGTGCGCTTTAGGGAAGTAAAAGTATAATAAAAATACAAAATTGATTGATTAAGAATATTAGAAATAGTTTTATTAGGGCATTAGGGACAGCATATTAAAACTTCATATAAAGGTTTAGTTGCTCTTTAAGGCTAGGGCTACACGACAACATGTGTCGTGCTACAATAAGTTGCGCAACACATAGGGCACAACTACACTGCAACATGTGTCGCGTGACATTGATGTCGCACCAATGTCGAGCGCCAATTTTTATAATGATAGTCTGAGGTGTCACACTGCGACATACGACATGCTGCGACTGCGATGCGATACTCGCTAAAAAATCCATCTTGGATGGATTTTTTGCTACTATCGTGTCGCAGACGCAGCATGTCGCATGTTGCAGTGCGACACCATAGACTATCATTATAAAAATTGTCGTGCGACATTGATGCGACATCAATGTCACATGACACATGTCGTCATGTAGCCCTAGCCTAAAACTCTAGTAATCACAAATAATCTTTACCTTAGATATTTACATATACAGGTGAAACTCGAAAAATTTGAATATCGTGCAAAAGTCTATTTATTTCAGTAATGTAAATAAAAGGAATTGCATTAATGCAACTTAAAATTTGAATTTTGTGAAAAGGTTCAATATTCTAGGCTTAAAGTGTCACACTGTAGTCAGCTAATTAGTCCATATTCCCTGAGCAAAGGGCACCTCAAAATTGTGACTTTGGGGTTTCATAAGCTGTAAGCCATAATCATCCAAATTATAACAAATAAAGGCTTGGAATATCTCACTTTGCATGTAATGAGTCTATCTCATATGTTAGTTTCACTTTTTAAGTTGCATTACTGAAATAAATGAACTTTTCCCGATATTCAAATTTTTCGAGTTTCACCTGTATTTGCAAAGACAGGAATTGACTTTTACTGACAAAATGCATTGTGATAGCAACAACCAATGGACAAATGTTTAAAGAACTATTCCAGTTTTAAACAGCATCTATGATCTCGTTGCACTCTATGATCCCTGTACAGCATGTATGCCGTATATGCTCCCGCAAGATTTCAAAGCCAGGTGTGAATATGTTTTCACTACCTGGCCTGTCAGTCTTAGCGGTGGGGGCATGGCAAAGAAGATAGGGCGCAGAGCCTCTGGGTGCAATGAGGTGCAACGGTACTACCCTCTTTCCACCATGGGGCTCATTTATACATTATGAAACAGTGATTTTTTTCAGATTGCGGCCACCTAAGGAGATGAGACCAACAGCATTAAATTCAGCTGACATACACACATCTCGCATGTGAGCTGGATTAATGCTGATAAATGTGGTGACAGATGTCCTTTAAGATTATCTATCCATCGATCTATATATATGTGTATGTGTATATATATATCTTTATATATGTGTGTATATATAGAGAGATAGATAGATAGATAGATATAGATGTAAAATTAAATGGAATAAGAATTCATGCTATTTTACAAAATATATTAGAAGGAACGCTAAACCTAGCAATGGATGCTAATAGTAAACACGAAATATAGTTGCCCTCTCTTTTAAGCCCCATGCACACAACTGTATTTTTGATCTGTGTCCAATCTGCATTTTTTGTGGATCACACACAGACCCATTCATTGCTATGGGTACACAAAAAAACGGACAGCTGTCATCCGTGTGCTGTGCGCACCTGTGCGTCCAGACTGCAAATGATAGAACCTGTCCTATTATTGACTGTTTTGCAAACAAGAATAAGAATTTTTTGTTTATAATGGATCCTGCGAAAATTGATGGATACACAAGGTCTGCATCTGTATTTTGCGTACCGCAAAACGCATACGGTCATGTGCAGGAGGCCTTAGTCTGCAGAACTTTCTGCATGATTCTGGCACAAACAGAAATACTGTAGAGAACAAAGGTGTTAATCTCCTATTGGTCTGCTCCATCTTCGGCTGGTGCCTGGCTGACTGGGCATGTCTTAGCAGTCTTTTTGTCCTACTGTAGACAGGGCAGAGGGAGTAGTCTCCTGCTCCAGATGGTTGTTTGGGGCTTATTAACACATTCATATTAAAAATTGTCTGTGTTGCAGCCTCAGCACACAGACAATTTTTAGTATGGCAGTAAGGTATGTACAGTCGTGGCCAAAAGTTTTGAGAATTACATAAATATTGGAAATTGGAAAAGTTGCTGCTTAAGTTTTTATAATAGCAATTTGCATATACTCCAGAATGTTATGAAGAGTGATCAGATGAATTGCATAGTCCTTCTTTGCCATGAAAATTAACTTAATCCCCAAAAAAACTTTCCACTGCATTTCATTGCTGTCATTAAAGGACCTGCTGAGATCATTTCAGTAATCGTCTTGTTAACTCAGGTGAGAATGTTGACGAGCACAAGGCTGGAGATCATTATGTCAGGCTGATTGGGTTAAAATGGCAGACTTGACATGTTAAAAGGAGGGTGATGCTTGAAATCATTGTTCTTCCATTGTTAACCATGGTGACCTGCAAAGAAACGCGTGCAGCCATCATTGCGTTGCATAAAAATGGCTTCACAGGCAAGGATATTGTGGCTACTAAGATTGCATCTCAATCAACAATTTATAGGATCATCAAGAACTTCAAGGAAAGAGGTTCAATTCTTGTTAAGAAGGCTTCAGGGCGCCCAAGAAAGTCCAGCAAGCGCCAGGATAGTCTCCTAAAGAGGATTCAGCTGCGGGATCGGAGTGCCACCAGTGCAGAGCTTGCTCTGGAATGGCAGCAGGCAGGTGTGAGCGCATCTGCACGCACAGTCAGGCGAAGACTTTTGGAAGATGGTCTGGTGTCAAGAAGGGCAGCAAAGAAGCCACTTCTCTCCAAAAAAAGAAGTTGATTGAGAGCATGCCCATTCGAATTGCAGAGGTCCTGAAAAAGAAGGGCCAACACTGCAAATACTGACTCTTTGCATAAATGTCATGTAATTGTCGATAAAAGCCTTTGAAACGTATGAAGTGCATGTAATTATATTTCACTACATCACAGAAACAACTGAAACAAAGATCTAAAAGCAGTTTAGCAGCAAACTTTGTAAAAACTAATATTTGTGTCATTCTCAAAACTTTTGGCCACGACTGTATACTATGTCTGTGTATGACATGGATCTGATGTCCGATGGAAATAATAGTCTCCAGTGGTCTCCAGGTCTGTGTCCACGAGAAAAGGACCAAGATAGAACATGCTCGGTCTGTGCTGAAGAACAGTGGTGTGAATAGCCTCACTTACTTCTCTGGGTCTGTGTGTTGTCCGTACAGTCCACAGCACACAGACAAAAGATCACGTGAATAAGCCTTTACAGCAAGACACATGACAGTGAGGAGGAGGGGGGAACATGGCTGAGCTCCTAGGACACTGAGGCTGGGTTCACTCAAGTGAGTTCAACGCATTGAACTTGCAGTGTGTATCTGTGGAAGCTCCTGTACTGACCTCCCTAGCACTGACGGGTCGCATAGCATTATATTGATTTATGATGCCATGTAACCCTTAGGTTGGGTTCACATGGGCAAGATTTCCGCGCGGGTGCAATGTGTGAGGTGAACGCATTGCACCCGCACTGAATCCGGACCCATTCACTTCTATGGGGCTGTGCACATGAGCGGTGATTTTCATGTGAATTGGGCTGCGTGAAAATCGCAAGCATCCGCAAGCAAGTGCGGATGCGGTGCGATTTTCACGCATGGTTGCTAAGATGACAGTATATTAACTGTATTATTTTCCCTTATAACATGGTTATAAGGGAAAATAATAGCATTCTTTAATACAGAATGCTTAGTAGAAGGTCAATTGAAGGTTAAAAAATAAAAAACTATTAACTCACCTCCTCCTCTTAATCGCGTAGTTGCCGATCTCTTCTTACTTCTTAAATCATGAGCTGCTGGCTAAAGGACCTGTGGTGACGTCACATCACATGGTCCAATCACATGGTCCATCATGGTGATTGGACCATGTGATGAGCTCAGTGACGTCACCACTGGTCCTTTGACAGGTCCTGAAGAAAGAACAGGAGATCAACAGCTATGCGATCAATTGGAGGAGGTGAGTTAATTTTTATTTTATTTTTTAACCCTCAATTGACCTTGTACTAAGCATTCTGTATTAAAGAATGCTATTATTTTCCCTTATAACCATGTTAGGCCCCTTTCACACAGGCGAGTTTTCCTCGCAGGTGCAATGCGTGAGGTGAACGCATTGCACCCGCACTGAATCAGGACCCATTCATTTCTTTTGGGCTGTGCACATGAGCGTTGATTTTCACGCATCACTTGTGCATTGCGTGAAAATCACAGCAAGCTTAGGCCCCATAGAAGTGAATGAGACTGCGTGAAAATTGCAAGCATCTGCAAGCAAGTGCGGATGCGGTGCTATTTTCACGCACGGTTGCTAGGAGACGATCGGGATAGAGACCAGATCATTATTAATTTCTCTTATAACATGGTTATAAGGGAAAAATAATAGCATTCTTAATACAGAATGCTTAGTAAAATAGGGCTGGAGGGGTTAAAAAAAAAATATATATATTTAACTCACCTTAATCCACTTGTTCGCGCAGCCCGGTTTCTCTTTTGTCTTCTTTCTTCAGGACCTGGGTAAAGGACCTGTGATGACGTCACTGCGCTCATCACATGGTCCGTCACATGATCCATCACCATGGTAAAAGATCATGTGATGGACCATGTCATGAGCACAGTGACGTCACCACAGGTCTTTTACCCAGGTCCTGAAGAAAGAAGACAGAAGAGAAGCCGGGCTGCGCGAACAAGTGGATGAGGTGAGTTAAATAATTTTTCATTTTTTTTAACCCCCTCCATCCCTATTGTATTATGCATTCTGTATTAAGAATGCTATTATTTTCCCTTATAACATGGTTATAAGGGAAAATAATAGCAATCTACACAACTCCTAACCCAAACCCGAACTTCTGTGAAGAAGTTCGGGTTTTGGTACCAAACATACTGATTTTTCTCACGTGCGTGCAAAACGCATTACAGTGTTTTGCACTCGCGCGGAAAAATCGCGCATTTTCCTGCAACGCACCCGCATCTTATCCGGGCAAAAAACATGACGCCCGTGTGAAAGAGGCCTTATAAGGGAAAATAATTACATCTACACAACACCGAACCCATCACCTTCCTCTTCAAGGTTGTCCTTCGTTCTAACAATAAAAATAAAATAAATAAAAATTATTAATATATGCACACACTGTTGTAATTAAATTAATCACGTTACATCCTACTACCATAATTAAAATACATTTACCACATAGTACTACAGTAAACAGGACCTGACACCACTTCTGACATTCCTGTTAAATAGCTTCATGCATTCCCCATTTGCACCGCAAATTGTAGTCCGCAATGCACAGGCACCGACCATGTGCCTGCCGTCTGTGAACACATACCCATTCATTTGAATGGGGTCTGCCATATGTAGCTGGCCAGCTAAGACCTGTCCTAGGTTGTTAGTATAGCTTATATGTGTATACTGCTAGACCTGCCAATAGCCTTAATACAGTTCCTATGTTTATGTGTTAGAGACAAAAGCAGAGCTATGCACTGTGACATCATGTTTTGGATGTCATATAACTGTTATATTTTGTAAGATAATATGCCTTTAACCACCTCCCGTCCGCCCATAGACTAAAAACGTTCGGGAGGTGGTTCTATATTTCTGAATGGACGTTTCTGAACGTTCATTCAGAAACTGCAGCTGCACGCTAATCGTGCAGCTGCAGATCGGGTTGCCTGCTGTCAGTCAGCAGGGCAACCCTTAGAGAAGGCAGGGACAGTGCCCAGGTGTCCCTGCCTTCTAGATCGCTGTATACACAGCAGCGCTTCCTGTTCCGGCCCGGCGGTCATGTGATCACCGGGGCCGGGAGAGTGCAGGAGCTGTGAGGTCTTTCAGAGACCTCGATCAGCCCTGCACAGAGGCTGTACAGCGCTGTATTGCACTGTACAGCCTCTCTGGGGGGTGTATTTCTCCTGTAACTGGGGCTACTATGTCAGCCCCAGTTACAGGAGAAATCAACAGTGAAAAAAAATAAAGTGAAGTTAAATGTCCCCCAGAGGTCTTGTATGACCTTATGGGGGACGCAAAGTGTAAAAAAATAAAATAAAGTGTTAAAAAAATAAAAATAAAAAAATGTACAAAAAAAATTCCCCAAGTAAGGAATAATTAAAAAAAAAAAAAATAGAAAAAATTAAATAAAATAGACATATTTGGTATTGCCGCGTCCGTGATGGTTGGCTCTATAAATATATCACATGATTGACACCGTCACACCATTAAAAAAAACTGTGTCAAAAAAAGCTATTTTTGGCACCTTACATGACAAAAAGTGCAACACCAAGTGATCAAAAAGGCGTATGTCCCACAAAATGGTACCAATAAAACCGTTACCTCATTTCCGCAAAAAATGAGCCCCTACATAATAAAATCGCTCAAAAAATAAAAAAAACTATAGCTCTCAGAACATGGAGACACTAAAACATCATTTTTTTGGTTTAAAAAATGCTATTACTGTGTTAAAGTGAAATAAATAAAAAAAAGTATACATACAGTGGGATGCGAAAGTTTGGGCAACCTTGTTAATCGTCATGATTTTCCTGTATAAATCGTTGGTTGTTACGATAAAAAATGTCAGTTAAATATATCATATAGGAGACACACACAGTGATATTTGAGAAGTGAAATGAAGTTTATTGGATTTACAGAAAGTGTGCTATAATTGTTTAAACTAAATTAGGCAGGTGCATAAATTTGGGCACCACAAAAAAAGAAATGAAATCAATATTTAGTAGATCCTCCTTTTGCAGAAATTACAGCCTCTAAACGCTTCCTGTAGGTTCCAATGAGAGTCTGGATTCTGGTTGAAGGTATTTTGGACCATTCCTCTTTACAAAACATCTTTAGTTCATTCAGGTTTGATGGCTTCCGAGCATGGACAGCTCTCTTTAAGTTACACCACAGATTTTCAATTATATTCAGGTCTGGGGACTGAGATGGCCATTCCAGAACGTTGCCTTAGTGGATTTTGAGTAGTGTTTAGGGTCGTTGTCTTGTTGAAAGATCCAGCCCTGGCGCAGCTTCAGCTTTGTCACTGATTCCTGGACATTGGTCTCCAGAATCTGCTGATACTGAGTGGAATCCATGCGTCCCTCAACTTTGACAAGATTCCCAGTCCCTGCACTGGCCACAGAGCCCCACAGCATGATGGAACCACCACCATATTTTACTGTAGGTAGCAGGTGTTTTTCTTGGAATGCTGTGTTCTTTTTCCTCCATGCATAACGCCCCTTGTTATGGCCAAATAACTAAATTTTAGTTTCATCAGTCCACAGCACCTTATTCCAAAATGAAGCTGGCTTGTCCAAATGTGCTTTAGCCCACCTCAAGCGGCACTTTTTCTGCTGTGGGCGGAGAAAAGGCTTCCTCTGCATCACTCTCTCATACAGCATCTCCTTGTGTAAAGTGCGCCGAATGGTTGAACGATGCACAGTGACTCCATCTGATGCAAGATGATGTTGTAGGTCTTTGGTGCTGGTCTGTGGGTTGACTCTGACTGTTCTCACCATTAGTCGCTTCTGTCTATCCGAGATTTTTCTTGGTCTGCCACTTCGAGCCTTAACTTGAACTGAGCCTGTGGTCTTCCATTTCCTCAATATGTTCCTAACTGTGGAAACAGACAGCTGAAATCTCAGAGACCGCTTTCTGTATCCTTCCCCTAAACCATGATGGTGAACAATCTTTGTTTTCAGGTAATTTGAGAGTTGTTTTGAGACCCCCATGTTGCTACTCTTCAGAGAAAATTAAAAGAGGAGGGAAACTTACAATTGACCCCCTTAAATACTCTTGACTTAATAGGATGGAAGAATTTCCTCCGTCTATTCACACTAACCTGAACCCTTCAATAACCACACCGACACCATCTTGCTTTGGAGAAAATTGACCATGACGGCCGAACTTTATTATTCACATATAATAATAATAATAACAATAATAATAACAACAGGCACTTTAACACAACCTTCAATGTTATGACCCACTGCACCGTAACAAGGATCCTGGAGGGCAACCCAAACCAGCGGCATCTTCCTTAACCGTCTCACCTTATACTTCAAGCTTACCCTTGGCCGCACTCACCGACCCAAGAGCACCAAATCCTTGAAGTATCCAAGTATCTCCTCCTGTAGGCCTTTTAGCCCAAACAGGAGCCCCATCCTCGGCATTCACAAACCACATGAGATGCAGGCTCCAACATGTCCCGCATCTCTTAACCATTGTATTGCTCCCCAGGATCCCATATCAATCATCCACCAGAAGACCACCGGTGACACCTCACCTGTGGGCGTCCTGCCACACCCTCAGGGCCGTCTCCAAACCCTCCTGAATGCCCAAGGCCCACATGTCAAATCCCACATCATTAAGGTGCACTCCATCAGCTCTCAAGAACTGAGGCGACGCCGCCTCCAATTCCCGATGGCGCACAACTATCCCACCTTGCCTGCGAACAAAACGCCCCACCTCCTTGTTCAATTTTGCCCGAGCCTTGTTAATCCGCTCCACAGACCTGGCAAACCTCCAACTACTTCTCGCCACCACCTCCGACCAAACCAACAAAATATCAGGAAAATCCGCCAACAAGCGCAACACATCAAGCTTAATATCCCCAATCACATCACGGAACCGACGGACCCCCAAATCATTCCACCAACATGAAGAACCAAAATATCCGGCGGACGATCCAACCTAACATTCAAATGAAACTCAGGCAAAACCCGCCCCCTCAAACCAATCCACCTAATCTGCATTTCTTCCGCCGAGAAGCCCAATTGGCGTCTGTTCCGGCCCCAATCCGAAACGAGTGAGAGGCATATTCCTTAGCGGGCAAACCCGCAGCCAACAAGCACTTCCTGAAAACAGCGACAAATTGAAAACGAGACAACCGTGAACCATCCTGATGAATCAGCAATGTCCCCCCGCCACCGGGCCTCACCTCCAAGAACTCCTCCACACAGCGCACAGGACAAAGCACTGACCCCCCCAACGGCTTCAACCACAAAACAACCCCCTTACCCACCTGATCCGTCTTAGACCTGCGAATGAAACACCGCAAAACACCATCCACCAGTCCCACGTCTTCCCATAACAAACCCCCATTACCCGTGTGACTCGCTGCCACCAACTCTGATATGCGAAATGCTCCGAAAAAGGCCAGTGAAAACGCCGCCCTAAACAGACGCACTTCAAATGCTGACACACAAACCGATCCCGCCTCTGTCCACAACATCTGCAACACAGCAAACGAAACCGGCCTGCGAGTGTCCCTCCGCAGCCCACAACGGTGGTAACCCTTCAATGCCTGCCGCACCATAAAACACCTAGACACATCGGCAATGCCCCGCAACCGCAACCAAAAGGCGACCGCCGCTACTCTCTTGGACGCCACCGAAAAGGACTAACCCGCAGCATAAAACGTGCCCACCCAAAAAAAATAACGTTCGAAAATCATCCAACGAGCTACAACCACCCACCTGCTCAATCAAATCCTCCCACAAAGACCACACTGAAGAGTAAGCTGACCACGTACCGTTACTAAGCGACCGCCTAATCAGGTCCGCTGAAACCCAAAGGCCACGCTCCAGAGCCACTGGGGACAGGGCAACCCCCGGATTTCGGCTCCCGGTGCCAAGCCGCGGAAACGCTCCCACTGAAAACGAGAAAGGGAATCAGCAAGTGAGTTATCTACTCCCGGGACATGTACCGCAACAAAACCCTCAATACCAGATGCCTCAGTAAATTCAACACCGGCGGCGAGTTAGCCGACTGGCTGTTAATCGCTTGAACAACACCCATATTATCGCAGTAAAAACGCACCCGCCGATTCCTAAGCCAGTCCCCTCACAATTCAGTAGCGAGAACAATAGGAAAAAGCTCCAACAACACCAAGTTGGAAAGAAAACCAGCCTGCCTCCACTCCGCCGGCCATGCCTGCGCACTCCATTGCCCCCTACAAAAAACACCATAACCACACGAACCAGACGCATTCGAAAACAATTCCAAATCCACATTACTAACCACCGCTTCCATCCACACAGACCGCCCATTATAATCCAACAAAAAAGTCTCCCACACCGCCAAATCGTCCTTCACAGCTGCCGGTAACCGCAAGTAATGAAAAGGTGCAGGAATCCCTGCCGTCGCTAATGCCAAGCGACAACAAAAAACCCGCCCCATCGGCAAAATGCGACAAGCAAAATTCAATTTACCCAAAACCGATTGAACCCGCTTGAGCTGAACCTTCTTAGCCTTCCTTAAAAACACCACCTCGTGCAAAAGATCAAGCACCTTATCGCCAGGCAGACGACATTCCATAGCCAAACTGTCGATCTCAATACCTAAAAACTTGATGACCGTGGACGGGCCTTCCGTCTTATCCGCCGCCAACGGAATGCCAAAACGCGCCGCCACCCTTTTCATCGTATGCAGCAAAACAGCACACACCCTGGATCCAGCGGGACCCAGAAACAAGAAATCATCCAGGTAGTGCAAAAACGAGCTCCATCCCGTCTCCTGCTTCACCACCCATTCGAGAAAACAACTAAATGATTCAAACAAAGAGCACGATATCGCGCACCCCATAGGTAGACAACAATCAACATAGAAACAACCCTCCCACTGAAAACCAAGCAAATGCAAACTGTCAGGGGGAATGGGCAACAATCGGAAAGCAGCCTCGATATCAGTTTTAGCATGCAGGGCGCTCTGCCCGAAACGCCGCACCCAACGCACTGCCTCATCAAAAGACGTGTATGACACAGAGCATAACTCGTCTGCTATCCCATCATTCACAGACCCACCCAGCGGATAAGACAAATGATGAATGAGCCTGAACTTATTGGGCTCCTTCTTAGGAACTAAACCCAACGAGGAGACCCACAAATCCGGCAAAGGACACTCCGAAAAGGGGCCGACCACCCTGCCAGCCGCAACCTCCTTCACAATCTTCTCCCTCACCACATCAGGGTAGCGCAAAGCCGAAGACAAATTCCGGGACGCCACCCTCGTCCCGACCAAACTACACGGAATAACAAACCCTACGGTAAACCCCTCCAACAACAACCGAGCCACCTCCCTATTTGGATACGTACTTAAATACGGCTCCATCTCTTCCACCATCACCGGCGTCACCCCTTTTCTGCATAGCCTCGGGTCCCTTACCCTTGCCTCGCCGGAAGCACCGAGACAGGCTATGGGAACCGCCGCAACCGGAGCACTCATGCTTGAACCTGCAGTCGGACAAGAACCGGCAATGTCCCTCGTTGTACTGCCAGCAACAACCCCTTCTGCCTCCCCCTTGAGACTCCGAAGCCGAGGCACCCCCGGCCGCTCCACGAAAGGGCTGAGACCCCTCCCCGGGGTGCTGCCATCAACCGCATCCACAGACCAATGTCCTTGTGGTCCCAACGAATGCTAGGCCTGACCGCCTTCCGCTGCCGGAACTGCTCGTCGTACCTAAGCCACGCCACACCCCCATACGTTCGATGAGCCTCCCCGATAGCATCCATATAGCAAAAAAGAGCCGAGCAATGCTCAGGCGCTTTTTCCCCAACAACGCTGGCCAAAATCGCAAAAGGCCTGCAACCAATTCTGAAAAGTGCGCGGAATCAACCTATACCTCCTCCTTTCTTCCTCCTCCTTCTTACTCTCGTCCAGCTTACCCCTATCCAAATTAAATTTCTCCAAAGGAAGCAACGAGAAAATTTCCACATATTCATCCTTCCATATCTTCTCCCTGACCTCCTGCTTCAAATGAGCCCCCAGCGGCCCCTCAAAACACACGTAAATCTCACCTTTTGCTGCATCCGCCAACCTAACACCATCACCCACATCACCTCTATTCCCCGCTGCCAGCCCCGATCCCGAAGCCTGCACACCGGCCACGGAGCCTTCGTCATCCGCCCCCAACAAACCCTGCGCCGCCCCCTGAACCAGCGCCAAATCCGGAGCAGGAGACCATACAGCCGCCGGAGACCCGGCAGAACCCGAGCCCAATTGTGATAGCAAAGTGAGCATACCAGACAAGACATCCCGCACCAAAGCCTCAGAACCCCCCCCCCCACCATGTACTACAGAACCCCCAACCCCCCCAACAGGGATCTGACACGACGTTCTCTCACCTGGCCGTCCCCGGACAGTGTCACCGGCAGCCGCAGGCCTCCCCTCGGGTATCACCAACGAGACGTCACTCCTGGATGGCACGGCGTCTTCCTCCAAGGAGACGTCCATTCCGCCAGCCGCTGTTTCCTCTCCTGGATCCACTTCACCGTCCTCCAGCTGCGACAACTCCCCCTCAGATTCCAGATGCAGAAGACGGACATCCACAGCTCCCCTTGCAGCAGAGGCCACCACACCTGGCCGCGAACTCGTCCTCACAGCGACTCCCAGCAATCCAGGCTCCACAGCCGAGACACTGAGCCGCGGTCTCATCCAGCAGTTCAGAGGGCGCAACCACCACCGCAGTCCCGGACAAGGTGCTATGCCGCCGACCCACTGCCAGGGGCCGCGACGCGCTCTGCCTGCTAGAAACGCCACTCTGCTCCTCAGGCCTAACGCGATGAAGCCGCCGATCAGAGGAAACCGACCGCAGCGCAGGCAAAACCTCCTCCCCGCCATCCGGAAGGCCCAGGCCAACAAGCGACCCGGCCGCAACACTGCCACGATCCTCCGGTAAGGCGACCCTGGCTCGCGCTCCCCGCAAGGCCTCCCGCGGGGAGTCAGCCGCACGCACATGACCTCTCCCTCTTGGAGACCGGGAGACGGGACCCGCACCAGACTGTCCCTCTCCCGCCGGCCTACCACCTCTCAATGATGTCCTCCCGCTGCGTCTGGGCACTGAATCCAAAACGGACAGCGCAGACCGCAGCGGAGGGTGCCTGGGGGGGCTCCGAATTCACCGGCGCACTCGCGGTGTAGCCTCAGGGCTCAGGCGTTCAGGAGGGACCGAACGCCTAGCCCTGCATGGACGTGCAGCCACGGCAGACGCAGGGGGAGTTCAGGACCGACTGCATGGACTCCTGCAATCGTGCAGCACCGAGTACTTGCACAGCCGCCCTAACCGCCTCCAATAATTCCTCAAGCGACGATATCTTGGACCTAAACGCACTTGCTCTACTCTATCACTGCCCGAAGCCCCTCCTACTAACAATATATACTGCCCGCCAATCTGCTAATCCTCCCCTTCCTCCCTTAAACCAACCCCTAGCCAAGCTTCCAGACATTAACCCTTTACTATCCTGCGGTCTTCCCCCTAAGTCAATCCGCACTCCATTATGGCTGCGCCTCATTCCGTCGCTTTCATTCTCATAATTGGATTCACCTGTGTATGTAGGTCAGGAGTCACTGAGCTTACCAAGCCAATTTGAGTTCCAATAATTAGTTCTAAAGGTTTTGGAATCAATAAAATGACAACAGTGCCCAAATTTATGCACCTGCCTAATTTTGTTTAAAGGGTTTCTGTCACCCCGCAAAACTCATTTTTTTTTTTTTGGATAGTTAGATTCCTCATAGTGCGATATAGGAGAATATAATGCTCTTACTTACTTTCATGCGGCCGATTCTTTATAAAACGAACTTTTATAATATGTAAATGAGGGCTCTACCAGCAAGTAGGGCGTCTACTTGCTGGTAGCTGCTGCAGAAATCCGCCCCCTCGCCGTGTTGATTGACAGGGCCAGCCGTGATCTTCTCCTCCAGCCGGCCCTGTCAGTAATTCAAAAATCGCGCGCCTCGCGTCATTCGGCGCAGGCACTCTGAGATGAGGAGGCTCGTATCCTCAGCACTCCCTCAGTGCGCCTGCGCCGATGACATCACCGAAAGAGAAGACGTCATCGGCGCAGGCGCACTGAGGGAGTGCTGAGGAGACGAGCCTCCTCATCTCAGAGCGCCTGCGCCGAATGACGCGAGGCGCGCGATTTTTGAATTACTGACAGGGCCGGCCGGAGGAGGAGATCACGGCTGGCCCTGTCAATCAACACGGCGAGGGGGCGGTTTTCTGCTGCGGCTACCAGCAAGTAGACGCCCTACTTGCTGGTAGAGCCCTCATTTACATATTATAAAAGTTCGTTTTATAAAGAATCGGCCGCATGAAAGTAAGTAAGAGCATTATATTCTCCTATATCGCACTATGAGGAATCTAACTATCCAAAAAAAAAAAAAATGAGTTTTGCGGGGTGACAGAAACCCTTTAAACAATTATAGCACACTTTCTGTAAATCCAATAAACTTCATTTCACTTCTCAAATATCACTGTGTGTGTCTTCTATATGATATATTTAACTGACATTTTTTATCGTAACAACCAACGATTTATACAGGAAAATCATGACGATTAACAAGGTTGTCCAAACTTTCGCATCCTACTGTATATGTGTTTACTTACAGTTCCACCAAATACAAATTCAAATTGCCAGCATACATTTGCAAATCAATTGCAACCATACAATTGCCAATTCAAATTGCAAGCTACAAATTGCAAGCATTCAGATTCCATATCGAAATCCAAATTGCATACAATCATACCAGATCATACTCAACCAATCTGCAAATAGTCACTGCTAACTGCATACTGCAAGTGAACTATTAGTTAGACCTCAGATATACCTCTCAGAGAGATCATAAAGTGCCTAAATAACTTGAAGTGAGAGTACAGATACTCAAGAGAGAAATATATCTACAATTTTATGTTGAATGACAAGATTGAATAGTTGAACCACCATCTTAATCATACCGCCATTTTGTGATATCTTTTCAACACGTGTTATGTACATGGACTATCTGCTGCGGAGGCGGCAGTGTTATATGAAGAAAAGTTAATAAAGAATTTATTTCAAGCATTTGGTGTGCTCTTTAACCACCTCAGCCCCCCCTAGCTTAAACACCCTTAATGACCACTTTTTACACTTCTGCACTACACTACTTTCACCGTTTATTGCTCGGTCATGCAACTTACCACCCAAATGAATTTTACCTCCTTTTTTTCTCACTAATAGAGCTTTCATTTGGTGGTATTTCATTGCTGCTGACATTTTTACTTTTTTTGTTATTAATCGAAATGTAACGAAATTTTTGCAAAAAAATGAAATTTTTTACTTTCAGTTGTAAAATTTTTCAAAAGAAACGACATCCATGTATAAATTTTTCTCTAAATTTATTGTTCTACATGTCTTTGATAAAAAAAAAATGTTTGGGTAAAAAAAAAAAATGGTTTGGGTAAAAGTTATAGCGTTTACAAACTATGGTACAAAAATGTGAATTTCCGCTTTTTGAAGCAGCTCTGACTTTTTGAGCACCTGTCATGTTTCCTGAGGTTCTACAATGGCCAGACAGTAGAAAAACCTCACAAATGACCCCATTTCGGAAAGTAGACACCCTAAGGTATTCGCTGATGGGCATAGTGAGTTCATAGAACTTTTTATTTTTTGTCACAAGTTAGCGGAAAATGATGATTTTTTTTTTTTTTACTTACAAAGTCTCATATTCCACTAACTTGTGACAAAAAATAAAAACTTCCATGAACTCACTATGCCCATCACAAAATACCTTGGGGTGTCTTCTTTCCAAAATGGGGTCACTTGTGGGTAGTTATCAATATGTGTAAAAAATGACCTGTGAAATCCGAAAGGTGCTCTTTGGAATGTGGGCCCCTTTGCCCACCTAGGCTGCAAAAAAGTGTCACACATCTGGTATCGCCATACTCAGGAGAAGTTGGGCAATGTGTTTTGGGGTGTCATTTTACATATACCCATGCTGGGTGAGAGAAATATCTCGGCAAAAGACAACTTTTCCAATTTTTTTATACAAAGTTGGCATTTGACCGAGATCTTTCTCTCACCCAGCATGGGTATATGTAAAATGACACCACAAAACACATTGCTCAACTTCTCCTGAGTAGTGATGAGCGGGAGGTGCCATATTCGATTTCGCGATATTTCGCGAATATTCGCGAGAATATTCGTGTTATATTCGTCGAAATCGAATATTCGCAATTATTCCAAGTATCGCGAAATTATTTTTTCGCATATTGCGAAAATTTATCTTGATAGTATAAGGCAACGTTCCTATGCTAATGACTATGGCTAGGCTAATATGTGTATTTTACGAAATTTCGTAATATTGCTCTAACTTCGTCTCTTAGAATATTACGAATATTCTAAAAGACGAAGTTAGAGCAATATTAAGAACATTTGCAAAAGTCGAAATTGCGATGCGAGTAATATAACACGAAATAGTCGCATGAAGATTTAAACTTAGCACTGCTATATTCCATATTCTAGCCTAATATGGAATATAGCTGTGCTAAGTTAGCACTGCTATATTCCATATTAGGCTAGAATATGGAATATAGCTGTGCTAAGTTGAAATCTTCTTCATGCGACTATTTCGTGTTATATTACTCGCATCGCAATTTCGACTTTTGCAAATGTTCTTAATATTGCTCTAACTTCGTCTTTTAGAATATTCGTAATATTCTAAAAGACGAAGTTAGAGCAATATTACGAAATTTCGTAAAATACACATAGATTGTATTTAAGCTAATATACTGCTATAGTAATAATTTTTAATAGTGTACATATTTTACAAAACTTAAGTTCAGAAGAGGCAAAAAAAAATTACAGGAAAAAAAAGGGATTATAGCACTATATTAGCTAAATTACAATCTATATGTGTATTTTACGAAATTTCGTAATATTGCTCTAACTTCGTCTTTTAGAATATTCGTAATATTCTAAGAGACGAAGTTAGAGCAATATTACAAAATTTCTAAAAGACGAAGTTAGAGCAATATTAAGAACATTTGAAAAAGTCGAAATTGCGATGCGACTAATATAACACGAAATATTCGCATGAAGATTTCAACTTAGCACTGCTATACTCCATATTCTAGCCTAATATGGAATATAGCAGTGCTAACTTAGCACAGCTATATTCCATATTAGGCTAGAATATGGAGTATAGCAGTGCTAAGTTGAAATCTTCATGCGAATATTTCGTGTTATATTACTCGCATCGCAATTGCGACTATTGCGAAATTTCGTAAAATACACATATAGATTAGATTGTAATTTAGCTAATATGGAATATAGCAGTAAGTTGAAAACGCCACTGACTGGAGCAGCCAGGAAGCCAGGAATCCAAAGGACAGGTAAGAACAACTTTAGGGAAGTGGGAAAGAAAAAAATATAATAAAAAAAAAAAAGAAAAAAAACGAATATTCGATTTCGCGAATATATAGAACGATATTCTAAATATTCGCGAAATCTCGAAATTGCGATATTCGAGAAAAAAATTCGCAATTCGAATATTCGCGCTCAACACTACTCCTGAGTACGGCGATACCAGATGTGTGACACTTTTTTGCAGCCTAGGTGGGCAAAGGGGCCCACATTCCAAAGAGCACCTTTAGGATGTCACAGGTCATTTTTTACACATTTTGATTTCAAACTACTTACCACACATTAGGGCCCCTAGAATGCCAGGGCAGTATAACTACCCCACAAGTGACCCCATTTTGGAAAGAAGACACCCCAAGGTATTTCGTGATGGGCATAGTGAGTTCATGGAAGTTTTTATTTTTTGTCACAAGTTAGTGGAATATGAGACTTTGTAAGAAAAAAAAAAAAAAATCCTAATTTTCCGCTAACTTGTGACAAAAAAAATAATAATTCTAGGCCCCTAAAATGCCAGGGCACAAGTTAGCGGAAATTGATTTAAAATTTTTTTTTCTCACAAAGTCTCCCTTTCCGCTAACTTGGGACAAAAATTTCAATCTTTCATGGACTCAATATGCCCCTCACGGAATACCTTGGGGTGTCTTATTTCCGAAATGGGGTCACATGTGGGGTATTTTTACTGCCCTGGCATTTTAGCGGCCCTAAAGCGTGAGAAGAAGTCTGGAATATAAATGTCTAAAAAAATTTACGCATTTGGATTCCGTGAGGGGTATGGTGAGTTCATGTGAGATTTTATTTTTTGTCACAAGTTAGTGGAATATGACGTCTGAATGGAGCCTTACAGGGGGGTGATCAATGACAGGAGGGTGATCACCCCATATAGACTCCCTGATCACCCCCCTGTCATTGATCACCCCCGTCATTGATCACCCCCCTGTAAGGCTCTATTCAGACGTCCGTATGTTTTTTACAGATCCACGGATACATGGATCGGATCCGCAAAACACATACGGACATCTGAATGGAGCCTTACAGGGGGGTGATCAATGTCAGGGGGGTGATCACCCCATATAGACTCCCTGATCACCCCCCTGTCATTGATCACCCCCCTGTAAGGCTCCATTCAGATGTCCGTATGTGTTTTTCGGATCCGATCCATGTATCCGTGGATCCATAAAAAACATACGGACGTCTGAATGGAGCCTTACAGGGGGGTGATCAATGACAGGGGGGTGATCAATGACAGGGGGGTGATAAGGGAGTCTATATGGGGTGATCACCCCACTGTCATTGATCACCCCCCTGTAAGGCTCCATTCAGATGTCCATATGTGTTTTGCGGATCCGATCCATGTATCCGTGGATCTGTAAAAAACATACGGACGTCTGAATGGAGCCTTACAGGGGGGTGATCAATGACAGGGGGGTGATCAGGGAATCTATATGGGGTGATCACCCCCCTGTCATTTATCACCCCCCTTTAAGGCTCCATTCAGACGTCCGTATGTGTTTTGCAGATCCGATCCATGTATCCGTGGATCCGTAAAAAACATACGGACGTCTGAATGGAGCCTTACAGGGGGGTGATCAATGACAGGGGGGTGATAAGGGAGTCTATATGGGGTGATCACCCCACTGTCATTGATCACCCCCCTGTAAGGCTCCATTCAGATGTCCATATGTGTTTTGCGGATCCGATCCATGTATCCGTGGATCTGTAAAAAACATACGGACGTCTGAATGGAGCCTTACAGGGGGGTGATCAATGACAGGGGGGTGATCAGGGAATCTATATGGGGTGATCACCCCCCTGTCATTTATCACCCCCCTTTAAGGCTCCATTCAGACGTCCGTATGTGTTTTGCAGATCCGATCCATGTATCCGTGGATCCGTAAAAAACATACGGACGTCTGAATGGAGCCTTACAGGGGGGTGATCAATGACGGGGGTGATCAGGGAGTCTATCTGGGGTGATCACCCCCCTGTCATTGATCACCCACCTGTAAGGCTCCATTCAGACGTCTGTATGTGTTTTGCGGATCCGATCCATGTATCCGTGGATCTGTAAAAAACATACGGACGTCTGAATGGAGCCTTACAGGGGGGTGATCAATGACAGGGGGGTGATCAGGGAGTCTATATGGGGTGATCACCCCCCTGTCATTGATCACCCCCCTGTAAGGCTCCATTCAGACGTCCGTATGTGTTTTGCGGATCCGATCCATGTATCCGTGGATCTGTAAAAAACATACGGACGTCTGAATGGAGCCTTACAGGGGGGTGATCAATGACAGGGGGGTGATCAGGGAATCTATATGGGGTGATCACCCCCCTGTCATTTATCACCCCCCTTTAAGGCTCCATTCAGACGTCCGTATGTGTTTTGCAGATCCGATCCATGTATCCGTGGATCCGTAAAAAACATACGGACGTCTGAATGGAGCCTTACAGGGGGGTGATCAATGTCGGGGGTGATCAGGGAGTCTATCTGGGGTGATCACCCCCCTGTCATTGATCACCCACCTGTAAGGCTCCATTCAGACGTCTGTATGTGTTTTGCGGATCCGATCCATGTATCCGTGGATCTGTAAAAAACATACGGACGTCTGAATGGAGCCTTACAGGGGGGGTGATCAATGACAGGGGGGTGATCAGGGAGTCTATATGGGGTGATCACCCCCCTGTCATTGATCACCCCCCTGTAAGGCTCCATTCAGACGTCCGTATGTGTTTTGCGGATCCGATCCATGTATCCGTGGATCCGTAAAAAACATACGGACGTCTGAATGGAGCCTTACAGGGGGGTGATCAATGACAGGGGGGTGATCAGGGAGTCTATATGGGGTGATCACCCCCCTGTAAGGCTCCATTCAGACATCCGTATGCAGGGCTGCCATCAGAAATGTTGGGGCCCCCTACACAGCTCAAGGCCTGGGCCCCCCCCTTTTACCCCGCCCCTTTAGAATCTGTCCTGACTCCTCCTCCCGGTCCCCCTCCACCTCCAAGGACCCACCCCCAATTTCATTATTTTTTCTCAACTACAAAGACAGTAAAAAGTGCACCTCTTCCGAGCCCCGCCACAGCGCTACTGAGGTAAGGTAACGAGTGACATCATAGCGCAGTGGACGTACCTCAGTGGACAGACCCAGAGGTATGACCGGGTGCTGCATGAAAGTGTATGATGTCAGTGTGTGTGAGTGTGACTGACTGATCGATTGACTGCACTGAGTACAAATTGCAATCAGCCAGTCAGGTCAGTAGCAACTCTAGTAACAATATATAGGGGGGGCACATAAGATACCACAGTCAAAAAGGTGGGGGGCACTAATAATTTTCAACGCTTAATCATACTACTGAAAAAACTAAATAAGTATATATAAATAAGATATATAAATACGAGAGTATTGCAGTATGCAGGGATGCCACATTATAGCACCACTGGCACTACATTTACATTTATTTATTATCAAAAAGCATCATACATAACTAAAAAAAAAACTTTTTTACTGTCCCTTTAAGCAAAAGACAGGATATAATAAAAGACAAAAACAGACATTAAACTGCATTTATAATAAAGCAATTTACTTACAAAAGAAGCTATTCAGTCGTCTGCTGTGCTTGCTTTTGAGGATTCTTTCCCCTCCTTTCTCTCTCTTCCTCAGTGTGCAGGCACACTGTTATGGGGGATCTGTGGAGGACACACTGTTATGGGGGATCTGTGGAGGACACACTGTTATGGGGGATCTGTTGAGGGCACACTGTTATGGGGGATCTGTTGAGGGCACACTGTTATGGGGGATCTGTGGATGACACACTGTTATGGGGGGGATCTGTGGATGACACACTGTTATGGGGGGGATCTGTGGATGACACACTGTTATGGGGGATCTGTGGATGACACACTGTTATGGGGGGATCTGTGGATGACACACTGTTATGGGGGGGATCTGTGGATGACACACTGTTATGGGGGGGATCTGTGGATGACACACTGTGACACTGTTATGGGATGGATCTGTGGATGACACACTGTTATGGGGGATCTGTGGATGACACACTTATGGGGGGGATCTGTGGATGACACACTTATGGGGGGGATCTGTGGATGACACACTTATGGGGGGGGGTCTGTGGATGACACACTTAAGGGGGGGATCTGTGGATGACACACTTATGGGGGGGATCTGTGGATGACACACTGTGACACTGTTATGGGATGGATCTGTGGATGACACACTGTTATGGGGGGATCTGTGGATGACACACTGTGACACTGTTATGGGATGGATCTGTGGATGACACACTGTTATGGGGGATCTGTGGATGACACACTGTTATGGGGGATCTGTGGATGACACACTGTTATGGGGGATCTGTGGATGACACACTGTTATGGGGGATCTGTGGATGACACATTGTTATGGGGGGATCTGTGGATGACACACTGTTATGGGGGGGATCTGTGGATGACACACTGTTATGGGGGGGATCTGTGGATGACACACTGTTATGGGGGGATCTGTGGATGACACACTGTTATGGGGGGGATCTGTGGATGACACACTGTTATGGGGGGGATCTGTGGATGACCCACTGTTATGGGGGGATCTGTGGATGACACACTGTTATGGGGGGATCTGTGGATGACACACTGTTATGGGGGGATCTGTGGATGACACACTGTTATGGGGGGGATTTGTGGATGACACACTGTTATGGGGAGGATCCGTGGATGACACACTGTTATGGGGGGATCTGTGGATGACACACTGTTATGGGGGGATCTGTGGATGACACACTTTTATGGGGGATCTGTGGATGACACATTTTTATGGGGGATCTGTGGATGACACATTTTTATGGGGGATCTGTGGATGACACATTTTTATAGGGGATCTGTGGATGACACATTTTTATGGGGGATCTGTGGATGACACATTTTTATGGGGGATCTGTGGATGACACATTTTTATGGGGGATCTGTGGATGACACATTTTTATGGGCGATCTGTGGATGACACATTTTTATGGGGGATCTGTGGATGACACATTTTTATGGGGGGATCTGTGGATGACACTCAACCACTCTCAAACCCAACTGGTCAAACTTGTTAAATGGATCCCAAACACAATATGCACAATAATAACACCCCCACCCCTCCAACACTTAATTAACCCCTTCAGGGCCTAAAAAAATGTTTTCAAAGCAGAACACACAGCTAAATGGGGCTGGGTGGGCTGGCAAGGGAGGGGTTAATAACAATAAGTGATGGATCATGGAGGATCATCATGGCCCTGGATAATGTTGCAAAGCTGTTTTCTGGATTATATCCCACAGGGCCATGATCCTCCATCACTTATTGTTATTAACCCCTCCCCTGCCAGCCCACCCAGCCCCCTTGCCTTATGGAAACAAGGCAAGTAAAAGTAATAACCTAACCTAATGGACCTAATGAATCATTATGGGGGTTCATCCAAGTCCAAGATCATGTGTGTGATGTAGGAGGGGCGAGGGCACTAGGGCAGCTGGGCAGGCTTCCACAACTTAGTTACCTCCACAAATTATTTTTTCCAGATTTGATTATTCCAGGGCCAGGCAGTCCGTCCCTCCCTCTCCCAGGCTAGCCAGTCAGTCAGAGGCCAGAACAGAAGTTCCCGCCGCGCTAATCTGAATGCCGGCGGCGTCCAGGCGTGAGGCAGCAGCAGGCAGTGACAGGCTACAGGCACAGCGTCTGACGTCACCTGCCGTTGCGCAGCCACGTTCCTCTGCGCAAGTGCGCAGCGGCTCCAGAATCTTTTAAAGGGGAATGCAGCCGGAATACCGTCCGCAGGTTAGGTTGTACTACTACACAGCTACTAGGTATAAATTATAATAATACGGCCGAATCAGCGCAGCGGGGGGAGGGTCGGGCAACGGGGCAAGGAATAATCAATTGCCCCCCTGCTGACACAAAAAAAAATAAATAAAATTAATTTAGAACTGGCCGGGCCCCCCTGGGGTCCGGGCCCCTTACTGGGGTATCGGCTGTACCCCCCTGATGGCGGCCCTGTCCGTATGTGTTTTGCAGATCCGATCCATGTATCCGTGGATCCGTAAAAAACATACGGACGTCTGAATGGAGCCTTACAAGGGGGTGATCATTGACAGGGGGGTGATCAATGACAGGGGGGTGATCAGGGAGTCTATATGGGGTGATCAGGGGTGATCAGGGATTAATAAGGGGTTAATAAGTGACAGGGGGGGTGTAGTGTAGTGGTGTTTGGTGCTACTTATTACTGAGCTGCCTGTGTCCTCTGGTGGTCGATCTAAGCAAAAGGGACCACCAGAGGACCAGGTAGCAGGTATATTAGACGCTGTTATCAAAACAGTGTCTAATATACCTGTTAGGGGTTAAAAAAAATCGCATCTCCAGCCTGCCAGCGAACGATCGCCACTGGCAGGCTGGAGATCCACTCGCTTACCTTCCGATCCTGTGAACGCGCGCACCTGTGTGCGCGCGTTCACAGGAAATCTCGCGTCTCGCGAGATGACACATATATGCGTGACTGTGCCTGCAGCTGCAGCCTCCGGAACGCGATCCTGCGTTAGATGGTCCGGAGGCGGTTAAACCTACTGTTTCCATAGAACGGCGCTAGAGCAATTACAGAGTAATAGACAGTCTGGTTAGACTAAAAGTCAGAGATACCCAAAATCTTCTAATGCCATAGCGCAAAAGGCACTTCATAGTGCTGTGCCTGCCACAGCGATCCACATCCAATGGTCAGTACCGCAAAAAAGTAGCACCACTACTTTTTGTGGTGCTGAGGTACGGACAGAAAATTTCCGATCTGTGCCTCCGTCCCGCACCGTACCATATCTCCCGGATTGCAGAACCGTTTAAGTGAAATGGTTTTTCAGGCTGCAATACGGGCACAGTCCGCCTACGGTCGTGTGCATGAGGCCTTAGCCTGATGCTTTAACCTGAAACATTGGAAACATAAACATTTCAATGTCTGATGCATTGCTAAGATTCAGAGGGTAATAATGTATTTAACTAAATAAAATTCATAACTAGAGAATATCTCTTAGGCCCCTTTCACACGGGCGAGTATTCCGCGCGGATGCGATGCGTGAGTTGAACGCATTGCACCCGCACTGAATACCGACCCATTCATTTCTATGGGGCTGTTCAGATGAGCGGTGATTTTCACACATCACTTATGCGTTGCGTGAAAATCGCAGCATGCTCTATATTCTGCGTTTTTCACGCAACGCAGACCCCATAGAAGTGAATGGGGTTGCGTGAAAATCGCAAGCATCCGCAAGCAAGTGCGGATGCAGTGCGATTTTCACGCACGGTTGCTAGGAGACGATCGGGATGGAGACCCGATCATTATTATTTTCCCTTATAACATGGTTATAAGGGAAAATAATAGCATTCTGAATACAGAATGCAAAGTAAAATAGCGCTGGAGGGGTTAAAAAATAAATAAATAATAATTTAACTCACCTTAATCCACTTGCTCGCGTAGCCCGGCATCTCCTTGTGTCTCCTTTGTTGAAGGACCTATGGTGAGCATTAAATACAGTTACAGGACCTTTGATGACGTCACTCCGGTCATCACTTGGTACGTCACATGATCTTTTACCATGGTGATTCACCATGGTAAAAGATCATGTGACGTACCATGTGATGACCGGAGTGACGTCATCAAAGGTCCTTTACCCAGGTCCTAAAGAAAGAATACAGAAGCAGATGCCGGCTGCGCTATCAAGTGGACTAAGGTGAGTTAAACATTTTTTTTTATTTTTTTTAACCCCTCCAGCGCTATTTTACTTTGCATTCTGTATTCAGAATGCTATTATTTTCCCTTATAACCATGTTGTAAGGGAAAATAATACTATTTACAGAACACCGATCCCAAGCCCGAACTTCTGTGAAGAAGTTCGGGTACCAAACATGCGCGATTTTTCTCACGCGCGTGCAAAACGCATTACAATGTTTTGCACTCGCGCTGAAAAATCGCGGGTGTTCCCGCAACGCACCCGCACATTTTCCCGCAACGCCTGTGTGAAAGAGGCCTTATATATACGATTTTGGATTGAAAATATTTTATATACCTTTGGCATGACAGAGCTTGAAAATCATAAGAAGTCAAAAACAAACCCAGACACTCAGCAATTAGAAAAATATCCTAATTGGTTGCTTCCCCCAGGGCAAATCTAAAGATCACAGAACTACTTTTATAGGTTGGTGGTTAACTTTCAAAGCTGTTGGCTTCTGGTATGATTAAAGTTAAATCCTTAAATAGCTGGAATAAGAGGGATCTATTTGCTCATATGGCTGTTTTAATGTATTTCCATTTCTACAACATGGCTTTTACATAGAAAGGGAATATGGTAATTTGTGTCATATGGTAAATTGTGTGAAATTCTTACTGAAACAGCCGTATGGAATTTTTGCACACTTTGCACATCTCTGTTAGTTATTTTGGGTCTTCCTGAGATTCTGTAGTCAAACCAATTTCCAAGGGAGAATCACAGCTTGTATAAAAAGTGAGGCCTTCTTTCACACGAGTGAGTTTTCTGTCAGAGTATGATGTATGAAACAAACGCACAGCATCCGTACTGAATCCTGACCCATTTCAATGGGTCTGTTTACATGCATCATTTCTGTGTTCAGGAAAAGTCGCAGCATGTTCTATATTCAGATTTTTTCAAGCAGCTCTGGTTCCATAGAAGTGAATGGGGCTTTAGTGAAAAATTTATTGCATCCGGATGGTTGCTAGGATATGTATATTGTTGTTCTTCAGGTTATTTCACGAGCGTGAACTGATTGCACCCGCACGGAGAAAAACTGAAACACTGAACACTGAACACAATCGCAGACAAAACTGACTGAACTTGCATGCAAAACTATCCTGAACAGACCCTGAGAGAATCCGTAATGCTCGGTTGAAAGTGGCCGTATGGTTCTCCACCTAAATTGTTTTACATATGAAGCTCTTTAACCCTTAGGCTACCAGTGCCGTACATGTATGACGCTGGGAGGGTCTTTAAACATGGCGCCTGCTTGTGCGTGCAGCGGGCGCCATAGCCGGCAGGTCTCTGCTGTTTCAAATAGCAGAGGCCCGCTGGGTAATGTCCGTGACTGGTAAAAATGCTGATTGCAGTCATTTAAGCCTTTAGATGTTGTGGTCAAGTGTGACCATGACATTTCCAGGTTAAGACCGGCATCCCCGTGTGGCGGTCGGGGATGCCGGTCATTCATTCTAATACGTTGAGTCTCTCTGAAGAGACCCAGCGTATTAGAACTACAGTTCCTATGTTGGCCAGCAGGTGGCAGGCCAACATAGGATATCTGCAAAGTCAACTCATACTGTCATTAAATGGGAATGCAGTATAAGGTTTTGTTCACATCACCGTTCAGCCTTTCCGTTCTCCTGCTCCGTTTAGGATCAGGAGAATGGAAAAGACGCAAAAGGCACATAACTGAGCTGAACGGAGCCTAAGGACCCCATAGACTATCATGGGGTCCATTATGTTTCCGCTCAGAAGATGATTTTGGAGTGGAGACAAAAGTTGTGCATACATAATGGTCCCCATTATAGTCTATGGGGTCCTAAGGGCTCAGTTTGGCTCAGTTATGTGCCTTCTCCGTCCTTTCAATTCTCCTGCTCCTAAACGGAGCAGAAGAACGGAAAGGCTGAACAGTGATGTGAACGAAGCCTAGGTTGTCATCAATGTGAGTACTGTATTTTGTAGCCACCTAGAGGGGCTATAAAAAGTTTAAGAAAAGTTGAAAAAAATGTTAAAAAAATATAAAAAAAATGTAAATCAACCCCCTTTCCCTAGAATAAAAAAAAATACATAGGCAATAAAAAAAATATAAACATCATGGGCATCGCCTCGTCCAAAAATGCCCGTACTAAAATATAATTAAGATATAAAATTACTTATCCCATACTGTGAATGGCTTACTGGAAAAAAGTATCAAAAAGGCTGATTCACAATTTTTTCATTGCTTATTTTACCTCCAAAAATTGAATAAAATGTGATCAAAAGTCACACACACTCCAAAATTATATAATTAAAAACTACAAATCGTCCCGCACAGCTCAGTAGACATAATTATAAAAAAAGTTATAGGGTTCAGAATATGGCAATGTAAAAAAGAAAATTGTAAGTTTTTATAATTTTTTCAGTATTAAAGCACAAAAAACCTATACATATGTGGTATCGTTGAAATTGTACTGACCCAGAGAATGAAGAGCACAGACCAGTTTTAGTGAACTCTGTAGGGACAAAACCCCAAAAACTGTGGCTTGAGTATTATTTCCAATTTCGCCCCATTTGGAACTTTTTTGAGAGTAGAAAAATAAAAAAATTATGGCTTCAAGAAAACAGCGAAGAAAAACTGAAACACAAAAATGAAAAAACCTTCAGTATCCAAGAGGTTAAGGGTTCATCCACACATGCTGGAAATACAATGGAAAAGTCGGTTGCGGTTTTTGCTGTGGTTCCATGACAAAAACAAAGGCAAAAACCGTGACAAGTGCATGTACTACATGCTGTTTTTGCTGCAGAAATAGCTGTGGAATTTTCCCTATCTATTGTGAAGTCCACAGTGGAGATCTGCAGAATAAAATGACATGATGAATATCGCACCAGGTCACGACAGACCTGCCCCTGGTCATAGTTTGGTAGTAGGGTGCCAGGAAGCGGAGAAACACAGTTCTCCTCACAGAAACCTAGTAATGGTACCATGTTTAAGCTCTATCTGTAGCTGGAACCCAGGCGGATCCGTTGGTCCCATAGTCATCTCCTATGAACCCTAATGGGTTTTGTGGGTCGTTGGGCTGCAAGGACCAGCAGGCAGGGGAGGGGCCGACTACAGTTGAAAATGGTCAGGCAAGCAGAGTCCAGCGTCTTTCTCTGGAGAGGGGTCACGTCGTGTAACGTATTTGGAGGGACCGTGGACAAACTGCTGACATCACTACCCCCATGTGACTACAGCCAAGCCTTACACCAATCCATTATTCATCACCACCAAGAGGACTACTGGTAACTGACCCTTTTCTGTTTAACCCTGTTTGTACCACATCATCTGTATTTGCAACCTCAGACCACTGTATATATTATATGTGAGTATAGTGTTATATCTAGTGCGCCCTTAAGGCAATTAAATATATAATTTAATCTTGTGCTGTTCTGGTATCTCGATCCATGAATTCCCATGTCCATGTTTCGGCCTAGTTATACGCTACTGTGGGTTGGTTTATCACCCTATATAATCCCATTAGCGGATTGGGCTTATATCAAACGAGAAACTGGTGGCAGTCTACTCGAGCTGAGAAACCGCTGTTTCACTGGGGCAGTGAAAAGGCTCTCTCAGCTTATGGCCTCTCTGTGCCCACGTGGACAGGAGGCGTCTGTGTAAACTGTAGCGGACCTTAAATACTCCCAGGAGGGCGTAACATCACGTCTTGGTAACCAGTGACTTTATCAAGAAAAATAACTGAAATAAAGTGGCCTAAATCGGAGGAAATGCTCAAAAACCCCAAACACTGTGGCGTGTTTATAACTGGGGGAGCAATTCCTCCGCATGTGATCTGTTGCTAATGGCATTCACCCGGCAAAAATGCATACAATGGAGGATGTCGGCAGCAGACCACATGCACCACAAAAGCATTCTACACAAGATGGGATAATGTGTGGATGCAACGGATCACATGCGGAGAAATTGCTCCCCCGGTTATAAACACGCCACACTGTTTGTTGGTTTTTTAGCATTTCCTCACATTTAGGCCACTTTATTTTGGTTATTTTTCTTGATATGTTTAGAATGTGCCATCGCGTACTGCTGGTAGCATTATGTTTCACCTGGTAGCCTGTGTCACATGACCTGTTATAGGTGGGGCGCACAGCCTTATCTTCTCTCCCACTACATGAGTGATTTCACTATGGAGGTATGTGGGAGCTTGGCTGTAAGTTGTATCTTAGCACCTCTCAGACTGTGTTCACACTCCGTAGGTAGTCTAGTGATAGGAACCCATGCCACACTGAGATACCTTGAAGGTGGTGCAAAAGAGCTCTGATGTGTTCCTGACAGGAATACATTGGCTAAAGTCTCATTTCTTAACATCAGCTTGAGGGATTAGCCAGTGTTGTCAGTTGCATATCATTGTGGTGCACCTTTCGCAGTGATTTATGTATTTTTATATTTGCATCCACACATTGTGCCATATGAGCAATAACTTTTACACTTATAACATTAAACCAAGAAATTAAATAAACACACAACAAATTTTATGTGGTGAAATAATGGCCGCGGTCCTTTATTAAGGGTTAATCTACATACCAATAAATATTTTGCAGCTGTGCCGGCGATACTCTGGGGCTTCCATGATGTCTTCTCTTCTTCATCTGTTCCAGGGCAGACAAGCGCCGGACCTGCGGACACCTGTTTAAATAGTCCAAATTCCCGCCTCCTGGCCTTGCTTGTCCAATCAGCACTGGGCAGAACTTAGGTACCCAGCAACAGGTAAGTAACCAGGGACCAATCAGCATTTTTTTTTTAGCTTTATCTCAGGTGAAGCATGAATTACCTGTGTTATAAGGAAAAAAAGAAGGGAAAAGAAAGGTAGAAAGTAACGGGTGGGGGGACGACACCATATAGAAAAAAAATACCCTCCTATGCTCAATGTCACCATGGTGGTAACTTCGGCATATAACTTCGGCATGGTGGTAACCAGGGCCGTTTGAAGGAATTTGGGGGCCCCAAGCAAAATAGACATGGAGGCCCCCCCTCCACGCCCTCCCCACCTTACGCACGCAAAGCCTACAGGAACCACAGTATAGCCATACAGTTTAAGTTCACCCACACTTTATATAAATAAAAAAGGAGGTTTACAGTGCAAATACTGCTGTTGCATTTAATGTGCATGAAATTTGAACATTTTCAACAAATGTCCTACTTACTCTCCCCCTCCCCGTTTTTTTTTTTTTTACTCCCTACCCTACCTTAGATAAGTTCCTAAGTTAATTCAGTCCTCCGGCTCCTTCCCTGGACCCTGTAGCGTGGCCGAGCTCCTCGCTCTCTACCTCCAGTCCTGGCTGTCACTCAGTGCGGCCGGGAACCGCGTGGTACAGGTCAGGAGATTCAGTTTCCTGTTCCCGGCCGCGGCCGGACTAAAAGGAAGTGAGCACTCAGTGTACACTTCCTGTCAGTCCGGCCGGGAACAGGAAACTGAATCCCCTGTTCCTGTACCGCGCGGTACCTGGCCAGACTGAGTGACAGCCAGGAGGTAGAGGAGGAGAGCTCGGCCACGCTACAGAGCAGCAGTCAGCAGAGGAGGAACTCGGGAGGTAACCAGGAGTGCTGCGGCCGACTGAGGCTCTCTATAGAGCGCTCAGGCGGCTGCAGCCTTAAAGGAAGCAAAACAAGCACCGGCTCTGCTTGGCCCCGGGCCAGCTTGGGGCCCCAAGCAATTGCTTGTTTTGCCTGTCTGTTAGCGACGGGCCTGGTGGTAACTTCGTGCCCACTTCCATATGAGCAATAACTTTTACACTTATAACATTAAACCAAGAAATTAAATAAACACACAACAAATTTTATGTGGTGAAATAATGGCCACGGTCCTTTATTAAGGGTTAATCTACATACCAATAAATATTCAATAAATAATAAAAAATTCAATCAATAAATAACCATTAAAAACCAGTAAACCATTACTGTCCCCCCAGCAAAGATGGGTGACTAACCAACCAGACATGCGGGTATTAACCTGCATGTCCCCCCCTAAAAACCGCGGCCTTCTCTATCATTTCCTGCAGACCAACATTGAAAATATCCAGGCCTATATCTGACAAGTGAGTAGTAGAGTGAAGAACCGCACTCAATCAAATGTCTCTGGTGCCAGTCAAGGACTGCGAACAGTCAGTAAATATAAAATGAAAATTGCGGCACTCAGATACTGCATTATTGCGTACAAAACTTTTTTATTTTTTCATATTTTCAAGCATTAGCAGTGATTCATCCAAACAGCCCAATTAAGATCCTTGGTGCAAACAGCGGATTTAAGACCAGACGTTTCGGTCGTAACAGACCTTCATCAGTGGTCACATATTTTATCTGAAATAATATATGGTGCGAGACATAAGTTTGGCATCCAAAAAACTGAAAATACTTATTCTTTTACATAAAAAAACAAATTTTTACATATATGTATATAAATGTGATTATCCAGTATATTACATAGTATATGATTGACACATAAGGGAACATGTTGCTGACGTCTCAGAATGACGAAATACATCAAGGCAGTACGATGCAGGTTATGGTTGGATGGATATCTGATCATAATAAAACGCTACAGTAAGGTGAATATAGGTCATGACAAAATTATGTAGCTTCTCAATTATATATTGTATCCACCGTCATATCCTGCATGGTCCAAAGTACAAATGTGGAGTGATGAAGTAATACCCCTCATATAATGTAGTCCCCCATCAAGTACTAGTGGTAAGTCCGGTCTAGGTACATGGAGGGTCACAATGCATATTGTTATAACATATTATTAGTATTGACTTCATAAATCATAATATGTAATGTGGCACAGAATGTATGGGTTGTGGCACGCACACACAGCATGGTATATGAGGTATTGAATCACGGTAATGCAATATTAGGTATACATACTGTTAAACGTACTTTTGGGTATTATGCATGTGTGTGCATGCCCATATCCACACATCTGCGCCACCGCACATATGTAAGACATGATTAATCAAGGCGGTGGACACTGGTTCCTGTAGGGGATGACATGGCAAGCTGTATGTCGATATCGGATCGGAAGTGGCGGGTGCCGCTGTAAGTACTGTCTTGATCCTCTATAATCTGCAAGGAAAACATTTATACAGCTCATTACCTGTTCTGGTAGGGTCCGGACATCTGGGCTTGGATGCATGGCATTGCATCTAGCCCGTCCCTGTCTTAAATGTACGGTCTCCCTTGTGGTTACGGTCACCTGACCGGAAGTGACGCGCACGTTGGAACGCATATTTGCGTTCCACAGCAATGTCATGTGATCAGGGAGGAGGTACAAGTGTTTCACCGTCGGATACTTATCAGAGTATGTGTCTGACTGATGTGAGAGCTCCTATGTACAATCGGGGAAGTGATATAGTATATAAATATTGATCAAACGTAATGTCACATATTTCTGGTGCCACAAGGGGCTACATTATACAGGTTATGTGTTGTTTTGACAATTATTAAACAGGTATGTCAAAATGGCTGTACACTATAATGCATATTTTATAATTATGAAGAGAGGAGAAACGGGGATGGGGGAGGGGTATGAAGGAAAAAAGAACCTGGAGAGGAAAGGATTAGTCATGCAGGGATAGTGGGAAAATAGGGGAAGAGATAATCTCACCCACATCAGTTGCAATATTATTTTCAGCGTGTCTGTGAAAGTGAAAAGACAAAAGCATATTAGAGCAATATTCACATATACGGGTCATACGTTAATAAAAAAGTCGCATTCACGGTTTAGTCCGTTCGGTGCCAGTGTCCCTAGTTTATGGATCCAGAACGCCTCTCGTTGCCTTAGGAGGAGTATCCGGTTGCCTCCTCTCCTTGATGGGTCTATCTGGTCCAGGATTTGGAAACGCAATTGCGAAATTTGATGTTTTTTATCCGTAAAGTGGTGTGGAATTGGCAAGAAAGTATGCCCAAGTCTTATTGTCAACTTGTGCTTACTTATGCGGTCCCGTGCATGCTGCGTCGTTTCTCCTACATAAGCGAGTCCGCATGGGCATTTTATCAAATAGACCACAAAAGTTGAGTCACAGGTATAGAATCCACGAATCGGAATCCTCTGTCCAGTCCGTGGATGTGTGGCATATTCGCCTTTTATGACGCTGGAACATTGGGCGCAATGGAGACATGGGTATGTCCCTAATCGTCTGCTCTGTAGGAAGGTTTGTTTGGGTAGCTTCGTGAAGATGCCTATGTCGGCTTTTATTAGTTTATCCCTAATGTTAGATGACCTTTTATAGCATGTTAATGGTGTTTGATTGAATTCTTTTATAGAGGGATATGCTTTGGTTAAAAGTGACCAGTGTTGTTTGAGGGCCTGTTGGATTTTCGGCATTAGTCACGCATGCAATTCTATTCTCATTATTGATTTTAATACTTTTTTGTCGTGGTTCTCGGATTCCGGTGAAGTCCTGTAGGGTATCTTTGAGGATGGTATCTGGATAACCCCTCCTGTGAAATTTTTCTGTCATGGCTTCAAATTGTGTGTTTTTTAAAACGTCATTACTCACGATGCGGTCTACGCGTGTCAATTGTGATCGGGGTAGGGATTGTTTTGTGGCCCTGGGGTGGCAACTGTTGTAGTGAAGTAGGCTGTTCCGGTCAGTGGGTTTATTGTATAGATCTATGGACAATGTACCTGTGGAATCAATTTTGACCAGTGTGTCCAGGAAACTTATTTCCTCCGTGCTGGTGTGTGAGGTGAAATGCTAATGCTTGAAAATATGAAAAAATAAAAAAGTTTTGTACGCAATAATCCAGTATCTGAGTGCCGCAATTTTCATTTTATATATCTGACAAGTGAACCAAGTCGTCCCGATATAGCCCTAACACAAAGCCTTCCATGCTCAGTATGTCAGAAACTCCAACCATTTAAACTTGCAAGGTATTTTTCCAAAGCTCTATTAACCCTTTTCCTAATTTTATTAATGAAAATGGATTGCTCACTTTTCTATACTAATCTTGGAATAATTTCAGAAAAAATCTAAGTAACATTAGGCAGTAAAGCACTTATATAACTCAAATCTGCTTTCATCTGATTTACTAATTCAATCGTTCTGATTTTCCCTAGATCATTCCCCCCGCCGTGAATAATCAGAACATCGGGCTGGGGTAAAGACCGCAACTCACCTCTTAAAATTGGAATGATCTGACTCCATTTCAAACCTCTAAACCCTAACCAAAAAACTGAGCTAAATAACGAACCCATGAACGAATTCTGCGAGTAATTGCGCTCCGCAGCCCTTCTTTCAGCCCAAAAGACAAAAGAATGGCCTAGAATCCACACGGTTAACTGGTTAGAACCTAAAAGAGATTAATTCACATCTTAACAACAAATTAGGCTGGACATAAGATTTGTATCTATTAGACTCCCACCTAGCAATTCTTTTAATTACTGCCTCATTGAAACCCAAACCGGCTGCAACAGTCGCCGCACCAATGCGAAATGAATGAGACGAGTAATGGTCAGTACTTAAATTTAATGATCGCAAATACTTTTTTAACATTGCATTGAATTGATAAATGGACATTGCCAACTCATTTTCATGAATTAACCACCTCAGCCCCCATAGCTTAAACACCCTTAAAGACCAGGCCACTTTTTACACTTCTGACCTACCCCCTTTCACCGTTTATTGCTCGGTCATGCAACTTACCACCCAAATGAATTTTACCTCCTTTTCTTCTCACTAATAGAGCTTTCATTTGGTGGTATTTAATTGCTGCTGACATTTTTACTTTTTTTGTTATTAATCGAAATTTAACGATTTTTTTGCAAAAAAATGACATTTTCACTTTCAGTTGTAAAATTTTGCAAAAAAAAAAACGACATCCATATATAAATTTTGCTCAAAATTTATCGTTCTACATGTCTTTGATAATAAAAAAATGTTTGGGTAAAAAAAAAATGGTTTGGCTAAAAGTTATAGCGTTTACAAACTATGGTACAAAAATGTGAATTTCCGCTTTTTGAAGCAGCTCTGACTTTCAGAGCACCGGTCATGTTTCCTGAGGTTCTACAATGACCAGACAGTACAAACACCCCACAAATGACCCCATTTTGGAAAGTAGACACCCTAAGGTATTCACTGATGGGCATAGTGAGTTCATAGAACTTTTTATTTTTTGTCACAAGTTAGCGGAAAATGATGATTTTTTATTTATTTTTTTCTTACAAAGTCACATATTCCACTAACTTGTGACAAAAAATAAAAAGTTCTATGAACTCACTATGCCCATCAGCGAATACCTTTGGGTGTCTTCTTTCCAAAATGGGGTCACTTGTGGGGTAGTTATACTGCCCTGGCATTCTAGGGGCCCAAATGTGTGGTAAGGAGTTTGAAATCAAATTCTGTAAAAAATGGCCGGTGAAATCCGAAAGGTGCTCTTTGGAATGTGGGCCCCTTTGCCCACCTAGGCTGTAAAAAAGTGTCACACATGTGGTATCTCCGTACTCAGGAGAAGTTGGGGAATGTGTTTTGGGGTGTCATTTTACATATACCCATGCTGGGTGAGATAAATATCTTGGTCAAATGCCAACTTTGTATAAAAAAAATGGGAAAAGTTGTCTTTTGCCAAGATATTTCTCGCGCATCGCGAGATTTCGGCGCTCCAGCTCTGTGACGTCAGCCGGCAAGGAGGAGATTCAGAGGACGCGGGGCGGTGCTGGGCTCCTTGACGCTTGACTCATCTCTGGCTACAGGACTCATATCAGCTAATTTGCATATCACTCAAAACGTTTTTTTAACACAATAAAAGCGCAGAGAGCTGTGGGACCTGGGTACTGCAGATGTGCTAGTGGCCATCTAGCAGCCCATGTCCCCAGCTCTATGCGCAAAATCATGGTGACAGGTTCGCTTTAAGCATGCACTCGCACATATGCGAAATAAAGTTTCTCAGACACCAGTCACGCAGTCACTGTTAGGCTTCTGTTACACTTTTTACTGGAACAAAGTTAGGGTTTCACATATCTATATTAGATTAAAAAAGGATTTAAGCACTGTTATTAAATTTAAAAATGTCGGTAAATGGGAAGCGGAGTTAGGGGTAGGTAACTCACTCCAGTGGCGGGAGGTATATCAAAATATTAAGAAGGCCTCTCTCTCGCGCCAGCATCGGTTGACACAATTTAAAATAGTACATCGGTTATATCTCGCTCCGGGTCTCCTTTCCAAAATGTACGGAAAAAAAGATAAATATTTTTGTTGTCTGAAATGCCTCTGCCCCGAAGCCGGATATGTTCATATGCTATGGAGCTGTCCAGCCATTAAGATTTTCTGGCAAAGTATATTCCAGGGCATGGGGTCAATAACTGAGAATAGCCCCCCTTTAACTATCGAATTAGCCATACTCGGGATATTTCCCCCGAAATTTTATCCCTAGTTTAAATATAAATCATCAAAAAGCGAACAGATTCGCTGGTTGAAGGGGTTCCTATTGGCGAAGGTATTAATTCTGAGGAATTGGGTGATGGATAGGGCCCCTACCTTACTAGAGTGGGAAAGATTAATGCACAGAGTAAAGGAAAGCAAATATATGGACTAGGTCCTGTGATATTAATCACTATATGTCAAATCTCATAAATTACAGGGTTAGTGATTTGTTAATTACGTTAAAACATAACTTTTACTAAAGATATTTAGAATAATAGGCCCAAAAATACAAAGATAAACAATTAATAAACAGAGCTGCGGTATAACAGGTAGTCGTGCACGGCGGCACCCAAAGTGATATTAATATCACTTTGGGTGCCGCCGTGCACGACTACCTGTTATACCGCCGCTCTGTTTATTAATTGTTTATCTTTGTATTTTTGGGCCTATTATTCTAAATATCTTTAGTAAAAGTTATGTTTTAACGTAATTAACAAATCACTCACAGAGTAAAGGAATTTGAGTATATTAAATGCAAAGGGGAGAAACATCGGACATAGTTGGAGGATATACGGCTGGAGTGGAACTGATAACTGATAATTGATAAGGGATGCCCAGGTGGAAGCATTCTCGTACATATGGTGATAGGCCTCAAAGCTGCTAGGGGAGATTCATGGCAGGAGTTTCTGTGTCATCCCCATCAGTCATCATTTCTGAGGCAGCACCAGGTGCCACAATCAGACTAGGATAAGAGCCCAGCTCTGACTGTCAGTCAGGGGAGAGATTCTTTGTGCAACAGAGCCCTGCTGGAGGCTCTGTAAGAGTGGTCTCAGCTGGGCTGGCTGAAGGGCCACGGGGCTAGGTGTTAGCCTGAACTTTGGGGGACTCCGCGAGGTCTGGGAATCGACGGTCGCTAGGCCAGAGTTAGGCAGACTTCTGGGCCACAATATCCAAAAAGATACTGGACTTTGTTACAGCCTGGAATTGCTGGAGTATAGGCTGGAAAAGCCGCATGTTGGTACCGTGTGTGAACGGTGCTATAAGTGAGGTAGGATTATCCTTGTTTAGTTAGAGCCCAGACGGGCAAGGGGTTTATTTTGTTATCTTTGTTTGGCTGTTGTGAAAATAAACCAGACGTTTGGACCTGCAATCCGGCTGTTGTGGAGATAATTGTGAGAATGACCCCCGAAAAAGAGCTAATCCCTCACAATTTATATAAGCCATTTGTATTCTTGTAGTTTTACCAATTCACAATCCTGTTGACCAACAAGTTAGACTACAGAAAACAGTCCTCTTATTTGGAAGGCAGGAATGGTTTATACTGAATGTCAGACTGCACACTGTGTGAACATGTATGAAGACAGAAAACCACATTAAAATCCGCAATGGCAAGTCAACAGCATTTCAGTCAGTCAAGGGTGGTTTAACAATATGTGTTTAAAAAAAAAAAAGTGTGGCCATATGTTACATGCTATCCAAAAGGAAATTATAAAATGCTCTACAAACACCGCTTTTTATGCTGCATTTTAAGACATTTTCCCTTTATTTTTTGCTCCCTTAAAAAAAAGTGGTGGCATATAGGTAGGAACTGCATCACACATTTGAATGGAGCTATATTGCAGTTCCTTGAGCATCAGGAGGCCGAAATGCACCACTGTTCACTGCTGTTTAGGGAAAAACTGTGAAGAGTATCTATCAGTTGGAGTCCGAGCAGTTAGACCCTCACCAATGAGAAAGAGATTGCATGGCCTAGTGATATACCATACACTTCTGTAATGGGAATCCTTCTTTATGGTAAGTCCAGACTCCAGATGCAACAGAAAAAATATTCTACCGTTTTCAAACCAGCACTTGAATCTTTTGTATTTGCATGTAATTAAACATTTAGCATAGCCACTGAGTTATTAAATAAAATGTATCTGTATAGCGCCACCTACTGTTTTTTTTTCTTATTTCTGCCTGTGCGTGCTCAATTTCACCTTTTAACTGTCTCCTGATCTGTGATAGGAAGAGCATGGACAAGCCCCCTTAGCTGCAGTAGAAAAGACACCCCCCTTGAGCTGGATATAAATCTACAGAGCAATGAATGTGGAGATCTCTGGATCCATGTGAGGTGCAGGGCTGGTTCTATCTTTGTTAGAAAGAGATTGTCATGTACTATATGATGTCTGATTTTCATTTTTTACACTAGTTATGGGATAACTCCTTTAGGGTCTATTCACACGTCCGCAAAATGGGTCTGCATCCGTTCTGCAATTTTGCGGAACAGGTACGGACCTATTCATTTTCAATTGGGTCGGAATGTGCTGTCCGCATCCAAATTTGCGGATCCGCACTTCCGTATCCGCACTTCCGTTCCGCAAAAAAATAGAACATGTCCTATTGTTGTCCAATATAAAACACCAAATTGATGTAAATATATATTGTAAAGTCACCACTGTGGAAGTTCAAATCTTCTTCGGCGTCGCAGACCAACCGTGTGATGTGGGTATTTTTACAATAAGTCTCAGTAAATTTAAAAGGTAGTCGCGCTGCCAGGCACACTTCAAAGCGTCAGAATGCAAAGTCAAGGAAAAACAGCAGCTCTTTTTGTGTAGCTATGACACAGACTTCCACCAAAAGGCAATCTCTATCGTACGAGTTCCTCCTGTGGATTACAAAGTTGCGTCGCACATAGTAAAGTTCCACCAATCTTTATCTCTCAAATACTTTTTAATATACTCACAAGAGTCATTAACATTCAAGCATTTAGACAATAAAATCTGTAGCACCGCCCGACCCGGGTTTCGCCAGAATAGCTTCGTCAGGGGCAAATATCCCACCCTTCCTTGGGCGTTCCTTTATACCAAGGAGGGAGCCATATAACACACCTCCTTCCCTTGGTTTGGTTCATTGCAATGTAACAAAATATAAAAACATTCTGCATAAAATTCTCCATACAATATTGCACATCTATATTCAGTTAAAAAATATAAAATTATATACCAAGTATTCCAGTATGTTATATTTCACACATACGGATGTAGCAGGGTTAACACACATGCTTTATGAGACATGTTATCTAAACTAAATGCAACTAAATGCGTAAAACAATTGCTTTTCAATGGCTTTTGTTTCAAGATAACGCAATGAGTTAAGAAATTTGAATTAAGAGTGTGTGTGTTACCCCTGCTACATCTGTATCTTGTTTCACCACTATCTCAATCCCCTACACCACAAAACCTACTTCCTTTCCTTGCACTTATTCACACTACGGCAACTGCGGACAAGAAAAGGCATTTTCTATAAGAGTGCCAGTGATGTGTGGTCCGCAAAATAGAAACATAGAAACATAGAATGTGTCGGCAGATAAGAACCATTTGGCCCATCTAATCTGCCCAATATACTGAATACTATGAATAGCCCCTGCCCCTATCTTATATGAAGGATGGCCTTATGCCTATCCCATGCATGCTTAAACTCTTTCACTGTATTTGCAGCTACCACTTCTGCAGGAAGGCTATTCCATGCATCCACTACTCTCTCAGTAAAGTAATACTTCCTGATATTACTTTTAAACCTTTGCCCCTCTAATTTAAAACTATGTCCTCTTGTAGCAGTTTTTCTTCTTTTAAATATTCTCTCCTCTTTTACCTTGTTGATTCCCTTTATGTATTTAAACGTTTCTATCATATCCCCTCTGTTTCGTCTTTCTTCCAAGCTATACATGTTAAGGTCCTTTAATATTTCCTGGTAAGTTTTATCCTGCAATCCATGTACCAGTTTAGTAGCTCTTCTCTGAACTCTCTCCAAAGTATCAATATCCTTCTGGAGATATGGTCTCCAGTACTGAGCACAATACTCCAAATGAGGTCTCACTAGTGCTCTGTAGAGCGGCATGAGCACCTCCCTCTTTCTACTGGTAATGCCTCTCCCTATACACCCAAGCATTCTGCTAGCATTTCCTGCTGCTCTATGACATTGTCTGCCTACCTTTAAAGAGAGTCTTTCACACCGATTCACCGTATTAACCTAATAACAGACTTATGTCCACGGCATCCCCCCTATTAAAACTGTGCTTACCGTATGTTGCTTGCTATCATCGTTCTGCCGAAAAACACTTTTAATCCATATGCAAATTAGGCTGTGAAGGTGCCCAGGGGCGGCGTTACAACGGCCTGTGCCCAGGCCCCTGGGTCATTTTCATACGAATCGACTCCCCCTCCGCCGCGTCTGCCCGCCCTTAGTCTCTGCTCTAACCTCCCTCCTCCCATCCATAATCCTGAGCATGCGCCGATGACCGCGATATCGGCTCGTGCGCATTGAATGACCACAGTCTGGCCGGGGCATCACAGTTTACCGTGCGCATGCGCCGGCCCCGGCCTAACTTACGTTCTTGCCGTGATCACAGCGCATCAGGGCAAGAACGTAAGTTAGGCCGGGGCCGGCGCATGCGCACAGTAAACTGTGATGCCCCGGCCAGACTGTGGTCATTCAATGCGCACGCGGCGATATCGCGGTCATCGGCGCATGCTCGGGATTACGGACGGGAGGAGGGAGGTTAGAGCAGAGACCAAGTGCGGGCAGACACGGCGGAGGGGGAGTGGATTCGTATAAAAATGACCCAGGGGCCTGGGCACCGGCCGTTGTAACGCCGCCCCTGGGCACCTTCACAGCCTAATTTGCATATGGATTAAAAGTGTTTTTCGGCAGAACGATGATAGCAAGCAACATACGGTAAGCACAGTTTTAATAGGGGGGATGCCGTGGACATTAGTCTGTTATTAGGTTAATACGGTGAATCGGCGTGAAAGACTCCCTTTAAGTCTTCTGAAATAATGACCCCTAAATCCCTTTCCTCAGATACTGAGGTTAGGACTGTATCACTGATTTTATATTCTGCTCTTGGGTTTTTACGCCCCAGGTGCATTATCTTGCACTTATCAACATTAAATTTTAGTTGCCAGATTTTTGACCATTCCTCTAGTTTTCCTAAATCCTTTTCCATTTGGTGTATCCCTCCAGGAACATCAACCCTGTTACAAATCTTTGTGTCATCAGCAAAAAAACACACCTTACCATCGAGGCCTTCTGCAATTTCGCTGATAAAGATATTAAACAATATGGGTCCCAGAACAGATCCCTGAGGTACCCCACTGGTAACAAGACCATGGTCTAAATATGCTCCATTGACTACAACCCTCTGTTGTCTGTCCCTCAGCCACTGTCTAATCCATTCAACAATATGGCAGTCCAAGCCCAAAGACTGCAATTTATTGATAAACCATCTACGTGGGACAGTATCAAAAGCCTTACTAAAGTCTAGGTAAGCGATGTCTACTGCACCTCCGCCATCTATTATTTTAGTCACCCAATCAAAAAAATCAATAAGATTAGTTTGACATGATCTCCCTGAAGTAAACCCATGCTGTTTTTGATCTTTCAATCCATGGGATTTTAGATGTTCCCCAATCCTCTCCTTAAGTATGGTTTCCATTAATTTCCCCACTATTGATGTCAGGCTTACTGGCCTATAGTTGCCCGATTCCTCCCTGCTACCTTTCTTGTGAATGGGCACAACATTTACTAATTTCCAATCTTCTGGGACGACTCCTGTTGCCAGTGATTGGTTAAATAAATCTGTTAATGGTTTTGCTAGTTCACCGCTGAGCTCTTTTAATAGCTTTGGGTGTATCCCATCAGGCCCCTGTGACTTATTTGTATTCATTTTAGACAGCTGACTTAGAACCTCTTCCTCTGTAAAGACACATGCATCAAAAGATTCATTAGTCTTCTTTCCTAACTGAGGTCCTTTTCCTTCATTTTCCTTTGTAAAAACTTAACAGAAGTATTCATTGAGGCAGTCAGCTAGTTCTTTATCATCTTCCATATACCTTTCTTCTTTTGTTTTGAATTTTGTAATTCCTTGTTTTAGTTTTCTTTTTTCATTTATGTATCTGAAGAATGCCTTATCGCCTTTTTTCCCTGATTGAGCTAATTTCTCTTCTACCTGTGCTTTAGAAGCTCTTATAACTTGTTTGGCCTCTCTCTGCCTAATCTTATAAATTTGCCTGTCATCCTCGTTTTTTTTTTTTTTTTTATAGTTCCTAAATGCTATCTTTTATAATTCCTAAATGAAGAACGCACATTGCTGTTGTCTGTGTTTTTCGGATCCGCAATTTGCAAAACACATACGGATGTGTGAATCGACCCTTTAAGGGGGTTTTCCCAGACTTTTATACTGATAGCCTACACCCTGGATAGGTCATCAGTGTCTGATCAGTGGGGATCCGACACCCGTCGATCAGCTGTCTGAGAAGGCACTGGCACTTGCAGTAGCGCATCGGTCTTCACTGAGCTCACCAAGCACCAATCTGTACATTGTACAGCAGCTCTGCCCCGTTCACTTTAATGGGGCTCAGCTGCGCCTAGGCCATGTGACGAATGAACATGACATCACATGGCCCAAAGCATAACATTTCCTATATTTTGTTGAAAGCTTGGAGATCTTTCTACAGAGATATTGACATTTTGTTATTTTGTTGTGGTGGCCTTATTTGTTGTCACTTTTTTAATTAGCATGGAAGAAATTGGAGACCAAGAGACAGGTCATCATGTATTGCCATGTTGCAATTTGGCCTAGAATATTTTCACCAATGCGATTTCATATTTTGGTATCTGTTATTATTTATATATGAGATGAACTAATTGTTGGAATTAATTATCTTCTAATATACAGCATCATGCTGCGACACTAAATTCACAATGAAATTACATGTTTGTGTCATATTTTAGGAATGTTAAAATACTCCAGATTGGATCTGCTTTGCCTGAAACAATGCATGCAGCTAGCACGTTCCATGTGTACTAACTTAGCTCATAAAGCAGTAAGCCTTTGTTGTATGTTAATTCCCAACCAGGATGTTTCTTTGGGCGTATTACTGCAATGCTGGATTCGATTTACTGTGTGATAGTGATAACACTAGTCTTATGTTAAGAAATGTTAGAAATAAAATCCAGATAAATAGAAAGTTATGTTTTTTTTAGCACGAAAGAAACATTCAAAGTAGAAAATTGTTCACGGCTTTATTAAGACCAGCGTCTAAAACGATGGTCTTAATAAATGTGCCCCAAAGACCTCTTTATGTGCATAAATGATGCAAATGGGCCAATTACATGGTTGAGTCACATTATTATGACCACCAGCTAATATCCAACGTAACCGCTGTATGCAGCATGGACAGCAGCTAGACAGGTTTGGAGTAACTCAATAAAATAATTAAATCCTGGTAGGTTGTCACAGGTATCTGGAGCTATGCTGAGTGCAGTGCATTCCACAGGTGCTGGAGGGTGCTTGGGGGATGATCCATAAAGTGAACACAATGATCGAAGTGGTTTCTCAGATGCTCAATTGGGTTCAAGTCTGTGGAATTAGGGGTCCAGGGTAGTACTTGTAAGTCTTGGTCATGTTCTCCCTACCCGTGTTGGACATTTCTAGCTATGTGACATATCGCATTGTCTTGCTAGAAGATCCCATCCGCCCCAGGGAAGACAATCAGCATGTATAGGTGTATGTGATCTGCAAAATTTGATTCATACCTAAATCAGTTGAGAGTGCCTTCCACGTGGATAGGTGGTCCCAGAGAATTCCACAAAAACATTCCCCATACCATAATGCTGATGTTAGGCCTGGGCCTTCTGCCATAACCCCCCCCTCCCCCTGCTGTCTCACCGGTCATATTTCCAGCATCTCCTGCCTTGCTGCCCGCCAGATAGGGCAGGTGCGTGCCTGCCAGATGCTTCTTCGGCCATGCTGCCTTCATGCTCCATTCCATGCTGGCGTCCCATAGGGGCTCCCAGCATGGCCCCTGGGTGGGGTTACAAGTTTAAATGTAGCTTCCTCTCCTAGTAAGTTGCCTGAGCGTTGAGTTACTAACAGTAGTAGAAAAGGTGTTCTGTTATGATCTTCTGTGTTTGACCCACTCTGTTTACCTGCTGGCTGCATTGACTACTGGACCTGTCTGACCCTGAGCCTCTCAGATCCTCTATACCGCGCTACTATCCGAAACTGGCTTGTGACCTCTGGCTTGTCTCTGACCATGCTTCTGCCCCTGACTATCATCATCATCATCATCATCATCTGCTGCCTTTACTTCAGTCTTCTCTGCAATACCACTTCTCACCACCATGCCTGCTATTGGACTCATGACATGAGTTATTGGAGTGTTGCCTGTTTTCTGACTTAGTGAGTCAGCTGTCAACAATATTAGCTAATCCTGTAGGTAGTGGTTCAGTTTCTCTCTTGCTGCATTCTGTTCTGTCTCCTGTGAGAGTGCTGAATAGCACCCTAGTGGTTAGTGGCTGCCATCCCTTGGTTGAGACAGAGAATCCACACTCTCTGGTTTGGCCAGTGGATCCTACCCACTGATCGTAACCCGGTTCCATCACCAGCTTGTGTTCTTCCAGCAATGGTTGCAGGGTGTTTGTTCTGTGATGTTTCTCGCCTGACACGCCAATGTCCATTCGTTCAATGAAGAAGAAAACGGAACTCGTTGGAGAAGGCAACCCTTCATTCAGTGAACATCGAATTCCGATACTGTCATGAAAACTGAAGCTTTTTCTGCCTATGCAAATTTGTTAGCAGAGGTGCAGTGACCATTCCTATGCTTCAGAACCCCAAACACAGGGTTTACTGAATTGTTGCTTTAGACACAAGTCTGGTGATCCCTGGTTCATTTTGGTGGTGAGCTGCACCACTGTAGCATGTTGGCCCACCCTCATGCCCCTTAAGAGCTGGTGTTTACCTCACATATCAATAGCACGCGGTGTTCAGCAGTTTCCACGTCAATTATTAGCAATGGTGCCATTTGTCCACTCACATTACACTTTCACCATAGCAGCACACAAACAGTTCACAAACTGAACAGTTTCTGAAATACTGCCACCCTTGGCATGAAAGCCAATAATCATCCCTCTTTGAAACTAAAGGGATATGTGTGCAGGAAGCCTATCGCACACCATTATATACCCACCAAGCCAGCTGACGTTGATAGTAAAATGTGGTCATAATAATGTAACTGAACTCTAAAATGCCATGCAACACCTAAATAATAATTCCATGCCAGGCTTTCAGAGCCCCACACTGCCACAAATGCTTTGTATCATACAGGGCCTGTATTAAGGCACCGTACAGAATGAATGCATAAACACAGAGTACCATAACACAGAGGACCATATAGAATGAATGCATAATCTGAATATAATAAAATGAATATATTACTGATCAAAAGTACATTTTGTTTAACTGGTCACACTTATGGATGAACTGGCAGATGAAGAGGAGGACTAGGAGGAGGACATAAACGCCCAGGAATTTTTTACACACCTAAGTAATTTATCTGCCCAAGGGACAGGAAAGGAGCAGGAGGAGCAAAGAAGAGCTGGAGGACGACAACAAACACAATGCAGATGACCCCGACAGATCATGGCAGTATGTTATGGAGAGGGAGGCAGGGAGACCCACCGAGTCCTTTGCGCAAATGGCCAGATGTATGCTGTCATGTTTGCATACTGACAGTCACATAGTATGAATTCAGCAGAAATACTGGCTATCCACATTGTTAGATCCTCTCTACAGGAAAAAATTGTGCATTTTTTAGAACTTCTGAGAGAGATACAAAAATGGACTACTATAGGGACAGGCTATGTAGTCGGTTTGTTGCTGCCTATGAGCACCATTTGACGTTCTGAGGAAGGTCTGACTGGGGCAACCCTCTGTTTCTCACACTCCACTGCCATGACATGGGGTAGCAGGAACAGCACCAGCTCCATAAGCAGCAAATAAAGTCTAGAGTTTCTGGTGATAAGTTTTCTTCATCCACCTTCTGAAGAAACCACCCAGCAGCAGCAGGAAATCCAGCAGAACCTCAACCAGCAGGTGGTGGTATACTTGGACTGCACCCAGTCACCCATGATCCAAGATCCCCTGGAATACTGGGCATGCAAAGTCAAAGTGTGGCCGCAACTGGACAAGCTTGCCATGGGCTTGCTTTCCTGCCTGGCCAGTAGTGTGGCATCAGAGCATATGTTCAGTTTGGTGGGGGTCATAGTTACCCCTAAGAGAACTCGCCTTTCCTCCCAACTCCCAGCTAACCTTCATAAATATGAATCAGATGTGGATCAACCAGGATTTCCAGAGACCGGTGCCTGATGCAACAGAATAGATCATTCTGCCACTAATGATGATACTGTAGTGTATTGCTGCAGCACGCCAGATCTGCAGGGTATTGCGAAGTGAGGTCACGGTTATGGGCAATCGAGGGTTACTCACTGTTCATAGGAGAACCCTGGGCAGGCATGCGACAGTGAAGGAGAGGCTGACACAAAGTTCCTCTGGGGCACACTCTGTATGTAGAGACCAGGCCTGATGGTGAATGAGGTGCCCTGGATGTTGCAGGTGTTTTGAGTGCCTGAGGCAAGGTCCCTTTAAGAAATCGTGACACCAGTACCTGTAACGGTGGCACACCGATTTATGGTAGTAATAAGTGAGGTACGCAGATGGTATAGTGAACCAAACTTTGCTTTACTGGTAGAACAGTCCAACTTTATACAATAAGATGGTAATACAGTCCCTTACATCAAGTCTTCTTCACAAGCAGGCTTTACATCAAAAATGGCAGGAATATTCCTTGCAAGATACTCAGAGGGCAATAATAATACACACTCAGACCAGGTTGTACCTTCTCCTCAGAAATAGTGTACACTGTTCCTAGAACTCCTGTCTGGCTTTTATCCCAAGGCCCGGATGCCTCAATGCTGGCTTTTATCCTTGGTAAAAATAATCTTCCTCCCGTATTTATCCTTGCATTATATTTATAATTCTTCTGCCCATCAGCTTACTTGTCTTAACTGGATACACTGGCTCTGCTTGGCTTGAGGGTACTGCAGGTTTCTCCCAGGAGGCACATCTCTTCTGCTGGGCTAGATTCTTCTTGTGCTATAATAGGTTCAATAATACTTCAGGCAGGCTATGATCCTTCACTAGCCTCCTGGTGGCAACTAGAAGCCTGGACTATCTAGCTGAATGTTAGGAGGTGGCCCTCAGCATATCTCTGGCTAAGATGCCCTCTCACTTCTGTGTCCACAGACTCCTGACTACAGACTGACTCCTCCCTGTCTGGGCCTGAACATTTATACTAGGGGCTCCCTATCTCCCTCTAGTGTCTAGGATGCTACACTACACCCCAATAGGCCTGCTGTACATATCACAGGGGAACAATACATATAAAAACATATAGAAAATACAATAAAATGGACGGTTAAATATACTGCCACTGTCCCTCGGGAGTAGGAGTGCAACGTGGCCCAATTGACCCTTGTGTAGTGCCCACATTCACCTAGTGGGACACTACACTGCTGCACCAGGATATTCTTCAAAATGGGCCTTTACTTCTGGCCACATGCTGCTGCCACCATTCTGATGCTGCCACCGGCCTGCTGCCTCTACTGCCATTCCTACATTGGGGCTTCTTAGCCTACTGATACGTACATGTTACATTTTTTAAAGGATATGGCCGCACTGGGCCTTGATATCGCACTGCATCATCTTGTGCTGTATGCCACTGCTGCTGCCACGGTCCCCACTCTGTCATGGGGTCACTATTGTCACTGTTACTGCTGCTGCTGCCAGCCTCCCCACTCAGTCATGGGGCCACTATTGTCACTGTTACTCCCACTGCTGCTGCTGCCACCCTCGCAACTCTGTCATAGGGCCACTACGATATACTACTTTTTATGAAATGTATTAGACACTTGGCCAGCACACTGGGATTGGGCCCCCCAAGTTGGTTAAAAATACTTTGTTATGCAGCTGTAACTTCCAAGCCTTCACACTGAGATTGAGCCACCAGTTGGGAAGAATATGCTTTAGGGTCGGTTCACACTAGCGGTTTGCTGATTTTCAGCCTTCAGTCCGATGGATCAGCCTGACTGTTCTTTTATTTACAGTTTTATCTAGCCTACACTTCAATTGACAAAAGTCATTATATTGACATCCGTCTGCTCCCATTCCTTCTGAAATACGATTTTTATGCCGGATTTGAAAACGCTGCTTTTAAGCAAATGGCCAGGGGTAATCAGATATTTCATTTTCTCTTTCGATTCTAAAGTGAAATGGTGTCTTGCGACTTTTGACTCATCCTGTACACACACATGCAATTACACACATTAATAAGTGATACTACAAGTTTAGCACTTTGCCCTGAACAGAAAAGTAGTTCACTGATGGTGCTCTAATTCATTGTGTATACTAAAAATCAGGAGGCTCTGTAGAAGATCTTCTTTGTAACAATATACAGTATCTGTCTAGTTTAAACAGTGACAGCAATATGTAGTAATATGATCGAAAACTGCGGCACTCCAGTATCTTAGAAATTTTCTCCTTTATTTCACTGAGATCAAGGAGAAAATTTCTAAGATACTGGAGTGCCGCAGTTTTCTATCATATTACAAGTTATTAAGGAGTTCAAGAGGCCAGAATTCAACGCTGAAGGCACCGCCACGAAACGGAAGAACTGAAATAAAACAGTGAGTAGTGCTGTCTTATCTACAATTGATGAAGCAATATGTAGTAGGTACAAGAGAAGGGAAAGCGCAAAAATAAGGAGACTCTTGGAAATACCAGGGAAGCTATCAGTTCCTGTCATCATAAGGCCAGATTCACATGTTTGGATTTTAGAGTCCATATACCGTTAGTGTTTCCTGGCCTGAACACTGGTATAATGACCCGAACTCACAGCATTTTAGAACCCTATGAAGTTGTCAAGATCTGACTCCTATCTCCAGGTTCTATACAGCCAAGATAGAGCAGGTTAAAGTAGTGGAGCATATGCTCACATGCTGCAAGGTTAAAAAAAGGCATATATCCTCTTACGTATTTCTGGATAATTGTAAATGACCCCAATGGGAGGGGTAACATGGACTTCTGTGGATGTTATCACCTTTCCCCATATAAGACAGCATACCTGCTCTGTGATTGTTACATATAGCTGTTTTTTCTTCCCAGAAAAGATTGAGAAGATTAGTACCTGCTCATCTAATTACCCCTCTACACCTAATTAGGCCATTTATTGAGGCCACGACCCATATGTTTAATATTGTTCAAATCACAGTATCAAATAAGTCACACCAAATACTTGCATAACACACAAACATAAATAAAGTTACAATTTTACACTGTCCCTATCCTGTCCACAATAAAGCACCTACTTTATACCCATCTCAAAGCAAAATTAATGCATTATACTAGGATTAGGGATTTATCATATTTAATTAGTATTACAGATTACACATTCCCGAGATTTTTGCATTTCTGTAACAGCGGCTGCTGTTTTTGCATTTCTGTAACAGCAGCTGCTGTGCGCCACTGTTCCCCTGCTTACCGCCGCGGTCCCGGGCGCCGTGTTCAGCGGTGATCTGCTGCCAGTGATTTCCCATTCACAGCTGCAGTCCTGGGCTCTCTATGTGTAGGTTCTGTTGTTCTGGGATCCGCTCCACAGTTTCCTTTCAGCCCTGGCCACAGCATGCTTGCTGCTTGTTCCCTGCAGCACTTCCTTAAGGGCCGGCGTGCGTCACTTCCTGTGTTTTATGGGTTGAATGATGTTACCTCGCTGACCAATCCTAGCCCTCCTGCACATATATAAGTGGCTCAACAGATGCCTCAGCGTCAAGGTCCTTGTGTCCTGCTAGGTTGCTGTTATCTCTGCTTGTGTTCCTGTTTACCTGACTCGTGCTTGTGTTTCTGGACTCCGCGACCTGTTTGATCCCTGCCTGCTTGCCTTGACTCTCCTGTTGCTGACCCGGATTGCCTGACCTGTACCTGTGCCGCCTGCCCTGACCTATTCTTTGTTTGAATTCGCCCCTGCCTCATCCTTTGGTCCTGCACTGTTGCTCCTGGTTACCACTCGGCCTTCTGACTACATCTCTACCTCTGGTACCTTGTTCAGGTACCTTCTAGTCCGCCTGGAGCAGCTGCCTTGTGTGACAATCCTCAAGATGTATTGACCTGGTGTTCCCTTCGGGAAAGTCTATCCCCACCATCAGGGGTACTGTGAAGATCGAGGGGTTCACTTAGACAATGCCCTTAGAGGAGGTAGGACACCTGGCCCAGTGGGTTCACACCCGCTGGTTCGTGACAATTTCTTTAACACATGCAGCGTTTAATGTAGATGTGTGGTATGTATGAACTTCTCACATCTTACAGTTTTTTTTACAGACCGAATATTCTTTGCAAATTAGAATTTTCATGCAATTGCTTATAATCATTGTTTGCTGCAAAGTTGCATGAAGGTGGTTGAGTGTATTAATGATTAAGTTGTTTTTTATGGTAGCATAGCAGCTGTTTGCCATGTATAGTTTATATTTTTATTTTAATATACACTCACCTAAAGAATTATTAGGAACACCATACTAATACGGTGTTGGACCCCCTTTTGCCTTCAGAACTGCCTTAATTCTACGTGGCATCGATTCCACAAGGTGCTGATAGCATTCTTTAGAAATGTTGGCCCATATTGATAGGATAGCCTCTTGCAGTTGATGGAGATTTGAGGGATGCACATCCAGGGCACGAAGCTCCCGTTCCACCACATCCCAAAGATGCTCTATTGGGTTGAGATCTGGTGACTGTGGGGGCCATTTTAGTACAGTGAACTCATTGTCATGTACAAGAAACCAATTTGAAATGATTCGAGCTTTGTGACATGGTGCATTATCCTGCTGGAAATATGTCACGGCTGAGGATGGGGAAAACCCTCAGCCGTGCGATGATCGAAGATGGAGGTCGCTGCTCGACCAGGAGGACAGATTTAGGGAGCAGGTCACCTCCTAATCGCATCCCTAATCTGACCCTGACTCCTAGCTGCATGAGCCGACCTTGATGGTAGGAGGGCTCATGCTCCGGAACCTTGTAGTCCCTGCTAGCCCTCAGGACGGCCCTAAACTAGGAGCAGGGTAAGACGACCTGTTCCTTCTGGACACGGAGGAACAGGAGTCTCACTGGCCAAGCTGCAGGGAAAAGGGGAACACAAACAGTCCTATGGATATGGCAGGTGAACTGAACTTGTTCCACCTACCTGCCACAGCCTTGCTGACTGGATCCCTGTGCTGGCAAGCTGATGTCCACACAACATTCAATGAACCCAGCAAACACACATCCACACACAGGAACCCAGATCCATAGCTGCACCAAATAACCAAAAGGAAAATATCAACAGAACATCACATAGACATAAACTTATGACCACAAGGGTGGCCCTCACTGGCAGATGTTATATGTGACCAGGAGAGTGCCTCCAGCTTACTACAAGGCTGGAGTACCCCTCAGACATCAGGTCTTAACTGAGGCTTTATAGGCCCAAGTAGTCACACCCACACAGACACACCCAGTGTTCAGACAAACAGGGAAAGAAGTTAACCCTTCCAACACCAGGGAGTGTAGTGGAAGCACATAAAGGGGAATACACACAAACTCTCACTGCAGCTGTTACCGTTGACAACGACATGCATGGCGAACGTGTCCTGGGAGCCGGCCAGAAGGCCGAGACACTGCCACCACATGTACAAACACCAAACGTTGCCACGGGCAGCCACAGACGAAGGAAAAATGTCAGAGTGCATATGTGACAAACTGCCATTTGCCACTGGGCATTGTAGAGGACTTATGGCTAGCCTCCTGCCCTACGACTATGGCCCCGGGACATATTACCTTCTTCTATACTGAACTTTCAGCTCCAGAGACTAAGTCCCGTTCGAAGATGGGACTTAGTCGTTTTTCTGCATGAAATTGACCGACCACACAGCCCAAATCTATGGAACTGTTTTGGGCAGGAAATTGTGCTTGCGGTCGGTCATAAAGGACTTCCACTAAACTTTTGATCCGCTGGAGGGATTTGTGTGATTTTTGGAAGTGTTTATGTTTGATGTATGCTGAGTTTAAATATGTAATTTTTATGGAGATGGAATGTATGGTTTTAAAGTTACAGTGTATGTTTTAAAACTGTATTTTTAATGTCTGTGATAGTTATTAATCCATAATTATATCCCAGACTGAAGGGAGGATTTTGTGTATTCGGGTGGGGATTCCTCTCCTATTGTTCCCACATGTGTATTGGTGATCTCCCTTTGTCCTGGAAGATAATTGAATTGCACTTCAGGTGTCTCCAGGGCAGAGAGGAGGAAACCATGATGCATTGTGGGGACCTGCATAAACACGGGCGGGTAGCCCTCAATAAAGAGTTCAGCTCAGTTCCTGTTTTTGGAACCCTTCAAAACGCAGCCTCGTCTCGTTATTGGAGGGAATTGCTGCATCACGCTGGGGACTGCTATGCTCTGCATATTCCCTGGAGGAGAGATCTTTCCCACACGGTCCTGAATGCTGGAGGTTCATTCAGGGTGGAAGGAAGACGGCGCGGCTCCAGTTAAGCGACGGCGGTTGTGGAGTCTGCGGTGCTTGTGGTGTCCAGTGCGGTGCTTGTGGTCCTCGGCGCAAGCTAGGAAGCGTCCATTAACGGAAGCGGATCCGTTACATTGGTGGCAGCAGTGGGATGGCTTCCCTAGTGCGAGGAGCAGCATCCTGGGAACACCATGCAAAGCTGGAATACTGGTATAGTCACATACGGTTTGACGCTATGCTGAAGAGGCGGTTGGCTATCTACGGGCCCCACCTAACAGAGGAACTTGTACCGGAAGTGAGGAGAGAACTGGCGGAGTATCTGCAGCAGGAAGCAGAATATCGGGCAGAGATAGCGAAGTATTCCGTCCCTGCGCCCCAGCAAAAACGTGAATTACAGGGGGCCGAAGGTGTCGTCCTTCCCCCCCAGCGGCAGTGTGTACCCCAGGGGGCCGAAGGTGTCGTCCTTCCCCCCATCGGCAGTGTGTACCCCAGGGGGCCGAAGGTGTCGTCCTTCCCCCCAGCGGCAGTGTGTACCCCAGGGAGCCGAAGGTGTCGTCCTTCCCACCCAGCGGCAGTGTGAACCCCAGGGGGCCGAAGGTGTCGTCCTTCTTCCCCAGCGGCAGTGTGAACCCCAGGGAGCTGAAGGTGACGTACTTCCCCACCAGCGGCAGTGTGTACCCCAGGGGGCCGAAGGTGTCGTCCTTTTCCCCCAGCGGCAGTGTGAACCCCAGGGAGCTGAAGGTGGCGTCCTTCCTCCCCAGCGGCAGTGTGTACCCCAGGGGGCCGAAGGTGTCGTCCTTCCCCCCCAGCGGCAGTGTGAACCCCAGGGAGCTGAAGGTGTCCTCCTTCCCCCCCAGCGGCAGTGTGTACCCCAGGGAGCTGAAGGTGTCGCCCTTCCCCCCCAGCGGCAGTGTGTACCCCAGGGAGTTGAAGGTGTCGTCCTTCCTCCCCAGCGGCAGCCTGTGTTTCAGGGAGAGGAGCGAAGCACCCTCTCTCCCCAGCGGCAGCTTACCATAACAAGGGGAGACACCAATCGCCCAGACGGCGCAGATGGGACCGTGGTCTCTGCGCCTGACCTAACGGGATGCTGGACAGCCTGTCCAGATCCCCCACTACCCTCACCAGGACAACAGGAGGAGGGGGTAAGTACAAATTCCCCTCCCCAGTTAACTCCTAACGTGGCCTCAGGGTTAACAGAGGCGATGTTAACCCCTGCTGACTCCCATGTTCCTCTGGCTACTGAGCCGGACTATGGTCTCAGCACCCCAGCAGAAGAGCTGGCAGCTGGGCAGAGTGCAGTCGGCCTCTGCCCTCCCTCAAGTCCCCACAGCATGTTGCCCCATCATCACAGCAAAATACCCAAGTGCAGTAACTGTTTCTTGTGGGTGGGTCACCCTTGTACCTGTTTGTTGTGGGTGGGCTACTCGGGCATCTGGTTACTGTGGGTTGGTGGATCGACTAACGGAGGCACTGACCGACAGAAGGTCAGGTGCCTGGTTAGTCTTCCCCCCAAAGGGGAGATGTGTGACAAACTGCCATTTGCCACTGGGCATTGTAGAGGACTTATGGCTAGCCTCCTGCCCTACGACTATGGCCCCGGGACATATTACCTTCTTCCATACTGAACTTTCAGCTCCAGAGACTAAGTCCCGTTCGAAGATGGGACTTAGTCGTTTTTCTGCATGAAATTGACCGACCACACAGCCCAAATCTATGGAACTGTTTTGGGCAGGAAATTGTGCTTGCGGTCGGTCATAAAGGACTTCCACTAAACTTTTGATCCGCTGGAGGGATTTGTGTGATTTTTGGAAGTGTTTATGTTTGATGTATGCTGAGTTTAAATATGTAATTTTTATGGAGATGGAATGTATGGTTTTAAAGTTACAGTGTATGTTTAAAAACTGTATTTTTACTGTCTGTGATAGTTATGTTAATCCATAATTATATCCCAGACAGAAGGGAGGATTTTGTGTATTCGGGTGGGGATTCCTCTCCTATTGTTCCCACATGTGTATTGGTGATCTCCCTTTGTCCTGGGAGATAATTGAATTGCACTTCGGGTGTCTCCAGGGCAGAGAGGAGGAAACCATGATGCATTGTGGGGACCTGCATAAATACGGGCGGGTAGCCCTCAATAAAGAGTTCAGCTCAGTTCCTTTTTTTGGAACCCTTCAAAACGCAGCCTCGTCTCGTTATTGGAGGGAATTGCTGCATCACGCTGGGGACTGCTATGCTCTGCATATTCCCTGGAGGAGAGATCTTTCCCACACGGTCCTGAATGCTGGAGGTTCATTCAGGGTGGAAGGAAGACGGCGAGGCTCCAGTTAAGCTATGGCGGTTGTGGAGTCTGCGGTGCTTGTGGTGTCCAGTGCGGTGCTTGTGGTCCTCGGCGCAAGCTAGGAAGCGTCCATTAACGGAAGCGGATCCGTTACAGCATACAAAACATAAAACACAGTGAACACCAGATATTCAGAAGACACACCTAACAGACAGGTTGCCAGGTGCAACCGCATGCACTTTGCAGCAAGCTGCCTAGCACCAGCTCAGGCTGCTATACTGCTACAATAAATATAGAATTTGTTGCCCGCGGCAACCACAAGTGAGGCAACACACTAGCGGCCCTCACCTGTGGTTGAACACCCAAACCAAACCGCAGGCAACAGCCTGCGGTTAAGAGTCACGACCATGACCATGGCCGTGACAAAATAGCCATCAGAGGATGGGTACATGGTGGTCATGAAGGGATGGACATGGTCAGAAAAAATGCTCAGGTAGCCCGTGGCATTTAAACAATGCCCAATTGGCACTAAGGGGCCTAAAGTGTGCCCAGAAAACATCCCCCACACCATTACACCACCACCAGCCTGCACAGTGGTAACAAGGCATGATGGATACATATTCTCATTCTGTTTATGCCAAATTCGGACTCTACCATTTGAATGTCTCAACAGAAATCGAGACTCATCAGACCAGGCAACATTTTTCCAGTCTTCAACAGTCCAATTTTGATGAGCTCGTGCAAATTGTAGCCTCTTTTTCCTATTTGAAGTGAAGATGAGTGGTACCCGGTGGGGTCTTCTGCTGTTGTAGCCCATCCGCCTCAAGGTTGTGCGTGTTGTGGCTTCACAAATGCTTTGCTGCATACCTCGGTTGTAACGAGAGGTTATTTCAGTCAACGTTGCTCTTCTATCAGCTTGAATCAGTCGGCCCATTCTCCTCTGACCTCTAGCATCCACAAGGCATTTTTGCCCACAGGACTGCCGCATACTGGATGTTTTTCCCTTTTCACACCATTCTTTGTAAACCCTAGAAATGGTTGTGCGTGAAAATCCCAGTAACTGAGCAGATTGTGAAATACTCAGACCGGCCCGTCTGGCACCAACAACCATGCCACACTCAAAATGGCTTAAATCACCTTTCTTTCCCATTCTGACATTCAGTTTGGAGTTCAGGAGATTGTCTTGACCAGGACCACCCCCCTAAATGCATTGAAGCAACTGCCATGTGATTGGTTGACTAGATAATTGCATTAATGAGAAATAGAACAGGTGTTCCTAATAATTCTTTAGGTGAGTGTATATGTGGATGGTGGGCCACTTTTACATGACCTCGAGGTTTTGTGTTTTTGACAACAAATGCTCTTGTTTTTGTATAAACTTGTGGTATACATGAGCTTTTACACCTTGATATGTGTTAAGCAAAGAAGTTTGCTGAATTTGTGGGAGGGGAGGGTCATTACAAGGCTACTTTCATGCACCTGTGAGCCCAGGCTGGCTGGTTACTAGGCTATTTATAGGCACCTGTGGGTCCAGACTGACGCCGATTCAGCTGATTTCACTACCTCTGGCTCAGCTCTAGGATACAGCAGCATGGTGTGGAGGCTCCTTACAGCTGGGCAACGGCAGGAGGGCGCTGGTATCCATGGTAGGATCGGAATTGGTTGTACGGGACCCACGCTGCGGCCCGCGATATGTTAGCGCTCTGGGATACAGCAGAGTATGGGCGCTAATGGTCAAACCATGGTTGTTTGTCTGGCTATTCAGAGGCCTGATGGGGCCATTGCATACAGTTATTGGGGTAGCATGTGCTTAGAGTGGGCATGGTTGTATGTTTTCTGATACCTGGTTTACATGCGGGGCGCGTGTCTGCAGTTGGTTCAAGCTACGCGTGCTGGGTTTAAGTGATGGTAAATATGGATCAATGGTCGCTGATTTAAAAAAAACAAAAAAAAAAACACCTGCAGCATCATGTGGAGGTTCGGTTGCGCCCGGGCAATGGCAGAAGGTGCCAGGCAAGTGCTGGCATTTACGGTAGGATTGGACTTGGTTACACGGTCCGTGACTTGTAGCGCTCTGGGGCAAAGGGGGTTGGGCTTCAATGGTCAAATGATCGTGGTTAGGATTGTTACCTTCAAAGCTACGTCCGTGTGTCTGCATTTACATTTTGTCCTATACACCGTTCACTACTAGAGCTGCGTTCATACGTCCGCTGTTGCATTACATTAATACTCTGCTCACTTTCAGATTGCATTCATATGGCTGCTCTATACCATGCTCCTCATATTTATACACAGAGCTGTGCCCATAACATGTTTTTAGGCACCACTCACATCCAGAGCTGCATTCACCCACTTGTTCTTACATCGTGTGTTATACTCTGCTTCCACTTAAAGCTGCATTTCTTTTCATTGCTACATAATAGTTACTCAGTTTTCTTACTAGGGCTATCAGCACACCACTCTGATACTGCTCTTCCGATAAAGATAGCCGCTTTCTTTTCAGGCTTACGTTTTGATATCTGCTTAAAAAAAAAAAAAAAAAGTGTGGGGTTTCTGTTACCTGTTTTACATGTGGGGGCACATCCGCAGTTAACGCCAGACATGCTAGGTGTGGGGGTTTGTATATCAGTGGTCTGTATATGGGTACTCAAGCAGATCGGTCTAGGTGCCTGTATTTGAGTTCTGATGCTCTTGTATGGAAGTGTGTTTAATCTATAAACCGTATGTTATGGGCACGCATGTGTCAGCGGTTTTGTGCTAGGTCATAGGTGCACTATATGTTGATTGGCGTTGCATCAGGGTTTACTTTCAAAACGCATTTATGTTTTCTTGGGTGGTGGTGATGTCCATTTAAAAAAAAACAAAAAAAAAACCTACAGCATTATGTGGAGGTTTCATTCGCACCTGGGTAATGGCAGAAGGTGCCAGGCGAGTACTAGCATTCACGGTAGGATTGGACTTGGATACACCATGGGGGACTTGTAGCGCTCTGGGGCGAGGGGGGTGGGGCGCTAATGGTCGAATGATCATGGTTAGGTTCGTTACCTTCAAAAGCCACGTCCATGTGTCTGCATTAACAATGTTATACTCCATTTACTACTAGAGCTGCGTTTATGAGTTGCTGTTGCATCACATCAATACCCTGTCACTTCAGGTTGCATTCATACAGCTGCGTTATACCTTGCTCTTCATGCTCAGAGCTGGGCCCATACCATGTTTTTAGGCACTACTCACATCCAGAGCTGCATTCACCCACCTGTTCTTACATCAGTTGCTGCATATTCGGCTTCCACTTAAAGCTGCATTTTCCTTTTCATTGCTACATCATGGTTACTGAGTATTTTCTCTAGGGCAGTCAGTGCACCGCTCTGATACCGTTCTCCCGATAAACATAGCTGCTTTCTTTCAGGTTTACGTTTCTTTCCTCACTGGTGGTTATGTTATAGGCCTACTTTTTCTGTTTCACTTCAGCAGGAAAAAAAAAAAAAAAAAGTGTCCTGTTCTTTAGTCCTGGTTCGCATTCACTCAGACTGGTCTCCTTTACTTCTGGTTCGCATTCACTCGGATTGGCCTCCTGCCCCAGTTCACCATGCAGTCCTCAGCGGTTAGTGGGCTAATAGGAGTAAGATTCCTACTATGTTTCACAAGTAGTTCATTTGTTTTCACGATAAGGGTCTTCTCTTAGCGAACTGTAATGCCTCTGGCGCTTTTCTCCCATCTGTTTATTCACGGTTGGTTTAATGTTTTATTTAGGCACGTGGTTCGGTTCACTAACGTCGATGCATATCCCATCAGGTCTAGCTCACATTTTAATTACTTATCGTCACTGCAATGTCATAGAGTGCAGTCTTGGCTTCGGGAGCCTGATGATCTCTTCAGCCTCATGGCTCTGTGGAGCCTATGACCGATCTTCATGTTAGGGGTACGATATGGTTATAAGCTTGCTAGTGTCCTAGGTTTATTGTCGAAGGGGGTCATGGTTATGCAAGTCCCCAAGTCATACTGGTGCTGCATAAGTGGATAAAAAATAAATAAATATATATATATTAAAAATAAATAATAATAATAAATCGCCATTTGTTTCGCATTCATCGCTACGCCATTAGAGTCTGACGCATTGCTTCTCCGTTTAAGTTTGACGCGCATGGCCCCGCCATTAGTGTCTCTTGCGCATGGCCCCGCCATTAGTGTCTCTTGCGCATGGCCCCGCCATTAGTGTCTCTTGCGCATGGCCCCTTTCGCGCTTGGTTCCACCATTAGTGTCTTTAGTCCCTTTCGCGCTTGGTTCCACCATTAGTGTCTTTAGTCCCTCTAGCGCTTGGTTCCACCATTAGTGTCTTTAGTCCCTCTAGCTCTTTAGTCCCTTTCGCGCTTGGTTCCGCCATTAGTCTCTCACGCATGTCTTCAGTTTACATTTTACTCACACAACTCCGCCATTCGAGGTTGGCTGCGTGGTCCCGCCACAGTATGTTCATGCCTTTTCTGCATTCAGGCCGCTCGCATGCCTCAGGCAGCTGTGGCTCGCGTTACAATTCTTCTCGTGGTGGCTCGTAGGCGCGGCTTTGCCATTAGAACCTCACTCACATTACATTATTGTTGTAGGTCGTTGGGTCTTCATTGTTTCTTTTCAAGCAGTCATCCCAAGCCTTCCTTTCGGACATCACCTTCTCCCGGGTTCGCATTTTCTCACATTTAATCTCTCTAGGTTCTTGAATTATAGACCTATTCTCCCAGGGAGATGACCCTGGGGTCTCACAATTCCGCTTCTCAAGGGGTTGTAAAAAAAAAAAAAGGGAAACAACTATACTGTGGCATCAGGTTCGTCCACAGGGAGTCCTGTCACGACTACAGGCGATTTACGAAGTCTGTCACGACTACAGACTAATAAGTCCTGTCACGACTACAGGCGATTTACGAAGTCTGTCACGACTACAGACTAATAAGTCCTGTCACGACTACAGGCGATTTACGAAGTCTGTCACGACTACAGACTAATAAGTCCTGTCACGACTACAGGCGATTTACGAAGTCTGTCACGACTACAGACTAATAAGTCCTGTCACGACTACAAGCGATTTACGAAGTCTGTCACGTTTACTGACACGACTACAAGCGCAGCATAGGTACTCTATCATGACCTTAAGCTCGTCCTGTCATAGCAGTAGGCATTGTGTGTACATTATGTCTTCATTATAGGCACGCTTACTTCATCTTCAAACTCGGGCTGAGGGTGTTGGTGTTGCACCTTGTACCGGTCCATCTTCAAGTGGGAGGTACAACAATAAGGCGCAATATATATAGTCTGTCACGTCTACGGACACCAGTCCTATCACAGGCGCAGCATACATAGTTATCATGACTTTAAGCTTATTTCCTGTCACAACTGCTAGTATAGTGGGTATGTTTTTTCCTCAGTGCAGGCAACATTAGCTCGTTAATTTCAACCAGCCATGTATTCGTGCTTATGGTTCCCCAGGCCTGGTGAGTCTACACATTTCACTTGATCCATTACTAGAGTTAAACGGCATACGCCATCCTCTAACTTTTGGGTCCTTTATAAAATAATAATAATTAAAGCGGTCGCCTGGGGAATAAGTATAGGTGAAGTATTTGCCACCAGTAACAGTTGGTGTCCAAGCAGGACCCTTAGCGAATGGTTGGACTTAATTTAAGCCCTTCCATCAGATTCACCATTGTTTCAGTCTGCAGCTCTCGGGATTCAGACCTCCTCGTAATATGTTCATATGTTTGTCAACATAGGAGTAAATCGTTCCTGATTACCGACCACTCTTTCAAAAGCATCAACTTTAGCTACCTTCAAGAGCAATGTGCCGTCGCACGTGACAAAGAGGTAACATATATAGAAGTCTCTGATATGTACGGTATATTCCGCACCTTCATCATGTAGTGTCTTTTGAGTGCAAAGCGGGTGTCGTAATGGTATGTATATGTTTTACTCTAAACTAAGGTCTACGCTTTTTGGCCACTTTAGGCTGCCCTACCGCAGCAGTTATGGCACAATTCTACTGCTTGTTGTAGATGGGTGTACCCATCCTATCTAACCCTTTCTGATAGCCGATCCGACCACAAGTGTTAAGCAAAGAAGTTTGCTGAATTTGTGGGAGGGGAGGGTCATTACAAGGCTACTTTCATACACCTGTGAGCCCAGGCTGGCTGGTTACTAGGCTATTTATAGGCACCTGTGGGTCCAGACTGACGCCGATTCAGCTGATTTCACCCACCCACCCACTCCATCTTACAGTCACTTCATACTAGGGTGGCCCACTTTAGGCTGCCCTACCGCAGCAGTTATGGCACAATTCTACTGCTTGTTGTAGATGGGTGTACCCATCCTATCTAACCCTTTCTGATAGCCGATCCGACCACAAATTATCTTTACATTATTTTTGTGTGTTAACCTCTGCTTAGATGTGAGTTTTATGTGCAATGTTTGCTTTGATGCATTTTTTTTTTATCCTGTTTCTCACAAAGTTATATGAAGGTGGACATGGTTTTTAATAGTCCCTAAAGACAACAACACTCATCAGTGTGTCTCTTTCAGAAAGTAGATTGCTTTTGGCGGTGCAGTTTTCAAGGTGTGTAATCCCTGTGTTTTATAAGTTTCTACTTTTAGAAAATTTCCAACTCAAAATCAGAATCTTCCTAGTTCTTGTGATTGTATGACGATAAGTGCATTTTAATTTAGACCTAAATGGTATGAATGAAGACTTCATATGCTACATGGGGATTTATTTATTTTGTTATTTAGGTTTTATTTGTGCACGTCAAAATAGCATAAATTGTCCTACCTACTAAAGGTGTAAAATTTCCAAATAGTTAAATGTGGCGCATTCACAGGATGACACTTTTGCTACATGTCAGTGAAAACTCTGATCCCTAGATCTACCAAGGTCAACTGTATGTAATTGTAACAGGAAGCTGGTGATGCGCTTCCTCCTTGCAGCACTGCCGACACCCTGCTGACAGAGAGGGAGGAGGATCCGGCTTCGGACGTGGCCGGCGTCAAAGTCTCCCTGGCAACAAGGGAGGGGGGAGGACCCGGCAGCGCGCGCTTCCTCAGCGCGGGCAGCGGCCTCCATTCCCTAGGCAACGAGCAGGGGCAGGAATGAGTGCCGACGGTGATGAGTCGGCGCTCAGAGTAGTGGCTGGGGCTGAAGCAGGGTCATGTGACTCTGGCCACATCAAGTGACCATTCAGTCTGGCCTATTTAACAGGCACAAGTTGCCTGTGATTGGTCTTAATACTCACCAGTGTATTTCCTGCATGTGTGTTTGTGGAACTAGACCTCGGCTTGTGTTTGACTCCTGATCTCATGTTTAATCCTTTGTACTGACGACGTGATCTCCTGGCTTCTGACCTCAGTTTGTATTTTGACCTCGGTTCTGCATTATCCCTGTGTACTGACATGACCTCCTGGTACTTGACCTCGGCTTCCATTTTGTCCTGTTTTTGTCTACGGTGTGTTATTGCTTTTGGTTTCTACCCAGCCTGGAAGTTTACAATTCTGTCTTTGTCTCTTGTTTTCTCCACTTTGTTCCCTCCCTGTAAGCCCCTGCACGTACTCAAGCTAGGAACTGCCGTCCAGTTGTGCACTGTCGGTTAGGACGGATCGTGCAAGTAGGTAGGGATATCAGTGTGGGCGGAGTTCAGGGCTGCATTTATCACTACCACTTGTGACAGTAATATTATTGTGAAGTGTAAGCAAAGGAGTAACAAAAGCTCTGTCACCTAGCAGTAGACCACGCAAATGCACAGAGTGGGACAAAAATGTAAAAAAATCACATATTCTCTGTTGTAGCTTTCATTACACAGTTCATAAATGCCTCCAGAAGCTATATGAAATATCTAATTCATGAAATGTGTTTCCATGGTTCAACAGCTGCACACAAACCAAGATTACCAAGCACAATGCCAGTGTGTCGTCTGAAATTTTGCAAAGAATTCTACTATAAAGTGCAGCCTCTTGGGAGATATAGTTGATAACTCATAACTGAAATAACAGTTGACAGCCAAATATTGTGCTACCCTGTGGGGGAGTCTTTTCTCCCCAAACTTGACTTTCAGAGACCACCTCCTGGTACCCTTGGGTTCAGACAGATCAGAATCGCTTCCTAAGTTCTGTCTCTGAACCTTCTGCTGTCTCTTCAACTGCATCACATGTGTAACAAAGTCTTGAAAGGAGATCTCTTGGTTGCCACAGGCTATGCTCAGCCACACTTAAGCACCAACATACTACTTTTTTCTCTTTTGTCTCCACCCACAATAATGCTAGAGTACTCAGTGCCCCATGCTCTGGTACTGCCCAACATTGGAACTTGGTGCTCGGGGCTGCAACTCCCTGCTTCTAATCTGCAAAGGACTGGATGCCTCGAGGGGAGCCACCACCAATTTACACAACATAGGAACTTACCATATTACAAAAAAGTCATAATATATAAAATTGCAAAATAACAAAAACAGAAGAAAAAGAAGAGAAAGGAGTTCCACCATCTTTTGCAACCACTGGACTCTGGGGTCATGGAAATATGTTCTGTGGAGTCTGATAATCTGTTGGCCAAATCTGAGTTTGAGGATGGTACCTATGGGAATACATAGTGTGAAATTTAGTGAAGGAGTGATAATGGCATGGGGCTGTTTTTAAAGTTTGGGTTATGCTTCTTATTTTCCGTGGAGAGTACAGCTTACAAAGACATTTCAGACAACTGTATGCTTCCAACTTTGCAGCAACAGTTTGGGGAAGGCCCTTTCCTGTTCCAACAGGACAATGCCTCTGTGCACAAAGTACAGTGCCTTGAAAAAGTATTCATACCCCTTGCAATTTTCCATATTTTTTCATGTTACACCCACAAACATAAAGGTATTTTATTAGGATTCTATTTGATAAACTAACACAAAGCAGCAAGTATGTGGATGATGGATTGAACAGTGCTCCATTAGATGTTCAGAGCTTGTTATATTTTTTTATAACCTAACCCTGCTTCACACTTCTCCACAACTTTATCGCACACTGGATTTTATTTTGGGGTATCAGAGTACAGGGGGCTGAATACAAATGCACTCCACACTTTCAAGATATCTATTTATAAAAAATTTGGAAAACCATATATCTTTTTCTTTTTTCACTTCACACATACTTGCTACTTTGAGTTGATCCATCACATAAAATCCCAGTAAAATACATTTAAGTATGTGGGTGTAACGTGAAAAAAAGTTTAAAAGTTCAAGGGGTATAAATACTTTTCCATGGCACTTTGTAGGTTCACAAAAACATGATTTGGTGTGGGTGACCATAACCGAATCCCATTTGTGTTCCAGCCAGTTGTTTTCCTCCGATATCAGTGCCTGATCTCATTTTGGATAAATGGGCATAAATTCTCACAGACTTTCTCCAAAATATTGTGAAACATTGTTCCACAAGAATGGAGGACATTTGTGTCATTTCAACTCCATTTCATCACCCATTCCCAAAGTTTTGAAATAGGTTATCCGACAGCTCATATACAGTAGGTGCTGTGGGATGTTATCCACATACATTTTTCATTTTTCCATACAGTGTGATAAGAAGTACAGTGCTGGAAACCACTAGAGGCTGAACGCATGCTGTACAATATTACTGCAGTATCGTCCCAGATGTTGATTAAGTTGTTATTTCCAAGTTTATTGAATTCCCTTTATATAAACTTTACTCTGTGCTTGATTTAGTGAAGTGTTGATAGAGAATTTTCTTGCCTGATAGCTGGTGCCAGGACACAGTTTGTTCTTGACTTTGGCACAACAGCAAAGGAGAGAAAAGTAAAGATACAGGACAGGTAAATGTTATAAATGCATTTTATTTTTTTTAAACAGAGAATGCTTTATTAACTTATGATAAATGCAAAATAAAGCTGAATGGAAAGTGTGTTAAGAACACTTTTATCCTAAAAATCTAGTCAAGCATGTTTCCAGAATTTAATACAAGGTCCTGGCTGTGGGAGCATTACATGTTTGAGAGGAGAGTGGGCCTGTTCAACTACTTGGTAATTTTTTAGAAGGTACTAATCTATCATTGCCTTATGGAATTCTAGTAACTTATTGTTCTGCGTAGGATAGGCATATGGCTTGTTGGTTATGATCTTTGCATCTTTTTTTATGTACTCGTGCCCAGTTTCTTTTAATACACAACAATCACAATACATAGTAAGTGCCTTGTATAAACTTTCTCTACATGATAAATGCCTGTAACAGCGGCTGTTCCCCTGCTTACCGCCGCGGTCCTGGCCGCTCTGTTCAGCGGTGATCTGCGGCCAGTGCTTCCCATTCACAGCTGCAGTCCTGGGTTCTATCTGTGTAGGTACTGTTGTTCTAGGATCCGCTCCACAGTTTCCTTTCAGCCCTGGCCACAGCATGCTTGCTGCTTGTTTCCTGCAGCACTTCCTTAAGGGCCGGTGGCCGTCACTTCCTGGGCTTTATGGGTTAGGTCATGTGACCTTGCTGACCAATCCTAGCCCTCCTGCACATATATAAGTTGCTCAGCCCCCTTCCCAGATGCCCCAGTGTCAAGGTCCTTGTGTCCTGCTAAGGTTCCTGATATCCGCTTGTGTTCCTGACTTGTACTTGTGTTCCTGGATTCTGCTACCCGTTTGATCACTGCCTACTTGACTTGACTCTCCTGTTGCTGAACCGGATTGCCTGACCTGTACCTGTGCCGCCTGCCCTGACCTTTTGCCTGTCTGACTTCGACTCTGCCTTGTCCTTTGGTCCTGCACTGTTGCTCCTAGTAACGACTCAGCCTGCTGACAATGCTTGTACCTCTGGTACCTTTCTCAGGCACCTCCTGGTCCGCCTGCACCAGCTGCCTCGTGTGCCTATCCTCCTAAAGAGGTAGCGACCTGGTGTTCTATCCCCACCATCAGGGGTACTGTGAAGATCAAGGGGTTCACTTAGACAACGCCCTTAGAGGAGATAGGACACGTGGCACTGTCACACCGGTGACACATTTTAGAAGGTCTGAAAGATTATCTGCACATCAGTGATCTGACAGCCTCTTTTGGTTTTAGTTTCACTTTGTCTGTGTGTTGCTTGTATGTTCACACCTCCTGTTCAGGTGTGGATCATGTGACCTTTACCTCCCCCTATTTAGTCTGATTTTACCCATCACTCCTTGCTCTGGATAGCTTCATTTGGTTTTTGGAAGAGCTGGAGTGTGGTTCTAGTCCTGTTCATCCATCATCCATCAGCCTCAGAAGTTAAGTGTTCCGCTTGTTGTATTTTGTATTCCCCCCACCTTTGTTGTTTACTAGGCCTCAGCGAGACGCTGGTTCCTTCACCAGGGAAGGAGCGGGTTGTCTCAGCCCTGTCATTACCATTAGGGCATCCGAGGGCCACCAGGGTTTTCTAGGGACCTGTGTATGGGCATCTCTACCATCGAGAGGTGCCCATACGGATAGGAGTTAGGGCCAGGAGCAGGGTTTTAATGGTGGTGACCCTTTTCCTTCCCTAGCGGTGAGGCCTAGCATCTTTTCCCTTCCTTCTAGTTGTCTTTTGGTGTTCTCCCCTACTACATCCGTGACATTATCCAGAGCCCATACCACCATTTTTTGTTCTGATCTGTGCAGCTATGGATGCTAGGACTGCACTGGTCGCACAGCTGCAGAATCGTACTTTGGAGGTAGCAGACCTCCGTGCGATGGTTTTGCAGATTCAGAGTCCACAGGCTGCTGGTTCCAGTAGTGGGTTCCAGGCCTGCCCTGAACCGAAGGTAGCTCTCCCGGACAGGTTTTCCGGGGGTGGTGACAATTTCATCCGGTTCAGGGAGTCATGTAAATTATACTTTAGGCTGCGTCCATACTCTTCTGGTGATGAGTGTCAACGTGTGGGTATGATTATTTCATTGCTTAAAGAGGACGACCAATAGATGAATTCTTTAGAGCCTTGGGTCTTATCTATGATGACCCGGATCGGATCTCTCAGGCCGAGACCAAGTTACGGGGTTTGCGGCAGGGAGAACGCTCTGCAGAGACCTATTGCTCTGAATTTAGGAGATGGGCTACGGATACAGAGTGGAACGATTCAGCTCTCCGTAGCCAATTCTGCCAGGGTCTCTCTGAGAGACTGCAGGACGCATTGGCTTTTCATGAAAATCCTGAGTCATTGGAAGCAGCTATGTCCCTTGCTGTACGTCTTGATAGACGCCTGAGGGAGAGATCTAGGGGTCCTCACCTTCAGGACGTACTGTCCAAAAAGGGTACTGCTTCCATTGACACTTATTGTGGAGAGACACGGGTGGTTGTGCCTTGTGATGAGCCTATGCAGTTAAGAGGAGCTACTCCTGGAACTACTGGCAAAAGCTTGGGTCATGTGAAAGGAGTCTGCTTTTGTTGTGGGAAGAAGGGACATTTTGTGAATATTTGTCCGTACTTGCAGCATCAAGGTGTAAATAAAATGGAAAAAAAGTTTAATCCCCAAATTACTATTGGTAGTGTGGGTGGGGAGCAAGAAAACCTACTTTTGTTTTTTACTGGTAGTACCCGTTTTCTCCTGTCTGCCGAGGTGGCGCTAGAGTCCAAAACTGTGAAAATCGAAGCTTTTATCGACAGTGGGGCAGGAGTTAACTTGATTGATGGACAGTTTCTACGCATTCACGGGTTGACTACTAATGCATTAGAGAATAGTATTTCTGTCTTTGCAATTGACTCAGCACCTCTCGCCCAAAAATGCCTGTCACAGGTAGTGAATGACATTCATTTAAGAGTGGGTTATTTGCATCAGGAATCTATCTCCTGTTATGTGTTGGAGGGTCTGCCTGCTCCGCTGGTGTTGGGCTTACCATGGTTAAGCAAACATAACCCTAACATCGATTGGCAAGCGAGAAAGATTCTCGATTGGAGTGATTTTTGCATGGACAACTGTCTTAATGCATTGTTCTCTATTGTTACCACTAAAACTGTACCCTCGTTCATTTCTGAATTTTCTGATGTGTTTTCTGAGAGTGGTAAACAGGAGTTGCCTCCGCACCGGGAGTATGACTGTCCCGTCAATCTTATTCCCGGAGCTAAATTGCCCAAATCTCGGTTGTATAATCTTTCAGAACCCGAAAGAAAGGCTATGCGAGAGTATATTACCGAGAGTTTGGCAAAAGGACATATTAGACCATCCAAGTCCCCAGTGGCTGCTGGATTTTTCACTTCCGTGAGCTCAATCGTATTTCCGTCCGTGATCTTTACCCCCTTCCTTTGATTCCGGATTTGTTTAGTCAGATTGTCGGTGCCAAGGTGTTCTCTAAATTGGATCTGAGAGGGGCATATAATCTAGTAAGGATCAAGGAGGGGGATGAGTGGAAGACCGCATTTAATACCCCTGAGGGTCATTTTGAAAACCTGGTCATGCCCTTTCGGTTAACCAATGCTCCTGCGGTTTTTCAACACTTTGTCAATGACATCTTTCATCATCTGGTGGGGAGGTTTGTCGTTGTATACCTTGATGACATACTAATTTATTTGCTTAATATGGAGACTCATCAGGATCATGTGAGACAGGTGTTACAGATCCTAAGAGAGAATAAGTTGTATGCTAAGATGGAAAAGTGTGTATTTGCTGTACAGGAGAGACGCTGGTTCCTTCACCAGGGAAGGAGCGGGTTGTCTCTGCCCTGTAATTACCATTAGGGCATCCAAGGGCCACTAGGGTTTTCTAGGTTCCTGTGTATGGGCATCTCTACCATCGAGAGGTGCCCATACGGATAGGAGTTAGGGCCAGGAGCAGCGTTTTATAGGTAGTGACCCTTTTCCTTCCCTAGCGGTGAGGATTAGTGTCTTTTCCCTTCCTTCTTGTTGTCTTTTGGTGTTCTCCCCTACTACATCCGTGACAGGCACAGTGGGTTCACACCCGCTGGTTCGTGACAATTTCACTTGCTGAATTGACAAAACAGCAGTTTGACTTTAAACATTGTTATTTTTTTGTCTTAATCTACAAGAACAGTTATATGTTTCTCCACAAGGGATTCTTCAAGTTTTACCCACCTCCATCCCAGGACATGTGGTGCTTGTCAGATTAGTACCCAGATAAATAACCTGACAAGTTTTCAAGATTCCTCTGCACCAACTTCTTCTGATCCTTTTGTTCTGTCCAGCAATGTCTTTCAGAACATTCGTGAGATCCTTCTATTAGTCTTCTATGACTGTTTATGCATTTTAAAAATGCATACTTACTTGAAAGGTCATAGTAGCGTTTGGGTTCAGTAAAAAGGAAAAGTTCCAGCACACAGGTAAATCCACATGATTGTTCGTCTTTATTGGTCTTCAAGATAAAATCACGTACAGCATGTATCTACACCCACCACCGTGGACGGTTAACATGTTTCAGACATTAACCCCTTAAGGACTTATGACGTACCGGTACGGCATGTTTCCCGAGTCCTTAAGGACCCATGACGTACCGGTACGTCATAACTTTAAAACTAGATTGCGGCGCGGCGGGGGTTAATAGGAACAGGATGTCCGCTGAAATAATTCAGCGGGCATCCTGTCACAACGCCGGTGGGGTTGCGTGACCCCCCGTATCGCCGCAAACCACAGGTCAATAAACCATTTTTTTGTCACCTTACATCACAAAAAGTACAACATCAAGCGATCAAAAAGACGTTTGCCCACCAAAATAGTACCAATCTAACTGTCACCTCATCCCGCAAAAAATTAGCCCCTACCTGAGACTGTTTTTAAAAAGCTGTTATTGTGTAAAACTTACATAAATAAAAAAAAGTATACATATTAGGTATCGCCGCATTCGTATCGACCGGCTCTTTAAAAATATCACATGACCTAACCCCTGAGATGAACACCGTAAAAAATAAAAAATAAAAACTGTGCTAAATAAACAATTTTTTGTAACCTTACATCACAAAGAGTGTAATAGCAAGCAATCAAAAAGTCATATGCACCCCAAATTAGTGCCAATCAAACGTCATCTCATCCCGCAAAAAATGAGACCCTATCTAAGATAATCGCCCAAAAACTGAAAAAACTATGGCTCTCAGAATATGGAGACACTAAAACATGATTTTTTTTGTTTCAAAACTGATATTATTGTGTAAAACTAACATAAATAAAAAAAAAAGTATACATATTAGGTATCGCAGTGTCCGTAATAACTTGCTCTATAAAAATATCACATGACCTAACCCCTCAGGTGAATACCGTAAAAAAATTAAAATAAAAACGGTGTAAAAAAAGCAATTTTTTGTCACCTTACATCACAAAAAATTAGTGCCAATAAAACCGTCATCTCATCCCGCAAAAATCATACCCTACCCAAGGTAATCGCCCAAAAACTGAAAAAAGTATGGCTCTCAGACTATGGAAACACTAAAACATGATTTTTTTTTTGCTTCAAAAATGAAATCATTGTGTAAAACTTACATAAATAAAAATAAAGTATACATATTAGGTATCGCAGCATCAGTAATAACTTGCTCTATAAAAATATCACATGACCTAACCCCTCAAGTGAATACCGTAAAAAATAAAAATAAAAACGGTGTAAAAAAAGCAATTTTTTGTCACCTTACATCACAAAAAGTGTAATACCAAGCGATCAAAAAGTCACACGCACCCCAAAATAGTGCCAATACAACCGTCATCTCATCCCACAAAAATCATACCCTCCCCAAGGTAATCGCCCAAAAACTGAAAAAATTATTGCTCTCAGACTATGGAAATACTAAAACATGATTCTTTTTGCTTCAAAAATGAAATCATTGTGTAAAACTTACATAAATAAAAAGAAAGTATACATATTAGGTATCGCAGCATCCGTGACAACCAGGTCTATAAAAATATCACATGATCTAACCTGTCAGATGAATGTTGTAAACAACAAAAAATAAAAACGGTGCGAAAACAGCTATTTCTTGTTACCTTGCCTCACAAAAAGTATAATATAGAGCAACCAAAAATCATATGTACCCTAAACTAGTACCAACAATACTGCCACCCTATCCCATAGTTTCTAAAATGGGGTCACTTTTTTGGAGTTTCTACTCTAGGACTTCATCAGGGGGGCTTCAAATGGGACATGGTGTCGAAAAAAAACTGTCCAGCAAAACCTGCCTTCCAAAACCTTATGGCATTCCTTTCCTTCTGCGCCCTGCCGTGTGCCCGTACAGAGGTTTACGACCACATATGGGGTGTTTCTATAAACTACAGAATCAGAGACATAAATATTGAGTTTGGTTTGGCTGTTAAGCCTTGCTTTGTAACTGGAAAAAAAATACTAAAATGAAAAATCTGCCAAAAAAGTGAAATTTTGAAATTGCATCTCTATATTCCATTAATTCTTGTGGAACTCCTAAAGAGTTAACAAAGTTTGTAAAATCAGTTTTGAATACCTTGAGGGGTGTAGTTCCTAGAATGGGGTCATTTTTGGGTGGTTTCTATTATGTAAGCCTCGCAAAGTGACTTCAGACCTGAACTGGTCCCTAAAAATTGGGTTTTTGAAAATTTAGGAAAAATTTCACGATTTGCTTCTAAACTTCTAAGCCTTGTAACATCCCCAAAAAATAAAATATCATTCCCAAAATGATCCAAACATGAAGAAGACATATGGAAAATGTAAAGTAATAACTATTTTTGGAGGTATTACTATGTATTATAGAAGTAGAGAAATTGAAACTTGGAAATTTGTTTGGAAGTTTTTGGTAAATTTTGTATTTTTTTATAAATAAAAATTAATTTTTTTGACTTCATTTTACCAGTGTCATGAAGTACAATATGTGACGAAAAAACTATCTCAGAATGGCCTTTATAAGTCAAAGCGTTTTAAAGTTATCAGCACTTAAAGTGACACTGGTCAGATTTGCAAAAAATGGCCAAGTCCTTAATGTGAAATAGAGCTGAATCCTTAAGGGGTTAAATGGTCCTTAATCATAACCTGTTCAGAGTGAGTGTCCACAGGAATATATATCTCCGCCCCCTCCCCCTCATTGGGTGGATAGGGTATAGAGGTTCCACCACTCCTGGAGGCACACACTTAAACACCTTCACCTGTCATAGAAAAGTAAGAAAGTCTGAACTCATAAAAACCAACCTTACTCACAAGCTATATGTGTCTATATAACTGTATGATACAGATGGAATGTTTACAGAGGAACATATAGTTAAAAATACTCATCAAAGAAACTGCAGCAAAAAAATTTTTTGGGGTGCATAAAAATCTCCATACCAGGTCCATGGGAATGCACAGGTACTTTCTATGAGCGTATGACATATATACAAATGGCCTGTACCGCAGGTGTTAGATACATATAATTTACATGATCACCATGCATTACATTAAATTAAATACCATTCCTGTAGAAATTCCTCAAAGATAAACAGGATTTACATGAAAAACACTACTGGCAATAATGCATTAATTCTCTCCTAAGGTTCAATCCCATCGGATGACATGTTTTTAGCCTAAACATCCAGAAAACCTCCCGTAGAAGGATCTTATTTTTTGTGACCCCTGCTCTGGGAGAGGGTGTCACTTTTTCAATAGCATAAGCCCTGAAATTGTCTACTCTTCTATTGTGTACCCTAATGAAGTGACTCGCTGCACTGGAGATCCCAGTAGCCAGGGGGTTGGAAATGTAGTTAAGATATTCCCGTAGTCTAACCTTAAGTTTCCTCCCAGTGCTGCCGACATACATAAGATCACAGCTAGTACATTTGATTATAAAGATAACTCAAATACTGTTGCAGTTTATATAGCTCTTAATAGAAAACTGTTCAGTATGCATGGAGTTATCAAAAGTGGTGGTTGGATATGCATAATTGCAAATTTTACAATTTGGGTTACCAGATAATAATAATACACTTTACACAGGACATAGATGTAATTGCAGAGAACTGGTTTTGTGTTGTATGTAAAGCCTATGCCAGCCCAGTGCAAGGGAGGGATCCTCCAGGGGCGTAGCTAAAGGTTCATGGGCCATGGTGGTGCAAGAGTTCAGATTGCCCGCGCTCCCCCCCAGTGCTTTGTGGGAAGCGGCAGGGGAGCAGTTAGCCTTTCTACTGACTGAGGTAAAAATTTAAATCCCCCCCACCCCATGCCAAATTCTCCACCTAAACCCTTTCCTTTAGCCCTTATGTTAAAGAGGTTGTCCTCTTTATACTATTGATGACTTATCCCCTGACACCCCCACTGATCAGCTGTTTGAAGAGGAGGCAACACTCAAAAGAACGCTGCCTTCTCTTCCCTGTTTACCTGCTTGCCGCAGCAACTGCAGTGGTGAGCAGTGTAATAACAAGTAAGGCGTCCCCATTCACTTATATAGGACAGCTCTGTCTGTTCAAGTGAATACTACAGAGCCGTCCCATAGAAGTGAGAGGGAACCCCATGCTTGTAATTACACCTGCTCACCACTGCAATTGCTCCGGAGAGTAGGTAAACAGAGCAGAGAAAGCAGCGCTTGTAAGAATACTGACTTCTCTTCTAACTTCTGATCAGGGAGTGTGTCGGGAGTCGGACCCCCACTGATCTGATATCGATGACCTATCCTGAGGATAGTTCAACAACAGTAAAAAGCGGACAACCCCTTTAAAGACATACTTGGAAAACATTATATACCGCTCTACAAATCATATAGGATAATACAGCGCCACATATCTCTTACATCCAATGACGTCTCCTCTGATGCAGACATTCTCTTTCCTCATTTTCTCCATTCTGATGAGACCCCCCATCTCAGATCAGACCCCCATATCAGACCTCAGGTCAGACCCCATATCAGACCTACCAACCCCCATTAGACCTCAGATCTCCAGACTCCCATTAGACCTCCAGACCCCCATATCAGACCCCCATTAAACTTCCAGACCCCCCATATCAGACCTCAGATCCGACTTTAAAATAAATAAATTAGCTTACCTCTCCTGCTCTGCCGCCACTCTCCTGGTCCGGCGATCTCCCCGTTCTCCTTTCTTCTCAGGCCAGTGCTGCACAGTCACCTGACTGCCTGCATTGTCAGGTTATAGTGTGCTCTGTACGTCCTGACGCTGTAGGCAGCCAGGACACAGCAGCGTGGGCCCCAAGAAGAGCAAGAAGGGAGGATGGGTAAGTACAGCCTCTTGCTTACTAGTGATCTCTTCCATAATGGATGCTCTCACTAGAATTCCTTTTATAAGATGCATTGCATCTTGTAAAAGGGAAAATACAGTGCCACTGGCAGGGGACAGTCGCGACTGCGACTGCTGCGACCCCTATAGCTACACCAGTGTCCTCCTCCATTCAGTGTCATTACTGTTGCCATAACTGTGAACCTCTTCTGAGGAGCTGACACTAAGGCCTCTTGCACATGACCATTGTTTTGGCCGCATCTGACCCACATTTTTTGTGGGTCAGATGCGATCCCATTTACATCAATGGGGCCGCAAAAGATGCAGACAGCACTATGTGTGCTGTCCACATACAGTGAGGTCCATATATATTTGGACAGAGACAACATTTTTTTAAATTTTTGTTCTGTACATTACCACAATGGATTTTAAACAAAACAATTCAGATGCAGTTGAAGTTCAGATTTTAAGCTTTAATTCAGTGGGTTGAACAAAATGATTGCATAAAAACGTAAGGAACTAAAGCATTTTTTAAACTTAATCCCTTCATTTCAGAGGCTCAAAAGTAATTGGACAAATTAAATAATTGTAAATAAAATGCTACGGTAATTTCTAATACTTGGTTGAAAACCCTTTGTTGGCAATGACTGCCTGAAGTCTTGACCTCATGGACATCACCAGACGCTGTGTTTCCTCCTTTTTAATGCTCTGCCAGGCCTTTACTGCAGCGGTTTTCAGTTGTTTGTTTGTGGGTCTTTCTGTCTGAAGTTTAGTCTTTAACAAGTGAAATTCTCTACTGGGTTCAGATCAGGTGACTGACTTGGCCATTCCACTTCTTTGCTTTAATAAACTCCTGGGTTGCTTTGGCTTTATGTTTTGGGTTATTGTCCATCTGTATTATAAAATGCCGACCAATCAGTTTAGCTGCATTTGGCTGGATTTGAGCACCGCCAGAATTTATCCGGTTGCTTCTGTTCTGTGTCACATCATCAATAAACACTAGGGACCCAGTGCCACTGGCAGCCATGCATGCGCAAGCCATCACACTGCCTCCGCCGTGTTTTACAGATGATGTGGTATGCTTTGGATGAGCTGTACCATGCATTCACCATACTTTTTTCTTTCCATCATTCTAATAGAGGTTGATCTTGGTTTCATCTGTCCAAAGAATGTTCTTCCAGAAATGTGCTGGTTTTTTAAGATTTTTTTTTTTTTGCCAAGTCCAATCTAGCCTTCTTATTCTTAAGACTTATGAGTGGCTTGCACCATGCAGTGAACCAACCCTATGTATTTACTTTCATGCAGTCTTCTCTTTATGGTAGATTTAGATATTGATACACCTACAGTACAGACCAAAAGTTTGGACACACCTTCTCATTCAAAGAGTTTTCATTATTTTCATGACTATGAAGGCATCAAAACTATGAATTAACACATGTGGAATTATATACATAACAAACAAGTGTGAAACAACTGAAAATATGTCATATTCTAGGTTCTTCAAAGTAGCCACCTTTGCTTTGATTACTGCTTTGCACACTCTTGGCATTCTCTTGATGAGCTTCAAGAGATAGTCCCCTGAAATGGTCTTCCAACAGTCTTGAAGGAGTTCCCAGAGATGCTTAGCACTTGTTGGCCCTTTTACCTTCACTCTGCGGTCCAGCTCACCCCAAACCATCTCGATTGGGTTCAGGTCCGGTGACTGTGGAGGCCAGGTCATCTGGCGCAGCACCCCATCACTCTCCTTCATGGTCAAATAGCCCTTACTTTCAAAGTTTTCCCAATTTTTCGGCTGACTGACTGACCTTCATTTCTTAAAGTAATGATGGCCACTCGTTTTTCTTTACTTAGCTGCTTTTTGTCTTGTCATAATACAAATTCTAACAGTCTATTCAGTAGGACTATCAGCTGTGTATCCACCTGACTTCTCCTCAACACAACTGATGGTCCCAACCCCATTTATAAGTCAAGAAATCCCACTTATTAAACCTAACAGGGCACACCTGTGAAGTGAAAACCATTTCAGGGGTCTACCTCTTGAAGCTCATCAAGAGAATGCCAAGAGTGTGCAAAGCAGTAATCAAAGCAAAAGGTGGCTACTTTGAAGAACCTAAAATATGACATATTTTCAGTTGTTTCACACTTGTTTGTTATGTATATAATTCCACATGTGTTAATTCATAGTTTTGATGCCTTCAGTGTGAATCTACAATTTTCATAGTCATGAAAATAAAGGAAACTCTTTGAATGAGAAGGTGTGTCCAAACTTTTGGTCTGTACTGTATATCCTGGTAATCCATGGTAATTATTTTGCGATCATCCACCACTGTTGTCTTCTGTGGGCGTCCAGGTATTTTTGCATTGTTGAGGTCACCAGTGCTTGCTTTCTTTCTCAGGATGTACCAAACTGTAGATTTTGCCACTCCTAATCGCCGCTCCTTTTTTTCTGTTTTCGCAGATGAAGGATGCCTTGTTTCACCTGCATGGAGAGCTCCTTTGACCGCATGTTTACTTCTCAGCAAAATCTTCAAAATGCAAGCACCACACCTCAAATAAACTCCAGGCCTTTTATGTGCTTAATTGAGAATGAAATAATGAAGGAATTGCCCACACCTACCCATGAAACAGCCTTTGAGTCAATTGCCCAATTACCTTTGGTCCTTTTAAGAACAGGGTGCCATATGTAAAGGACCTAAAGCTCCTAAACCCTTCATCCAATTTTAAAGTGGATACCCTCAACTGAAAGCTAAAAGTCTGGACTTTATGTCCATCTCCATTATACAACTATAACTTCAATATGTTTTAGTAAACAAGTAATAAAAACAAAATGTGTGTCAGTGTCCAAATATATATGGACCTAATTGTATGTTGCTCCATTCAGTGGCTCTGCAAAAAAAAAAATAGAACATGTTCTATTCTTGTCCGTTTTGCCGGCAAGAATAGGTATAATACGTGGCCCATTCCGTTCTGCAAATTGCGAATGCACATGGCCGGCATCCGTGTTTTGCGGATCTGCAATTTGCGGACAGCAAAACACAGCGCGGTTGTGTGCATGTAGCCTAAGGAGGAGGTAGTTTGGGGCCAGCGGTCACATGATGTGGGATCATGGCATCAGCAAACAGCATCAGACAACTGAACTTCTGGACTACACTGAGTGAGACTTGAAGTGCGAGAATGCAGGCAGATAGGGCAAGCATTTGCATCTAAGGGACATTACAGTTATTAAGATAATTAAAGAAAAATCTTTTTTAGTTCCCAGATAACCACATTAAGACTTGCAATATGTATACATCTACAGTGCTATTCAATTGTAATGTATGTAGAAGGCAAACAAAATCACGGTGTATGAAAAAAAGGGATTATTATGACCAGGTTTTTTTTTTTTAGCAACTTCTACAATTCTAGGTGGGACACCTGAGTCAGAGATATACATTTATATATACACTACTCATTTCACATTACCGTATTTTCCGGCGTATAAGACAACTTTCTAACACTAGAAATTATTTTCAAAAGTCGGGGGTCGTCTTATACGCCGGGTATACTCAGATCCGATGGTATATTCTAACCCCCAGGCGTCCCCATGGTGACGGGGACGCTTGCCTGGGGGTTAGAATATACAGGATCCCGCCGCTTTACAGGAGTACATTTATAAACTGTAATCGGTAACTTTAATCATCGCTCATCTGTTTACTGGGATACCTTTACTAGGATACGGTAACTTTAACTTTTAATCATCCCTCATCTGTTTACTAGGATACCTTACTCTCAGCTCTGGTAATAGCAGGCAGTGCGGGCGGCGCTCACTCACTGATGTCACGTGCCTGCTTCTCTCACTAGGCGGCGCAGGCGCGTGACGTCAGTGAGTGAGCGCCGCCCGCACTGCCTGCTGTTACCGGAGCTGAGAGTAAGGCATCCTAGTAAACAGATGAGCGATGATTAAAGTTAAAGTTACCGTTTACAGTTTATAAATGTACTCCTGTGAGCGTCGGGGAGGGGGATCTGTGGATGGCACTGTTTAGGGGAGGGGGATCTGTGGATGGCACTGTTTAGGGGAAGGGAATCTGTGGATGGCACTGTTTAGGAGAAGGGAATCTGTGGATGGCACTGTTTAGGAGAAGGGAATCTGTGGATGGCACTGTTTAGGGGAAGGGAATCTATGGATGGCACTGTTTAGGGGGGGATCTGTGGATGGCACTGTTTAGGGGGAGGGGGGAGCTGTGGATGGCACTGTTTAGGGGAGGGGGAGCTGTGGATGGCACTGTTTAGGGGAGGGGGAGCTGTGGATGGCACTGTTTAGGGGAGGGGAATCTGTGGATGGCACTGTTTAGGGGGGGATCTGTGGATGGTGCTGTTTAGGGGAGGGGGATCTGTGGATGGCACTGTTTAGGGGAGGGGGATCTGTGGATGGCACTGTCATGGGGTGGATCTGTGGATGACACATATAGCATAAGAAGCTATATAGTGTCATCCATAGATCCCCCCCATAGCAGTGTCATCCACTGATCCCCCTCCCAATAACAGTGCCATCCACAGATCCCAGTCAGTTCCCTGGACTGGCGAAGATTGTCTTGAAGACAGGGAGGGCTGGGCATTCAGGGGTAGTCTTATACGGCGAGTATAGCCCAAAATCTTTATTTTAAATGGAAAAGTTGGGGGTCGTCTTATACGCCCGGTCGTCTTATACGCCGGAAAATACGGTACATCATACAGAAGCTTGTGTTTTACTAGTTATTGCTATTTATAAGTGACAAGAGTTACAGTATATGTTAATACCTATTTCTTACAACATTAATGGAATTTCTATATTTACTTTAGCATAAATTCCTGATAGGGAGACATTGTCAAGTACCATAATTGCATTCCCCTTAGGCATATTGGTGGAATCCAGCATACCGGGAGTATTAAAATAACTCTTCAGATTTTTTAGGAATAACGACAGTATATAAGTACAGTACTTAGAAAAAGATTCTACTTATTAGTGGAGGAAACAAAATCTCCTCCCCCTCAACTCAAATGCTCAAATCATACTCCAGAATTGGAGCTCATCACTGTCCAGCAGCTGAAGGAGCTCATCGCCACAGAACAGTTCTTTTGGAACTGCCCGGAGGACCTACAGCAGTTCCTCTGTGACTGGAAGCCAAAGGGGGCCTCCACAACAGCAGCCCTGGCCGATGAATACACCAACAACAGGACTTCAGAGGCCTGGAAACCTGTCGGCTGGAGAGGGAGTAAGACGCACGCTGCACCTGCTACCACTGCCCCTAGCCCCAAGTGGGCACCAGCCCCTGCTACACTTTCCCCGTCAGTGGGGGAACCCCGACTGTGCCACCTGTGTAAGCAGCCAGGACACTTCAAAGCCATGTGTCCCCAGCGCTCGAGGGACCCGTTCCAGTCATCGACCCGGAAACCGTCCACTGTGCTGTGTGTGGGTGGGGTGGTGGCAGGTCCCTTGACAATTTTCAACCGGTCACCGTGGGCCAGGCCGTGGCCATGGGACTTAGAGACACTAGAGGCGCTGAGAAGACTCTGGTACGTCCTGAACTGGTGGCACCCCATAATTTATTGCCCGGGAGATCCCTTACTGTCTGCGGGATCGGAGGAGTAGAACCGGCGCTGCTGTCGCCAAGGTCTATTTGTACTGGGGCGCCGGTCAGAGAGTAAGGGTGGTGGGGGTATCCCCAAATATCCCTGCCAGTGTTTTGCTGGGGACAGACCTAGGGCGGCTTGTGTCTAAGTACGTGGCCGCTGACACCTCGAGGTCCAATCCCCCAGAATGTGATGTTATATCCACCCCTGTTGATACTGTTATTGTTCATAACATGCCTGTTGATGGGGATGTGGGGGTGGGGGATGTAATGTGTGCCTTTCCCCTCAAGGGGGAGGGGGGCATTCATGCCAGCTGTGCTGAGGCCCCAGGGTGTGGCCAGCAAGCATGCTGGAACCTGTTGTCCTCAGGTGTGGCTACTGAGTGGACAAGCAGGGGGGCAGACAGCTGCAGGGGAGGAGGATGCAAATGAGGTCAGGGCTGTCCCATGAGAGATAGGGCTCCCAGGTAAAGCCTCAGTGCAGGATTCCTTCACAACCAGGATGTCAGAGGGACAGGTTAGTCTGTCTGGACTGGCGACTTGGTCGGAATCCAAGGGGAAGCAGGCACTACCAGTGGTGGCAGCGACCATAGCTGTGTCACGCGCAGTGGGAGTGTTGGGGCCCTAGGGGCCCCTCAGAGATCTGATGGCTTTCCCCCTTCCAACCAAGTGGCTGCCGAGTCAGATGAAGGCCAGGAGACAGGTCCCAGGTACCTGACAGAGGACGTGGCAGTCTTGTCTATTCTGGCCACGTCTCAGGGAACAAGCAACACTGCCTCCCTCGGACTCAGACCTTGAGCGGGTGGTCTAGTCCAAAGCCGGGTCACAGTCCAGCAGGGCTCACCGGAGGAGTGACCTAGGGATCGGCAGTTAGTAGCACTGACAGGGGACGAGGCAGTATCATCTATTCTGACCACGTCAGAATCTCACAGAGATAGGTGGCACGGCGTTCCTTTGGACTCAGACCTCCAGATGGCAGTCTGGGACCAAGGACGGTTGTGTCGGGAAATGGTTCAGCGTGGCCGTGGTATATTATCCGTTCAGGGTGGAGTTTTTGTGGATTGCGCACGAGATTCCGATGACCAGATACCCAGGGGCCGCTAAGACAGTGGCCTGGACAGGAGATGTAGCCACCCCTGGGGCATCGGTCATCGAGTGTGTCGTGCGCTTCCAGGAAAAGGCGCAGGCCTTGTTGTGGATGGTGCATGACAGTATGGGGCAGGCCCAGACCGACCAGAAGCAGGGGTACAGCCAGGAGGCTTGTGAGAGGACCCACAACGTGGGTCAGCAAGCGTGGATCCTGGTCCCAGTACCTCAGGACAGGCTTCAGGCAGCCTGGGAAGGCCTGTACCTCGCGCACCAGCGGCTCAATGCCAGGAAGTACCTGGTCACCCTGGACCACGCCCGAGGAAGGTAGAGGGCCTTCCCCGTGAACCTGATGCAGGTGCATCATGAGCGGGAGGAAAGTGCTCTCCCAGAATGCCACCCCTTCCGGGAACTGTTCACCAACATGTTCGGAAGGACGGTGTCCTCCGAGATGCCGTTGGGCATGGAGTATGCCCCTGCCACTTCTAAGTGGATGGCCAAGCTGCTTAAGAGATTTGAAGGGTATGCGGCCATGTACCAGGAGGTCATTACCATCTTCGGTCTTACATGGGAGGATCCCCAAGAGCATCTGGTGCAGATGCTTGGGCATGTCTGCCAGGCAGGTTTGACCCTTACGCCAGGAAAGTGCCAGCTGGGCATAAGCGAGGGGCCCCGGGCAGGCAGGGAAATTGCCTGGCCATCGCAGGCGCAAACCGGATACATATTTGTGTCCCGGTGGCCACGAGGAACGTACCCATGTTCTTGGTTTGATGGTGGGATGCCAGGGAAGGGAGATATACATATCTCCCCACAGAAACCAACTAACGGTACCATATTTGGACTCTACTTGTAGACGGAACCCAGGCGGATCCATTGGTCCCAGAACCATCTCCCTGTGACCTTCTGGCCTGGAGCTAAAGGGTTTTGTGGGTCATTTGCAGCCAGTCCAGCAGAGGGGGGGCCGGCTACAGGTTAAAAGGCTTGTGCCAACAAGCGGGCGTGTCTTTCTCTGAAGAAGGGTCACATCATCTAATGTGTTTAGGGGGACCCAGGAACTTGCTGAGATCACTGCCCTTCATGTGACTACAGCAAAGAACACACCACAACCGAAAGGAACTTTCATCTTACCCGGTAACTGACTTTTGCTCTACTTAACCCTGTTGTACCCATATAACTTGTATCTGTAACCTCAGACCACTGTATATATTCTCTGTGTATATTGTGTTATATCTAGTGTGCCCTTAAGGTGATTAAATATATAATTTAATCTTGTGCTATCTTGTATCTCGATCACGAATCCCCAAGTCCGTGTTTCGGCCTAGTTATAAGCTACGGCGGTTTCTCACCCTATATAATCCCGTTAGCGGACCAGGCATGAGAAGCTGGTGGCAGATACCCCGGCTGAGACAGTGCTGTTTCACTGCGGCAGTGAAAAAGCTCTCTCAGGTTGTTGTCTCTCTGTGCCGCGTGGACAGGAGGTGTATGTGTAAACTGTCCCAAGCTGACCTTACCTGCTCCTCTGGAGGGCGTAACGTCACGCTTTGGTAACCCGTGACCATACCGCGTCTCATGAGCTCGACGTAGGTGAAGTCAAGCGGGCGCGAGGCGTGGCATTCGTCACACATGCTTTTCCTTATAGATTGTACATACATTTCCACATAGATTGTAAGCTCTTGAAAGCAGGACCCTCACTCCTTGTGTTTTACTTACTTATTACCATGTAATTTTGTGATATCTTTTGATTTGTACATGAACCCTTTGAATTATGAAGCGCTGCGGAATATGGTGGCGATATATACATAAAGACCTATTATTATTATTATTATTACTTGTCCTTCCAACAGTCTAAATGTATTCTGTACTGACTTATTTCACAATGAATATCTGTAGTGGTTGAATACTGGGGTAGATTTATGAAAAATGTCTAAAAGCCACGTGCAATCAATCACGGCCTAGCTTTCACTTTTGAAGATCCCAAAGGAATGAAAGCTGCTTTGTGATTGGTTGTTATAAGCAGCAAAAATAGTTTTCAATAGATTTATATAGCGAGTGTTTTATTCAACATTAGCTGTATAAATCCACCCAAAAAGGAGCTCCCTCTAGTGAACGATATAGGCAGAAAACAAATTATTGCCTTACCCTGTCTTCATCTCCTGAGCTTTTGAGGTTTCTGAAGTGTTCTTCAGGTAAACTATTTCCTGAAATCTTGTGAGGCACTGTAGCCTTTTGCCCAAACCAAAAGCAGTTTACCTTAAAGAAATTAACTTTGAATCCTTTGCTTTTTTTTAAGTGTTTCTTTCAACTATTTGAAACAATGGAGAAGATGCTTTTTTGCCACTTGTCAAAATGTTACCCATTAATCTTCTCAATCTCAATAAAATTATCCAACCCAAAAACTCAGCTGAACTTTGGAGGAGAGTTATAAAAATGGTGTAAATTAGAACTGACTTAGTTGCCCATAGCAAACAATCAAATTCCACCTTTCATTTTACAAAGGAGGTGGAATCTAATTGGTTGCTATGGCCAACTAAGCCAGTTCTACTTTACACCGATTTGATAAATCTCCCCCTTTGTCTTTATGATAATTACTTAACATGACTTAAAGATACATCAAGATCAGCATGAACAATCGAAATGTAGGATCTTCACAACTACATCTGACTCAGAATTATCATGTAGGTATGGTCTTTTTCTTTAATGGTGACCTCATTGGTGTTGTTTTCCATCTGGTTTCCCTACTTTTTTGTAGGGGAATAAATGCCACTCTACTGTTCTTTTTGCCTTAAGCTAGTTTCTGAAATGATAAACATCTGCATAAATGGCTCCATGGCCCATGTCAGATTGAGGTCCAACATTCCGGCAGTCTCTTCTATGTCTCCTGCCTGCACAAGACTTCCGACATGCTCTTCTGCAGTGCGGCACCCGAAGATGCCGTCATGGCTGTCAGGTTTAAATCCACTTCCATCTCTTCGCTCCTGGTATGTCTGCTGATGTCATGTTGATAGCCTCTGCCTGTTACTAAACTTTCACCGCCACTGTCTATACGAAACTACTTCCCGTGTTACTTGTGGGAAAGTCCATCCTTCCTTCCAGGGTGCTTAGGGAGAAGAACACAAAATCCCTTAAGGTGGATTTAGACGAGCAGATACCGGTAATCGCTTAAGCGATCACAGACACCAGCGACTAAATGACCAAACATTGCCCACCCAAATTGGAAATGGTCCTGAAACGTGATTAAATGGAACATGAAACTGTACGGGAGAAGTTAACAAAAATGTGGAAGGAATTACAGAGTAGATTGACAGAAAATCTGATGCAAATGTTTGACAAAAAACTAAATAAAAAGTTGGTGGTTACTCAAGCAGAAGTGAAGAAAAGAAAAAGAGACTAATTCCTAAGAGATAAACAGGACTATGAAACAGGAAGGGTATTTGATTGGAATAAAAAAAAACAACAACAAAGAAAGCGATATCAAAGACGCATTAAGGGTCCATTCACACGTCCAAAATTTGCAGACCCATTCACTTTCAATGGGGCTGGAACGGATGCAAATCCACATTTCCTGGATCCACATCCGTTTTTTCGGGATCCGTTTTTTCGGGATCCGCAATTTCGTTCCTGGAAAAAATAGAACATGTCCTATTCTTGTCCGCAATTGCGGACCAGAAAAGGCATTTTCTATTATAGTGTCTGTGATGTGCGGATCCGCAAATTGCGGATCGCACATTGCAGGTGTCCGTGTTTTGCGGATCCGCAATTTGCGGATCCGCAAAACACTTACGGACGTGTGAATGGACAAGCAGACAAGAATAGGACATGTTCTATTTTTTCCAGGAACGAAATTGCGGATCCCGAAAAAACGGATCCCGAAAAAACGGATGCGGATCCCGAAAAAACGGATGCAGATCCAGGAAATGTCTATTTGCATTCGTTCCAGCCCCATTAAAAGTGAATGGGTCCGCAAATTTCGGAACGAATGCGGACCCAAATTACGGACGTGTGAATGGACCCTAAAAGTAAATACTGGACTACAGATTCAGATTCAAGTGCATCAGATGATCCAATTAACCATAATGAGCAACCCGACCTGGAGTCTAGGAAACACCCTTTAGGAGTAACACAGAAGAAGCCGCCGGAAAGCAAGGACCAGAAAATCAACTCGGAAGAAGAAGCAAGTATCTTGGAGACAGTAAATCCGGTCAAGGGACAGGAATTTAATAAAAGCACTGTTGTGAATCTAACTGACTATGAATTGACGCCGGACTGGATCTCTGTCCTTGAAAAAGGGCTGGGATACAGCCTAGTGGAGCCCTTTGATGATGTGAGCTTTGAGATCGATATGTTCAAATCTGTATGCAAACTCCATTTACACAAGATGTTTAGCAATGTATCCCGAGTAGTGAGCGATAGAAAACAAGGTGAAATACCTGTCAGTATAGGTCCCTTTGGGTTTAATATTACAACTAAATTTAATGAAGAAGAAAGATTGTGTTTTGAGTTGCTTCTCACCGCCGCTTACCGCTGCTCTCAGTAAGGTCTCTCTCATCAGGAGAGGAGAGAGAAGTTCAAATTATGCCCCGAAATTTTTTTTTTTTAAATTTTCATAAATTTTAACTTTTTTTTATAAAGATACGCATATTTTATCGGTAGAATTTTACCACCTAAGTAAAGTACAATATGTGACCAGAATCAATGTCAGAATTACTTTGATGTGCAAAACCATTACAAAGTTATTCTAAGCTAAAATGACACATCAGATTTTCAAAATTTGGCTTGGTCATTAAGGCCCAAACAGGCTTGGTCACTAAGGGGTTAAGAAGAAACTATATCACAAAAATGGGTTACGAAACACAAGCCTTAGAATTAAAGTAAAGACTGTTGGAGAGAGGGTACCCGGAAAAAAAAACCTCAAATTAGCTATGGAGAAAGCTGGTAATATCTCCCAGCAAGATTTGCTAAAGGGGAATAACAAAAGAAAAGGGAATAATAGGGAAGACCAAAAAACATTTGTCTTTTCCTTTAGATACAGTCCGATGGCAGAAAATATACGTAAAATAATACAACGTATTTGGGATATCTTAAAAAGGGATAGTAGCTTAGAAGAGTTCACTAAAAATAGACCGAAAATAACATTCGGAAGAAGTCACACCATAAAAGATATGCTGGTGAGGAGTAGATATGTAGGCTACATAGAGGAAACCAAAAGGAAATTTTAAATGTGGAAACTGTTCCTTCTGTAGGTATTATGCTCAAAATAAAATCCTGCTTTTCGGGGGTATATACCATAAAGTTGATAGCTTCATAAGTTGTAGAAGTACATACATTGTATATCTGGTAATGTGTCAATGCGGAAGTTTTTATGTGGGCAAAACCATTAGATGTACTGTATATATGACTGGTTCAGAGAACATTTGAACTCGATAAAATCTGGTAGAGGATGCCCATGATTGATAAATCACGTAAGGGAAGCGCATAGGGGAAACATAAACTGTCTGAGTTTTTCAGGTATTCAATATGTACCCCCTCCACCACAAGGTGGTGACAGACACCGCCTGCTGTTGCAAAAAGAGGCGACATGGATTATTCAAACAAAAGCTTTAGGTCCATTAGGCTTAAATGACCTTAGCGTTTTCCTCTAAAAATAATGAATATCTAGGATAGCGCTTGTTTTTAAATGTGAGATACACATATGTTACATATGCTGCATTGCGATAAATCAGTATATTATTTGATTACCATTGATATTCTGCAGAGCAGAATATAAAGTGAGCACCTGTGGGACATGACTACGTCAGTCGCCAGAAGAAGCGCAACTGCGCAAAACGACCATCGCCTTTGACTGCAGGAAAGTTTGTCGCTGCATCTCCCATAGACGGGAACGAGCCTCCCTAGCATTGCGGGTGATAGACCCACACAAAGTAGCAAGTATGTGTGAAGTGAAAAAAAAGGATACATGGTTTTCAACATTTTTCATTAATATAAATCTGAAAAGTGTGGCGTGCATTTGTATGGAGCCCCTGTTCTCTAATAGCCCTAAATAAAATCCAGTGTGACCAACTGCCTTCAGAAGTCCCCTAACTACTATATAGAGTCCACCTGTGTGTAATTTTTTATCAGTATAACTACAGCTATTCTGTGAAGGCCTCAGAGGTTTGTTAGAGAACATTAATGATCAAACAGCATGAAAACCAAGGAACACACCAGACAGGTCAGGGATAAAGTTGTGGAGAAGTAAAAAGCAGGGTTAGATTACAAAAAATATGCCTTAGGCTCTGAACATCTCACAGAGCACTGTTCAAACCATTATCCGAATATGAAAGGAGGATGGCACAACTGCAAACATACCAAGACGTGGCATCCATCTAAACTGACAGCCCAGGCAAGGAGAGCACTATTTAGAGAAGCAATCAAGAGGCCCATGGTCACTCTGGAGGAGCTGCAGAGATCGACAGTCAGGTGGGAGAATCTGTCCACAAGGCAACTATTATTCATGTACTCCACAAATCTGACCTTTATGGAAAAGTGGCAAGAATAAAGCAGTGGAGGTCACTGTTATAGGGGGCAGGAACCAGTGGAGATCATAGTTAAGGCAGTCGGGGTGCTGTGGAGGTGAATGTTAAGTGGGTGGATGCTATGGAGGTCAGTGTTAAGAGGGTGGGGTGCTGTTAAGGTTACTGTTAAGGGGTCGAAGCTGGGGCGGGATGCTGTGGAGGTCACTGTTAAATGAGAGGGGTGCTGTGGAGGTCATTGTTAAAGAGGGGGTGCTTTGGAGGTCACAGTTAAGGGGGCAGGGTGCTGTGGAAGTCAATTTTTAGTTCAGGGAATTAAGTTACAAGATAATTCAAGCTCTTTAAGCAAAATCAGAACACAAGGAAGCCACACGGGTGCCACATGAGTCCTCTTGGCCCTGAAACATACTTGTGTGCTTCAAGATACAGAGAGAGCTGATTCTTTTACAACAATATTACTGTTCATGGTTTGACCATACAAAGTGTTTTAAAAGCTTTCTTTACAACGTTACATAAAGGAATATTGAATCTCAAGGCAGTTTCCACATTTGTTGAACATCAAACACATGTCCAACCTCATCAGATCAAGTTCTCTACCCTGAGGGAGATTAACCATGACGGAAATGAGAAAAAGCTGAGATCATTTCTTTATCAGAAATGCCATACCAGGATAGACACAACAATATGTCCCTTAAGACATGGTCATTCTCAATATTACAATGACTTGACATTGAACAGAAGCCTTTTGTATCATCAGGACACAAACTTTTTTTTTTTTCCTGTTTGCTATTTTATTTAAAACAGAGTTCTATAAGAAACATATTCTAGAACTATCTGGTAAACTAGAAGACATGTAAGTTACCATGGCTTGTCTAAATATTGTAGACATTGTGCCATAAACAGAACAGAAAAAATAGGGGAGATTTACATGTCATAATGCACCAGAATTATGATGCAATTCACATCCAAAAACTGACATACATGCTTTATACCACATTTATTATCCTGTTCTGGACACTTTTTTAACCTTTTTACGATGCTTCCGACAAGGGGGTGTGACTTAGCAGTTAGGGGCATGGTTTCATGGGAAGGGGCATGGCCTAAATGTAACATTGTGCGCCAAAAACGGTGGAAAAATTTAGATGCCTTTTTGCACTAAATTAAGCCAACAAATAGGTGGTGTAAACTTAGAAAGAACAGTCAATTGTTGTTCCAGATTTATCGTCCAGCATCAGTGACTATTATAAACCTAGCGGTTTATAGTAGCACTCCCATGAATATATATTTTTTCTCTGACCTGTTAGAAAGGTCCATGATGTAAATGGTAGCAAAGGTAATTTTCTTACCAGAGACTGTATTTGTGAGTTATAACTTCCCTTCTGATCCTTAGCTGTGTCATGTGACCAACACTCTGATTTCCAACTGACACAGGACAGGAAATTAGTTACTTCTCTATTTATGTCTGTGAGACTGACATTGAGGCTCCCATAGGAATACATAAAGAAACTGGCTTCCTGTCCACACATAAGATGCTGTGTTATTTGGACAGTCAGAGTGTTGGTCACATGACAGCTGAGGATCAGAAGGGAGGTTATAACTCACATATACAGTCACTGGTAATAAGATTACCTTTGCTACATCATGTACCTTTCTAACAGGTCTAAAAAAAATTTTTGAGGCAGTGCTTCTTTAAGCATGTTTCTAAGATTACACTGTTCTGCCTCCAGCAGAGAGAAATTTAATTCAGTTCAGGTCTATTTCATTTCTAATTCATTCTGCTGCAATTTCTGTATTCCTGTAGTTATTAGTTAGCTAACAGCACCATCTAGCGATGGTAAAAATGTATTGCACCTTGTTTCTTGATAATAAAGATTATTGCTTTGTGGGAGGTGCTAGGCATTGTGGGTAGTGCAAGGCATTCCAGAAAAGGAGAAGCCCCAGTCTTCAGTCTACATACAGACTACAGGACATCAGCAGAGCTGTTCCATGCAGTTCTCCTTCTTAAACTCCACCATCTTTGTGCAAGTATATCTGGTGAGTGACATCCACCTTCGTTTCAGGGACAGTATGTTAGGCAGAGATGTTTAGCTAGGTATAAGTGTCACTTAGTGAGTTATTTCTGTTAGCTAGACATGCAGTTCTATGTGTAGGTAGCCATTTTGGACATATGCTTTCTCTGTCAATGTATTACTGTACATGCTACTCTATATGTTTTATTTACACAAGCCATTAGTATTTTTATAGTTTTAACAATTCACAATCCTGTTGACCAATAAACAAGTTAGACTACAGAAAACAGTCCTCTTATTTGGAAGACAGGAATGGTTTATACAGAATGTTCGACTGCACACTGTGTGAACGTGTATGAAGACAGAACATTACGCTGTCTTACTTTTAGACAATATTAGTAAATGTGGGAAAATGACATGGATTGTTGATACTGCTCCATCATAAAATTAGTTAGAATGGGGGAAAAAAATGCAATAAATTAAAAATCATGCTATTGTAAATAAATGTATTTTTATATAGGAGGTAATCCCTGTAGTAAATTAAAATGTACATCCTGTTTAATAGTCAGAAACCCCTCCAAGAATATAGCTAGGATGGGCGCTTGAAACTTGTAAGAGTGCATTCACATGACCATGTGTATTTTGCGAGCCGCAAAAAATACAGATGATGTCCATGTGATGTCCGTGTTGCATCCATTTTTTGTGCACTCATGTAACTATGCCTATTCTTGTCCGTAAAACAGACAAGTATACGACATCTTCTATGTTCTTTACGGGACTGAGGAATGGACATACGGATGCGGACCGCGCAATTTTATGTGGCCCCCATGAAATGAATGTGTCCGCATCCGATCCGCAAAAAATGCATATCGGATGCGAAGCAAAAATACTTGTGAATGAGACCTTTAATGTGAATGTATGTTTGTAGGGGGGCATGCTATATTGCTTCTGTTCAGGCTGATGGGATGTGATGAACCTTGTGTTCAGTCAGCCTGACAGGATTTTGGCAGCATGGGCCTTGAGTGCAGCTCAGTAGGTGATTGTGGAACAGCACTAAATCTCTCCTAATCTATTCGTCAATCATCTGATGCTTTAGCTTTAGTGCACGCCTCCAAAATGCTGTCAGGCTGAATAAGCACAACGTTCAGATACTGTCATCTGAACAGCCATGTGTTAAAGAGGTTGTCCGATGATTAATGTAAAAAAAAAAGAAAACGAGGCATCATATAGTCCATGACAATCTCTAATAAAGTTAGAACCAGCCCTGTACCTCACAAGGATGCACATATATCTCAATTCATTGCTTGAATTGTTCTGCTAGATTTATTTCAGGCTAGCAGCTCAGGGGGTATGTCCTTTCTCAGGGGTGTGTCCTTTCAGCTGCACTTCTCTCCCTGTAACTGTCACAGTTTCTAACAGAAAATACAGTTAATGTCAGTTGAATGACAGAACTGAGCATATGTGTCCACCTCAGTGAAAGGGACAGAGGAGTAAGAAAAAGAACAATCAGCAGGTGAGAACGTGGGAGAACGGAGGCTCTAGGAGCAGGAACAACGACCCCCCCGCTCCTAGAGGCGAATTAGCATATTATAAAAGTTATATTTCTGGAGTAACGGGGGCATAGATAAAAGTAGGAATAGGCTAGTTAGGTTTAGCTGACATTAGCACATCGCTAATGTTAGCTAGTTTAATAGGGTTAATTCTGGTGACAGAAACCCTTTAAATAAACTAAATTACTGCTTTTTTAGAACTGAGAAGTCACTGAAGAAGAATGAAATGACTCATCTTATTAAACCTATCAATCACTACCTAAATTACTCTTCCCCCTCAATCTCTGAATGATTAGAAATAAAATCTATTGCAAGGTGCGTCCAAGGTTTTGTCCAGATATTGAAACTATCAGTGAACATCTGCTTGGAATAACTGACGTATTGTCTTTAGCTCTGATCTGAAGCACTAGCAGGCGTACCAGGACAAAGGATAATGATAACTTATGACCTAGCTCAGACTTGCACATTTTCCTAAGCGTGTAGTATTATGGTTTCTTTTGTGAATTTGTGGTTTTTTTTTCCTGATTTTGGGAGTACATTGTTTAAATTCCTTGTCACTAATTGGGACATTAAAATACCAGTTTTAACGATTTTGTTAAGCTGGAATTTTTGTAGCATCATAAACCTTATTCTAGAAAAGTCATTAACTTTATTATAGATTTGTGTAATCGCTAGATAGCATTGCTTTGAAATACAAAACCATTTGTTGCGTCTTTTGTAAACAGTGCATGTTCATATTATTTGTAACTGAGTATCTTGTCAAGGATACAGCATAAAAGCCAAGTCATAATAAATGGCAAAAATCCATGCTCATACTATAACACAAGGAGTAATGGAAACGGATTTATCAGCTGCTCCTCTAACAAACGCAAATACAGCAGTGTGCCATTTACCCAGCTGAAAAAGACATCCACTTTGCAACTGAAGAACACACATTATTCATCTTTACTAGCACATCTGTTTGCTAATTTATCATGTGTGAGCTCAGGTGTGGTGCTTTATAGTGCTTTTTTTGTCACCTTTCATATTTATGCAAGCAGTCTAGGGGCATTTCCATTTCCTTTGGTTCATAAAGAACTTGGTTTTAGTCTTTCAGTGGATTATAAATGGTCTAGATTTTAAGATATAACAAGCCACTAAATACCTAAATAGATTTGTTTCAAATGTTATAATTTATTCTTATATTTATGTCTTCAAGGGTTTTTGTTATAATTTAGTATGAAGATAAATTCTCAAGTACTGAATATTTACTACAGTGCTTACATTACAATATGATTACTGTGTCGTTTTGCAATAGTCCACAGTGAGACTAAAAGACTTTACGAATGTGACCGATCACTCCTCCATTGGGTAATGCGTATAAACGATCCAAGTATCCACCAGCAGACTAAGGACTGTATTACACCAACAGATTATCTGACCAATATCTGTCCAATTAGACCAATAGTTTGTGTGTATAATAAAAGATCTCTGTGTGTAAACGGCCATCTGACCAATCATTGGTCAGAAAATCTGTCAGATAATCTGTTGGTGTAATACAGAATAAAGACTTCTTTCACATTTGTGACACAGCCCTCCTGTAGGCTGTTGCGCATAGAATGCTCAGAATCGTCCAGACAAAAACCGTTGTGTGCAGCGTTTTTGATTCCATATTTGCCAGATAGTGGGTTGATCTCTGCCAGAACAACCTACCAGGTAGCTGTGCTGCAAATGTGAAACAAGCCTAAACTGGCACATCAGGGAGACAGTTTACAAAAAAAGACACAACTCGATCTGCACTCATTCACCATGAATGAGTGGAGCATCAGAGTTTTTCACGCTCCAAAGCTCCCCCTTGCCCTGCGCTGAATCGTGCTGGGCAAGGGAATTTTCTTGAGTTCCATTGACATACCAAGCTCTCAATGGGTAGGCTAGGCGGACGGGGCCGGAGCGTGACTGAGTGAGTGACGTGTGCTGCCGGCCTGCCCGCTGCGTGCATAGTGAGTACTGCTTACAGCAGGGGCGTACATAGAAATCCTTGGGCCCCATAGCAAGAATCTTAATGGGGCCCCACTAACTCCGTCCACTGGCCCATCCCACCACCTGCCCTGGCTTCTCCCCTGCCATACCCCCAGCAGTTGCAGCCGTGTAGACATTAGGAGCTACTTTCACACTTGCGTTTCTATTTTCCGGTATTGAGATCCGTCATAGGGTCTCAATACCGGGAAAAAAACCGCTTTTGATTGTCCCCATTCATTGTCTGAGGGCACTGTCCACTATAAGCAGCACACAGGGGGTGCTATGGTGGTGCTGGCATAATAGTATACCAGTGCCACCATAGCCCCCCTTGCCTTATGACCTGTCAGAACCTCCTAATGCATACCTCAGCTGCTGCAGAACATATAAAGCTTCGTTCACATCTGTGTTGGGGCCTCATTCGTGGATCAGGTCATAAATGCTGGACACAATTTTATAGCCTGGAAGATGGAAACCTGACAGATCTCATCATGGTCAGCGGGATCCGTCAGGTGTTGTCGTCCATGAAGTGCCAGATCCGGAACTGCGGTGATTTTCGTTGTTGTGCTCCTATGACGGTAGAACAGCGACCGTCACCAGCACAGAAGTGAACAAGTAATACACACCTCAGCTGCTGCAGAACATTATAATAGTGACAAGGGAACTACAAGTCTCATCATCACCAGATTATTATTGGAAATTAGGGAGCAACACAGGGAGAGGTGAAAGTGGAGAGAACTACAACTCCCAGCATGTCCAGGCTGTTATGATCAGATACAAGTAGATATTACACAGTATAAGGCCGGGTTCATATCACCGTTTAGTTTTCAGTTCTTCTGATCCGTCAGATAAACAGAAAAATAAAGAAAAAAAAATGATCCTGTATTTCAAGCATCAGTTCTGCACATTTGGCATCCGTTTATGCCATTTCTGTCGGAGATCCGTTATTTTAGACAGAAAAAAGTCCTGCATGCAAAACGGAAAACTAAACTGTGATGAGAATCCAGCCTAAGAAAAGAGAACTACAACTCTCAGCATGTCCAGATTATAGGACATCATCTAGTTGTACCAGGTAAGAGCTTTAAAAAGAAATAACTATAACCCCCAGTATGGCCAGACTTATTATGGGTCATCAGTATACATTCCAAAGAGGGGGTATAAGAGGAGAGAACTACAACTCCCAGCATTACCAGCCTGTACTAGGGCATACGTTTAAATTACATTGAGAAACATATAATACGACAAAACTACAACTCCCAGCTTTTCTAGGATGTTATGTTATCCCAGAACACCACTAACCTCTCCTTCAGGCACCACACAGAAGCTCCGCCCCCTCACAGTGATATGCCACAGGTCTTTCACCAATCCTCTGCACTGGTCACATGATGATGATGACATCACCAAAGGTCCTTTAGACTTCTGCTGCTCTGCTATTCATTGGCTTCCTGCACTGGTCACATGGTTGATGACATCACCAAAGGTCCTTTAGACTTCTGCTGCTCTGCTATTCATTGGCTTCCTGCACTGGTCACATGGTTGATGACATCACCAAAGGTCCTTTAGACTTCTGCTGCTCTGCTATTCATTGGCTTCCTGCACTGGTCACATGGTTGATGACATCACCAAAGGTCCTTCGCCACCTCTTACTTTCTCAGGTAGCCATACAAGTGTAATTAGTGGGCGGGGCCTATCCTCCACTGCGGGCCCCCTTCCCCCAGGGGCCCCATAGCAGCTGCGTGGTCTGCCTCTATTGGAGGTACGCCACTGGCTTACAGATAAGTGATAACTGGTAGATTAGCAAAGCAGTACTGCTAGGGGCTGCTGCATACCCTGTACATGTGATGGCTGCTCTGACCGGGGCCCAATGTAATGGGGTCAGATCCCCCCATAACAGTGTCATTCACAGATCTGGAGTGGCCAGGTACGGGTGGATAATATATGGTATTGCCAGAGTGGTATAATGGCCTATAATGTCTCTGTAGTGTTGTGGTAGTTGTGTCACGGTCTCTCGATGTCGGCCAGACTCCTGGCTTCTGGCTCACTTGCAATAAATTTGAGTGTAGTGATGGCAGGAGTAATAGAGAAACTATGCAGAATAAATGATGTCCAGACCTTTAGATGAAGTTGCTTTACTTGAAATAACTTGCATCCAAGCAGTATACAGCTTTGGTCTCTTGGTCCCAGCAGGTTTTGGCAATGATTGGCAGGAATGAGTAATTCTGCTTTAAATGTGGAGCTTGCAACTTCTGCTGTGTGGGGACAGTCTAGCTGAGGAGGAATAGGCTTCTCCTAGGACTCTGGACTTTTCTCACAAATGGATTCTCAGGGGATGCTTTCTTCCTGGAACTCTGGAGTTTGCCTGTAGTTTCTGCTTTCCTCATCCAGCAGAGCTGAAGGTGCTCAGACGGTATATGGCCAAGTCTTAGCTGAGACTAGGTCCTTGCTGTCTTCCCTAAGAAGGGGAATTCCACACACTCACACCCTACCCCTAGCAGGGGTTGGGCTACACTCTAACTTCCTTCTCCACCCATGCTGCAGGATGTGGGACCAGCCCACCTCTCCACAGAGGGGGAGCTAAGCTGGAATAAACCATTCCAGCTCAGATACACTAAACTGTAACTTGTACCTGCCAATAAATTGCTGCCACCTACTGATAACCAGGCTAATTACATGAACAATTGCTTTTAACATAGATTTATATGCACATTTGTGAAGGACATAATGTAAATTATACCTGATGACAGTATAAAGGCTCTTAGGAGATAGTAGCGGGGTAGAGGAGTGTAGTATCACAACTCTGGGGTGTTACAGATCCCCATAACAGTGTCCTCCACAGATCCCCATAACAGTGTCCTCCACAGATCCCCCTATAAGTGTCCTTCACAGATCCCCATAACAGTGTCCTCCACAGATCCCCCTATAACAGTGCATCATCCACAGATCCCCCGATAACAGTGCGTCATCTACAGATCCCTCATTAGTGTGATCCACAGATCCGCCATAACAGTGCTCCATCCACAGACCCCTATTAGTTCAAAACCCACCAAAAGCACACCATTTGGATCAAAATATTTTATTTTCTTAATTTCCTCTTCAAAAACCTAGATGCATCTTAACATCAGGTGTGTCTTATAAAGTGAAAAATACAGTATTTTAATGTGCTTAGTAACTATTAAAGGGGTTATCCGATATCTAAAATATCCCCCCCAATGCCTGGGCCCCTTGTATGGATTATACTTACCTGCTCCCCAGTACCCGCGTCGCTCTGGATCCCTGCATGGCTGCCACTGCATCTTCCTGTTGCTTGGGTCAAAACACCCAGCAACGGGAAGAGCATCCAATAGCAGGCTGCAACGGAGAAAGGCAGCGGCGGCCGTGCAAGGATCCGGAGCGAAGCGGGTGTCGGGGACCACGTAAGTATAATCTATACAAGGGGCCCAGGCCCTGGGGGGGGGGGGGATATTTTAGATATTGGATAACTCCTTTAAAGCTTGTTTTTTTTACATAAAACAGACAAATGAAAAAACTTTACCAGAAAGTACAAAAATTCTTTAGTGCAATGAAGCACTTCTCCACTCCACTGCTATTGAACTTGAAACTGTATTTTTACTAGGCCTACCTCCTATTGCCCACCTACTACCACACTTCACCCAGATGCCATGTGAGGACCAAACAGGACCATTTTTTGCCAGGCCCTGAGAAATTAAATTAAGATGACATGTTTCTGTGTTTCCATTGCCTTGGATTTTTGTTGTTTGGGGTATTTGCAGGTGTTGATGGTGGAACCCTAAACCTTGTATTCGCAAGAATGAGTTTCAAGTGGTGTTAAATCCGAAAGAATGACATTTAGAGAAAGGTCCAAGGTCAGATGGGCTGTCTGCAGATTATTAGAAAAAATGAATGCTCTCTAGTTTCACAGACAGCCAGCAAGGTTTCTATAGAAGCAATATTAAGACATTTTGCAAAAGGACAGTCATGTGATTCTGTTTAATGAAGTAGTCATGTTCTTACATAGGAATTTGCACATTTGTCCCTAGGATGCTTGGGTAATCCACAGGCCGGGCTTGCACAGGTGTATATCAGTTTGGCCTTTCTAACCTTTAGAGAAACATAAATAATTACTTGTCACTTATGAATGGGAAGGTTTCAGCAATTTCGCCCAGCATTCTTCCTATATCCATTTCAATTGTGTCTTTTACTATCATGTAATGAATCTTGTTTAATCATTAGCTGAGTGTTTGCTTAATATTATTTGGGAATAGAAGGCAGTATGTGATCCTAGAAGATTAATTTTGTCACACACAAAAAAACTTTTGACTTAACTCTGGTTAAATATGTACACAGGTATATAATTCTGATTGTTTCTTCAAGCAACACAAAAAGGTTTATCAATTTATTTTAGATCATTCAATAAAATCAATAAAAGGCTTTTTTTGTGAAAAGATTTAACACCATTGAAGCACTGGAGAGAAGCAAAACACACCTACGACCAGTGGTGTAGCTATAGGGGTCGCAATTGCAATCAGGGCCCTAAGCCAGGGGGCCCACAGGGCCCCCTTGTCAGTGGTGCACTGCCAATTACCACATCTTTCACTTTATAAGACACAGTGCGTCTTATACAGCGACGCAGTGTCAGGACGCAGTACATGCACTATGACCTGGTATTGTACGCAGTCAGGTCACAGTACTGTGCGGGCCCGGAGAAGACCAGTGAGCTAGGATTGAAAGAGAAAACGCTGAATGTAGGGAGTAGGGCTGAAGCTGGAGAGGTAAGTTAATTTATTTATTTAGAGCCTGATCTGAGGTCTGATATGGGGGTCTGAGGATCTGATATGGGGGTCTGAGCATCTGATATGGGGGTTTGATCTGAGGTCTCATATGGAAACTCATCTGAGGTTTCATATGGGGGTCTGAGGATCTGATATGGGGTCTAAGAATCTGATAAGAGGGTCTGAGGATCTGATATGGGGGTCTGAGGATCTGATATGGGGGTCTGCGGGTCTGATAAGAGGGTCTGAGGAACTGATATGAAGGTCTGATCTGAGATCTGATATGGAGGTTTGAGGACCTAATATGGGGGTCTGAGGATCTGATAAGGGGGTCTGAAGATCTGCTATGGGGTCTGATCTGAAATCTGATATGAGGGTCTGATCTGAGGATCTGATATCAGGGTCTGACATGGAGATCTAAAGGGAGTCTGATATGGGAGTCTAACATGGAGGTCTGATGGGGGTCTCATCTGAGGTTTGATATGAGGTCTAAGGACCTGATATAGGGGTCTGAGGATCTGATATTGGGGTCCAATTTGAGGATCTGATATGGGGGTCTGTTTTGAGGATCTGATATGGGGGTCTGATCTGAGGTCTGATATGGTTGTTTGATCTGAGGATCTGATATTGGGGTCTAATTTGAGGTCTGATCTGATATGGGGGTCTGAGGATCTGATATGGGGGTCTATTTTGAGGATCTGATATGGGGTTCTGATCTGAGATCTGATATGGAGGTCTGATCTGAGGTCTGGTATGGGTTATGATCAGAGGATCTGATATGGGGGTCTGATATGGGGTCCTGATTTGAGGTCTGATATGGGGGTCTGATTTGAGGTCTGATATGGGAGTCTGATTTGGGGTCTAACATGGAGGTCTGTTCTGATATGGGGTTCTGAGGATCTGATATGGGGGGTCCAATTTGAGGATCTGATGTGGGGGTTTGATTTGAGGACCTGATGTGGGAGGATGATGGAAAAGTAGGAAACTAAGATGTCTGTTTGTCAAACTCTGCATAGACAAGAAATGGCTGAAAGAAACCATCATGGCGATCTGGTCTGAATGGAGAAGATGAGGAAAGAGATCGTCTACATCAGAGAAGACGTGACTGGATGTAAGAGTTAATGTGGCGCTGTATTACCCTGTATGTTTTGTTTTCCAAGTATGTAATGTTTTCCAAGTATGTCTTTAACAGTAGGGCTGGAGGGAAGGTGTTAGGTTGAGAATTTCGCAGGGGGGGCTTTCAATTTTTGCCTCACGCAGCAGAAAGGCTAGGTGCACCCCTGCCCCTTGCCACAAAACACTGAGGTAAGGAGGGCCCAAGCTGAGCTCTTGCACCAGTGCCCATGAGCCTTTAGCTACTCCTCTGCCTATGACACTGGGTCAAGTTAGTCAGGACCAACCTCTATATTAAAAAGTCAATGGACTTGTAACAGTGGACAATAGAATACTGTCTACTTGAGATGAATCTAACCAAGTTGTCACAAAATAACAGTATAGCACTAAGGCTGGTTTCACACGGGCGTTGCGGGAAAATGTGCGGGTGCGTTGTGGGAACACCCGCGATTTTTCCGCGCGAGTGCAAAACATTGGAATGCGTTTTGCACGCGCGTGAGAAAAATCGCGCATGTTTGGTACCCAAACCCGAACTTCTTCACAGAAGTTCGGGCTTGGGATCGGTGTTCTGTAGATTGTATTATTTTCCCTTATAACATGGTTATAAGGGAAAATAATAGCATTCTGAATACAGAATGCAAAGTAAAACAGCGCTGGAGGGGTTAAAAAAATAAAATAAAAAATTTAACTCACCTTAGTCCACTTGATCGCGGCCCGGCATCTCCTTCTGTCTCCTTTGTTGAATAGGACCTGTGGTGAGCATTAAATACAGTTACAGGACCTTTGATGACGTCACTCCGGTCATCACATGATCCATCACAATGGTAAAAGATCATGTGACGTACCATGTGATGACCGGAGTGACGTCATCAAAGGTCCTGTAACTGTACTTAATGCTCACCACAGGTCCTATTCAACAAAGGAGACAGAAGGAGATGCCGGCTACGCGATCAAGTGGACTAAGGTGAGTTAAATTATTTTTTTTAAAAATTTAACCCCTCCAGCGCTGTTTTACTTTGCATTCTGTATTCAGAATGCTATTATTTTCCCTTATAGCCATGTTATAAGGGAAAATAATAATGATCGGGTTTCCATCCCGATCGTCTCCTAGCAACCGTGCGTGAAAATCGTGGCGTTCATGGATCATCTGAATTCAGCATGTGAAGGTCTACAGTTTACAATGACATGCGATAGAGATAAAGTCAGCTTTTTGGATACATTGGTTAAAAAAAAACAGGAAGGTCAATTATCCACTGAACTCTATAGGAAGGAAACGGATCGAAACAGTATTTTGCATTGCTCGAGTGCACACCCCCCTTCCTTAAAAAGGTCTATACCTAAATCTCAGTATCAGCGGGTAAGGTGGATTGTTACGGATCCGCTCTTACAAGATCAGAGGCTGGGGGAAATGACTACTAGATTCAGAGAAAGAGGATATCCCTTAGATGTATTATTAACAGTGGTGCTTGTCAAGTGAGGGTTAAACATAAGAAAAAGGATGATGCTAGGATAGCATTTGTCCATAAATTTCACCCCTTTAATGCATACATTGACAATATTGTAAGAAAACACTGGCATTTATTGGGTAAGGCCTATCCAGAGGTCTCAGAATTTAAAAGTTTACCCCTGATCTGCAATAGGAAGAACCCCAGTTATAGGGATATGCTAGTGAAAGCGGATATAGGGGGCACTAAACATCGGTTGCGTCAAAGTGTATTATCAACACCACGTAAAGGTACGTTCCCCTGCCTGCATTTTCTCCAATGTTCACACATCATAAAGGGCCCTACATTTTATCATCCACACACCGGGAATCCGTTTGAAGTAAAAGGTTTTTTTACATGTGAGTCTTCAAATGTTGTTTATCTGATTAAATGCCCTTGTGGTCTGTTGTACATTGGTCAGACAATGCAGGCAGTGAGGGACAGAATTAACAAGTATAAATCGTCCATTAGAACTAAAAACGTATTATTACCTATCCCAAGCCACTTTGAAAAGTGCAGACATTCTATTGCCCAACTGAAATTTCAGGTTATAGAGCCGGTGATTAGACCACGGAGGGGGGGTGACATTAATAAGATGTTGCTACGGAGGGAAGACTTTTGGATCCATACATTGGACACATTGCACCCTAGAGGCCTCAATAGGGAATATGAGGTTATGTATCTGTAATAGAATAATTTTGTTATATATTTATAATATATCTGTTGTTTATTTCTCAGGTATTGAAAATTTGAACGTTATACAAGAGTATTATCTACAAATGTAAGATGAAATATCTATCTAGATGCTTTTTTTCTCTGCTTTGGCTTGTTTATTATTAAATTGATTACACCTGTAACTTTGTGGCCATTCCCTCTATGGGATGGACTTTAGCTCCTGTGGGCGGTGACTGTAGAGCATATATAGTCTGTTAAGATTGTATTTGGACTACCTGTTGATGAAGGCACATTGCCGAAACCTGGTCCTGGTCTTTTCATTTATGGAATAAAAGACATCTGATTCACATTAAGACGCGACTGCTGGGATCCTTTGTTCATATCACTGTGGATTGACGTCCTCTCCCGTGCAGCGTGCATTTGAGTGAGTGCTGGTTTCTCCATATCAAAATTTGAATTTTTTGGAACCGTGCACCGCCATCTCCAAATGAGTTCTGCGGCTTTTACATTGAGCTTTGATACTGCTGAAGCAGACAGGATCCTCTCACAGGTAACATCAACATCGGAATTTCTTAATATTCCTACAAGCGAATTGAAAAAACGTCATTTAGAAAGAGAACTTAGAAGATTGACCTCTTATGAACTTCATGCGGCCACACTAGCCAAATACTATGAAGTGAATAGAATTCCAAGAGGTCTCAGAGTGCATTTGTGTCCAACCTTCTTTGCTGAGGACAGTGAATATTGCAAGGACTTTGAACGTATCATTAATAAATGTTCATATGACTTGATTTTACTCACGATTAATCGCATTCAAAAGGCGATTGGTGACATCACTGAGCAAGTAGCAACTACGGAGCAACAGTTGCGAGATTCATTAACCTCTGAGGAATTTGAAAAATTAAAAGAAACTGTCGACGCTCACATTGCAACTTATAAAAGAGAGACAGAAGATAGGAAACGATCCAAATTCCTACGAGATTGCGAGGATTATCACCTGAACAAGGTTTACAGATGGCAGGACACGTCATTTCGCCAGCGATCAGGTTTCAGAAGACCCGCGAGATCAGGATCTTTCACGTCAAGCTCTGGCAACGAATCAACAGGCGCACGCGAGATGCGCTTTTTTCAGAAAGGCAGACTGCATCCGCGCGGCGGAGGAGGCACAGGCGAGCAGGCCGCAAACATCGCCGGCATCGTATCGGAGACGGGACCGCATCAAGTACAGACTCGGTCTCGGGTAAGAGTCAATCTTTGATTATAAATTTATCGTCCCGATGTCTCAATAGCCAGCAAGTTGAAGCATTGCAAAAAGGCCTGTCGTTTAGTCCCTCACCCAGATTTGACAGTTTTCAAATGGACATACAGTCATGTGAAAAAATTAGGACACCCTTTGAAAGCATGTGGTTTTTTGTAACATTTTTAATAAATGGTTATTTCATCTCCGTTTCAACAATACAGAGAGATTAAAGTAATCCAACTAAACAAAGAAAACTGAAGAAAAGTCTTTTCAAGATCTTCTGTAAATGTCATTCTACAAAAATGCCTATTCTAACTGAGGAAAAAGATAGGACACCCTCACATGTATTCCCTCTTAAATTGGCTCAGATCTCACACAGGTATATCACACCAGGTGCACATAATTAGTAGATCGTTACTCTGCATGTTGAATGAGGCTTGCCCTATTTAAACCTCAGACATTTAGTTTGGTGTGCTCCTGACTGTTGAAGTGAGAGTGAGCACCATGGTGAGAGCAAAAGAGCTGTCAGAGGACTTCAGAAAAAAGATTGTAGCAGCCTATGAGTCTGGGAAGGGATTTAAAAAGATCTCAAAAGATTTTGAAATCAGCCATTCCACTGTCCGGAAGATAGTCTACAAGTGGAGGGCTTTCAAAACAACTGCCAACATGCCCAGGACTGGTCGCCCCAGCAAGTTCACCCCAAGAGCAGACCGCAAGATGCTAAAAGAGGTATCCAAAAACCCTAAAGTGTCATCTCGAGAACTACAGCAGGCTCTGGCTACTGTTGATGTAGAAGTACATGCCTCTACAATCAGAAAGAGACTGTACAAGTTTAACTTGCTTGGGAGGTGTGCAAGGAGGAAACCTTTGCTTTCCAAGAGAAACATCGAGGCCAGACTGACATTTGCCAGCGATAAAGTTGACAAAGACCAGGACTTCTGGAATAATGTTCTTTGGACAGATGAGTCCAAAATTGAATTATTTGGACACAACAGCAGAGGACATGTTTGGCGTAAACCAAACACAGCATTCCAAGAAAAGAACCTCATACCAACTGTGAAGCATGGAGGTGGAAGTGTCATGGTTTGGGGCTGCTTTGCTGCAGCAGGACCTGGTCAGCTCACCATCATAGAATCCACGATGAATTCTACTGTGTATCAGAAGGTGCTTGAAGAACATGTGAGACCATCAGTTAGAAAATTAAAGCTGAAGCGGAACTGGACCATGCAACATGACAATGACCCAAAACATACTAGTAAATCAACCAAAGATTGGCTGAAAAAGAAGAAATGGAGAGTCCTGGAATGGCCAAGTCAAAGTCCAGATTTGAATCCCATTGAGATGCTGTGGGGTGACTTGGAAAGGGCTGTACGTGCAAGAAACCCCTCAAACATCTCACAGCTGAAAAAGTTCTGCATTGAGGAGTGGGGTAAAATTTCCTCAGACCGATGTCGAAGACTGGTAGATGGCTACAAGAACCGTCTCACTGCAGTTATTTCAGCCAAAGGAGGTAACACTCGCTATTAGGGGCAAGGGTGTCCTATCTTTTTCCTCAGTTAGAATAGGCATTTTTGTAGAATGACATTTACAGAAGATCTTGAAAAGACTTTACTTCAGTTTTCTTTGTTTAGTCGGATTACTTTAATCTCTCTGTATTGTTGAAACGGAGATGAAATAACCATTTATTAAAAATGTTACAAAAAACCACATGCTTTCAAAGGGTGTCCTAATTTTTTCACAAGACTGTAGATATACAACAATTTCTTCGAAAAGTGAGGCTGAAAGCACATTTTGCGCAACCGTCTCTGCCTGTTCAACGCACTGACATTGTACCAGCTGAAACATGCCTGTATTTGAAAGATCTGGGACTCAGTAATAAGTCCACATTCATGCCGCCGAAAATGTACCATCCGGTGGAGACATATGCACAATTAATACTTAAAGAAATAAGAGAGCATTGTGACAAGGTAAAGCATGGTGGACTATTCATGACTCCAAACATTACTGTGGAAGAAAAAAGAGCGATCAGGGCTCTTATGGAGGACAATACTCTTATGATAAAACCTGCTGATAAGGGGGGTTCGATTGTGGTGATGGATAGGGAGAAATATATCAATGAAGTCATGAGACAGCTGTCTGATGTTCAAACATACCAACTACTTGATAGAGATCCAGTTTGGAGAATTAAAGAGAAAATTGTCACTATGGTTAAGCATTTTGAAACAGCTGGAACGATCGACTCAGACATGAGTAGATTCTTGATTAAGCAATCCCCCATCACCCCGGTATTATACATTTTACCTAAAGTGCACAAGACCCTTATAGATCCCCCTGGACGCCCTATTGTGTCCTCAGTAGATTCTATTCTTAGTCCACTGGCCATAGTATTAGAAAAAGCCCTGACACCACTTGTTAGAAGCACTAAATCTTTTCTATTAGATACTCCTCATTTTCTACGACTGATTAATGATTTGGGTCATGTTCCCGAGGACAGCCTCCTTGTGACTATCGACGTTGTGAGTCTTTACATGTCGATTAGCCACTGGGAGGGGATCCAGGCGGTTTCTAAGATTTTGGAGACTAGTGAATATACTGCATCTTTACGTGATTTTTTTCTACATCTGTTGAAAATTGTTCTGATAGAAAATTATTTTCTACTTGGGGATACTTATTATCTCCAGAAGCGTGGGACTGCGATGGGGTCAAACGTGGCCCCGCCCTATGCAAATATATTCATGGCTGCATTTGAGGAAACATATGTGTATACCAATGAATTATATATTGAGAATATTTTGGTTTGGAAAAGGATTATTGATGATATTTTTTGCATATGGGCGGGGCCATGTGAGACCCTGGTGGCGTTCATGGATCATCTGAATTCAGCATGTGAAGGTCTACAGTTTACAATGACATGCGATAGAGATAAAGTCAGCTTTTTGGATACATTGGTTAAAAAAAAACAGGAAGGTCAATTATCCACTGACCTCTATAGGAAGGAAACGGATCGAAACAGTTTTTTGCATTATTCGAGTGCACACCCCCCTTCCTTAAAAAGGTCTATACCTAAATCTCAGTATCAGCGGGTAAGGCGGATTGTTACGGATCCGCTCTTACAGGATCAGAGGCTGGGGGAAATGACTACTAGATTCCGTGATAGAGGATATCCCTTAGATGTATTATCGAACAGTGGTGCTTGTCAAGTGAGGGTTAAACATAAGAAAAAGGATGATGCTAGGATAGCATTTGTCCATAAATTTCACCCCTTTAATGCATACATTGACAATATTGTAAGAAAACACTGGCATTTATTGGGTAAGGCCTATCCAGAGGTCTCAGAATTTAAAAGTTTACCCCTGATCTGCAATAGGAAGAACCCCAGTTATAGGGATATGCTAGTGAAAGCGGATATAGGGGGCACTAAACATCGGTTGCGTCAAAGTGTATTATCAACACCACGTAAAGGTACGTTCCCCTGCCTGCATTGTCTTTAATGTTCACACATCATAAAGGGCCCTACATTTTATCATCCACACACCAGGAATCCGTTTGAAGTAAAAGGTTTTTTTACATGTGAGTCTTCAAATGTTGTTTATCTGATTAAATGCCCTTGTGGTCTGTTGTACATTGGTCAGACAATGCAGGCAGTGAGGGACAGAATTAACAAGTATAAATCGACCATTAGAACTAAAAATTTATTATTACCTATCCCAAGCCACTTTGAAAAGTGCAGACATTCTATTGCCCAACTGAAATTTCAGGTTATAGAGCAGGTGATTAGACCACGGAGGGGGGGTGACATTAATAAGATGTTGCTACGGAGGGAAGCCTTTTGGATCCATACATTGGACACATTGCACCCTAGAGGCCTCAATAGGGAATATGAGGTTATGTATCTGTAATAGAATAATTTTGTTATATATTTATAATATATCTGTTGTTTATTTCTCAGGTATTGAAAATTTGAACGTTATACAAGAGTATTATCTACAAATGTAAGATGAAATATCTATCTAGATGCTTTTTTTCTCTGCTTTGGCTTGTTTATTATTAAATTGATTACACCTGTAACTTTGTGGCCATTCCCTCTATGGGATGGACTTTAGCTCCTGTGGGCGGTGACTGTAGAGCATATATAGTTTGTTAAGATTGTATTTGGACTACCTGTTGATGAAGGCACATTGCCGAAACTTGGTCCTGGTCTTTTCATTTATGGAATAAAAGACATCTGATTCACATTAAGACGCGACTGCTGGGATCCTTTGTTCATATCACTGTGGATTGACGTCCTCTCCCGTGCAGCGTGCATTTGAGTGAGTGCTGGTTTCTCCATATCAAAAACTAAGGGGCCCCCAGCTGGGCCACCGCCTTTTCACAATGACTCCCTCTGTCTCCCATCGGCACCCCACAAGTGAGTTCGCAAAGTGCCGATGTGTATATAGGCTGGCACCTGGTATAGGCCCCAAGCCTGCCTTGACTGTTCTCCAGCAGGCTATAGAAAAAGTGCATTGTATTTTGGAACCGATAAAAAAATCACCTGTTATAGTCTCCTTGTGAGACTATTAAGTGGTTAAAAAAGTATTTAAAAAAATTGTGAAATAAAAAAATTCCAATTAAAAAAAAGAATATAAGAAAGAATATACCGGCACTTTTTTCATTGAAAAAAATGCTTTTTAATGGAAAAATTGCAAAAATAAAATCTCCCCCACATATTTAAAAAAAAAATGCCAGAATTGCTAATTTTGCTTTGTCACCACCAAAAGAAATTAATAACAAATGATCAAAAAGTGTTATTTACCCCAAAATGACACCAATGTAAAGTTGTCCTGCAAAAATCAGGCCGTCACACAGCCCCATAGAAGGAAAAATAAAAAGAGTTATGGTTCTTTTGATGTGGCAATGCAAAAATAATTTAGTTTTTTTTTTTTTTTTTAAAGGGTTTTATTGCACAAAAGTAGCAAAATGTAAAAAAAAACCACCTACTGTATCTTTCTCTTTATAAAATGCACCCGATGATAAGACGCACCCCAGGTTTTAGAGGAGGAAAATAAGAAAAAAATATTTTTCATCAGACCTCATATCATATCCTTAGATCAGACCCCCATAAATATCAGGACATTGGATCAGACCCCTATAAATATCAGGACATCGGATCAGACCCCCATATCAGCCCTCCATGTCAAAACCCCATCAGCCCTCAATGTCAGACCCACATCAGACCTTTGATCAGCCCTTTATTTCAGACCACCATCAGACCTCAGATCAGCCCTCATTGTCAGACCCCCCAGAGTTCCTTGCCAGACCATCAGAATAAAATAAAAAAACTCCTCTTACCTCTCCTGTGCTGCGGCTCCTCTCCATCTCCGGGACGGACTACACTGTCAGCTGACTGTGTGCAACGTCAGGTCATAGTGCGTGCACTACGTCCGGACGCTGTACGGGGTCAGGACAGTGCAGCACGGTCCCCAGGAAGGAAGACCAGGGAGTGTGAGTACCGGGAGTGTGAGTACCAAGTGCGGGGGGACAAAAGTGCGTCTTATAAAGCAAAAAATACGGTAAATGTATTTGATATCTCTGTAATTGCACTTATCCAAAGAATAAAGTTATCATGCTATTTATGCCAAAAAATGAATGCCGCAAAATTTATAAAGTAAAAACTCAGTGGCAGTATTTCTGTTTTTTTCCCATCTCCCTCCCAGAAAGTGTTAATAAAAGTTAATTAGAAAGTTATGTGTAACCCAAAATAGCACCAAAAAAAACTACAACTTGTACCACAGAAAACAAGCCCTCATACGGCTACATAGAAAAAAAGAAAACTTATAGCTCTTGGAAAGAGAAGATGAAAAAATGGAAAAACAAAACGCTTGGTCAGTAAGACCCAAAACCTCGTCACTAAGAGTTTAAAACAGACTTAGCAGAGAATGTTTATTTAGTTAGGGAGGGGCAAAATGACAAATTTTTCTCTGATAAGATATACTACAAAGTTTATTTTATTCACCTGTACTATTGCTTTACACAAAGTTGGTTGAAATAGCAGTGGCTATTTAAGGCTATAGAAGTAACAGCTATAATTAATGGCATTTATCATGTGGACCAAGTTAATACAAGGCACTTTCTAATGTATGGTGATTGTACATATAGCCTCCTTTGCTGGCTTGATTCATTTTTCCATTGCATTATACATTGCTTGTATTCAGGAGTTACGATCACCCTGCAATCCAGCAACGGTTGTGATTCTTGCATACTATATGAAAAAGCACCTATGCACACTTCTATGGTCCGAGCCACCAGAGAGGCCAATGCCTTTTCCTATAGAGTGCAAGAACGGCCACTGCTGTTGGATTGCAGAGTAGTCGTAACCCCTGGAAATAAGCAGTGTATGATGCCTACATGATAAAAGCCATTTGCTAGAGTGAGACAACCCTTTTAACAATGCAAGTGAATTTACAATCATTAACCAGTTTCCAACTGCCCATAGAATATAAACATCAGCATATATCTTTGAACAGATGTTTTAAAATGTCCTTACAGAGATTGCATTTGCACATTAATTGTTCAGCTGCTGGAGTGAGGAGCCTGTTGTCAGTGATATAGAGAAGGTATGGACAGTTATTCACTATCTCTGCCTTCCCTATCACTCTATACACAGCTCTCAATGTCACTGCCTGCTCCTGTCCCAGCAGTCATGTAACCGCTGGGGGCTATGAGTCTGCACAAGCTTCTGGTTCTTAGCAGACCCAGATCACTTCTGCAGTGAGTTTGTACAGTGCTGTATCTTTTAGCCTCAGTTACATGAAGAATCAGCAATAAAATATATCTTGTCAGGTGAATGCCATAAAAAAAATTAAAATATAACCTATGCCAGAACAGCTATTTTTTGGTCACCTCGCCTCTCAAAAACATATCAAGCAATCAAAAAATTATATTTAACCCAGAATGGTACCAATCAAAATGTCACCTCATCCCGCAAAAAAACAATCTCCCCAAAAAAGACCATCACCAGAAGAATAAAAAAAATATGGCTCTCAGAAAATGGTGACACAAACATGATTTTATTTATTTTTTTTAAACCCTTTCATTGTGCAAAAAAATGAAAAAATAAAAATACATATTTAATATTGCCACAACCATAATGACCTGCTCTATAAAAACATCACATTATCTGCCCCTTCAGGTGAATGCCATAAAAAAACTATGCCAGAACAGGCATTAGTTGCTCGCCTCCCAAAAATAATCTCAACCGATCAAAAAGTCATATGTACCCCAAAATGGTACCAATGAAAATTTCAACTCAAAACTAAAACAAAAAAAAAACACTTTATAAAATTGGTATCTCTGTAATTGTATAGACCAGCACAATAAATTTAGCATATTGTTTTTCCCACACGGTGCACAGTCTACCCAAAAAGCAGTGGCAAAAATTGCTGCCTTTTCTTTATCCTACTTCCCAAAAAGCTAAATAAAAAGCGATCAAAAAGTCATATGTACCCCAAAATAGAACCAATGATAATAGCAAATTTTTCCTCAAAAATAAGCCCTCAGACAGCTCCAATGAGAGAAAAATAAAAATGTATGTTTCTCAGAAAATATCTGTACTGGTATCCCAGAGACTGATCGAAAGCAACGTGCTGCCTGTAAACCAATTTCTCAAAATCTGTGCTGCAAAATGTGGTCTTTCCCTTCTGAAATCTGCAGCATACACAGTTTATGTCCACATTTATGGCAGTTCTGTACCCAGGAGAACCCAATTAACAATTTAAGGGGCATGGTGTATCTCAGATAGCACAAGCTGGGCACAACATATTTGGGGACTGAAATGCCATAACTGTGGAAAAGTAGCAATTTTTATTTTGCACATTCTCCTGCTCATTCATTTCTTTAAAATACCAGTGGTGTCATAATACTCACTCCAGCCCTGATAAATAACTTAAAGGGGTCATTTATTGGGAGTTTTCACTGTACGGGTACCTCAGGGTCTCTGCAAATGTGATGTAGCACCCAAAAACCATTCCAGCAAAGTCCTCGCTCCAAAGGCCAAATGGCACTCCTTCCTTTCTGAACCCTGCCATGTGCCCATAGAACAGCTTATGTCCATATTTATGATATTTCCGTACTCAGTAGAACCTACCTATCAATTCAAGAAATGTGGCATGAGTCACAGATGGTAACAGCTGGACACAGCATATTGGGCACTGAATTGCCATATCTATGTAAAAATTGCAATTTTCGCTTTCCATTTTCACTGTGCATTAATTTTTGTAAAACACCCGTGGGTTCAAAATGTTAATTCCACGCCTTAGTAAATAGCTTAATAAATAGCTTGAGGCCATAGCTTCCGAAATGGGGTTGGAAGTTAAGTGTTACCTTTTCCTTTTGTACTTTATTTTGACTTTTCTGTGTGTTGCATTTCCTTGTTTTTTTGTATTAGGCCTCAGGGAGACTCCCGTTCATCCTTCCTTTTGGAGGAACGGGCTGTCTTATTTCTGTCATTAGTACCAGGGTCCTTTAGGGTTAGATAGGACTTTAGGTATTCCTGTGTATGACCTCACCTACCTTTGGGGTCTGTTCATACTGGTAGTCAGTCAGGGCTTTGGTTAGGGTTTTCTCTAGGAGGTGTCCATCTTCCTTCCCTAGTTTTCAGGTTTTATTTCCTTTCCCCTTTCCCTCCTATGTTCTGTGTGGGGTTTCCCTCCCACATTAGAGCGTGACACGCATGTAGGGTGTTTTCTAAAGCAGGAAGCGCAGCCTAATAATTAGAGGGCTGACTTTTCACACTTGTGCACACTGGGCACCAAAAATTGGGCACTGAAATGTGGAAAAATAGAAAGGAACCCATACAAACGGTTAGGAACCCATACAAACTGATGGACTTCAGGAACTTGTACAGACAAAGTGCATAATGGTTGACAGTGGTCAAGGCGTCTAGGCGGAAAGCAGCATCAGTCACTCACACCCAGTGACACCCAGGGAAAGATTAACCCACGCAATACAGAAATGGGGACAGATACAAGCACATAGGCACAGATTTACACCACATGTAACCAAGGACAGGATTCACGGAACAGTGGCAACAAGGACCTCCATAGAATACAATGCCACAATTCAACCCACATGAATTCAGCAGCAGAAGACCACATGCAAAATTAGGCTTAGTCGGGAAGGTGAAAACTGTCACGATCGGTAAGTGGTTAACAATTTTTACATCTGTAGTAGTTGAACAACCCAAGCCAATTAAAATCTTCTCTACTGGTCGGTACATCCTAGCATGGTTCACTATTGTCCAAGAGAGGTACATGTGGGGCAATGCAAAGGCACAATTTTTCACACAATAAAAACAATGTTGGAGAAGGAAAAAAAAAGAAAGGAAAAAAAGTCTTCTGGAAAGTAGTATATTTTTACATCTATTCTCCCTTCCTGATGGGCATTCCGATGTAAACGTTACAATGCTCATTGTATGGTGACCAAATACTAACTAAACTAACTAAAACAATGAGCTTTTCTTCCTCCTGTATGTATGTCTCAGCATAGCTCATTTATAGTATGAATGCTTTGTTATTTGTTTGGCGCATATATGGCTGCCTAGTTGTGTTACTCATCCATTACATTGCTCTCTATCTGGCCTGCTTTCAAATAGTTGAGGACTACTTTGGTACATAATCTGAATGGGGGATGGACAGTGTAGTAACAGGGAAACCCTGTCTAACTTTAAGGAAACATAGGGACACATTTATTAACGCATGCATTTTAGACGCCGGACATTATAATCCCCTAAACTGGCGGTGGTTCCGCCAAAGTTATGAAGAGCCGCCGGCTTCTATGTGTGTAACAGGTGTAAAAAATGGTAAATGAGACGGGCCTGTCGGCCCATCACCTTCCCCACACAAGCCACATCTACTTTTTTAGACCTGGCGTTAGGGGGGAGAAGCTGCAGATTGTTGCGCATTTAGCTGTAATAGGCGTAATTCAGCTTAATAAATGACCCCCCCATAGTGATCATGGTAACATGGTCAGAAACAAAATCAGTAGAGCAATTGTGAAGAGAATTTCTTTTAAACTGTAGCATGTGAGTTGATAAAAAAAATAAAACCCACAATACTATGCTTTTATCTACAGTTTTCATATAGTTCAGAAAATCATCCCTGTGGGCTAAAAGATGGCAACCACACAAGGGAGAATAGACAATGGAGAGCTACTGGTTGAAAAAAACAATAATGAAAGAAACTGCCTTAATTTCTAGCAGTAGATTTGTGTGTAAATGCTAACTGCATTCCTGAATATGTGCCCCATGCTTATAAAGCAATAAATAGTTAATTCTTTTATCTGTGCTTAAACTATATTTTTAGTTTCTCATTATCCAGTCATATGGTTGTCACCAAAGCTCCCACCCAACAAGAAAATGTGAGAAACTTTGTTTCTCAGTACTATGATTAAGGCTTAAGAATGATCCTTTATGTAATGGATGAGAAGAGGGAAGAGATTTTAGGCAATCTAAGGATATTTTGGTCAATTTAGAAAGGAAAAGATCATGAGGGAACTTGAAATTACTTAAGCCTTCATTTTTGATCCTAAATGGTTTTGTTTATGGTGTAATCTCCAGAAGCTTAGTATTTTCCGAAAATACCAATGTAATGTGATGCCTTTACGTTGGAATTTATGTACTTATAATGGAGCCATACAGTTACTACGTGTATCTCTGAAATTAGACCTTAGGTCCCAAAGAAGAAATGCACAAACAAAACCCTTTAGTAAATGAAATACTGCAGAATAGCTGGTTATCAGGAAAGGTCTCTCCAGAGTATGGCATTCCTAGTGTCATTCATGGACATTTTGCTAATAACAGGCCCAAATAAAAGCTGCAATAAACCTTTATGGTTTGAAACAATGTTGGCCATTGATAATACTTTATCAAGAATTTATGAGAGTATGGCAAGGAGCCCAACCTTATATTGAAATCTGTATTGGCAACCTTGAAGTGTGACTCCCAGAATCCCCAGTACACCATTCTCCCTAATTCATGCTCTGTAAGATAATTTAGGAGGTTGTTTGGTGAGGTCCTTTTTCTGACTATCAAATGTAAACATATATTTACCCCCACAGAATACTTTATGTTATATTCTTAATTTTTATTATTATTTTTATATAAAATGTGTTAGGAACATTGCATTAATTATATTTTATTGGTTATAAATAGAGATGAGCGAATTTCTCAAAAATTCGATTCTGTCTGTTCACCGAATTTCCGAAAAAGATTTGATTCGATCCAAATTTATTTGTGACGAATCGAGTTAAAAAACAGCTATTTCCTTGCTGCTAAGAGCCTGCATAGTAGTGTAGAACACTGTGCATTGCAGAAACACACATAGGGAGTCTGCTGTGGTAGTGAAACAGTACTGTGAGTCAGTATGACACACGTCACTCTTAGAATCACTGCATACTTCACTCATTCAGTCAGTTACAGGGCCAAAACTGACCAAATAACTCAAGTGTGAACTTAGCGTTACAGGTCAATGGTATCATCAGGTATAAAGAACTGTGCAGAGGCCCAAGATCCTACTATAGAGTAAAAGAGCACACGCCTTTTACACTGTCATCTGATTCCACATCTACAGAACCTGTTCTGTTACATGCTGAGACAAGTAGTGCCCCCCTGACAGAGTGGAGAGGGCGTCAGCAGCAAGTTTGTCTTGACGTCACTGTTTATTTTGCCCTTCTTCTCATCTGTCATAAGAACAACCCCAAAAAAACTGATCCTGTCTTTTCAGCATCCCCCTTTACACGATCAGCATTTGGTCAGTAATCCATCAGTGTTGCTAAGGCCCAAAAAAAACAGGAGTGGATCCAAAACAGTGATGACACGTGAATAGAATATTTGCTATTAAAACACACCAAAATTGGCTGTATCAAATAGCACTTTCCTTAAAGAAGCAAGGGTGAATGGAAGTAGTTATTTTTCACCTAAATACACCCAAAAACTGGTTGTATCAGACAGCACTTTCACCCCAATAACAAGCAAGGATTACTGGAATTACTGAGCTATCATATAGTGCAAACCAACCTAAAAGCAGCAGTATAATTGCAATTTGGATCCCCAATTAGTTCAGTAAGGTGTAATAGAATCGCTCCTATTACCCAGGCTTTACACTTTCCTATTGGTCCCCGCTCTCCTTTTATAGTGTGAATAATGCTTTCCTATCCTTTCCCTACACCATGAATCATCTTTCCCTGAACTTATATTTAGTTTTTTCAGCACAATGAAGTATTTTGAAGAGTTTTACTCAGCATCCAGGAAGATCTTGCTGCAGGAGGTTTTCTGCAGTTTTGTAGAAGTGCCCCTGATGAAGCGAAAGCGAAAACTAGGTCGGGGGAATTGAGGACGGATATGGTTTTGTGATATGCGCATTTATTTGCTACGTTTGTGAGTATAATAAAACCTTTTTATGTCATTTTGGTTGGTGGTCCTTTACTATTTTGCTCTAATTTGGCTTTCACAGAAAGTGACTCGGAACCAAGAAATCCTTTGGGTTACGGAGCTGTACCTTTACCTTTGTGAGGATTGTGGTTTCAAGAAAAGCGGGATACTACCGGAGAATTGAAAGCAGTGCCGTCCTGTATTGAAACAAATTGACTGATTGTGTGAACGGAACCCACTTCACTTTGGGACTTGCAGCGCCATTGATAGGCAACGTATCAGATAACTTTTATTTTATTTTATTGACGTCTCTCCCTGCACTAAGTACACTGGAAAATGGCAGAAACCAAGATGGCTGAGGCTATTTATAGGGCTGTGACATCACAGGGGCTGGCAGGCTGCTGATTGGCTGCATGCATGGCATTGTGGGTGATCCATTGTTCTCAGAGTTCTTAGCTCCATGTTCTAACATGTGCAGCAGCCATTTTAGTTTTTGTTACTACGATGCGCAAGGAACTTCGGTACGAATCTAATTTTTCCTGAAATTCGGATTGAATTCCACTTCGTCAAATTCGATTGACTCATCTCTAGTTATAAACATTTTCTGTGGATCTACAGTTCAACTCTCTTCTTTACATGCCCCTTAGCCCTAATGCATGAGTTTGACTATGAGTCACTCAAAAATGCCTTAGATATGGTTATCGAGGATGACATTTCTAATTTATTTTAATTCTTTTCTGTATTCACTGATAATTTTAACTCATGAAACCAATTTTTATAATGATGTCATTATAACAGAAAACATGAGAATTAAGTTAATGCCCCAGTAAACTTTATCACATGCTTAAAGGAAACAAGACTAATGCTGGTAACAGGATATTTGCTGCAGTATGTTACGTATATCCTGAAAATAAAGAATGTGGATGCTATTGTTTTGTTAGCTTCTTCAGTCCATCTGTTGTCCATGGTAACATGCCTTTCCCATTCTCTTCAGTCTGGACTGTTCAAACTATGTTCCAAGTGTCCGGTAAATGTACACCATATTGCAGGAAGAGGTTAAAATAGGCAAGTTACAACTTTTGAGGAAAGGAAAATTTAGCAGCCTGGAAGCTTTACATCTAAAGATGTTTTTTGATTATTTGCCTTTATTCTCATATTATTAGGGATATGCTTGTTTCCCGCTGATACTTTATAGACTCATCTGTCATTAATGCTTTTTTCTACCTACTTTAGCTTTGCATGGTGAAACTTTTAAAACATAAGAGCTTTTTGTTCTTCTCATGATATTCCATGATAAGGACAAATTGCCAAGTACTGCATTACAATCTGTAAACCTGGTCGGCAACCAAGATTTTTTTCGGTTTTGAAAGCAGACATTTCTGTTTCTACATTTGTTTAAGTTATATGAAGATAAACAGAGATGTTATGTTAGCAAATTCACAAGACTTGGGGAAATTTCCCAAATGTTTGCTAAAGTGTGCCAGATATCTAGTATAATTCCTATGATGGATAGCTAAGATCACAGAAACTGGTTTAGGTCTTGTTCACATTTCAACCAGTTTTTCAATGCATTTTTTTAAGCCAAAACTGGTTGGAGCCAAAAAAGAAGTGTAACTCCTCATGCACACAGAGGTATCTAAATTCAAAATATTTTTTTTTCTCCCATCAATAGAAGGGGCTATTCTTCTCCACCAAAACACACAAGATTAGGACCTGCTGTGAAATTCCTGGATAACCTCTTATTCATTATTATATCTATAGATTTACTCTTTGCTAACGTAATTGTAAAGTTAGTATACAATGCATTTGGAAAGTTGTCAGAACCTTTAACTAATTCACATTTTGTTATGTTGCAGCCTTGTGCTAAAATAAAATAAAAAAGTTTTTCCTCTTTGTTCTGCACTCAATACGCCATAATGACAAAGTTAAAACAGAATGTTCAAAAGCTTATTGATTGAAAGGGAAAAACTAAAATCATGCATTGACATAAGTATTCAGACCCTTTACTCAGTACTTAATTGAAGCACCTTTGGCAGTGATCACAGCCTCCGGTCTTCTAGGGTATGAGGCAACAAGGTTTGAACACCTGGGTTTGGGGATTTTCTGCCATTCTTTTCTGCAGATCCTCTCAAGCTCTGTTGGACGGTTGGGTGGCGACTGTCAGTGGGCAGCCATTTTTAGGTCTCTCCAGAGATGTTCGATTGGGTTAATGTCAGGGCTCTGCCTGGGCCACTCAAAGACATTGACAGTTGTCCCTAAGCCACTCCTGTGTTATCTTGGCTGCATGCTTAGGGTCATCGTCTTGTTGGAAGATGAACCTACCGCCTAGTCTGTGGTCCAGAGCACTCTGGATCAGGTTTTCATTAAGAATATCTCTGTACTTTACGCCATTCAGCTTCCCCTCAATCCTGATTATTATTCCTGTCCCCACAACATGACATTGCCACCATCATGCTTCACTGTATGGATAATATTGGGCAGGTGACGATCAGTACCTGGTTTCCTGCAGACATGACACTTATAGAACAGAGGCCAGAAAAGTTTAATTTTGGTTTCATCAGATCAGATTTCTTACTGTCTGAGTCCTTTAGACAGGCTTTCATGTGTCTTTTAGGCTATTTTCACACTTGCGGCAGTGTGATCCGGCAAGCAGTTCTGTCGTCGGAACTGCCTGCCGGATCCGCCGATCTGGATGTGACTGAAAGCATTTGTGAGACGCATCCGGATGTGGATCCATCTCACAAATGCATTGCAAGAACGGATCCGTCTCTCCGCTTGTCATGCGGACAGACGGATCCGTCTTGCATCATTTTTTCACATTTTTACCGGTCTGCGCATGCCGGCATTCCGGTATTTCTAATGCCGGACTCGGCACTAATACATTCCTATGGGGAAAAATGCTGGATCCGGGAATTCAGGCAAGTCTTCAGTTTTTTTTCGCCAGAGATAAAACCGTAGCATGCTACGGTTTTATCTTTTGCCTGATCAGGCAAAATGACTGAACTGAAGACATCCTGATGCATCCTGAACGAATTACTCTCCATTCAGAATGCATGGGGATATGCCTGATCAGTTATTTTCCGGTATAGAGCCCCTGTGACGGAACTCTATGCCGGAAAAAAAAAACACTAGTGTGAAAGTACCCTTACTGAGTAGAGGCTTCTTTATGGGCATTCTGTCATAAAGTACTAATTGGTGCAGTACTGAATTGATGGTTTACCTTCTGGAAGTTTTTCCCATCTGTACACAGGATTTTGGAGCTCAGCGAGAGTGACCATTGGGGTTTTGGTCACTTCTTTACTAAGACCCTTCTCCCCTGATTAATTAGTTTGGTGGGGTGGCCATCTCTAGGAAGAATCCTGGTTTATACAAAAGCAATTTTTTTTTACATTTATTTAGTCTCCAATTTGCCAAATTTAAAAAAAAAATTCTATTCAGGCTAGAATCAATTCTATCCTAATCGAATATGCTCCAACGGCCCTGAAAATTGTTATATAACACTGTAAGTTTTCCTAGGGTTTATATTTTTTCTCTCAAAAACAGAGAAAAATGTAAGTCTTGGACTGGAAATGAGACGTGCAAACCAGTTCTACTTCCAAAAGGACAAGAGTATTGAATGTCCCAGTATTATACTTCTCTGAATGAGTTGTGCAAGCCAGTTCTCCTTCCAAAAGGCCTTGGAATGATCTTGGGGGAGCTATTTCTCATTAAGGAGACCAACTAGTTTGCATGAGGAGTGCTGTAGTCTAGCCAATGCTGCTCTGCATTTCTGGGAATATGTAGAAGCTTACATCTTCTGGCATCAGATAGGATTAGTGTTCTTTTTTTGGAGAGAAACCTAATTTGAATATCTTTCCCCAAAAAAAACAACGGTATGAAAATTTGCTGTCCTTCCAAAAAGAAAATAACATTAAGCCTACTTGATGCCAGCATATGTAAGACACTAAAATTTGCAGATGTTTTTCAAAAACGCAGATCAGTGTTGGCTGCAGTACAATACTCTTTATGTATACTAGTTGGTGTCCCTAATGAAAAAGGGCATGGCTTGGCCCACTCAACTAAACAGGGCAGTTTTCTCTTAAGACACTCAGTGCTCTTGTCCACTAAGTGGAACTGTCTTGCGTGTCTAACTCAGAGAAGCATAATACTGGGACACTCACTGTTGCTCTTTGGAAGGAGAACTGGCTTGCATGTGTCTTTTCTAGTAGAGTATTTTATGTGCGTCTCTTGCTCTCTCACCTGAAACAAATCACAAGAAATGCAAGTTTTTTTAGAATTCAAAGTTTTTGGGAAATTAGGGATGAAAGCTCAACCAGTAGAATTGATTTGCTCATCTCTTTCCTGGTTGTTCCAAATGTCTTCCATATGGAGACCACTGTGCTCTTGGGGACTTTCAGTGCAGCAAAAAAAAAATTCTATCCTTCTTCAATTATGCTCCTCCACACAATCCGGTCTCTGAGCTCTACATGCAGTTCTTTCTTTCTTTCTAATGGCTTGGTTTTTGCTCTTATATGCATTGTTAGCTGTGAGACATGTCCAGGTCTACAAAATTTACCACAGGTTGACTCCAATCAAGGTGTAAAAACATCAAAGATAATCAAAGATGAAAAATGAGAGGCCCCCAGAACTAAATTTCAAGTGTCATTGCAAAGGGTCTGAATACCTAGGTCCTTAGTTTTTTCTTTTTAATACATTTGAAAAGATTTCTAAAATTCTGTTTTTACTTTCTGAGTATGGGAATTGAGTGCACAAGGCCACAACATAACAAAATATGAAAAAAGTCAAAGGGTCTCAAGACTTTCCAAATGCTTTGTAGCTAGTGTGGTTGGAAAAATATATATTTCCACCAAGTGCACGGCTCTCTCCATTCACTTCTATGGGACTGCTGAAAATAAAAGATTAAGCACACACGGCTCTTTTGGATCTCCCATAGAAGTGGATGTAGAGCGCCACACTTCCCTGACACCTCTCCATTCCCAGCAGCTACAAGATAGTTGCTAGTCTCAAAGGTTAGAACTGCACCTATCGAAGACCGAACATCTGAGATGGGACTACCCCTTCAAGCTCAGAGGAAGCTGTTTGGCTCATTACTGGGCTATACAAAAGTCTGCAAATAGTGCATAGAGTGCCAGTGCCAGTACTGCCAAATAGAACTAGTATGGGAAGTCTGACCCAAGGAACACTACTGTTGAAATGATGCGGTGAAGAAACCTGATGTGTTCTGTTTAGTTGGAGCCTGGACAGGCAGATATTTATTTTGTGCTATTTGCTGGAAAAGCATTGACCTCTCTGCTGTTTTTGGACCGAATAAAGCTAAGTTTGGATTTTTACCTGCGAAGTGTCATTGCCATCTGTCCCCCCATACCCCCAGGCCCAGACAAAATCTAGAACTAAATGTGGTTTATCACTTTTACTCTCAGCTAAATACATCTGACATCTACCAAACCCTGGTAACTGACACTAATGTAGACAACGACAAATGTTCTGTGTCAGTGTATACTGATGTATTTTCCGCACCTGTGCTGTAATTATGATATGAAATATCCCATGACACTATATTCTTTATGGCAGTGTTCTGATTGGAAAGTTGTGCAAGGATAAACATTTTATGGCAATATAAATATCATTTATTTGAATTAGTCTTATATTTGTAACCTTGTGAGGAGATAGAGATGAAATGACTGCATCATGGTCTGGCTGGTGGCCAACATCTGGCAATTGTGAAATGATTCTGTAAGCACGCTGTCTGAACGACACAGAGACCCGGTCTACAGGAAAGTGCTGTGAAGATGCAAGTAGGTGCTGATCACCAAAGGACCCGTTGCTCTCTGAGTACACACGCTTTGTCATATGATCTCAGCATAAGCAGCTGCGATGAGTTATATTCTCTCTGCCAGGAGCCCCAAATGGATTTTTTTGAGCTACGCTCTCATTCCTGTGCAATTGGAAACAAATGCCATGGCTTCACTGATGAGCTTTGAAATTAAATTCTTTCCAGATCTTCCCATAGATTTTTTTTTTCCTTGAGGAAACAAAAGTTCTTCCCTGAGTCTGTCACTTGGGTCTCTCTGGAGAAATGCCTTTATTTTGCATTCCTCTGAGATTTCATTTCGGGTTTTTAGAGAGCCACATCCAAGGCATGTCCCATGTGTTACCTATCATGTGTGTGCTGCTAGGGAGATGCATCCCCAGCAGAAAGAAACTTTGTGATCTCATTATTTATTTAGGCAAGAGAGCAGCTTGTCTTGCAACATATTTCTGTTTGTGTCTGAGAACCATCTTTGACCTTTGGCTACACTTTGTATTTATTAGTCTAGATATATGTTTAAATATCCCTTTTACATATCCCTTACAGGGACATAAAGATGTAGGAGATGGGGTGGGGGTCACCACCAGGGACCCCTTTATATTAGCCAAAGCTAAGAGCAGTTGCCAACTTTGTGAAGGTTCCCCCTCTTTTCAATGTAGGCCACACCCTCCCTCATCATGCCCCTTTATGTGACGTGTCATGGCTTCCTCAAAGAAGGTATGAGCACCAAAGCAACATCTAATGATGCAACATCCTGGCACCACCTAAAATTAGAGCTTATGGAAGGCTGCTTTCCAGGAGAATGCATGTTTAACATAAAACTTGATTCAAACTATAGGTCATTTTCTAATGACACGTTTGCTTTAAAGGGATTATCCGACCCCTGAAATACCCCCCCATATGCCCGGGCCCCTCACACACAATGTACTTACCTTTCTCCCCAGCACCCGCGTTGCTTCTGAAGCCTGCATGGCTGCCGCTGCTTCTGCCCGTGCGCAGAGGAAAACATCAGGCATGGAGGGGTGGGGGTGCAGCCAATGGCAGGTGGTGAGAGCATAGGGGCAGATTTACAAATTTTAACTAAAATGTAGATGTGTAACTTTACAGGCAGTGTAAAGGCCTGACAGATTTATCATGGTGGCTCAGACTGGATGATAAATCTGCCGTGCCTTTAGATTCTCTTGTGTAACTTTGTACAATGTAATGGTGACAATCTGTGCCCACTGCTGTTCTGCCATTCGAAGCAGACACAGGCGCCGCATCACTAAATATGCCACAGCCTGGCAGCAGAGCACCGCTTATCATTCCCTGGCTTCCAGTAGCAGGGCCGGCCAGCTGCCGGAATTCTGTATTCCTTGTGGGAGGCTGCAGCCTGCATCTGGCTATTAGGCCTCTTTACCTGATTAGTAGGGTGCAAACACGTCTCCTGGCCCTTAAAGGGTCAGTGCTCCTGTACACCAGTATTCACCAGCCAATGGCTAGACATCTGTGAGCAATTTAGACACCTTTCCCAAGGGAGAGATGCCTGAGCAAGAGGTTTCTCTAGCTTGCTATGCATTGCAAAGGTGCTTCAATCTCTTTGTCTCTGCCTGATTCCCGGATGGTGACTCTCTGCCGCCTGATGTCACCCATGCCTGTTCTCCATTCTGACCCTGTGCTGCCTGCCCCAACCTTTGGACTGATTTTCAGATTCACTTGAACTCTGCCTGCCCTAACCTTGCCACGAACTTTGCCTGATCCCTCGATGCTTTGCACCGGTATCTCTGACCCCTTTGGGTCTGCACCAACCAAACATGGACTATTTCGAGAGATAGCAGTCTCCACTGCAGTGAAAGCCAGATCCCTATATAGGGGTTAAAGTTGGCACGGTGGACCCACATCCACATCCGTAATATACTACCTATTCGTTGGCTTGCTTTGCGACAAAATTTTGTGGCAAAAGTTTTGAGCAAAATGATGCTAAATGGATTATTCCTTGAAATGTATTACTATGCAATAAATAGGGCATATCAAATGAAGTGCTATTGCAATATACTGTACTTTCAATAGAAATATTGTTAGCTTTTTTATGTACCTTACATTTTCCTCACTGGTAGCACCCCCTGATGATTCTCCTTTGTCTAAAATTGTGGTCTGCCTCTCCCTGCATAGTGGACCAACATACTCAGTAGTTTCTCTTCTCCCTCCTTCCTCTCATAGCCAGCATAGTGATCTCATAGTGAAGTAGGTGAAGCAGCCCAGATATATATACAGTCAGGTCCATAAATATTGGGACATTGACACAATTCTAACATTGGCTCTATACACCACCACAATAGATTTGAAATGAAACAAACAAGATGTGCTTTAACTGCAGAATGACAGCTTTAATTTGAGGGTATTTACATCCAAATCAGGTGAACGGTGTAGGAATTACAACAGTTTGCATATGGGCCTCCCACTTGTTAAGGGGCCAAAAGTAATGGGACAATTGGCTTCTCAGCTGTTCCATGGCCAGGTGTGTGTTATTTCCTCATTATCCCAATTGCAATGAGCAGATAAAAGGCCCAGAGTTCATTTCAAGTGTGCTATTTGCATTTGGAATCTGTTGCTGTCAACTCTCAAGATGAGATCCAAAGAGCTGTCACTATCAGTGAAGCAAGCCATCATTAAGCTGAAAAAACAAAACAAACCCATCAGAGAGATAGCAAAAACATTAGGCGTGGCCAAAACAACTGTTTTGAACATTCTTAAAAAGAGGGAACGCACCGGTGAGCTCACCAACACCAAAAGACCCGGAAGACCACAGAAAACAACTGTGGTGGATGACTGAAGAATTCTTTCCCTGGTGAAGAAAACACCCTTCACAACACTTGGCCAGATCAAGAACACTCTCCAGGAGGTAGGTGTATGTGTGTCAAAGTCAACAATCAAGAGAAGACTTCACCAGAGTGAATACAGAGGGTTCACCACAAGATGTAAACCATTGGTGAGCCTCAAAAACGGGAAGGCCAGATTAGAGTTTGCCAAACATCATCTAAAAAAGCCTTCACAGTTCTAGAACAACATCCTATGGACAGATGAGACCAAGATCAACTTGTACCAGAGTGATGGGAAGAGAAGAGTATGGAGAAGGAAAGGAACTGCTTATGATCCTAAGCATACCACCTCATCAGTGAAGCATGGTGGTGGTAGTGTCATGGCGTGGGCATGTATGGCTGCCAATGGAACTGGTTCTCTTGTATTTATTGATGAGGTAACTGCTGACAAAATCAGCAGGATGAATTCTGAAGTGTTTTGGGCAATATTATCTGCTCATATTCAGCCAAATGCTTCAGAACTCATTGGACGGCGCTTTACAGTGCAGATGGACAATGACCCAAAGCATACTGCAAAAGCAACCAAAGGGAAAGAAGTGGAATGTTATGCAATGGCCAAGTCAATCACCTGACCTGAATCCGATTGAGCATGCATTTCACTTGCTGAAGACAAAACTGAAGGGAAAATGCCCCGAAAACACGCAGGAACTGAAGACAGTTGCAGTAGATGCCTGGCAGAGCATCACCAGGGATGAAACCCAGCGTCTGGTGATGTCTATGCATTCCAGACTTCAGGCTGTAATTGACTACATAGGATTTGCAAGTATTAAACAGTGAAAGTTTGATTTATGATTATTATTCTGTCCCATTACTTTTGGTCCCTCAACAAGTGCAAACTGTTGTAACTCCTACACCGTTCACCTGATTTGGATGTAAATACCCTCAAATTAAAGCTGACAGTCTGCAGTTAAAGCACATCTTGTTCGTTTCATTTCAAATCCATTGTGGTGGTGTATAGAGCCACAAATCTTAGAATTGTGTTGATGTCCCAATATTTATGGACCTGACTGTATATATATATATATATATATAAAATAGGAAAAATTCCACGGCACATCCAAGGCGTAAAATAATATTAGGCTTTATTCACCAGACCGTGACGTTTCGATCCACCTCCTGGGATCTTTCTCAAGCAGTGACAAACCAACTAGTGCATTGTGCATATTTATACAGTTGTATACAATCAATCAAGTGTTGATTACAATAATCAAAGCAGATATCGTGATATTCTTCTCAACATACAGAAATCAAGCAGTATAATGTGAGCAATAGTGTAGTACTACCATCTACCTTCACAGTACATATTCAATATTCAATAAAAAACAAACATAAGTGTCTTAAATCCATGTAGGGTCATCATATCTATAATTACACACATCTGAGGATGACATAATGATTAAATCTGTGCAGGTGTACCTTAAAAACAAGTCCAAATGTGGAAGGTCCTAGAAAGAGCGTGGAGGGGAAACTACATGGAGTTCGGTGTGTCAGTCATTCAACTGCGCATGTCGCAGGACCTTTTGAAAGTATCGGGTCACATGATTAGCGACCCACTCACGTGATCGTTGTTGCTAAGTTTATCCTGTCAACGTCGACACATTCTGGCGTCATGCGTTCCACGGTGAAACGCAGACGTCAGTGTAAAGCGTCACGCCAATAGGAAGTGACGGCCAGCGTTCCAAAAAGCATATGGGACGCAAGCCTCACCATGGTAACAAGGCATATATCTCACTGGTAGGGCACATTCAAACCGGTAAAGGTCGACCAGCGGCACAACTGTACAGCACCGTCTGTGTTGATCACCGTCGCCGGCAGTGACCCAGCCGGGTGGCAACTTAAAACTAGATGGATGCGCATATCACATGAAAAGAGTGCATGATACACACAATCATATATCTCACTGTACACAAAAGTAAGCTATTAAGTATTAAGTAACATATCTGCTATGATGCAGAAAAGGTACAAATGCATTGATTATATTGTATTGGGTGAGCACAACCCCTAGTCCTACAAGGGATAGGACCAGCAGACCGCGCGTTATGCACACAAGATCGCAGGTTCAAAGGCCCTCCCCATCAGGGGACCCCCATTCCTGGGGGACAACCCGATAAAGAGGGACAACTTCCTCTGGATTACGGGGGTGCTCACCAAGAAATACAGTGAAATAATGAATATGGATAATCCATCAGCTCCAAGCCAGACACCCATAGCGTAGGACACTATCCGGCACCCGGGCGGACACAATGTCAAAAGACAATGGCCGCGCCGTACATTCAGCCGTGGCCAACCACCCAGGTAGAGGGACCCAAAATCCAGCAGATATACATCAGCGTACACATGTGCAATGGTCAATAATAAATCCTGTAAAAATGTATGGACTAGCCACGTACATATAATCAAGACATGATCAAAAATAGCAACAACATATCAACTTAGTAATGATATCATCCAGATCCAGTTATCATGCCTCTTTAAATCCATCAGTGTCATTTCCACGCTCTATATATATATATATATATATATATATACACTGCTCAAAAAAATAAAGGGAACACTTAAACAACACAATGTAACTCCAAGTCAATCACACTTCTGTGAAATCAAACTGTCCACTTAGGAAGCAACACTGAGTGACAATCAATTTCACATGCTGTTGTGCAAATGGGATAGACAACAGGTGGAAATTATAGGCAATTAGCAATACATCAGGAGACGTGGAGGAGGCCGTAGGAGGGCAACAACCCAGCAGCAGGACCGCTGCCTCCGCCTTTGTGCAAGGAGGGACAGGAGGAGCACTGCCAGAGCCCTGCAAAATGACCTCCAGCAGGCCACAAATGTGCATGTGTCTGCTCAAACGGTCAGAAACAGACTCTATGAGGGCCCGACGTCCACAGGTGGGGGTTGTGCTTACAGCCCAACACCGTGCAGGACGTTTGGCATTTGCCAGAGAACACAGATGAAAGCAGGTTCACACTGAGCACATGTGACAGGCGTGACAGAGTCTGGAGACGCCGTGGAGAACGTTCTGCTGCCTGCAACATCCTCCAGCATGACCGGTTTGGCATTGGGTCAGTAATGGTGTGGGGTGGCATTTTTTTGGAGGGCTGCACATCCCTCCATGTGCTCGCCAGAGGTAGCCTGACTTCCATTAGGTACCGAGATGAGATCCTCAGACCCCTTGTGAGACCATATGCTGGTGCGGTTGGCCCTGGGTTCCTCCTAATGCAAGACAATACTAGACCTCATGTGGCTGGAGTGTGTCAGCAGTTCCTGCAAGATGAAGGCATTGATGCTATGGACTGGCCCCCCCGTTCCCCAGACCTGAATCCAATTGAGCACATCTGGGACATCATGTCTCGCTCTATCCACCAACGTCACGTTGCACCACAGACTGTCCAGGAGTTGGCAGATGCTTTAGTCCAGGTCTGGGAGGAGATCCCTCAGCAGACCGTCCGCCACCTCATCAGGAGCATGCACAGGCGTTGTAGGGAGGTCATACAGGCACGTGGAGGCCACACACACTACTGAGCCTCATTTTGACTTGTTTTAAGGACATTACATCAAAATTGGATCAGCCTGTAGTGTGTTTTTCCACTTTAATTTTGAGTGTGACTCCAGATCCAGACCTCCATGGGTTGAAAAATTTGATTTCCATTTTTTTATTTTTGTGTGATTTTGTTGTCAGCACATTCAACTATGTAAAGAACAAAGTATTTCAGAAGAATATTTAATTAACTCAGATCTAGGATGTGTTATTTTTGTGTTCCCTTTATTTTTTTGAGCAGTGTATATATATATATTTGTGGTCATGGCTACGGCCAAGAGGTATCCGAAGAACCCTAGGGAGAGAAACAACGGGAACAACCTGACCCAGCTAGGCGTGTCTTAGCTGACCTGACTAAATGGCTTGTGGTGTGCCCTAAGCCATGATCGTGGGTAGGCCTATAAGTGGGTATACCCTGTGGAAATGAGAAGATAAGGGAGGGAGGGTGGGGCACCTGAAAACACACGCCTGGAAGTGAGGGTGTGGCTCGTATATGAAGAGCCTCCGCCCCTCCCACAAATGCAGGCTGACTAATCAGCCTTACCAACTTGTGGTCATGGCTACGGCCAAGAGGTATCCGAAGAACCCTAGGGAGAGAAACAACGGGAACAACCTGACCCAGCTAGGCGTGTCTTAGCTGACCTGACTAAATGGCTTGTGGTGTGCCCTAAGCCATGATCGTGGGTAGGCCTATAAGTGGGCAAAAACCAAGCCAAGTAGGGTAGAAAAGGAATTCAAATGGCATGTGCAAACTAATCCCCAAGCTAACTGCAAGGCGTCAGGGATCTCGAGCGAAAATTTGGGGTATATGAGGCAAGACGAGTAGGAGACCTACAACCCATCTTGTGGATGACAAGGCCAAAGACATGATGCTCAATATTGCGGATACTGCTCCAAAGCGGAATGGAGGACCGGGAATACGTTGTGAAATGGATCATAAAAACCAACTGAAACTAGTAAAGTTTGGTTCTAGTGAGAGTACTGGCAGTGCCCTAGCCTCAGGAGATCGTGGGACCGCAACCTAACTGCCTAGACTATGCAGGAATGAGGGCCAAAAAGAACCAAGTAGATAGGAAGAGAGTCCTTGAATAGTTCCCCAGACAACAGCTATCTGCTAGTCGTGGTCCGCGCGCTGTTCTACTGTGAGGCCCTGAGAATTGTTTTTTTTTACGCTTGAGACGTGAAAACCAACCTAGTATCTGAATCTTCTACCGTGAGGAAATGCTGGACTTTGTCCAAAATCCGATTCAACGTGGTTGTAGGGAGTCTGAGGTTAGTGTGGCAAGAAGCTACGAAGCCATAATATACAAGATTCTGTCTATGCCCTCCCATGAGTGAGGGAATGCAATGCAATGAAGTTACCGGCGAAAATGAATTCCTGGTCGTGGTAAAAAGGCAAAGACTTTGCGCAGGGACCTGGTTGACAAGATATGATCGACTACGATCAGAGACTGAAATGTTAGAGGGAATTGCCCTACTTGTTCTTCCTCTGGCAGGACCTGAACGAAAGCATGAACAATTAAAGAAAGACGAAATATCTGCGCAAGACATGACAATGATTCTGTAGGGCGAACCGGACCAGTTTGCGGTCAAAACATAAAGTGAGCAATCAACATGGATTATTAGGATGGATTATTAGGAAATTAGGGAAGCAGGTATGTATGCGATACATAGGGGCCAAATCAGCCCAGATGCACAGATGGACAACCAACCAGGCAATCAGCCCAGCAGGACTGAAAACAGTCATCGGGCCCCCGAAGCCATGGGGCCAAAGCGGTCATCGGGCCCCCGAAGCCATGGGGCCAAAGCGGTCATCGGGCCCCCGAAGCCATGGGGCCAAAGCGGTCATCGGGCCCCTGAAGCCATGGGGCCAAAGCGGTCATCGGGCCCCCGAAGCCATGGGGCCAAAGCGGTCATCGGGCCCCCGAAGCCATGGGGCCAAAGCGGTCATCGGGCCCCCGAAGCCATGGGGCCAAAGCGGTCATCGGGCCCCCGAAGCCATGGGGCCAAAGCGGTCACCGGGCCCCCGAAGCCATGGGGCCGAAGCGGTCACCGGGCCCCCGAAGCCATGGGGCCAAAGCGGTCACCGGGCCCCCGAAGCCATGGGGCCGAAGCGGTCACCGGGCCCCCGAAGCCATGGGGCCGAGTTATTATTATTATTTTTTTTATAATTAGGACTATAAAAAGTGACCTGAATAAGGTGCAGGTGAAATTAAACCATTAGCCTGACCGATGTGGCAGGCGATACCCAAGATAAACTACGTGGCCTGAATAACATGCAAGGTGAAATATCGTTAGGAACGAGACCTGACCGACGTGGAAGGTGACCCCAATATGAGTTCAACTGTATGACCTGAAAAGACGAAGGGAAACGTGACAGAAAATGGAGATAATAACGGGCATAAACTAAAATTAAACCTGAATAACATAAGCTGGCAAGCAGGTAAAGATATGAGTCATTCAAAAGCATAGCTGCACAGGTGGACAGACAACCATTGGTCGGACCCCTGAAGCCATGGGGCCGAAGCAACCACCAGGGGCTCATGGGGCCGGGCAGCCGCCGGGATGCGAACCTTAGAATTAAGGACGACTGGGGAAAATATTGGGGCTTAACCCAACGGTTTAGTAATCAACCGGGACTCGATAACCTAGAAAGACAAAGACATGGGGTGGGGTAAAGCTTCTTAATGAAATGAGGCTGAAATGAACCGCAAGTACTAATCTGTAAAATATAAATGAACAAAAGAAAACTTCTGAAAGGTGTGCCATGGAAAATAGTATCAGATGGCCGTATGACCTACCAATGTCGATGACAATTGTGAAATCCTCTAAGCCAAGAGCCATGCGTGAGAGACCCTTATGGCGGGAGCCATGCGTGAGAGACCCTTATGGCGGGAGCCATGCGTGAGAGACCCTTATGGCGGGAGCCATGCGTGAGAGACCCTTATGGCGGGAGCCATGCGTGAGAGACCCTTATGGCGGGAGCCATGCGTGAGAGACCCTTATGGCGGGAGCCATGCGTGAGAGACCCTTATGGCGGGAGCCATGCGTGAGAGACTCTTATGGCGGGAGCCATGCGTGAGAGCCTCTTATGGCGGAACAAGTATCAGATGACCGTGCAAACTACAAATGACGATGCCAGTCGTGAGGTCCTATAAGCAAAGAGCCACTCGTGCGAGCCTCTTATGATTTTTTTTTTTTTAATAAACCACTTATGCAGCACCAGAATGCCTTGGGGACTCGCATAACCATGACCCCCTCCAACAGCAAACCTGGAACACTAACCAGCCTACAACCATGTCGTACCCCTAACAAACAAAACATGAAAAAACGGTCATGGGGCCCCCAGAGCCATGAGGCCGGATCAGTCATAGGGCCCCCGAAGACAGAGGGATGACGTTGCGGTGACAATAAGTAATTAAAACGTAAGGCGGACCTGATGGCATATGAAGCGACTTGAATGATTGGATTGGCTAGAAGGTGGCCTAAGGAAGATGACTGCCAACAGGCGTTAAAAATATAGACATTAGTAATCCGAAGCACGTGCATACATAAAACACTAACCACCGCGAACCATAAACGTAAACATGAAATTGAAACAGAGATGGGAGAAAAACAAGAGCCTGAGGCATTGCAAGTTCGCTAAGAGAAGTCTCTTATCGTGACAAACAAATAAACAGCTGTGAAAACATAGCAGGAAACTTACTGGCCCACTGACCTCTGCTGAGGAGCTGTTTGGTGAACTGGGGCAGGAGACCAATCTGAGTGAATACGAACCAGAAGTAAAAGGAGACCAGTCTGAGTGAATATGAACCAGGATTAAAACAGAAAGTAGGCCTATGGAATGTAACAGACCACCGAGGAAGGGAACGTAAGCCTGAAAAGAACGCAGTTATGTTTGTCGGGAGAGAGGTACCAGAGCGGTGGGTGCAGACTGCCCCAGTGAGATTGAGCAAAACCATGACGTAGCAATGAACAGGAGAATGTAGCTTTGAGTGGGAGCAGAGTACAACAAATGATGTAACAATAAATGGGTGAATGCAGCTTTGGATGTGAGTGGTACCTAAAAAACATGGTATGGGCGCAGCTCTGAGTATGGGTAGTGCATGAAAAGCATGGTATAAAGCAGACGTATAAATACAACCTGAAAGTGAGCAGAGTATTGACGTGATGCGAAACCAGACATGTGGACGCAGCTCTAGTAGTGAAAGGAGTATAGGACAAGATGTTAAAGCAGACATGCGGACACAGCTTTGGATGTGAACAGAATATTAACTTAATGTGACAGCAGACATGGAAAGCGGCTTTGGTGAGTGGGGTATACGACTTGGTGTAGCAGTAGAAGTGTGAACACAACTTTGGGTATAAGCAGAGCATGAAATTTGGTATAAACGCAGCTCTGGTTGTGAGTGGAGCAAGGTGGGAACACCAGGGTGGTGCATCCAGAGCATGAAAACGGAGTAACAGTAGCAGCTATGGCTGTAAGCCGAGTATACAACATGTGATAACAGGCGTGTAATACGGATCCGGCTGTCGGCTGGGGACGGAATGAGATGTAACAGCCAACAGGTGAATGCAGCTTGAATGTAAGACCAATCTGAGTGAATACGAACCAAGAGTAGAAAAGTGCAGGACAGTAAGGACGTGCGGATGCAGCATAAGACATGAAATAAAAGCCGAAAGTGTAAATGCCGCTCAGGATAACAGCAGAGCATGAAAGTGCGGCAGGGTTTTTAAGTACATGGAGCAGTGAAATACATGAAGTCTAAAGATGGTGGTAGCGGGGGAGACACATGGCAAGGAACAGGTACAGCTACAGCAAGAGGCCTAAACATTAAACGCTGCGTCCGATCTCCAAACATGACGTCACGTGCAGCCCGGGTTCTTTACAGCAAACCGGCTGAAGTAACTTTTCATACGAGACGAACGAAGCAAAGTGAAACTTGTAAGATTTATAGGAACTAACTCCTATTACCAACAAACAAAGTTGAAAAGAAAATAAAAGTATTTAGGCCCAACGAACAAACCGGAGGTAGCAGATTCTGAGGCAAAGCCTCCCGTTCACTAGCAAAATCGGTTCCGACCGGCCAGGAGAGACGGCCCCGGCCCAACCTACTTACATAGTATGGCGCGTGCATACCACGGTAGCAAAGAGCAAAATAAGAAGCTCCATGCTGCAAAGAAAGAATCCTACCACCAGAGAAGCTAGTTTGCTAATGACACCCAGCAGCAGCTGTGCACCTGAGAACCCACGCATGTGAGTGAGGGTGTGGCTCGTATATGAAGAGCCTCCGCCCCTCCCACAAATGCAGGCTGACTAATCAGCCTTACCAACATATATATTTCATTGTTTCTTACTTTTAAATTCATAGAAATATAGAGCTATATTTCTCTCTAGACAATAAAGTAAATGGGGCGATGGGTGCAGTGCATTCCATAGTGCTATATATTAGTGTAATCACTGGGGCTGTGTGTGAGGGACTAATTTCTATGCAAGGGAATAGAACAGGAGACTGCATTGAGATAGATGCAGGTACTTGATCATATCAGACAAGTAAATTTAGGTCATAGTCTCTTCTGAATGCTAGGTTTCTGTTGCTCCAGTCAATGAAGTCAATTACTATTTTTTATAAAATATGATAGCTCTGTGGGAGAACAGAGAGATTACTGACTGTATTCTGTCTGCTTCATGATATAGATAAGGCTACTTTCACACTAGCGTTCGGGTGTCCGCTTGTGAGCTCCGTTTGAAGTCTGGCAGCGTTCAGCCTCCGCTCCGCTCAGCAGGCAGACACCTGAACACTGCTTACAGCGTTTGGGTGTCCGCCTGGCCGTGCGGAGGCAAGCGGATCCGTCCAGACTTACAATGTAAGTCAATGGGGATGGATCCGTTTGAAGTTGACACAGTATGGCTCAATTTTCAAACGGATCCGTCCCCCTTGACTTTCAATGTAAAGTCTGGACGGATCCGTCTGAAGCTACTTTCAGACTTAGAATTTTTCTACAATATAATGCAGACGGATCCGTTCTGAACGGATCCCAAGTCTGCATTATATGAGCTTATCCGTCTGGGCAGACCCCAGACGGATCCGCTCTGAACGGTAGTGTAAAAGTAGCCTAACTTGTCATCATGAAAAATGCAATACAATCTGCAGGCAGCATGTTATAGAGCAGAATGAGCTGAGCAGATTTACATGCAGTTTGATTGGAAATAATTCAGCCAAACTTATAATTTATGTTCTAGGCCTCATGCACACGGGTGTTGTTTTGGTCTGCATCCGAGCCGCAGTTTTGGCGGCTCGGATGCAGACCCATTCACTTCAATGGGGCCGCAAAAGATGCTGACAGCACTCTGTGTGCTGTCCGAATCCGTGGCTCCGTTCCGTGGACCGCAAAAAAAATATAACATGTCCTATTCTTGTCCGCGCTTTGCAGACATGAATAGGCAGTTATATTAAAGGATGTCTGTGCTGTTCCGCAAATTGCAGAACGCACACGGACACCATCCTTGTTTTGCGGACCGCAAAACACACAACGGTCGTGTGCATATAGCCATAGAGTTTGTCTTCCAAAGTAGAGGAAGTAGAGCTGAACCTAGACCAAAATGAAAAGTATAAAATAAGGTGTGATATCACCAACTCTGAATGGCGATCCTGTGTTATCTATATATAGGTGATATCTGTCATTGTAATTCTGCCTATGATGACAATGTGATAACTAGTAAAAAGTTACCTGTATAGAACAGGAAGTCTTGACATATTGTTAGATCTGGTGCTGGTCAGTGAGAAAATTGCATATTTTAGGATTTTTTTTACAACACATAGTTAGTGACATGGAAAATGAAAACAAAAACATAAATATCTGATTTAAACAATGTCATTTTCTTATGACACATTCCCTTTAAAGTACATGTAGTAGAGTTAACACTCATGCTTTATGAGACGTGTTATCTAAACTAAATGCGTTAAGAAAACACCTTCAATTGCTTTTCAATGGCTTTTATTTCAAGATAACGCGATGAGTTAAGAAATTTGAGTTAGGCCTCTTGCCCACGAAGGTAAGGGCTCCGTGCCCGTGCTGTCGACTGCAAATTGCGGTCCGCAATGCATGGGCCCCGACCGTGGGGAAGTTGCATGCGGATCGCAGGCCCATTCACTTGAATGGGGTCCACGATATGTCCGTTCTGCAAAAATATAGAACAAGTTCTTTCTTTTTGCAGAACGGAAGCACGGAACGGAACAGCACAGACTCACTCCGTACTGCTTCTGTGGGGTTCCGTTCCGTGCTTCCGTTAAGCATCTCCGGATTTGCGGACCCATTCAAGTGAATGGGTCCGCATCCGTGATGCTGAATTGACATGGCTGGTGACCCGTGTATTGCGGAACCCCCGTATGCGGTCCGCAGCACGGGCACGGAGCCCTTACGTTCGTGTGAAAGAGGCCTTAAGAGTTTGTGTGTTAACCCTGTAAATTGAATATGAATTCCAAATATCCAGTACCTGAAGACTGCACTACTTATATGAGCTCCAGATTCCAGAACATGAAAGCTGCTAATAGTTCTACATATGTTCCCTAATATAAAATCAATGTAAAAACATATGTAATGAAGTATACATGATTCACATCGCCCCACGAAGTAAATAAACATAGTGAATAGAGGGCATTGATAGCTCGCAGCTTCTCATGCTAGAGCATTCTTCCTAATCTAAAGACTATATTCAGTCAGATGGTGTGCATAAATCCCATTAGACACTGCTGCAAATTTTTGGCATAGGATTGCCGTTCCTGACATTTAAAAAAATATAGAATATGTAATTAAATATATACCAGTGCCCAACTTTAAATGGATAAAATATTATATGTTACATTTTATTAAAATACTATGTATATTTTCTCCAATTTTTATTAATAATTGTATAATATTGCACATAAGCATGAAGTTCTCATCGCAAAGACAGGAATCAAATAGTCTTGTACCAAGTGTTCTTTGTTTAATGTGTTTTCCAGGCAGGTTTAATTAAAAATGTGTGAAATGTGTTTTGCATTTTCTGCTGAGCTATGCAGGCAGATTTAAGTACTGTTAAGAAAACTAGAATTTTATTATAGTATTGGATCTACTGAGCCCGAGACTTTCATTTCAGAGACTCGGTATATACAATATATGCTGCTGCAGACTTCTTTACATTTTTGTGTGCTTTATGGAATGTAATTAAAGCTGATCAGCAAACAAATACAATCCTCCGTTTTTTTTACGTTAGAGACCAGATAGATATACTTTATTTAACCCCTGGGCCTATTTTTTCTTTGTGGCTTTCCAGAATAGCTGAATAAAGGCTTGTTTTCTGCAGGATGAGTTGTATTGTTCAGTGGCCCAATTTTGAGCTGCATACATTTACCTTTCTCCTTTCTGGGAGAGAAAAAACAAAATCTAATTCTGCCAAACTCATTTTACATTTTGCACTATACTTTGTGCAGCATAAGTAAAGCTGAATGCTTGTTTCTTTGGCCACTTTCACACGAGCGAGTTTTCCGCGCGGGTGCAATGCGTGACGTGAACGCACTGCACCCGCACTGAATCCTGACCCATTCATTTCAATGGATCTGTGTACATGAACGTTGTTTTTTTTCACGCATCACTTCTGCATTGCGTGAAAAACGCAGCATGTTCTATATTCTGCGTTTTTCACATAGCCCTGGCCCTATAGAAGTGAATGGGGTTGCGTGAAAAACGCATTGCCTCCAGAAGCAAGTGCGGAGGCAATGCGTTTTTCACTGAGGGTTGCTAGGAGATGTTGTTTATAAACCTTCAGTTTTTTATCACGCGCATGAAAAACGCATCAAAAGGCATTGCACCCGTGTGGAAAAAACTGAACGCAAATCGCAGACAAAACTGACTGACCTTGCTTGCAAAATGGGGTGAGTTTTCCTGAACGCACCCTGAACGCATCCGGACCTAATCCGTCACGCTCGTGTGAAAGAGGCCTTTGTGGGATGTAGTTTTATTGGTAGTATTTTGAGGTGTATATGACTTTTTAATTGCTTTCTATTCCGTTTACTTGGGAGGTGGGATGTGCAAATATATTGTAGTCATTCTGTCATATTTTGTCTTATTTTTTACAGCATCCACCGTGCAAGTTATATAATGTAATAATTTGGATTATTACGAACATGGCAAAGCCAAGTGTGTGTACTTTATTTGTATTCATTTATTTACATAATAATGGATTTTTAAGGTGAAAATGTTTTTATATATTTTAAAACATTTTAAGAGGATGTAATTATGTATTTTAGTGAAATTTTATGCTATTAAAAAAATGTGAAAACAGTATAATAATAAGAATAACTGTATAAGGCTTAGGCCTTATGCACACGACCATATGTATTTTGAGGTCCTCAAAAAATGGATCCGCAAAAAATACAGATGACATCCGTGTGCATTCCATATTTTGCGGAACGGAACAGCTGGCCCCTGATAGAACAGTACTATCCTTGTCCGTAATGCGGACAATAATAGGACATGTTCTATTTTTTTGCGGAACAGAAATACGGACATATGGTAACGGAATCCACACGAAGTAACTTCCGTTTTTTTGCGGACTCATTGAAATTAATGGCTCCGCATGCGGTCTGCAAAAAAAAAAAAAAAACAAACGGACACGGAAAGAAAATACATTTGTGTGCATGAGCCCTTAGGTTGTAATGTTAGCAGGGGAAGCCATAATCTTTTTGCCTGATTTTTCAAGTGTTGTCCAATGAGCCCTGTATCCGGGTGAAGGTAGAATTAGAATATTGAGGTTGACAGGGTTTATTGGGGAATGATATTGTATACTTATTCCATCACTGTATAAAATGGATACTTGGATGATCTGCTTGCTGTATTTCCCAGGCTTTTTTCGCTGTTAACAATCAAAGGGCCTTTTTCTGTTCTCATTCCATTGTGCCTCAGGCTCCTTATTTACTTTAAACATCATATAAAACTAAACCAAAGCATTAAATTGGATCATGGAAACAGAATACAATTTCCGGAAGCTGTTTCCATAATCTGTTTGAGCATTCACATTCTTACTCCACTCTTGTCATTTACAAAATGCAGATTTTAACCAGTTATTTTCACACAGTTAATCCCCAAGAAAGAAATAACATAATTCCCGTACTGAAAGGTGTTCATGGAGATTAAGCCTAAGAGAAAATGGAAAGATCTGCCAAAAGTGTGAATTTCCTGGACTTCACAGCCATTCACACCAAAAGCAGATATTTCCACACTTCGTCAGGAAACCCGCAAAACATTATAGTCAGGCTGGCAGCTTGAATGTGGAGCCTTCTCATATTTACTAGGGTATCATTATATTAGCCAGGCTGTCTCAGATATTATCATGTAAAAAAAGCATTAGAAAACAGAACACCTCAACTGCAGATGATACCGCACCCCACAGCCTTCTGTAAACTACTTTTATGAGCACAGGTTTAGTGTCAGAGGGGAGGATTAAATGTCAGCCTTCTGAATTCAACATGTAACACTTGTATGAAAGCATTTGCATTTCACCTCTTTTCAAATTTTTTCACTTATCACCAAGTTATCTCATTTTCCTGGGTGACATCTAGGTCTTTGGTTCATCTCAATAGGTTGTCATTGCTTACTAACATTAACTCAATCATAATCTAGAGGCGATCGCTGCTTGTAAATTCAGCACTTCACCCCCACTGAACAAGCAGCGAGTTGATAATCGGCTGCTTTTCGAGTCATGTAAACCCGCCATAAAAAAAAAAATAATAATATAACTCACATACAAGTCTTCCTCATTCATCACCATGTTCGTTAAAAGGAGCAAGAATGGGGACCTTGTGTATTGCTGATAAAAATTAACAGTCAATCATTAAAATGGAAAGAATATAGCACAACTGTAAATCTGCCTGCAGCAAGTCAGATTAACGAGGAAGGTCATCATTTCCTGTGAACTGGTCAAAAAAATGAAAATAAATAAAGCTCATAGAATATTAGCTAGATACCAAATAACAGTCAAGAGATTGAAATTAGAAATGAACAAATCGATTATGAATTAACTAAATTTGCTACAATAAAAATTCTGTTGCCAAACTAATCCAAAGTTTTGCAATTCGCTTCACACAAAAATGACCCCAGCCCCATTTTACTGGAAATAATTGACTGGGAAAAACAGGAGGGAGGATGAAGACAGAGGATAACATGACCCTGGGAGGGAGCTTGCCCTGATTGGCTCAGAAGCTGACAGACAGCCTGTGAGGCAACCAGAGTCAGGATTTTGGAAGTTCCTTCAGCTTCTGGCATAGAGAGACACCAGTCTATGTGCAACTTTTGATCTGAGAGCATGTGTGGGCTGTGTCTATCAAAAAAGCAATTACAGACACAAACCACTAATCTAGGTATGGTTGGGAGAGTAAGGCAACTTAAGTGGGTAGATTTAGAGTTTTATAGGAGAAAACAATTAGGGAGAGGTTAGTTATGTGTTTCATATTGATGCTAGATAGAAAAATATATTGAATCAACAAAATCTAGCAATATCTTCATTTTTTTTTGTAAATGGACAGTCTGAGAGCCTTTTTAAAAGACAAAAACTTGTTTGTACAGTTCATAAGTGGTTTATAGGCTTATTGCCAGCACCCATAGCATCGATTGCAATACATTCTGCTGCAGATGCTAAACAACTGTTCCTTTTATTTTTCTAAAAACCATACCATGCTTTATTAGTGAAAGCATTGTACTACAGTAATTGCATTTATATACCAGTTAACTGTTAACTTGTATTGTGTTAAGATATCGCACATTATTAGTTAATGCGTTGTGCTGCAATAGCAGCATTTATATACCAGTTAAGCATTGTGTTGCATCAAGATGCCATGCAAAAAGAGAATTTCCAGTATCTCACAAAAGTGAGTACACCCTCACATATTTGTAAATATTCTATTATATCTTTTCATGGGACAACACTGAAGATATGACACTTTGATACAATGTAAAGTAGTCTGTATAGTGCTTGTATAACATTGTAAATTTGGTGTGCCCTCATAATAGAGCAACACACAGCCATTAATGTCTAAACTGCTGGCAACAAAAGTGAGTACACCCCTAAGTAAAAATGGCCAAATTGTGCCCAAAGTGTCAACATTTTGTATGGCCACCATTATTTTCCAGCACTGCCTTAAAGAGGACCTTTCATCTGGCAAAACATTGTGAACTAAGTGACATGATCTGCACAGCGTTGCCCAGGGATCTCACTGTACTTACTATTATCCCTGGGCGCCGCTCTGTTCTCCTGCTATGCCCTCCGGTATGTTCGGTCACTTGGTTATAGTAGGCGGAGACTTAGGGGATTTGGTTATAGTAGGAGGAGCCTGCCCTTGTTCTCCTGGGCGTTTTCTTCTCCCAGGCTGTAGCGCTGGCCAATTGCAGCGCAGAGCTCACAGCCTGGGAGGTTTTTTTCTTCCAGGCTGTGAGCTCTGCGCTACGATTGGCCAGCGCTACAGCCTAGGAGAAGGAGACGCCCAGGAGAACAAGGGCAGTCTCCTCCTACTATAACCAAGTTACCGAACATACCGGAGGGCATAGCAGGAGAACGGAGCGGCACCCAGGGATAATAGTAAGAGCAGTGAGATGCCTGGGCGCCGCTGTACAGATCATGACACTTAGTTCACAATGTTTTGCCAAATGAAAGGTCCTCTTTAACTCTATTGGGCATGGAGTTCACTAGAGCTTCACAGGTTGCCACTGGAATCCTCTTCCACTCCTCCATGATGACATCACGGAGCTGGTGGATGTTAGAGACCTTGCGCTCATCCACCATCTGTTTGAGGATGACCCATAGATGCTCAATAGGGTTTAGGTCTGGAGATATGTTTGGCCAGCCCAGTAATTTACCCTCAGTTTCTTTAGCGGGGCAGTGGCCGTCTTGGAGGTGTGTTTGTGTCACGGTCATATTGTTGTTTGACCGTGACGCGGTTGCCGTGCAGACTGGTTGCCGGTGGCACCGTGGTGTTGTAGGTTTGCACGTGCATTTCCCCTTTAAGGTGTGTCTTCCTGCTGTTTGCTGAGTGAGGGGTTAAGCCTCTAGCTAGTGGGGATTTAGGTGTGTCCTGGGTGTTGCCACTAGCTTGACTTTATCTGTGGCTTCCTGGCTGGGGGCAGTGGTACTCCAGCCTTGTTTGGTGTTGGAGCTCTGCTCCTTTCCTGAGTGATTCTGCCCAGTCCTTGAGGGCCACCTTGTTGGACATAAATTGTCTTCCTTTTGTATGCTCCTTATACCCTACCTCACTTGTTGTGTGTTAGATGTGGGTTTATGTTCAGGGTGTGTTGTACGTCTTGATTGTTGTTACATGTCTGGGCTGTTGTTGGTGTTTGTCCCTGCATGTATGTAAGATGTTTTCCCTGTGTCTTGTGTCCTTCAGAAGGGGGTTGGTTTCCCAGAGGGGTGAACCACTAGCCTGTATGAAGAGCTGCCTGAGGCTGCCTTGCACCTTGCGGCATGGGGGTCCTGGCGGAGTCTGGTGTGCTGAATACCTGTGTGAGTTGCTGGTACGGCGTCCTGTTTGGTGTTAGGGCTCCTGTACGTATGCATGGGTTCCAGTCGTGGAGACTTCGGCAGGTAAGTGTGTTTGTCTTGTGTACTTACCTGCCGATCCTCTTGCTGTGTATGGTCTCTCCTTTTCCCTGCTATTAGGTCTTTAGAGACTCTTGTTCTTCCGTGTCTTGGACGAACAGGACGTCTCCCCCTGCTCCTATCTGAGGGATTATCAGGGCGACTCAGGGTCCCAGGTTTCCAGGGTATGAGCTGTCTTACCATCGGGGTCCGCTCATATGGTGAGGAGTTAGGGACGCTATTGGAGGTGACCTGCTTCTTGGCCTAGCAGCTATCTCTTATCCTTTTACATTGTACAGTGGGGGGTTTCCCCCACTCCTCACCATGACAGTTTGGGGTCATTATCATTTTGGAATACTGCCATGTGGCCCAGTTTCTGAAGGGAGGGGATCATGATCTGCTTCAGTATGTCACAGTACACGTTGGCATTCAATGTTCCCTCAATAAACTGTAGCTCCCCATAGCCAGCAGCACTCATGCAGCCCCAAACCATGACACTCCCACCACCATGCTTGACTGTAGGCAAACACACACTTGTCTTCTTTTGGTTGTCCACACACACACTTGACACGATCTGAACCAAATAAGTTTATCTTGGTCTTGTCAGACCAAAGGATATGGTATCAGTAATCCATGTCCTTAGTCTTGTCTTCAGCAAATTGTTTGCGGGCTTTCTTGTGCATTATGATTAGAAGAGGCTTCCTTCTGGGACGACAGACATCCAGACCAATTTGATGCAGTGTGCGGTGTATGGTCTGAGCACTGACAGGCTTACCCCCCACCCCTTTAACCTCTGCAGCAATGCTGGCAGCGCTTACATATCTATTTTGAAAAAATATGATGCTGAGCACGTGCACTCAACTTCTTTGGTTGACGAGAGTAAGGCCTGTTATTAGTGGAACCTGTATTGTTAAACCGCTGTATGGTCTTGGCCACCGTGCTGCAGCTCAGTTTCAGGGTGTTGGCAATCTTCCTATAGCCTAGGCCATCTTTATATAGAGCAATTTTTTTTCTTCATATCCTCAGACAGTTCTTTGCCATGAGGTGCCATGTTGAACTTCCAGTGACCAGTAAAAAACAAAAACAGAAAAAGATAGAGGACCTCATTTCTGAGATTTCCAAATTAGAGAAACAACATAGGAGACAGATATCAGATGATGTTTTGGCGCACCTGGACACCTTACGTTCGGAATTAAAAAACATATTAAATAACAATACAGCTAAGTTATTTTTGGCTAATCAATATAAATATTATGCCCACGGCAATAAAGCTTCAAAGGATTTATTGGCTCAGACTAAAAAAAGGAAATTGGCTGCGTTTATTTCATGTATTAAAACAAGAGATGATGGGGGGGCGGAGCTTGCGCCGGACTGTGATGGCCGCATAGTTTGGTGCTCTCCGTAGTAGATCCTCTACAGCACTAGCCTACACAAGCGGACAGACAACAGCATGGTAAAAATCGGGAACCCGAGAGCCGGGGATACCTCTGGAGCTAGCAGGCAGCCGAACAACAACGGCGATATGGATAAATTCATCAAAAAAGCGGCTGCTACAGTGGCGGCAAGAGAAAGCAAGATGGCGCCGAACCCGCTTCCTAAGGTGAGCGAACGCACGGCTGACATGTCTGAAGGGGAGAGCGATACAGAGGACTCACATAGCAGGACGGCACTTCCTATTACCCGCCGTTTCCTGAAACAGTCGCTGAGTAAAGCGATGGAGCCGATCCTAACTGAGCTCACTGCCATGCGCCAGGATATCCACCATATTGGAGACCGGGTAGTTACCCTAGAAGTGCAACAAAACGCGGTGCTTGAGCACCAAACAGCTACCGCCTCCTCCTTTCAAAAATGCCGCACATACCTAAATGACCTCCACAACGCCCTGGAGGACCAGGAGAACAGAGGGCGCAGGAACAACCTGCGATTCAGGGGGATACCGGAGACAATCGCTGCGGCTGATATCCCTGGGGCTGTTATAGATATATGCTGCTCCCTGCTGGGCTCTGATGGACGCCCCGACATTATCCTTGAACGTGCACACAGAGCGCTTAGGCCTAAGCCTAAAGGGACGGAACCGCCAAGGAATGTAATTTGTAGGTTCCTGAATTTTCAAGTGAAGACAGCTGTCTTGGAAGCAGCTAGGAACCAAGAAGATCTGACATATGAAGATTCCAGAATCCAGATCTATCAAGACCTGGCCCCGTCTACATTGAACAAAAGAAGATTACTAAAGCCCTTGACGGACTGGCTCAGGATGAACAAGATCCTGTATAGATGGACCTTTCCCTTTGGGATTTCGTTCCTCCATGCTGGACGCCGCCTTACTATCAACACCTTTGCCGACCTGATGGGAGCCTACGACCACCTGCAGATCCCACCTTTAGAGATCGAGAACTGGGAACTTTATCAGGATATCACGGAGCTTCCTGACCTGCCGAAACCCTTACCCTTTGAGCCTCCACGTACACCAAAGGCCCAGAAGTTCAAGCGGAGGAACACACAACTCACACCATAGAGACTGGCTCTATAAGCGTAACAACTCGCTTTGACTCTTCCGTTTTTCTCTTAATCTATCCCCTTTGCTTTTCCTACCTCTTACCTATCCCTTTCCCCCTAAAAAAAAAAAAAAAAAAAAATCAGGTGTATGCTACAATACTCTGCATAGCCCTCCTATCATACCTTCAACAAACTTAATATCTTCTTATTCCCCCCATCTGTTCTCTCCTGTTCTCACAGCCTCTTATATGTCTGTCTCTAAATCTCATCACAGAGATGCACACTTTGTGCGCAGAGGATCACAATAGGGTTGATTGACCATTTCCCCCCTTGTGACCCTTGTAACCGACATGGTTCATACCCATTGTTATGGGAACTGTTACACGAGACTCTCCAGTCACGTTATTTTTTGTATTTTTCGTTTTGTTCATTTTGTTTACTCTGTTCTTAAGGTACATGCAATCTGTATTCTAAAGATTTCGCTGGTGCAACGGGCCCCTCTGCAGTCCATCTCACCCACCTGGACTCAACATTTGGCTCCTAGTCAGAGTGCGTTCTCCTGGAGGGGGATGGACCCTCAAAAAAAAGGTAACTCACACTACACCACACACTATGGCTGACCTATCATTTGCGTCTTACAATGTCAAAGGCTTTAATTCTCCCTCTAAACGGAGTCAGGTTTTCTCATTGTTACGCAAATCAGGAGCCACAGTCCTTCTTCTCCAGGAGACGCACTTTAAATTTAATCATTACCCCAACCTCTCATATGGTCACTACTCCCAGTGGTTCCACTGTGGTAGCAACTCATCTGCTTCTGGGGGGGTGAGTGTTGGGTTTCAGAGGAAGGTTCCGTTTCAATATATCTCCCACCTGCAGGACCCTGATGGCCGATACTTATTGGTTAAAGGCAGTATTGGCCCCCAGAGGTATACGTTTATTAACCTATATGCACCGAATACCGGCCACTCTGGATGGTTTGCTAAGATATTTCCAATTATCAAATCCTTTGCAGAAGGTTTGGTTGTGGTGGGAGGCGACCTCAACGCCACCTTAAACCCGCAACTAGATTCCTCGACATCTAAATCGGCCCTGGCGCTCAAAACCCTGCGCTTCATAAGAGAAGGTTTTTGGAATTTGCACCTTATAGATGTTTGGCGTACGTTACATCCAACCACAGCTGACTATACTTTCTACTCCAATGCTCATGGTGCGTACCAACGCTTGGACTACTTGTTTGTATCTAAGGAACATCTCCAGCTCTGTCACAACCCCCAAATAGGGTCTATTCACCTCTCCGACCATGCCCCAATTTCACTAACAGTTTCGGCCCCTGTATCTAAACACAACCAATTCAAGTGGCGTCTAAACGAATCCTTATTAGGTAACCTTGATACGAGGGATAAGATTGCTGGTCTTCTTGAGGAATACTTTACTATAAATAAAGATCCTGATATCTCTGCCTTTACATTATGGGACGCCCACAAACCTTATATCAGAGGTCATTTTATAAGTTTTGGAGCTTATTTAAAAAAGGAGAGAAACAAAAAGCTTGAATCCCTATGTCAAAAAATCCAATCCTTAGAATCCTTGCATAAACGTTCTTTTTCTGCATCACAACTTCAGGAGTTATCTGGTTGTAGAGCTGAACTGAAATCTTTGCTACAGCACTCCACAGCCAAATTATTCCTGAATTCACAACACAAATTTTTCGCGCATGGTGATAAAGCATCTAAATTTATGATGCGCAGAATAAAGAACAGGAAATCAACAAACTATATTCACCAAATAGATTCCCCTCAAGGAACACCCCTCTTTTCTTCCAAAGCTATAGCGGCCAAATTTTGCGAGTTATACGAAGCCCTCTACAATTTACCCCAAACGCTTACCACCGAGACTCACTCATCTATTACTTCCTCCTTTCTAGATTCGCTTGCGATACCAACCATTTCTAACGATCAGAAACAAAAACTTGCTGCCCCGTTCACTTTAGAGGAACTTTCAACTGCTCTAAAACAGACTCCATCTGGCAAAAGCCCGGGCCCAGACGGCCTTCCAGTAACGTATTATAGAACTTATCAACAATGTTTACTTCCCCACCTCCTGTCAGTATGCAATTTAACGTTACTAGGGAAAAAACTCTCCAGGGATATGACATTAGCTCATATTACCCTGATCCCAAAAGAAGGGAAAGACCCTAAACAATGTGCCAACTACAGACCCATCTCTCTCCTTAATATTGACCTTAAGTTATTGGCGAAACTATTAGCCAATCGTTTAGCAACTCTTCTTCCTTCAGTGGTGCATGGGGATCAGGTAGGCTTTGTCAAAGGTAGAGAAGGTAGGGACAATACGACCAGAGTCTTACATATAATGCAATTTTCTGTTACCCGGTCCAGACCTCTCCTCCTATTGAGTACGGATGCAGAAAAAGCATTCGATAGAATCAATTGGTCTTTTTTGCGACGAAAATGTCACGAACTATGGATCTGTTCGCTCCGGATCCCACAGCTCTGACGTAGTGGTCTGTGACGGAGTCTGCGCACACACAGAGACCTCACTTGACCGGGGTATTACCATTCGGCTAACACCCCCACACTACACTTCGGTAACTGCCACCACGTGGGTTCCCGGTCCACGAGCCGACTATCCGGGTCATTCACTATCACACAGATCAGTGGATGAACCGGATATCACTTACTGACCAACCGCAGTCAATCACCCCAAGCTACAATTCCTAAATGCAATTTAACTAACTACCTGGTAACGTCTCTTCAAAGGCAAGGTACGTTGTTCAGCAGCTTAGAATATGGAAGACTTGGCCACTTAGATTTTATAATCTTTAATAAGAGGTAAAAAGCAGTGCATACAAATCTAATGAAAATGACTATAAATCTACAGAATAATAATAACAATATAAATAATCACGACAGTTCAAATGAAAGGGAAAAAGATGAAAGAATACTTAGTTTCTCTGGAGGGTTTCAGATGGTCGTTCATATGTCCTTTTTGAATCCTTGCAAACCCCGTTCAGTATGTATCAGGGGAGACCCTCAAAGTTCTTCTGATACAGGGATATGCCATCAATGTCCAATTAAGTGTCTGGTGATGTTCCATGGGTCTCTCTCCTCAGTCCTTGTGCACAGATTTTTATGAACTCTGCCATGGGCAGGAGACTTACTCCTGTCAGCCAATGGCAGCAGAGTGACTGTGAAGCCTAGGGATTGGCCTCCAAGGGTTTTATGACCCCATCAAAGTTCAGTTCCTACAATGAGGATTATACTTAAGCCTGTATCTCCCTGATACATCGGCATATTTTTATACAGAATACATATTTGCGATCCTTATTTATTTACATACAGAATGAGACCACACACGGTAATGCTGGGACCTGTAGTTCTTCTACCACCCATAGGTGAGCTACAGAATCACATCCTCTGGTCATATTTGATACCCAATTAACCACAATACTCTGTAGGGCCTGGATCTGGTGTCAGAAAGGGCATAAGTTGATTCATAAATGAAATATGAAAGTGGACTGGTTTTATGCCCAGAGCTAATTAAGGGCTATTAGCTCTCCTCAAACCAGACCTGGAAATGAATGACGTCACGCTCCAGCCAGGCTTGACAGCGAGCTGATCTTTATCTTATAGGACAGGATGAGCTGGGCCTGGTATAGCCTTTATGACCTTTTATAGCCGGCCTCACAGAGTAGTGGTAATAAAAGTGTCCATCTATATCATACTTGACCCAGGCTTCAGGAAGATGAGAGTTCACTGTTCTTTTACATAGGCCAGAAGCATACAAACTGGCTACCCAGAGGAATTATGTATGTATGCCGGCACACCTCCCTCTTTTAAAAGGTTGCCTGGGGAAATGGCCACAAGCCTATTCTACAGCAACCCAGCCGTCTCCGGCCGATTCTCCCTGCCGCGACAACCCGTCGGCATTTCCATGTAAACTACCTTTTCTGTGCTGCACGGTGAAGTTGTACTGCTGCAAAATCAGGCTCCATCTCAGCAGTTTCGCATTGTCTCCTGCGAGACATGCCAACCAGCTGAGGGGATTGTGATCGGTGATCACTGTGAAATTGCATCCATACAGGTAGTGTTGTAGCTTTTGCAGGGACCACACAATAGCTGAACACTCCTTCTCTATTGTGGAGTAGCTGGTCTCCCTGGCCAGTAAGTTACGGCTCAGGTATAGTACAGGATGCTCCTCCCCGGCCTGGTTCACCTGACTCAGGACTGCACCCAGACCAAAGGCGGAAGCATCCATGTGGACCACAAACTTCCGAGTGAAATCTGGGGCCTGAAGCACAGGAGAACTGGCTAGTGCATCCTTCAGGGCCTGGAAGCCTTGCTCGCATTCCGGCGTCCATGACACCATCCTGGGCAGCTTCTTCTTGGTCAAGTCTGTCAGAGGCTTGGCCAGGGCGCTATAGTTCGGGATGAACTTCCTATAGTACCCGGCCGTTCCCAAGAAAGACATGACCTGTTTCTTGGTGAGAGGTGTTGGCCATCTCGTAATGGCTTTCACCTTCTCTATTTCAGGCCTCAGTGTACCTCCTCCTACTCTGTGGCCTAAGTAAGTGACCTCATTCAAGCCCAGCTGGCACTTGCTAGGCTTAACAGTTAGTCCAGCCGCAGCAAGTTTGTCCAGTACTTGCGACAGGTGCACCAGGTGCTCCTTCCACGTGGGGCTATACACGGCAATGTCGTCTAAATAGGCAACAGCACATTCTTCTAGTCCTTCCAGCAAGTCATTCACAAGCCTTTGAAAGGTGGCTGGCGCATTCTTCATCCCAAACGGCATTACAGTAAATTTGTGTAAGCCGAAAGGGGTGATGAAGGCCGACTTCTCCTGAGCCTCCGAGGTCAGGGGAATCTGCCAATACCCCCTGCTCAGGTCCATGATTGTCAGGTAGCTGGCTCCTGCCAACTTATCTAACAGTTCATCAATCCTGGGCATGGGGTAAGCATCCGAGGTTGTGATGGCATTCAGTTTCCGATAATCCACACAGAACCTGGTTGTCTGATCTTTCTTCGGGACCAGAACCACCGGTGAGGCCCAAGCACTGTGGGATTTCTGAATGACCCCGAGCTGCTTCATCTCCTCGATCTCCCTCCTGAGGTCTGCCTGGACCTCCATTGAGACGCGGTAGGCGGACTGCTTTGTGGGAGCATGTGTACCTGTGTCCACATGATGGACTGCAAGGTGTGTTCTCCCGGGTTTCCCTGTAAAAGTGTCACGGTGAGCCGTCAACACTTCTAAGAGCTGAGATCTCTGCTGGGACGAGAGTTGAGGGTTGAGGGTTAAGTCCACCTCCAACTCTCGAGTGTCAGCTAGCAGATCTAGTAGGGGGTCGGCCTCCTCCCTTTCGGGCAGGCTGCAAACCGGCATAACATGTGGCGTTCTCTCGTGATGCTCCTTGAGCATGTTGACGTGAAACGTCTTCTGTCTCCTACCTCCCTCTCCAAGGCCCACCACATAATTTACCTTACTCAGACGTTTGACAATGGGGTACGGCCCCTCCCATGCAGCTTGCAGTTTGTTTTGCCGCATCGGCAGCAGGACATAGACCTTCTGCCCCTCCTGGTAGATTCTCTCTCGGGCAGTGCGGTTATACCACTGCTTCTGTTTGCTTTGGGCCTGCACCATATTCTCCTGTACCAGACCTATAAGCGACTCCATTTTGTCTCGGAACCTGAGGACATAGTCTACTACAGAGACTTCCGTTCTGGCAACCTTGCCTTCCCAAGACTCTCTGATTAGGTCTAGGGGACCTCTTACTCGTCGACCATACAGGAGTTCGAAGGGCGAAAACCCGGTTGACTCCTGGGGAACCTCTCTGTAGGCAAATAGCAGGTGAGGTAGATATCGTTCCCAGTCCGTCCCTTGCGCCTCCACGAACGTCTTCAGCATCTGCTTCAACGTCCCGTTGAAGCGCTCACAGAGGCCGTTTGTTTGTGGGTGGTAAAGGCTGGCTACGATATGGTTCACCTGTATTTTCCTACAGAGCCCCTGCATTAGTTCGGACATGAACTGAGGTCCTTGGTCGCTGAGAAGCTCAGCTGGGAACCCCACTCTCGTGAGGATCCCCAGCAGGGCGTCCGCAACCTTGTCCGCCCTAATGGAGGATAACGCCACTGCTTCTGGGTAGCGCGTCGCGTATTCCACCAGGGTTAATATGAACCGTTTACCCGAACTGCTGGGGATGGCCAGTGGACCAATGATGTCCACGGCCACCCTCCTGAAGGGTTCATCAATTATCGGTAAGGGATTCAATGGAGCTCGGTGACGGTCTCCTGCTTTGCCAACTCGCTGACAGGTGTCGCAGGACCTGCAGTACTTGGCGACATCTGCCCCGAGGCCAGGCCAGAAAAAATTCTGCATCACCCGGGACTTTGTTTTGGTTATTCCCAGGTGACCAGCTAAGGGGATCTCATGAGCCACTTGCAGTAATTGTTCCCTGAACTGCACAGGTACAATGAGCTGCCTCTTGAGTGGCCCCACCCTACTGTCACTGTGGGAGATGTCCTTCTTATACAGTTTCCCATTGTCCCAACACACTCAGTATTTGTCTCCCTCAGTGGGAGGGCTGGCAGCTAACCCTCTTAGCTGCTCCAAGGTAGGGTCATCTCGCAGGACCTGCTCAAAGGCGGCACTACAAGTCCCAGCCAGCTGTCCTGTGGCGAACAGGGACAGTGGCTGAGGCTCTGACGCGGTTAAGTCCACGGGGTCCGAACCAGTGGAAGGGGACACTTCCACTTGCTCTTCCCCAATGGAGCGTTCCGCTGCGGCTTTTGCAGCCCTGCGAGTGACGGGCAACACAGGCACAATAATGTCATCACATTTAACATTTGCACAACTTGAATCAGTTAAACACATGTCCGCTACCTGCGTACATACACCCGCCATCCCCTCTACATCTCCTGTCGTAGGAGAACTGCTCCCACACACCCCACCTCCCACCTCCCGCGGTCCATCCCCAAGGTTATCTGATGTTACGCAAACATCCTTGCACAGTACCTCGGTATGTCCAGGGGCCTCCATAGGGACGGGTGAGTCCTGTGTGCTTCCAGGGGGCACGTAGCACGAGACCAATCGTCCTAGGTCAGTGCCTAATAAAACATTTGTGGGGATCTCCGCAGAGACTCCCACCTCCCTTACTCCACTCCCAGCCCCCCAATCAAGGAAAACACGAGCTAGGGGAACATTAAGGCTCACCCCCCCAACTCCCGTGATGGTGAGGCTTTTGCCGGGAATAAGGTCTGCGTCATCCACTAGTTCAGGCCAAACTAGTGTGACTTCGGCTCCTGTATCGCGGAAGCCTGTGGTGCACCGGTTGCCCACAGTAACCGACTGTAGGTTGTCTGCGGTGTGTCTTGCAGCTCCATTCACCAACAGCACAGATGATGGGTTGCGGGCAAGCTTGCCAGGGGGTGCTGTCTTCTTCTCCGGGCACGAGTGGCTGAGGTGTCCTGGCTTGCCGCACGCATAGCACTTGCGCACGTCTGTCGGGGCTGGCTTGACTCCTTCGGGTCTTTGTGCAGGCCTGTGAAAGGGTCGCTGGACCGGAACCGACAAAGCTGGCCGTGAGGAAGAAGCAGATGAAGAGGTTCCTCCCAGGCGGGACAGAGTGTCTTTGAATGCCCGAGTGCTGGGCATGGCGACGTATTCATCGGCTAGCTCGGCCGCCTCTCGCGCACTCTTGGCCTTGTGCTCACATACATATTTTTGCACATCCGTGGGGCAATTGGAGACAAACTGTTCTCGGACCATCAGATCCGCCAGGGACTGCTTGGTGTCCTCTGTGAGGGGATCAGACCACTGTTGGAAGGTGGTCTGCAACTTGCCCAGATGGTCCGTAAAAGTATCTCCGGGCCCTCTCCGCAGGGACCGGAACCGTAAACGGTAAGTCTCTGGAGTCAGCTGGTACTTGACCAGAATAGCCTTTTTGATGACCGCGTAACTGGTACGCTCTGCTAATGGTAGTCCGACCAGGGCCTCCATAGCTTTGCCCTTCAGTGCGGACATTAGATGTCCCGCCCACTGCGGCTCTGGTACCTGGTACTGCTGGCATGAGGTTTCAAAAGCATGCAGGAAAAGATCAATGTCACAGTTCTCAGACTCCATCACAGGCAGTTTTGGCTTGACCATCAGGGATGGGCCTGTGGATGTAGCATGCCGGTCGGACCCCTGAAGCTGTACTCGGGCCAGGTCCAGTTCATGCCTGCGGACAGCTTCCCGTTCTGCAGCCTCGCGCTCAGCCTTGCGCTCTGCAGCCTCGAGCTCAGCCTTGCGCGCTGCCCGACGTGCCTCCAGCAGCCGAAAATATAAGTCCGGGTTACTGAGCATTAGTTGGTCCAGACCATTTTGGGATGGCATAGAGACAGAGTTATGTCCAGCTAGAGGACTGCAAGCCCCAGCAGGCTGTCCTCCTCCCAGTTCATCATCCTCATTCTGGAAGGGGTCACCTGGCTCAGGGGCCCCTGAGTGTCCTCCATTCTCTGAATCCTGCAGGGATGACTCTTGACTCCTCCGTGCACATAACTCCTGGATAAGGACAGTCTTATTTTTCCCATATACTTGGATGCCTTTGTGCTCACACAGAGCTGTGATATCAGACACGCTCAGGACGTCATAATTCACGGATTCGGACATTATTGCCAAATAAAAGATAGGACAGAAAACAAGAGAGAGGGGAGGGTACTGTCGTGAATTATTATTCTATCAAAACTAATGCACTGTGCTTCGTCTTCCAGAATTTTTCAATCCTTTAGTACAGAGTTATGGACATAACTTCATACACTAATATTCTAAGCATACAGAATCCCGTAAGCTGCCACCAGAAAATGTCACGAACTATGGATCCGATCGCTCCAGATCCCACAGCTCTGACGTAGTGGTCTGTGACGGAGTCTGCGCACACACAGAGACCTCACGTGACCGGGGTATTACCATTCGGCTAACACCCCCACACTACACTTCGGTAACTGCCACCACGTGGGTTCCCGGTCCACGAGCCGACTATCCGGGTCATTCACTATCACACAGATCAGTGGATGAACCGGATATCACTTACTGACCAACCGCAGTCAATCACCCCAAGCTACAATTCCTAAATGCAATTTAACTAACTACCTGGTAACGTCTCTTCAAAGGCAAGGTACGTTGTTCAGCAGCTTAGAATATGGAAGACTTGGCCACTTAGATTTTATAATCTTTAATAAGAGGTAAAAAGCAGTGCATACAAATCTAATGAAAATGACTATAAATCTACAGAATAATAATAACAATATAAATAATCACGACAGTTCAAATGAAAGGGAAAAAGATGAAAGAATACTTAGTTTCTCTGGAGGGTTTCAGATGGTCGTTCATATGTCCTTTTTGAATCCTTGCAAACCCCGTTCAGTATGTATCAGGGGAGACCCTCAAAGTTCTTCTGATACAGGGATATGCCATCAATGTCCAATTAAGTGTCTGATGATGTTCCATGGGTCTCTCTCCTCAGTCCTTGTGCACAGATTTTTATGAACTCTGCCATGGGCAGGAGACTTACTCCTGTCAGCCAATGGCAGCAGAGTGACTGTGAAGCCTAGGGATTGGCCTCCAAGGGTTTTATGACCCCATCAAAGTTCAGTTCCTACAATGAGGATTATACTTAAGCCTGTATCTCCCTGATACATCGGCATATTTTTATACAGAATACATATTTGCGATCCTTATTTATTTACATACAGAATGAGACCACACACGGTAATGCTGGGACCTGTAGTTCTTCTACCACCCATAGGTGAGCTACAGAATCACATCCTCTGGTCATATTTGATACCCAATTAACCACAATACTCTGTAGAGCCTGGATCTGGTGTCAGAAAGGGCATAAGTTGATTCATAACTGAAATATGAAAGTGGACTGGTTTTATGCCCAGAGCTAATTAAGGGCTATTAGCTCTCCTCAAACCAGACCTGGAAATGAATGACGTCACGCTCCAGCCAGGCTTGACAGCGAGCTGATCTTTATCTTATAGGACAGGATGAGCTGGGCCTGGTATAGCCTTTATGACCTTTTATAGCCGGCCTCACAGAGTAGTGGTAATAAAAGTGTCCATCTATATTATACTTGACCCAGGCTTCAGGAAGATGAGAGTTCACTGTTCTTTTACATAGGCCAGAAGCATACAAAATGGCTACCCAGAGGAATTATGTATGTATGCCGGCACAATACCCTTTACTGATTTGGCCTGCCTGATCCCTTTGTGCAAGCCACGTTCGCAATGTATGCTCAGGCGTCAGCCTCTGTTTTGATCAACGGGGACCTATCTGACCCCTTTGATATCCAAAACGGTACCAGGCAGGGGTGCCCTCTTTCCCCCTTGCTTTTCGTCCTCGCTTTAGAACCCCTCCTCCTCAAATTAAGAGCCGACGCTGCAGTTCAAGGAGTAAAGCTGGGAGGTACGGAACATAAGGTGGCCGCCTTTGCGGACGATATTATGATAATGACCTCAAATCCTAAGAACTCACTTTTAGCGATTCAGAAACATCTTGATACCTATAGTTCCATCTCCAACTTTAAAATTAACAAGCAAAAATCACTGGTGATTTGTTTTGGGATCCCCCAATCAACACAAAGAAATCTAAAAAGAAACTCCCCGTTTAATTGGTCTTCCCCCCACTTAACATACTTAGGGATCAAAATTAGCTCCAACACTTCAGAACTGTTTTCACTCAACTATGCTCCACTATTAAAGGACATTTCCTCTAGCATTGATAAACTGGAAAATCCGACTATATCATGGTTTGGCCGCAAGAATCTACTTATGTCCTTGATACTCCCCCGCCTAACATATTTACAGCAAGTATTACCCATCCCAGTTCCTAAAACCTACTATGACTCTCTGAGGAAATTGTTTCGTACATTTATTTGGAAAGAAAAGAAACCTAGATTATCTTTCGAACTCCTATCACGTCCCAAGCATTATGGAGGTATCGCCCTACCCGACCCAGAGACATATGGAAGGGCTATTCTCATATCCAGAATAATAGAGTGGCTCAGACCTAGTAGCACCAAACCATGGGTAACAATAGAACAGGAGCTAATAAATAAACCTTTCAGATCTCTCTTGCTAGGCAATAACAACACATGCAACCTGCCTCCCTCGCCATATCCAATTATTCAGGCCACTCTGAAAGCGTGGAGATGGCTTCAATCATCTCACTGCGCGATACCCTTCCCATCCCCCCTCCTTTCTATAAAGGATATTTTGGGAACTGCTTTACCGGCATTAATTGAAAGTACTCCAAGAGAATTGAGGGAGTCATCTACTCCAATCCTCTCCCTCTTTGACCCTAATGGATCAGTACTTCAGCTTAAGGAGTTACAAAAAATTCTGATTAACAACCTATCCTCACCTATCCCCCACATCATACTTACACACCTTCATCTCTCAGCACATATCGTTAGGGGATCTTTGCCGCCCTTTGCTATGGTCTGAAGCACTCATTTCCAATCCCTCCCCCCCCCCCCCCCCCCCCGAGAAAACTAATTTCACAAATTTTCAAAAGACTAAACATCCCTATTATATCAACTAAACCTGCCTTCATACGACATTGGGAAAAAGATCTAGGACAGGAGTTCTCTATCACAAATTTGCCAAACATATTAACTTCCCCACATACATCATCTAGATGTGTCCGCATACAGGAGAATGGATATAAGATCCTAGCAAGATGGTACAAAACACCCGACATAACGGCGCTATATTCAGCAACAGCTTCGGATAAATGTTGGAGGTGCCTTGATAGTAGGGGATCTTTCTTCCACGTTTGGTGGGATTGCCCAACCATTAGAATGTATTGGAAGGAAATCTTCCAGATTAGCAACCAGATATGCCAGACTAAGGTGCAAATGTCTGCGGGTAAAGCCCTACTCACTCTCGAAGATGACAAGGAAGTACATCCGATGCCTTTCCTTTTTAAACAGCTTCTAATTGCAGCTCGTTTACTGATTCCTAAGTTTTGGCTCTCCACCAATCTTCCCTCCATAGAGCAATGGAAACTAAAGATTGACCAAATCTTCCGTTTTGAGGAACTCTCTTCATGGGAGGCTAGGAATCATCCTAAGTTTCAACGCCAGTGGCATTTATGGCGAAAATTTAGACACCCGAATTATCCATCGGGAATCTCTAGCCATTTTGTCAGATATAGATTTCCATTACCTAACCCTGACTTCTCTGTTTGTATACCTGGCTTTATAATCATTTATCGCTATATTCCTGGGTGTATAGTAGGCATAGTATACATTAACAGATGCCAGGTTTCAACCTACTCTAACTCATTTACTGTGGTGTGATGCGAATGCTTTAATACGGAGATACGAGACTTTTGTCACCCGTTGTGTCTGATATGATATGTTGGCTACTATTACAATTATGTACTTGTCACGCCTTGCACGGCGTATTAGAATTCATTGCTGTACCATGTTACGTTAAATAAAATAAAAAATTTATAAAAAAAAAAAAAGAGATGATCAGGTCATTCATAAAACAGATCTTATTGCGGATCAGTTTTGTAAGTTTAATAGTCAATTGTACAATTTACAAGACATTTTGTCCCCTTCACAAATATCATCTAAGACCCAACTTATACAACAGTGGTTAGACACTTTAAATCTACCCAAATTAAAACCCGAGCAAACTGCCATCTTAAACTCTCCATTCACTATTTCGGAGCTAAAAACAGCTCTAAAAAACTCCCCACTTCATAAGAGCCCGAGTCATGACGGTCTCCCAATTGCCTACTACATCACCTTTCAAAACATACTTCTGCCACGATTCCTCAAGGTTTGCAATGGGGCGAGAGGAGGGGGGTCATTCACCAGTGACATGCTTGCATTGCAAATTACCATTATCCCTAAACCTAATAAAGATCATTCACTCTGTGCGAACTATAGGCCTATCTCGCTCCTCAACAACGATCTTAAATTGTATGCTAAAATGCTAGCAAATAGATTAAAACTATACTTACCGGATCTTATATCTGCTGAGCAAGTTGGTTTTATACCAGGTAGAGAGGGGAAAAATAATATTATTAGGGTTATCCAACTGATGCAATGGGCTCAACATTCGAAAATCCCCCTAGCAATTCTCAGCATGGACGCAGAAAAGGCGTTCGACAGAGTGGATTGGTTATTCATGACCCAAACCCTGGCCAGATTCGGTATTTCGGACTCATTCATTACGAGTGTAATGGCAATGTATCAAAAGCCTACGGCGCGTGTGCTGGTGAATGGCACACTGTCTCCGTCATTTAGTATATCGAATGGGACGAGACAGGGTTGCCCTCTCTCCCCATTGCTCTTTGTGTTGGTGATAGAAACCCTTATGCAAGCATTTCGGAACAATACCGCAATTAAAGGTATTAAGATTGGTGCAGAGACCCATCAGACTGCAGCTTTTGCGGATGATGTGTTGCTGTTCATTACTAATCCTGATACGGCCTTTAAAGAGATTGAGTCGTTGCTTCATGATTTCCATGAAATGTCCAATTTCTTAGTTAATTTATCTAAATCTACGATCTTGAACGTCTCTTTACCAGTGACGACTATGGCCAGGTTAAAAAGCGTTGCGGCCTTCCATTGGACAACTGACCATATCACTTTTTTAGGAATTAATTTGACCCCTAGTTTTTCCCGGATATATCACGAGAACTTCCACACTCTTGCAAAACGTATAGAGGATCTTATAAGTTCCTGGGATATCCCATTTGTGTCTTGGTTTGGCCGTAGAACTCTGATTAAAGCTATTCTCATGCCAACGGTATTGTATTATATTCAGGCATTGCCTATTCCAATTCCCAGGGCCTTCTTTCAGAGAATCCAAAGCATCCTTCTGAAATTTTTATGGGGTAAAAAAAAAGCTAGGATACCTTTTAAACAGGTCAAGCAACGGACAACTAAAGGGGGAATGGGGGTACCAGATGTATACTTATACCACAAAGCAGTGATGTGCATGCGCTGTTTGGAATGGCTGAGAAATTATTCAAACCGCTTAGATCTTTCAATTGAATCCAACATGGCTAACATCCCTTTGCGCTCTCTGTTGTTTATGGATAGTACATTGGCTAGGAAGGCATTGAAGACAGTCAGCTCTATAACTTTATACTCAATAAAGATATGGTCAGAGTCTAAATGGCTTGCATCATTAGCCCCAAATTATCCTGCATTAATGCAAGTGAGAGACATATTATTTCAAGCGCCTATACAGTTTCTAGACACCCTACCGGTTAGAACGAAATCTCTTACAACGCCTATTTTAAGCTTATGTAAAGAAGAAGATGTTCCTACATATGAAGATTTGCGTTCTCATCCGGCGTTGTCTAACCTTTCCACTTTTCATCTGGCCTATTTACTCCAACAGATAAAAAAAACACTTAACAATTTTCCCGATGGTAACAGCTCACACCCCATTTGAAAAATTAGCTTTACAAATAAAGTAACCAAAAGGTAAAATTTCCCAACTATATGATACCCTACTTTCCAACCAGGGTTCAGAGACTCCTATATTGATTCAGCAATGGGCAGCAGAGCTGAACATTCAATTATCCCCCTTAGAAGTAAAACATACGCTCAGAGCGTTTCTTAAGGTGTTCAGGTGCGTCAAGCTGCAAGAGAACAGCTATAAAGTTTTAACAAGATGGTATTACACACCTCAAAGACTTCATCGCATGTTTCCTGAGTGTAGCCCTATGCGCTGGAGATGCAATCTAGAAATAGGTACGCATACCCATATCTGGTGGGAGTGTACCAAGATATCCTCTTACTGGCAAGAGATTTGTAAACTTATATCTAACATTTGTAGCCTGAAATTACCCGGTCACGTGACCCCCGCGTCAGAGAACCTGCGCCGAGGCAACATCAACAGGGCAAGGGCCACTCTGTGCTACATTGTTACTGTCGCTACTTTGATGTTGACCCAGGGCACTGGGCACCTCAACTAGCGCATATGGCGTTAAGCCTGCGCCTACCTAGTTTTGGGGGCACCCTCTCCGTTGTACACCGCTGCGCACACATTGAGGCTGGCATATACCCTTGCCGTACATGGGGTCATGCTGGTCTACATTGTCACTAGCATTTGATCCTGATGGCGGCGTACGCAGGTGCTCATGAGATCCTGATTAGCGCCAGCCTCTGTATTGTCTAATGTGTGATTTTAGCCTATAGAGCGCTTCCTTAAAACCATTCTGATTAGCGCCTGCTTCTGTAATGCGCATACGGCTTTCTGTTTTTGTTTTTGTTTTTGTTTTAGTCTGACCCTTGCTACATATGGGGTCACGTTGGTATATACTGTCAATAGCATCTGGACCCTGATGGCGGCATATGCAGGCGCTCATGACATCCTGATCAGCGCCTGCTTTTGATATGTGCGATCTTAGTCTGTGGAGCGCTCCTCTGAACTATTTTGAGTAGCGCATGCTTCCGTAATGCGCTACCCTAGCCTGTAGAGCGCTTCCTTAAACCAGTACCTGGCCTCTATTGCATGGTGTCCGTGTAAACGGGACACTGTCATTCACCTTTGACCTCATGTCATTCTGTCGGTGTCGCTCCGACAACAATTGCTGCATTGATCACTTGCCTGTCTATGACTCCTGCACTAAATGCCATTAGCCGATCTAAGGCTTTACCATTGTGTTTGTTACCAAGGGAGACGCATACACTATGCGTTCCACACGATCATCAGACCATATGACCATTGGCTGATGATCCTCGATTCCGCCCATCCCCTATCGCGATCCCGCCCACCCCACGTGGTACTGTTGACGTGTGACGTCACTGACTGCGCCCGCCCTTGCCCTGTTGATGTTGCCTCGGCGCAGGTTCTCTGACGCGGGGGTCACGTGACCGGGTATGAGCGGCGCTTAAGGTAGGCGTTGCGCCGCGATGATGCCACAGAGAAGGAGGGGCGAAGGACCTGGGGCGCAACTATTTAAAACCCAGTACTGATGTACAACACTGCGGCTGGTTCACTGCATTGTCACCCCAAACCAGAAGGGTTTCTTTTGCCTGGGACCACTGTGTCCCCCAGACCGCCAAGCACGGGACTATCCCTCCAGTGCATTACTGCATCCTACACCAGGATAGCAGAACACAAGCTTTCTAGCTTGTCTCCTTTATCCCCAGTGTGTTATTGAGCCACAGGCCAGATACCTGCGGCCTTCCACTCACTGTCTTCCTGCAGTCTTTCCCTGAAGAGTCACGGACAGAAACGTGCCACGTCGGGAGACCCCCGGAAGCATTCCCATCAACAAATCCACTGGCATCTATCCTGTAGTTTTAGGGTGAGGTCCACTATAGGGACAGGCTACCGGACGGGGTCGCCTTTCTCAAGGCGAGTGCTCCGTGTAGATAGGTAGCAGCATAATAGCCCCCTTCATCTGAGGCAGGGCCATTTAGGACACTTCCTATCGCTCCATCTACACGGTTCTACAACCACAGCAACCATCCCCACATGGCTTGATCGAAACGCTTCCTGCCTCCTGTACCTAAGGACCTCTATCACTATCTACAAAGGGTCTGGTAAGACTGTTCACGTCTCCCCGGACGGAACAGAATTTTGTCTATACCAGCCAGGCACCAATTATTGGTTGTCTATGTGTATGTACGTCTTATCTATGTAGTGAGTTCTATTAGTCTGATATTTTTGACCTTATTAAAAGTTACATTTTAAATAACTATACTCCCCCCTCCTGCTTTTGGGGCCCATTGTCTGCTTATCAAGTTGGAGTGTTTTTCATAGCCTGAACTGCTTCAGTGCTCTGATCAATTCATTGCTGATCTGTCAAAAGGAAGGAAAAATGAGATGCACAGGGGTTTCTGTCTGAGTAGCAGCTGTAAGGCCTGTATGGTCCCATCAGAATTGGCTTATGATTTGGTAACCAAAAGCAGGAGTGGGTACAAAACACAGAAGACATGCAAATATTTCATTCACGTGTCAGCTCTGTTTTGGATGCACTTGTCATCTCTGTTTTGGATCCGCATGTCATACTGACTCACAGTATTGTTTCACTACTACAACAGACTCCCTATGCGTGTTACTGCAAGGCACAGTGTTCTACACCACTATAAAGGCACTCTGCCTCCAGGAAATAGCAGCTTTTTAACATGTGTCATCTCTGTTTTGGATCCACTCCTGGTTTTTTTGGCTTTAGCAATACTGATGGATTACTGACCAAATGCTGAGTGAAGGCGGATGCTCAACAGACAGGATTCGTTTTTTGGGGGTTATTGTTCTGACGGATCAGAGGAAGGGCAAAATAATCAGTGACGTCAACACAAACCTACTGCTGACACCCTTTCCATTCTGTCAGGGGGGCTCTATTTGTATAAGCGTTTCATAGAACAGATTTTGTAGACATCTATGTGGAATCAGCTGACGACGGTGTAAAAGGAGTGTGCTCTTTCATGCTACAGTAGGATCTTGGGCCTCTACACAGTTCTTTATACCTGGCGCTAACATCGACCTGTAAGGCTGAGTTGACACTTGAGTTATTTGGTCAGTTTTGGCCCCGTAACTGCCGAAATAAGTGAAGTGTGCAGTGATTCTAAGAGTGACGCCTGTCATGTGCATGTCATACTGACTCACAGTATTGTTTCACTACTACAACAGACTCCCTATGCGTGTTACTGCAAGTCACAGTGTTCTACACCACTATACAGGCACTCTGCAGCCAGGAAATAGCTGTTTTTTAACACGATTCGCCACGAATAAATTTGGATCAAATATTTTTGGGAAAAATTTGGTGAACCGGCCAAATCAAATTTTTGAGAAATTCTCTCATCTCTAATTACCAGTAGTGAGCAGAAATAATCCAATCCACATAAGTAAAGCACCCTTGCCATCTCTTAATGTGCGTGATTATAGGGTTCAGGACACCAAATAGTTCAGAGTAAGACTAGGTTGCTTTCCATATTGTCTCTTACATATTATTCTTTCAGACAAGCGTAGCACCAACCCCTCTAGAATTATTAACTCAAACTTGGAGACCCTAAGAAAGTCCTACAGCAGATGAAGCAATCCCGTTTCTCTGCAAAGACAACATCGTAATCTCTGCGTGTTTCTCCTAGGCAGTAATGCCCAGCCTCATCAGTGGACTTTCACCTAGGTAGCACCCAAATATGTGCACTCATGAACACAGATGGAAATGGAAATGTGTTGTTGACCAAGAGCAGAAAGGCTGTTGGCATCAGTTTAAAAACACTTTTGGTGTCTCACTAGACACTTTGGTGAAGTGTCAAGTGAAGGGGCATGGTTTACTGGATTCATAAACCTGGTAAAATTTACTAATGACATGCACCACAATTGTGGCGCAAACATCTGGTCTGAAGCAAGACAACCAAGAGATGATCTAAATCCATTCTGAACGGATCCGGTTGTATTATTTCTAAAAATGCCAAGACGGATCCATCTCTAAAACCATTGTAAGTCAATGGGGGACGGATCAGTTTTCTTTTGTGTCAGAGAAAACGGATCCGCCGCCGCTGCTTGCGGCGTTATTCCATCCACGATGGGGACCAACCAAACGGAATGGAATGCATTCTGGTGCATTCCGATTCATTCAGTTCAGTTTTGTCCCTATTGACAATGGATTGGGACAAAACTGAAGCGTTTTCCCCCACTATTGAGATCCTAGGACGGATCTCAATAGTGGAAAGGGAAAGCTCAGATGTGAAAGTAGCCTTAAATAGCTCATTTGGCTGACAGCAATCTCTCCAGATTTTCCCATACATGTGGCAGAATGTGTCTGTGTTTACCATGGGGAGAACAAAAAGGATCAAGTGTCAAAAGTCACGCGCTCGCTATACACATTAGATTTTTGGCTGGCCCAAACAAAATGTTGAGTTTGGTGGACAATAGTCAAAAGTTTATGGGAACTTTACTGAGAAAAACATCTTGCAATCACATTTGTCTATTAGGTTTAGTAATAAACACTGTAGTAGTTGCTGTATGATGTCATCTTTTTATCCTTCCAGTTATATGAAGTCAGCAAGAGAATGCCAAGAGTGTGCAAAGCACTAATCAAAGCAAAAGGTGGCTACTTTGAAGAACCTAGAATATGACATATTTTCAGTTGTTTCACATTTGTTTGTTATGTATATAATTCTACATGTGTTAATTCATAGTTTTGATGCCTTCAGTGTGAATCTACAATTTTCATAGTCATGAAAATAAAGAAAACTCTTTGAATGAGAACGTGTGTCCAAACTTTTGGTCTGTACTGTACATATCACTGATGAAATGGAAATAGACTGTGGCCATTGTATAACTGTTACCAGTGATCAGTATACATGGACATATAGAGAAACATAGAACTACCATGCGTATTATTAGTGTAAAACTACATAAACAAAGAAAGAAATACAATTAGTAAAATGTTAAAAAATATAATAATAATAAATACAGGTGCATCTCAATAAATTAGAATATCAAAAAGTTAGTTTATTTCAGTAATTCAATAAAAAAAGTGAAACACAGAGTGATCTATTTCAAGTGTTTATTTCTTTTAATGTTGATAATCATAGCTTGCAGCTAATGAAAACCCAAAAGTCAATATTGAAGAAAATTTGAATATTATATAAGACCAATTAAAACATGTAAAACTAAAATAATGGGCGAGCACACTTCATTTATATCATAAAGTACATAAAATTTAATTAAATCCAATAGATCAACACGTGATATAGATAAAATCCAGTCATTCAATAAAATAAAATACAATAAAATACCATAAAACCAATGTGCTTGGATTAATACTAGTGTTGAGCGAACAGTTCGAGCATAGTTCGGGTCCGTACCGAATTTTGGGGTGTTCGTGACACGGACCCGAACCCGAACTTTTTCGTAAAAGTTCGGGTTCGGGTTCGTCGTTCGGCATGTATTTTGGCGCATTTTGAAAGGCTGCAAAGCAGCCAATCAACATGCATCATACTACTTGCCCTAAGATGCCATCGCAGCCATGCCTACTATTGGCAAGGCTGTGATTGGCCAAGTGCAGCATGTGACTCAGCCTCTTTATAAGCTTGTGCGCACGTCGGGACGTGCTCACTCCCGATGTGAATAGAACAGGGATAGACGCAGCTGATGCTAGGGCGAGAATAGGCAGGGATAATTGAATAACTGGAAGCAAATTTCTCTCCTCCACCTGTGATTCATCTGAACAACTGCAGCTGAGCTGCTTTTTTGATAGGGATTGGCTATTTTTAGAGTGGCCAGAGTGATTTTTCCATCCACATGTACCTGGGCTGACCGCCGGCCGCCATTTTGCGACTTGTAGTGCTGCAGCAGAAGCTGCCACAGTGTGCATTCCAAAGCTCCAAACAAGTCAGACATCTACACCTGGGATTCAGACCAATAGCGATTTAGCAGCACAGTCCAAGGCTATTTTTTTTAAAGGTTGTGCAGACCATTTTGTGGCACATGTTACTGGGCTGATAGGCGGCGGCCATCTTGGGACTAGTGCTGCAGCACAATCTCTCCCAACGTCCATTAATCACTTGTAATAGTGGTCTGTGCCATAGAAATCCTACATCAGGGACTTGGGTGTGCTTGTGTCACCCCTACTAATACCAGTCCACCTGTAATCCATACAGTGAAAAGCCATAAAGTATTCCAGTGAGGGAATTTTTTTTTTATTTAAAAAAGGCCAAGTTAGTTTATCTGGCGTTCAATATACTAGATACAGTTAGGCCTGCGTTTCATACATCTGGAATTAGCAAACTAATGTGCTGGGGTTGGGAAAACATATATGTACCCATACTAGAATCTGTCAAAGAAAGCGGTACTCACATATAACAGTCATTCCATCTGTAATCCATACAGTCAAAAGACTGAAAGTATTCCAGTGAGGGAATTTTTTTTATTTAAAAAAGGCCAAGTTAGTTTATCTGGCGTTCAATATACTAGATACAGTTAGGCCTGCGTTTCATACATCTGGAATTAGCAAACTAATGTGCTGGGGTTGGGAAAACATATATGTACCCATACTAGAATCTGTCAAAGAAAGCGGTACTCACATATAACAGTCATTCCATCTGTAATCCATACAGTCAAAAGACTGAAAGTATTCCAGTGAGGGAATTTTTTTTATTTAAAAAAGGCCAAGTTAGTTTATCTGGCGTTCAATATACTAGATACAGTTAGGCCTGCGTTTCATACATCTGGAATTAGCAAACTAATGTGCTGGGGTTGGGAAAACATATATGTACCCATACTAGAATCTGTCAAAGAAAGCGGTACTCACATATAACAGTCATTCCATCTGTAATCCATACAGTCAAAAGACTGAAAGTATTCCAGTGAGGGAATTTTTTTTTTATTTAAAAAAGGCCAAGTTAGTTTATCTGGCGTTCAATATACTAGATACAGTTAGGCCTGCGTTTCATACATCTGGAATTAGCAAACTAATGTGCTGGGGTTGGGAAAACATATATGTACCCATACTAGAATCTGTCAAAGAAAGCGGTACTCACATATAACAGTCATTCCATCTGTAATCCATACAGTCAAAAGACTGAAAGTATTCCAGTGAGGGAATTTTTTTTATTTAAAAAAGGCCAAGTTAGTTTATCTGGCGTTCAATATACTAGATACAGTTAGGCCTGCGTTTCATACATCTGGAATTAGCAAACTAATGTGCTGGGGTTGGGAAAACATATATGTACCCATACTAGAATCTGTCAAAGAAAGCGGTACTCACATATAACAGTCATTCCATCTGTAATCCATACAGTCAAAAGACTGAAAGTATTCCAGTGAGGGAATTTTTTTTATTTAAAAAAGGCCAAGTTAGTTTATCTGGCGTTCAATATACTAGATACAGTTAGGCCTGCGTTTCATACATCTGGAATTAGCAAACTAATGTGCTGGGGTTGGGAAAACATATATGTACCCATACTAGAATCTGTCAAAGAAAGCGATACTCACATATAACAGTCATTCCATCTGTAATCCATACAGTCAAAAGACTGAAAGTATTCCAGTGAGGGAATTTTTTTTATTTAAAAAAGGCCAAGTTAGTTTATCTGGCGTTCAATATACTAGATACAGTTAGGCCTGTGTTTCATACATCTGGAATTAGCAAACTAATGTGCTGGGGTTGGGAAAACATATATGTACCCATACTAGAATCTGTCAAAGAAAGCGGTACTCACATATAACAGTCATTCCATCTGTAATCCATACAGTCAAAAGACTGAAAGTATTCCAGTGAGGGAATTTTTTTTATTTAAAAAAGGCCAAGTTAGTTTATCTGGCGTTCAATATACTAGATACAGTTAGGCCTGCGTTTCATACATCTGGAATTAGCAAACTAATGTGCTGGGGTTGGGAAAACATATATGTACCCATACTAGAATCTGTCAAAGAAAGCGGTACTCACATATAACAGTCATTCCATCTGTAATCCATACAGTCAAAAGACTGAAAGTATTCCAGTGAGGGAATTTTTTTTATTTAAAAAAGGCCAAGTTAGTTTATCTGGCGTTCAATATACTAGATACAGTTAGGCCTGCGTTTCATACATCTGGAATTAGCAAACTAATGTGCTGGGGTTGGGAAAACATATATGTACCCATACTAGAATCTGTCAAAGAAAGCGATACTCACATATAACAGTCATTCCATCTGTAATCCATACAGTCAAAAGACTGAAAGTATTCCAGTGAGGGAATTTTTTTTATTTAAAAAAGGCCAAGTTAGTTTATCTGGCGTTCAATATACTAGATACAGTTAGGCCTGTGTTTCATACATCTGGAATTAGCAAACTAATGTGCTGGGGTTGGGAAAACATATATGTACCCATACTAGAATCTGTCAAAGAAAGCGGTACTCACATATAACAGTCATTCCATCTGTAATCCATACAGTCAAAAGACTGAAAGTATTCCAGTGAGGGAATTTTTTTTTTATTTAAAAAAGGCCAAGTTAGTTTATCTGGCGTTCAATATACTAGATACAGTTAGGCCTGCGTTTCATACATCTGGAATTAGCAAACTAATGTGCTGGGGTTGGGAAAACATATATGTACCCATACTAGAATCTGTCAAAGAAAGCGGTACTCACATATAACAGTCATTCCATCTGTAATCCATACAGTCAAAAGACTGAAAGTATTCCAGTGAGGGAATTTTTTTTATTTAAAAAAGGCCAAGTTAGTTTATCTGGCGTTCAATATACTAGATACAGTTAGGCCTGCGTTTCATACATCTGGAATTAGCAAACTAATGTGCTGGGGTTGGGAAAACATATATGTACCCATACTAGAATCTGTCAAAGAAAGCGGTACTCACATATAACAGTCATTCCATCTGTAATCCATACAGTCAAAAGACTGAAAGTATTCCAGTGAGGGAATTTTTTTTATTTAAAAAAGGCCAAGTTAGTTTATCTGGCGTTCAATATACTAGATACAGTTAGGCCTGCGTTTCATACATCTGGAATTAGCAAACTAATGTGCTGGGGTTGGGAAAACATATATGTACCCATACTAGAATCTGTCAAAGAAAGCGGTACTCACATATAACAGTCATTCCATCTGTAATCCATACAGTCAAAAGACTGAAAGTATTCCAGTGAGGGGATTTTGCTTATAAAAAATAATATATTTCATTGTGGTGCGAGTTGAATCGCAACAATGAAGAAAAATACTATTAAGGGACGAGGACGCGGTCGCGGTGGTGTCCGTGGAGCCTCTGTTGCTGGTAGAGGACGTGGCCGTTCGGCCCCAGGCGCACACAGTAGGGAACGAACTCCCTCAACTAGCCGGCAGAATGTACCGCAATATCTCGTGGGGCCCAATGACGCTCTTAGGATGGTAAGGCCTGAGCAGGTACAGGCATTAATCGATTGGGTGGCCGACAGTGCTTCCAGCACGTTCACCACATGGTCTTCCACCCAGTCTTCTGCGGAAAGCGCACAGGTGGCACCTGAAAACCAAGCCCATCAGTCTGTCACATCACCCCCAAGCATATCAGGGAAACGGTCCGAGCCACAAGTTATGCAGCAGTCTCTTCTTCTGTTTGAAGACTCTGCTTCCAGGGTTTCCCAGGGGCGTCCACCTAGCCCTTCCCCAGTGGAGGAAGACATACCATGCACTGACGCACAACCACTTATGTCTCCAGATGAAGAGGACATGGGAATACCACCACAGCAGAGTCACCGACTCTCTGATGATGACGAAACACAGGTGCCCACTGCCGCGTCTTTTTGCAGTGTGCAGACTGAACAGGAGGAGGTCAGGGAGGGAGACTGGGTGGAAGACGATGCAGAGGACGATGAGGTCTTAGACCCCACATGGACTGAAGGTCGTGGCGATGACTTTCACAGTTCAGAGGAAGAGGTAGTGGTGAGACCGAGACAACAGCGAAGCCAAAGAGGGAGCAGGGGGCCAAAGCAGACGAGCCGCCGCCCCCAGAGTTCGCCTGCTACTGGACATCGCCAACAGGGACCCAGCCCCACAAAGGCAGCTTCAAAGAGTTCCCTGGCATGGCACTTCTTTAAACAATGTCCTACCGACAAGACCCGAGTGACTTGCACGCTCTGCCATCAGAGCCTGAGGCGAGGCATTAACGTTCTGAACCTCAGCACAACCTGCATGACCAGGCATCTACATGCAAAGCATGAACTGCAGTGGGGTACACACCTTAAAAACCAGGCACTCGCTGAGGCTCCCCCTGCTCCCTCTACCGCTGCTGCCTCGGCTTCCGCCTCGAGAGGAATGTTGCCACCTGCCGAGCAGCAAACAGAGGATGTGCCACCGACACCACCACCACCGCCACCGTCAACTAGCGTCTCCACTATATCACACAGCAGCGTTCAGCTCTCAATATCTCAAACCTTAGAGAGGAAGCGCAAATTCCCCCCGAGTCACCCTCGAGCCCTTGGCCTGAACGCCAGCATTTCTAAACTGCTGGCCTTTGAAATGCTGTCATTCCGGCTGGTGGACACAGACAGCTTCAAACAGCTGATGGCCATGGCTGTCCCGCAGTATGTGGTTCCCAGCCGCCACTACTTCTCCAAGACAGCCGTGCCTTCCCTGCACATGCAAGTGTCCGATAAAATCAAGTGTGCACTGCGCAACGCCATTTGTGGCAAGGTCCACCTAACCACAGATACGTGGACCAGTAAGCACGGCCAGGGACGCTATATCTCACTAACTGCACACTGGATGAATGTAGTGGCGGCTGGGCCCCCGGCGGACAGTTCCTTGGCGCACGTCCTTCCGCCCCCTAGGATCGCAGGGCATCATTCTCTGCCTCCTGTAGCCTCCTCCTCCTACTCGGCTTCCTCCTCCACTGCTTCCACCAGCTCATCCGGTCAGCCACACACCTTCACCACCAACTTCAGCACAGCCCGGGGTAAACGTCAGCAGGCCATTCTGAAACTCATATGTTTGGGGGACAGGCCCCACACCGCACAGGAGTTGTGGCGGGGTATTGAACAACAGACCGACGAGTGGTTTCTGCCGGTGGGCCTCAAGCCAGGCCTGGTGGTATGCGATAATGGGCGAAATCTCGTGGCAGCTCTGGGACTAGCCGGTTTGACGCACATCCCTTGCCTGGCGCATGTGCTGAACTTGGTGGTGCAGAGGTTCATTCACCACTACCCCAACATGTCAGAGCTGCTGCATAAAGTGCGGGCCGTCTGTGCGCGCTTCCGCCGTTCACATCCTGCCGCTGCTCGTCTGTCTGCGCTACAGCGGAACTTCGGCCTTCCCGCTCACCGCCTCATATGCGACGTGCCCACCCGGTGGAACTCCACCTTGCACATGCTGGAGAGACTGTGCGAGCAGCAGCAGGCCATAGTGGAGTTTCAGCTGCAGCACGCTCGCGTCAGTCGTACTGCCGAACAGCACCACTTCACCACCAATGATTGGGCCTCCATGCGAGACCTGTGTGCCCTGCTGCGCTGTTTCGAGTACTCCACCAACATGGCCAGTGGCGATGACACTGTTATCAGCGTTACAATACCACTTCTATGTCTCCTTGAGAAAACACTTAGGGCAATGATGTTAGAGGAGGTGGCCCAGGTGGAGGAGGAGGAGGAGGATGAGGGCTCGTTTCTAACACTTTCGGGCCAGTCTGTTCGAAGTGGCTCAGAGGGAGGTTTGTTTAAGCAGCAGAGGACAGGTTCACAAGTCGCCAGCCAAGGCACTGTACTGGAGGACGAGGAGGAGGAGGAGGTGGAGGGGGACGAGGATGACGCAAGTTCACAGCGGGGTGGCAGCCCAGGCCCATCACTGGTGCGTGGCTGGGGGGATACGGTGGACGATGACGATACGCCTCCCACAGAGGACAGCTTGTCCTTACCCATGGGTAGCCTGGCCCACATGAGCGAATATATGCTCCAATGCCTGCGCAACGACAGCAGAGTTGCCCACGTTTTAACGTGTGCAGACTACTGGGTGGCCACCCTGCTGGATCCCCGGTATAAAGACAATGTGCCCACTTTAATTCCTGAACTGGAGCGCGACCGTAAGATGCGCGAGTACAAGCACACGCTGATAGAGGCGCTCTTGAGAGCATTCCCACATGTCACAGGGGAACAGGTGGAAGGTGAAGGCAGAGGAGTGGCAAGAGGTCGCCAACGCAGCTGTGTCACGGCCAGCTCATCTGAGGGCAGGGTTAGCATGGCAGAAATGTGGAAAAGTTTTGTCTCCACGCCACAGCTATCTGCACCGACACCTGATACGGAACGTGTTAGCAGGAGGCAGCATTTCACTAACATGGTTGAACAGTATGTCTGCACACCCCTCCACATCCTGACGGATGGTTCGGCCCCATTCAACTACTGGGTTTCGAAATTGTCCACGTGGCCAGAGTTAGCATGTTATGCCTTGGAGGTGCTTTCCTGCCCGGCGGCCAGCGTTTTATCTGAACGCGTATTCAGCACGGCAGGGGGCGTCATTACTGACAAGCGCAGCCGCCTGTCCACAGCCAACGTGGACAAGCTGACCTTCATAAAGATGAACCAGGCATGGATCCCACAGGACCTGTCCCTCCCTTGTGCAGAGTAGTCCTTATTAACTGCCTAAAACATGTCTTGTTGTGCTACGGGCCACTTCTTTATTTGATACAAATTTTATGAAACCCACAGTTGAATGAAACTCTTCTCTGTCTGGGCGCCGGGGCCTAACCAGATGAAAGTGGCCGGTTAAACTAACGGGTGACATGAAGCCATAACCTCTGCCATGCTACCTCTGTCTTCTGTCTGGGTGCTGAGGCCTAAGTCAAATAAAGCGGTCTTCTGCTGTGCTGGGGGATATGAAGCTAATCTCTGACCTCTCTCCTCTGTCTGGGTCCAAAGCCCTAAATCACTGAAAGAGGCCTTCTCCTGTGGTGTGTGATATGATGCCAGAATATGTGCTGTGGGGCCTCTCTCCTCTTCCTGGGTGCAGGGGTCAAATAAACTAAATTGTGGCCTACTCCTGTGGTGGTTGATATGATGCCTGATTCTCTGATGTGGAACCTCTCTCCTCTGTTTGGGTGAAGGGGTCAAAGTAACTAAATGGTGGCTTCTCCTGTGGTGGCTGATATGATGCCAGAATATGTGCTGTGGTGCCTCTCTCCTCTTCCTGGGTGCGGGGGTCAAAGTAACTCAATGGTGGCTTCTCCTGTGGTGGCTGATATGATGCCAGAATATGTGCTGTGGTGCCTCTCTCCTCTTCCTGGGTGCGGGGGTCAAAGTAACTCAATGGTGGCTTCTCCTGTGGTGGCTGATATGATGCCAGAATATGTGCTGTGGTGCCTCTCTCCTCTTCCTGGGTGCAGGGGTCAAAGTAACTAAATGGTGGCTTCTCCTGTAGTGGTTGATATGATGCCTGATTCTCTGCTGTGAAACCTCTCTCCTCCATCTGGGTGTAGGGGTCAAAGTCTTTCAAAGTCGCCTTCTCCTGTGCTGATTGATATAAAGCTGATGGTTGTGCCATCTGACATGGTTGCCAGGGTCTGATTCAATGGGGGCCTACTCCTGTGGTGGGTGATCTAAATGCCTGATTCTCTGCTGTGAAACCTCTCTCCTCCGTCTGGGTGTAGGGGTCAAAGTCTTTCAAAGTCGCCTTCTCCTGTGCTGATTGATATGAAGCTGATGGTTGTGCCATCTGACATGGTTGCCGGGGGTCCCATTAAATTGGGGCCTACTCCTGTGGTGGGTGATCTAAATGCCTGATTCTCTGCTTTGAAACCTCTCTCCTCCGTCCGGGTGTAGGGGTCAAAGTCTGTCAAAGTCGCCTTCTCCTGTGCTGATTGATATAAAGCTTATGCTTGTGCCATCTGACATGGTTGCCGGGGTCTGATTCAATGGTGGCCTACTCCTGTGGTGGGTGATCTAAATGCCTGATTCTCTGCTGTGTAACCTCTCTCCTCCGTCTGGGTGTAGGGGTCAAAGTAACTAAATGGTGGCCTACTCCTGTGGTGGGTGATATGATGCCTGGTTCTCTGCTGTGGGACCTCTCTCCTTTGTCTGGGTGCTGTGGTCAAAATAATAGTAAGTGACCTTCTCCATTGGTGGGTGACTTGAAGCCTGATTCTGTGCTATGGGACCTCACTCCAATTAATATTGTTTAATTTTTATTTATTTTATGTTAACTCATCATTTCCCTATCTACATTTGTTTGCAGGGGATTTAACTACATTTTGCTGCCTTTTGCAGCCCTCTAGCCCTTTCCGGGTGTGTTTTACAGCCTTTTTAGTGCCCAAAAGTTCGGGTCCCCATTGACTTCTATGGGGTTCGGGTTCGGGATGAAGTTCGGGTCGAGTTCGGATCCCGAACCCGAACATTTTTCGAAAGTTCGGCCGAACTCGTCGAACCCGAACATCCAGGTGTTCGCTCAACTCTAATTAATACACTTGAATAAATACCGCAGATAAATGGGATGGTTTGCACTATATGTTGAGGTCCAATTAATAGTGTGTGGACCAGAGTCTCATATACCAATTGGTATCTAATGAAAGTCCACTGGTTTAATAAGATATCTTGAATTCTCCTATCCAGGAGATCTTTGGTCACAGGTCTATTTCATAGATATTACACCAGAGATATATGCTGGTGTTGTAGCTCCAATATGGAAAAAGGGGATATATGGATCTCCTCTATCAGTCTCTGGCCGACTGCATATAGTGAACTCCTGTATATTTCCCCAAACCTTGGGTGCTGGTTTTTGTGCACCAGTTTACTGGATGATATTTCAAAGTCCCGTAATCACTGTGGATATAGCAGTTTATGTGTAAAATGCTTCTTACCTCCCTCGTGGAGGACGGACTGTTTCCAGCGTGAGTCGGGCGACGCGGGATGCTGCCGGCGTCTGACTTCGTTCAGCTGCAACTGACTTACCCGAAGTCTCACGAGATTTCCAAACGGGATTTCGTCCAGCACGACAGAGAGGGCACAGTGAATCTCCAATATGTTCCTGGTTATTGAAAAAGTCCTTCAATTCAGTTTCACAGCATGGCCATGCTTGTGGACGTGGAGGTGCTTTTGATTACAGGTGTGCGATCCGGTCCATACGCGTTTCGGGAACTCTCCTTCCATTCATCAGTGGACACTGATGAAGGGAAGGAGAGTTCCCGAAACGCGTATGGGCCGGATCGCACACCTGTAATCAAAAGCACCTCCACGTCCACAAGCATGGCCATGCTGTGAAACTGAATTGAAGGACTTTTTCAATAACCAGCAACATATTGGAGATTCACTGTGCCCTCTCTGTCGTGCCGGACGAAATCCCGTTTGGAAATCTCGTGAGACTTCGGGTAAGTCAGCTGCAGCTGAACGAAGTCAGACGCCGGCAGCATCCCGCGTCGCCCAACTCACGCTGGAAACAGTCCGTCCACCACGAGGGAGGTAAGAAGCATTTTACACACAAACTGTTATATCCACAGTGATTACGGGACTTTGAAATATCATCCAGTAAACTGGTGCACAAAAACCAGCACCCAAGGTTTGGGGAAATATACAGGAGTTCACTATATGCAGTCGGCCAGAGACTGATAGAGGAGATCCATATATCCCCTTTTTCCATATTGGAGCTACAACACCAGCATATATCTCTGGTGTAATATCTATGAAATAGACCTGTGACCAAAGATCTCCTGGATAGGAGAATTCAAAATATCTTATTAAACCAGTGGACTTTCATTAGATACCAATTGGTATATGAGACTCTGGTCCACACACTATTAATTGGACCTCAACATATAGTGCAAACCATCCCATTTATCTGCGGTATTTATTCAAGTGTATTAATCCAAGCACATTGGTTTTATGGTATTTTATTGTATTTTATTTTATTGAATGACTGGATTTTATCTATATCACGTGTTGATCTATTGGATTTAATTAAATTTTATGTACTTTATAATACAAATGAAGTGTGCTCGCCCATTATTTTAGTTTTACATATTTTACCTTCTGAGGGTGGGTGTCCCTCATACTTGGGCTAGCAGCACCTGTTCCACATTTCCGTCCAGAGTGAGCCACCGCCCTATTGTCTGTATACCAATTAAAACATGATGTTTAATACAGAAATGTTGGCCTAATGAAACGTATGTACAATATAATCACTCTATATTTGTCTGGGACTTCGTTTGCATGATCTTCTGCATCAATGTGGTGTGGCATGGAGGCTAAAAAATTAAGTCAGCATCTCCATATCTTGTCAGCAGAGGAAAGCATGAAGTGCTCTAAAACTTTCAGGTAGACAGCTGCGCTGACTTTGGACTTATAACACAGTGTACCAATACTAGCGATGTTATGGCTCCCCAAACCATCACTGACTGTGGAAACTTCACACTGGACCTCAAGCAACTTGGATTGTATTCCTACTCTTCCCCCAGACTCTGGGAATGTAAGTTCCAAATGAAATGCAAAATGTACTTTCATCTGAAAACAGGACTTTGGATCAGTAAGCAACAGGCCAGTCCTTTTTTTTCTCCTTAACCCAGGTAAGATGCTTCTGATGTTGTCTCTGGTTCATGAGTGGGTTGAGATAAGGAATGTGACAGTTGTAGCCCTCGTCCTGCATACGTCTGTATGTGGTGGCTCTTGAAGAACTGACTCCAGTCGCAGTCCACTCTTTCCTTCCAACTTTCCATTAATATGATTGGATACAGCACTCTGTGAATAGCCACCTTCTTTAGCAATGACCTTTTGGTGCTTACCCTTCTTGTTGAGGGTGTCAATGACTCTCTCCTGGACAACTGTCAAGTCAGCAGTCTTTCCCATGATTGTGTAGCCTACTGAACCAAATTGAGAGACCATTTAAAGGCTTAGAAAACCTTTGCATGTGTTTTGTGTTGATTATATGATTAGTGATTAGATGAGTGTAAGACCTTGAGTCTATAGTGTGGGGATCAGCTCAAACAGTGACTTCAGGTGTCATTTAAACAATAGTCTTTTATTTTGTTCAACACAGCCTTAACAAATGCTTGCTTACTTCAGCGGGTAAACAGAAAGAAACACAGTTCATATGAAATGGTATAACTCACAGTCCTCTGTAGTTCCAGAGTTCCACCATCCGCTGGAGAGGGGAAAAATAGGCAATGGCAGGCTTATCCACAGCAACACAGCTACACACCACACAGCTTTACTCCCAGTCTGTTACACTTCCAGACTAGGAACCACACCCCCAGCTCTCCTGGGATTCCTGGCTTAAATAGGCCAGCCAACACCTGGCCTGGATATGTGGGAGTAGTCATCCCACCCTGCTCTTTGACTACTCCAATGAAACCCGGCCCGGATCAGCTGCAGCTAGCAGCTAAACTACCTCTAGCAACTGTCAGTAACCTAGGGTTACTGACGAAACATTACCGGTTCATTTCACTGAGGCCAGGCACCTCGGTGACACGTATCTATCATCTATTATGGCACCTTGTGCCTTCTCACAATAGTATTTAATTTTTTCACAATATTCTAATTTTCTGAGATACTGACTTTTGGGTTTTGATTAGCTCTAAGCCATAATCATCAACATTAAAATAAATAAACGCTTAAAGTAGATTACTCTGTATGTAATAAGTATATATAATATATGAGTTTCCCTTTTGTGAATTTAGTTACTGAAATAAACTTTTTGATATTCTAATTTATTGAGATGCACCTGTATATAAATAAAGAAAAAAATCATCTTTACTCCAAAAGTAAAAACACATACCTCCTTAACTCCTTTTGAATGAGCATATTTGGCATCACTATGCATGGGAGACTTATTGAATCAACTCTCTTAGAACAGAATATCCCCCCCAAAAAAATTTCACCAAATAACACATAGGCAAAAAAAGATATCAACTCCAATTTGGAACAACTAGGTTAGAGATTTGCAGTGAAAAGGCGAAATACTTTGTGACTCAATTATATTGTTACCATTGGAGGAACAAAAAATAACAATTGACCTTACAGTCATCACAAGATGTCTATTGTAGTGGTTAAAGGTTGCTTGCCAGTTCTAGGCATGCTGACATTCAGCAGTGACTCACAGATGTTGTGTTGCCTTTGAGCCCTGGCCTCATAAACTCGGCAAAGAAGGAAAAGAAATGCAGCATTCTAAAAAAGTTAATTTTTCTCTGAGCCTCATGGCCTGAAGCACCCTAGATATGAAAAGGTTGAACCATATGGTCTTTTAATTGCTAGCATCATAGCTCATCATCCTTGTCCCAAACGTAAGTGAAATTTCACATACCATCTGAGCCAAGCAAACTTAGAGGCAGACTACTTCTAATATTTTAATTAATGTCTTATTTTGCCTCAACTAAGTTTCCAAGTTCTGCAGCTGAAGACAAAGCTCTCTCAGTGCCAAAGTGAAAAGACTGCAGCCAGAATTAATATTTTTTGACAACAACTAATTTATTACTTTCATTTCACTTACATGTAACATTTACTTAACTAATGCTGACGGTCAGTCTTGAACATTGGTATATATAGAGATTGTGTAAAGGCCCATTTACCACTTCACAATGTCTTTTTACCACTAATTAAGAAAAGCTGACTCCCAAAAGAGTTATGATCATAAGATTGATGTAGTAAAAAAGCTGATTTGTGTACCCCCTAATCACAGGTCTTGGAACAACAGAGTTGAAGATTCCCTTATAATAACCTTGCATTTATTGGAACAAGACATGGAAGTGCAGTGGCTGGGTTTGGGGTGGCCCCAAAGCTACGCTGGATCCCCCGGACACTGTCGAGGTGTCACCACGTGTTGCTGGTCTCCGGAGGGGATGGTAAGATGTGGTGCACCCCAATGGTAAATATGTCCAGAGATTCAGGGTCTGCAGTAAACCAGGGTGCTTTTTTACTGGAGGAATTCAGGTACAAAGCAACACAGGCGAGACATTGGGCTGTCTTCTCCAGTCTCCTCCCTTGCAGAAGAAGAGTTTAATGCTGAGGAAAGGCCTGAGCTAGCTGTCCCTCTTTCTCTTCAGAAGACTGGTATCCTGGTCCAAGGCTGGCAATCCAGGGTCTGTGGCAGCGTATCCCCGTCTCAGCGTCTTCTTCTGTTCACTAAGTAGTCTGGCAGAGTCTCCTCTTCCAAGCACTGTTCCCTAACTTCAGCACACCAGGGGCTCTGACTACTGTCCTTATATACAGTTTTTGCTAGACTAGAACCTTCTAGTGGGAGGGGTGAAATGGAGAAACTCAGCACAAACAGATACATTGCTTCAGCTCCCGTCTGGTACAGACTTACATTAGAGCTTTAATGATACTCAATGGCAATGACACATCAGGTTTTCCAGACAAAAACAAGTTTCCAGACATAACAACATAGCTAAAACCAGACATTTAAAAGGTCAGGCTGTCTGCTTTTTGGCTGTAAACATGTCTGTGTTTTTCCCCTCCAAAACATGGTTGTAAACAACGTCTGGGTTTTTCCCTCCAAAACATGGTGGTAAACAACATCTGGGTTTTTCCCTCCAAAACATGGTCTTCTTTAACCACTTCCAGACCGGGCCATTTGCCCCCTTCCTGAACAGGCCTAATTTTGCTAATCTGACATGTGTCACTTTATGTGGTAATAACTTTGGAACTCTTACTTATCCAAGCCATTCAGAGATTGTTTTCTCGTGACACATTGTACTTCATGGAGTCAATATGTTTTACCTTTATTTATAAATAAAATCCAAAAGTTAACGAAAATCAGCTTTTAAGACAGATAGTGATGCCTCATAAAATATTAATTAATTAACATTTCCCATATATCTACTTTATGTTGGCATCATTTTGGTAATATAATTTTATTTTTTTAGGACGTTAGAAGGCTTAGAATTTTAGAAGCAATTCTTAACATTTTTAAGAAAATTTCCAAAACCCACTTTTTAAGGACCAGTTCAGGTCTGAAGTCACTTTGTGGGGCATAGCGGAAACCCCCACAAATTACCCCATTGTAGAAACTACACCCCTCAAGTTACTCAAAACTGATTTTACAAACTTTGTTAACCATTTAGGTGTTCCACAAGAATTAAAGAAAAATAGAGATGAAATTTCACATTTTTGGCAGATTCTCTATTTTAATAATTTTTTTTCTTTAACACATTGAGGGTTAACAGCCAAACAAAACTCAATATTTATTACCCCGATTCTGCGGTTTACAGAAACACCCCACATGTGGTCGTAAACTAATATAAGGGCACAGGGCAGGGCGCAGAAGAAAAGTAGTGCCGTATGATTTTTGGAAGGCAGATTTTGCTAGACTGGTTTTTAGATGCCTTGTCCCATTTGAAGCCCCCCTGATGCACCCTTACAGTAGAAACTCCCAAAAAGTGACCCCATTTTGAAAACTGGGGGATAAGGTGCCAGTTTTATTGGTACTATTTTGGGGTGCATATGATTTTTAATTGCTCTATATTACGTTTTTTGAGAGGCAAGGTAACCAAATTAATTTTTTATTTTTTACAACATTCATTTAACAGGGTAGATAGATCATGTGCTATTTTTATAGAGCAGGTTGTTACGAACGCAATGATATCAAATATGTCTACTTTGTTTCAGTTTTACATAATAAAGCATTTTTGAAAAGAAAAAAAGTTTTTGTGTCTCTATTTTCTGAACGCCATATTTTTTTTTTTCCTGACGATCGTCTTGTGCAGGGGCTCATTTTTTGCAGGAAGAGTTTATGATTGTATTGGTACCATTTTCGGGTACATATGATTTTTTGATCATTCATTATTACTTTATGGGGCAAGGTGATAAAAAAAATTGGTTGTTTTAGCATAGATTTTATTTATTTATTTTTAAAGTGTTCACCTGAGGGGGTTAGGTCATGTGACATTTTTATAGAGCAGATCGTTACGGATGTGGCAATACCACCTAATATGTCTATTTTTTCTTATTTATTTAAAGGGAGTCTGTCACCACATTTGGACATTATAGACTGCTTACATAGCGTTCTGGCATAACTTTAGATAAATCAAATGGTACCTTTGTTGCATTCTTCTGCGGTTCACCTCCGGCAAAAACGATGGATGATCAGCCTGCTCTTCAAAGAAGTTAACGCCACCCCTGGGCTCTTGCGAGCCCTCATTTACATATGAATAAAGGCCGTTTTTGCAGGAGGTGAACCGCATAAGAATGCAACAAAGGTACCATTTGATTCATCTAAAGTTATGCCAGAACGCTATGTAAGCAGTCTATAATGTCCAAATGTGGTGACAGACCCCCTTTAAGTTTTACACAATAATAGCATTTTTGAAACCAAAAAAATTATGTTTTAGTGTCTCCATAGTCAAAGAGCCATAGCTTTTTTATTTTTTGCCCGATTGTCTTAGTTAGGGTCTCATTTTTTGTGGGATGAGGTGAAGATTTGATTGGTACTATATTGGGGGGCATACTCCTTTTTGATCGCTTGGTATTGCACTTTATGTGATGTTAAGTGACAAAGAATGGCCTTTTTAGCACTGTTTTTATTTTTTTATTTTTTTACTGTGTTCATCTGAGGTTCACCTGTAATATTTTTATAAAGCAGGTTATTACGGACGCGGCAATACCAAATAAGTCTACTTTTTCATCTCTCTTTTCATTTTTTAAGCGATTTTCTTATGTAGGGGCTAATTTTTGGCGGGATGAGGTGACGGTTTTATTGGTACCATTTTGTAGGACATTTGCCTTTTTGATTGCTGGGTGTTGCACTTTTTGTGATGTAAGGTGACAAAAATGGCTTTTTTTTGACAGTTTTTTTTTATGGTGTTTATCGGACAGGGTGGATCATGTGACATATTTATAGAGCCAGCTGTCAGATGCGGCAATACCAAATATGTCTATTTTATTTATTTGTTTCTATTTTGAAGGTTTTTTTTATTACTTCATTGGGGAAATGTATTTTTTTTTACATGTGAAACCTTTTTTTTTATTTTTTGATAAAACACACTTTATTTTTTATTTTATTAATTTTTTACTTTACACTTTGCGTCCCCCATAAGGTCTTACAAGCTGTCCCTGCCTTCTCCCTCGGTTGCCCTGCTGTCACTGACAGCAGGCCCCCCGCTCGGCAACTGAACGTTTAGCATGCAGCTGTCATTAGACATGGCCTTGTGGTTCACTGGGCGGTCGTTTCGCGGCAAACTTTGCGCATTCACGATTCGACGAACATGCGAACATATGGGGATGTCCGCCAGTGCCATATTCTTTTGCACTGCGCCGAACTTTGACCAGTGACACATCCATCAGTTGGAACAGGACAGTCAATTGAGACGTTTCAGCACATGGACACACCCCCACTCTATAAAAGAACGCGATCTTGCAGCCATTTTACATTCTGTGTTTTGCCAGTGTAGGGAGAGGTTGCTTTGTGGAGCAGGGACAGGCTGTTAGGGACACCAAACGCTAGCTAATAGTGCCACAAAAGTCCTTTTAAGGACTGGTATAGGTGTGCTATCGATAGGTGTGATATACTGAAGGGTGTGATATACTTATAATATACTTTCTAACATAGAAACTATATTATAGTGAATTTGTATTGTGCAGCAGTTGTGCGCAGTTCTGCTGCGATACCGCAGCTATATAGAGGGACAAACGCTATTGGAACAACTATTTGCAACAGGTGTGATATACCTGTTGCCCCCCAAAAAACTGATTGAGGGGTGTGATATACCCTCTACCAAATTAATTTTACATCCTTTTCTTCTCACTAATAGAGCTTTCATTTGGTGGTATTTCATTGCTGCTGACATTTTTACTTTTTTTGTTATTAATCGAAATTTAACGATTTTTTTTGCAAAAAATGACATTTTTCACTTTCAGTTGTAAAATTTTGCAAAAAAAACGAGATCCATATAGAAATTTTGCTCTAAATTTATTGTTCTACATGTCTTTGATAAAAAAAAATGTTTGGGTAAAAAAAAAATGGTTTGGGTAAAAGTTATAGCGTTTACAAACTATGGTACAAAAATGTGAATTTCCGCTTTTTGAAGCAGCTCTGACTTTCTGAGCACCTGTCATGTTTCCTGAGGTTCTACAATGGCCAGACAGTACAAACACCCCACAAATGACCCCATTTCGGAAAGTACACACCCTAAGGTATTCGCTGATGGGCATAGTGAGTTCATAGAACTTTTTATTTTTTGTCACAAGTTAGCGGAAAATGATGATTTTTTTTTTTTTTCTTACAAAGTCTCATATTCCACTAACTTGTGACAAAAAATAAAAACTTCCATGAACTCACTATGCGCATCAGCGAATACCTTGGGGTCTCTTCTTTCCAAAATGGGGTCACTTGTGGGGTAGTTATACTGCCCTGGCATTCTAGGGGCCCAAATGTGTGGTAAGGAGTTTGAAATCAAATTCTGTAAAAAATGACCTGTGAAATCCGAAAGGTGCTCTTTGGAATATGGGCCCCTTTGCCCACCTAGGCTGCAAAAAAGTGTCACACATCTGGTATCTCTGTATTCAGGAGAAGTTGAGGAATGTGTTTTGGGGTGTCTTTTTACATATACCCATGCTGGGTGAGATAAATATCTTGGTCAAATGCCAACTTTGTATAAAAAAATGGGAAAAGTTGTCTTTTGCCAAGATATTTCTCTCACCCAGCATGGGTATATGTAAAATGACACTCCAAAACACATTCCCCAACTTCTCCTGAGTACGGAGATACCAGATGTGTGACACTTTTTTGCAGCCTAGGTGGGCAAAGGGGCCCATATTCCAAAGAGCACCTTTCGGATTTCACAGGTCATTTTTTACAGAATTTGATTTCAAACTCCTTACCACACATTTGGGCCCCTAGAATGCCAGGGCAGTATAACTACCCCACAAGTGACCCCATTTTGGAAAGAAGAGACCCCAAGGTATTCGCTGATGGGCATAGTGAGTTCATGGAAGTTTTTATTTTTTGTCACAAGTTAGTGGAATATGAGACTTTGTATGGAAAAAAAAAATAAAAAAAAAAATCTGCATTTTCCACTAACTTGTGACAAAAAATAAAAAATTCTAGGAACTCGCCATGCCCCTCACGGAATACCTTGGGGTGTCTTCTTTCCAAAATGGGGTCACTTGTGGGGTAGTTATACTGCCCTGGCATTTTCCAGGGGCCCTAATGTGTGGTAAGTAGGTAAATGACCTGTGAAATCCTAAAGGTGCTCTTTGGAATATGGGCCCCTTTGCCCACCTAGGCTGCAAAAAAGTGTCACACATGTGGTATCGCCGTATTCAGGAGAAGTTGGGGAATGTGTTTTGGGGTGTCATTTTACATATACCCTTGCTGGGTGAGAGAAATATCTTGGCAAAAGACAACTTTTCCCATTTTTTTATACAAAGTTGGCATTTGACCAAGATATTTCTCTCACCCAGCATGGGTATATGTAAAATGACACCCCAAAACACATTCCCCAACTTCTCCTGAGTACGGCGATACCAGATGTGTGACACTTTTTTGCAGCCTAGATGCGCAAAGGTGCCCAAATTCCTTTTAGGAGGGCATTTTTAGACATTTGGATACCAGACTTCTTCTCACGCTTTGGGGCCCCTAGAATGCCAGGGCAGTATAAATACCCCACATGTGACCCCATTTTGGAAAGAAGACACCCCAAGGTATTCAATGAGGGGCATGGCGAGTTCATAGAAATTTTTTTTTTTTGGCACAAGTTAGCGGAAATTGATATTTTTTATTTTTTTCTCACAAAGTCTCCCGTTCCGCTAACTTGGGACAAAAATTTCAATCTTTCATGGACTCAATATGCCCCTCACGGAATACCTGGGGGTGTCTTCTTTCCGAAATGGGGTCACATGTGGGGTATTTATACTGCCCTGGCATTCTAGGGGCCCTAAAGCGTGAGAAGAAGTCTGGAATATAAATGTCTAAAAAATTTTACGCATTTGGATTCCGTGAGGGGTATGGTGAGTTCATGTGAGATTTTATTTTTTGACACAAGTTAGTGGAATATGAGACTTTTTTGCAGCCTAGATGCGCAAAGGTGCCCAAATTCCTTTTAGGAGGGCATTTTTAGACATTTGGATACCAGACTTCTTCTCACGCTTTGGGGCCCCTAGAATGCCAGGGCAGTATAAATACCCCACATGTGACCCCATTTTGGAAAGAAGACACCCCAAGGTATTCAATGAGGGGCATGGCGAGTTCATATAAAAAATTTTTTTTTGGCACAAGTTAGCGGAAATTGATATTTTTAATTTTTTTCTCACAAAGTCTCCCGTTCCGCTAACTTGGGACAAAAATTTCAATCTTTCATGGACTCAATATGCCCCTCACAGAATACCTGGGGTGTCTTCTTTCCGAAATGGGGTCACATGTGGGGTATTTATACTGCCCTGGCATTCTAGGGGCCCTAAAGCGTGAGAAGAAGTCTGGAATATAAATGTCTAAAAAATTTTACGCATTTGGATTCCGTGAGGGGTATGGTGAGTTCATGTGAGATTTTATTTTTTGACACAAAATAGTGGAATATGAGACTTTGTAAGAAAAAAATAATTCCGCTAACTTGGGCCAAAAAAATGTCTGAATGGAGCCTTACAGAGGGTGATTAATGACAGGGGGGTGATCAATGACAGGGGGGGTGATCAATGTCAGGGGGTTGATCAATGACAGGGGGGTGATCAATGACAGGGGGGTGATCAGGGAGTCTATATGGGGTGATAACCACAGTCATTGATCACGCCCGTGTAAGGCTTCATTCAGACGTCCGTATGCGTTTTGCGGATCCGATCCATCTATCAGTGGATCCGTAAAAATCATGCGGACGTCTGAATGGAGCTTTACAGGGGGGTAATCAATGACAGGGGGGTAATCAGGGAGTCTATATGGGGTGATCACCACAGTCATTGATCACGCCCCTGTAAGGCTTCATTCAGACGTCCGGATGCGTTTTGCGGATCCGATCCATCTATCAGTGGATCCATAAAAATCATGCGGACGTCTGAATGGAGCTTTACAGGGGGGTAATCAATGACAGGGGGGTGATCAGGGAGTCTATATGGGGTGATCACCACAGTCATTGATCACGCCCCTGTAAGGCTTCATTCAGACGTCCGGATGCGTTTTGCGGATCCGATCCATCTATCAGTGCATCCGTAAAAATCATGCGGACATCTGAATGGAGCTTTACAGGGGGTTGATCAATGACAGGGGGGTAATCAATGACAGGGGGGTGATCAGGGAGTCTATATGGGGTGATCACCACAGTCATTGATCACGCCCCTGTAAGGCTTCATTCAGACGTCCGGATGCGTTTTGCGGATCCGATCCATCTATCAGTGCATCCGTAAAAATCATGCGGACATCTGAATGGAGCTTTACAGGGGGTTGATCAATGACAGGGGTGTAATCAATGACAGGGGGGTGATCAGGGAGTCTATATGGGGTGATAACCACAGTCATTGATCACGCCCCTGTAAGGCTTCATTCAGACGTCCGTATGCGTTTTGCGGATCCGATCCATCTATCAGTGCATCCGTAAAAATCATGCGGACATCTGAATGGAGCTTTACAGGGGGTTGATCAATGACAGGGGGGTAATCAATGACAGGGGGGTGATCAGGGAGTCTATATGGGGTGATCACCACAGTCATTGATCACGCCCCTGTAAGGCTTCATTCAGACGTCCGGATGCGTTTTGCGGATCCGATCCATCTATCAGTGCATCCGTAAAAATCATGCGGACATCTGAATGGAGCTTTACAGGGGGTTGATCAATGACAGGGGTGTAATCAATGACAGGGGGGTGATCAGGGAGTCTATATGGGGTGATAACCACAGTCATTGATCACGCCCCTGTAAGGCTTCATTCAGACGTCCGTATGCGTTTTGCGGATCTGATCCATCTATCAGTGCATCCGTAAAAATCATGCGGACATCTGAATGGAGCTTTACAGGGGGGTAATCAATGACAGGGGGGTGATCACCACAGTCATTGATCATGCCCCTGTAAGGCTTCATTCAGACGTCCGGATACGTTTTGCAGATCCGATCCATCTATCAGTGCATCCGTAAAAATCATGCGGACATCTGAATGGAGCTTTACAGGGGGGTGATCAGGGAGTCTATATGGGGTGATCACCACAGTCATTGATCATGCCCCTGTAAGGCTTCATTCAGACGTCCGGATGCGTTTTGCGGATCCGATCCATCTATCAGTGGATCCGTAAAAATCATGCGGACGTCTGAATGGAGCTTTACAGGGGGGTAATCAATGACAGGGGGGTAATCAATGACAGGGGGGTGATCAGGGAGTCTATATGGGGTGATCACCACAGTCATTGATCACGCCCCTGTAAGGCTTCATTCAGACGTCCGGATGCGTTTTGCGGATCCGATCCATCTATCAGTGGATCCGTAAAAATCATGCGGACGTCTGAATGGAGCTTTACAGGGGGTTGATCAATGACAGGGGGGTAATCAATGACAGAGGGGTGATCAGGGAGTCTATATGGGGTGATCAGGGGTGATCAGGGGCTAATAAGGGGTTAATAAGTGACGGGGGGGGTGTAGTGTAGTGTAGTGGTGCTTGGTGCTACTTTACTGAGCTACCTGTGTCCTCTGGTGGTCGATCCAAACAAAGGGGACCACCAGAGGACCAGGTAGCAGGTATATTAGACGCTGTTATCAAAACAGCGTCTAATATACCTGTTAGGGGTTAAAAAAAACACATCTCCAGCCTGCCAGCGAACGATCGCCGCTGGCAGGCTGGAGATCAACTCTCTTACCTTCCGATCCTGTGAGCGCGCGCGCCTGTGTGCGCGCGTTCACAGGAAGTCTCGCGTCTCGCGAGATGACGCATATATGCGTGACTGTGCGCAGCGCTGCCACCTCCGGAACGCGATCCTGCGTTAGGCGGTCCGGAGGTGGTTAAGGGGTTCGATATACCTATTTCCACCAAATATTGATTGAGGCCTGCGATACACCTGCTTCCACAAAATACTGATTAAAGGGTTGGATATACCTGTTTCCACCAAATATTGATTGAGGGCTGCGATATACCTGCTTCCAAAAAATACTTATTAAGGGGTTCGATATAACTGTTTCCACCAAATATTGATTGATGCCTGCGATATACCTGCTTCCACAAAATACTGATTTAGGGCTGCGATATACCTGCTTCCACAAAATACTGATTAAGGTCTGCGATATAACTGCTTCCACAAAATACTGATTAAGGGGTTCGATATACCTGTTTCCACCAAATATTGATTGAGGCCTGCAATATACCTGCTTCCACAAAATAATGATTATGAGGTTCGATATACCTATTTCCAACAAATACTGATTGAGGCCTGCGATATACCTGCTTCCACAAAATACTGATTAAGGGGTTTTATATACCTGCTTCCAAAAAATACTGATTGAGGGCTGCGATATACCTGCTTCCACAAAATACTGATTAATAGATTCGATATACCTGTTTCCACCAAATATTAATTGAGGGCTGCGATATACCTGCTTCCACAAAATACTGATTAAGAGGTTTGATATACCTGTTCCACCAAATATTGATTTAAGGGCTGCGATATACCTGCTTAAACAAAACACTGATTAAGGGGTTTGATATACCTGTTTTCACAAAAAACTGATTGAGGGCTGCGATATACCTGCTTCCACAAAATACTGATTAGGGGTTTCGATACACCTGTTTCCACCAAATATTGATTGAGGGCTGCGATATATCTGCTTCCACAAAATACTGATTAAGGGGTTTGATATACCTGTTCCACCAAATATTGATTTAAGGGCTGCGATATACCTGCTTAAACAAAACACTGATTAAGGGGTTCGATATACCTGTTTTCACAAAAAACTGATTGTGGGCTGTGATATATCTGCTTCCACAAAATACTGATTAAGGGGTTTGATATAACTGCTTCCACAAAATACTGATTGAGGGCTGCGATATACCTGCTTCCACAAAATACTGATTGAGGGGTTCGAGATACCTGCTTCCACCAAATATTGATTGAGGCCTGCGATATACCTGCTTTAACAAAATCGAGATTAAGGGGTTTGATATACCCGCTTCCACAAAATACTGATTGAGGGCTGCGATATACCTGCTTCCACAAAATACTGATTGAGGGCTGCGATATACCTGCTTCCACAAAATACTGATTAAGAGGTTCGATATACCTGTTTCCACCAAATATTGATTGACACCTGCGATATACCTGCTTCCACAAATACTGCTTTTCTCTAGTGATGAGCGGCAGTGGCAATATTCGAATTCGCAATATTTTGCAAATATTTGGTAGAATATTTGTGATATATTTGCAAATTCGTGAATTTGAGAATATTTTCTTGATCGCAAAAAAATCAGCAATGTAATATTTGCGTAATGTGTGCGAAATATAGGTGTGGGTCACTATAGCTACATTTTTCAAGCTGCTAGAAGTTTCCTGAGACTGGAGAAAATGTTTGTCACGGTAGAACATTACAATAGCTTTATATGCAGATAGAGTGCTCCAATATATTCTCGATTGCAAAATCGGTACTAATGATGCAAATATTTTGGCGCATTACGTGCAACTTCACATTTTAACAGGTCTCACTACTTATTAGTGATTGGTGCACTAAGTATTGTTGTGAATTTGTGACATCACAGCACTATGTATGTATGTATGTAGCATACATACATACATACATACATACATACATCACAGCACTATGTACAGTACAGACCAAAAGTTTGGACACACCTTCTCATTCAAAGAGTTTTCTTTATTTTCATGACTATGAAAATTGTAGATTCCCACTGAAGGCATCAAAACTATGAATTAACACATGTGGAATTATATACATAACAAACAAGTGTGAAACAACTGAAAATATGTCATATTCTAGGTTCTTCAAAGTAGCCACCTTTTGCTTTGATTACTGCTTTGCACACTCTTGGCATTCTCTTGATGAGCTTCAAGAGGTAGTCCCCTGAAATGGTTTTCACTTCACAGGTGTGCTCTGCCAGGTTTAATAAGTGGGATTTCTTGCCTTATAAATGGGGTTGGGACCATCAGTTGTGTTGAGGAGAAGTCAGGTGGATACACAGCTGATAGTCCTACTGAATAGACTGTTAGAATTTGTATTATGGCAAGAAAAAAGCAGCTAAGTAAAGAAAAACGAGTGGCCATCATTACTTTAAGAAATTAAGGTCAGTCAGTCAGCCGAAAAATTGGGAAAACTTTGAAAGTAAGGGCTATTTGACCATGAAGGATAGTGATGGGGTGCTGCGCCAGATGACCTGGCCTCCACAGTCACCGGACCTGAACCCAATCGAGATGGTTTGGGGTGAGCTGGACTGCAGAGTGAAGGTAAAAGGGCCAACAAGTGCTAAGCATCTCTGGGAACTCCTTCAAGACTGTTGGAAGACCATTTCAGGGGACTACCTCTTGAAGCTCATCAAGAGAATGCCAAGAGTGTGCAAAGCAGTAATCAAAGCAAAAGGTGGCTACTTTGAAGAACCTAGAATATGACATATTTTCAGTTGTTTCACACTTGTTTGTTATGTATATAATTCCACATGTGTTAATTCATAGTTTTGATGCCTTCATAGTCATGAAAATAAAGAAAACTCTTTGAATGAGAAGGTGTGTCCAAACTTTTGGTCTGTACTGTATGTAGCATGTATGTATGGACAGCAGAACCTATCAGCTACACTATATCACTATCTAACCTACACTATCTCCCACTAACTATCTGTATTATATATATAAGCTATCTATCTAATGTAATGACACAGGAAAGCAGGGAGCACAGCAATAACACAGCTGTTTCTCTCAGACCTGCAAAATACTGCATACAAGGACTGTTGGGGAGGTTCTTATATAGTAAGGGGTAGGGAACTTTCCTATTGGTTGCTAGGGATGTTGCTAAGCTCAGACAAATACATTTCAGCCTTCTCTTTGGCCCACAAGCAAGAAGGGAGGTTACTGATGAAAAATAAATCTATAATATCACTATATTCTAAATATTTGTGAATTCTCGAAGTGTCGATATTCACGATTAATATTCGCTATTCGAATATTCGCGCCCAACACTACTCTTCTCTAGGGACTTAGGCATAGGGTCATTTTGAAAATGACAGGCGGAGGAAGAGGCAGGCTGTTCCGCAGGGCTAGTAGGGGTCGGACAGGTGCACCAAGCCGGGGTCTAAGTGGGAAGTTGAAGAAGGCGCGTGCGATTACTTCAAAGGGTGCACCAGAGTTGGTTGAGTGTCTCACTCACCCTTCCGCTTCTGCACCCTCCTCATCCTCTGTATCTGCACCCTCCTCACTCTCTACTGTGTGCACCGCCAAATACACCACCACCATAGCCCCTCCACTCGAGTCAGAAGATTTATTTTGCCATCTATTCCCAGACCTTACCGATGCGCAGCCATTCTTGACATCGGATGAGGAAGAGGAGGTAGCAATGGCCGCCACACAGCAGTCTGAAGACAGTACCCAGATCAGCCCAAGGAGGGCGGTCCCCGCTGTTGCTGCCTACTCCGAGATCTCAAATGTCAGTGGTGGTGAAGGTGACAATGATGACGTGTCGATGGACGTCACGTGGGTGCCCACAAGTGAGGAAGATGAGGGGAGTTCAGAGGGAGAGATGGAGCAGCAGAGAGGGAGGAGAAGGAAGAGAGGCAGGCAGAGCTCGCAGGGCACAGGAGGCAAAAAGCAGACTGCAAATGTATCTGGAGCGTGCCATCCACCATGCATGGTCACTTCTGGTGCTCCCAGGACGCCGGCACATGGCTCCGCAGTGTGGGCTTTTATTAACATGTCAGCTGCTGACAAAAGTGTTGCCATCTGCAGCCTGTGCTGTCAACGCATAAGTCGCGGTAAGCCAAACACTCACCTAGGGATGACCGCCTTAAGAAGGCACCTGGCCTCCCATCTCCGAGCCCAGTGGGAGCAACGCTGTCAGAACCCACAAAGCCACACTCCCCGCGCTCACTGGTCCTGCACTGCTTTCAGCTCTGCGGTCACAGTCCGATCAGTGGCTAATCCCACTCAATTTGACAGTTGGTAAAGTGGTGTGCAACAACGGTGCCAATCTGCTGAGAACGCTGAAACAGGGCAAAATGACACACTTGCCGTGCATGGCACATGTCCTGAACTTAGTTGTGCAGTGATTCGTTGCCAAATACCCTGGGGTCCAGGAAATCTTGCGGCAGGCCAGGAAAATCTCTGGCCATTTTAGAAGATCTTACACGGCCATGGCTCGCCTTGCTGACGTTCAGCGGTGACACCACTTGCCCGTCAGACGTCTGATTTTTGACAGCCCGACGCTCTGGAACTCCACCTTGTATATACTTGATAGGCTGCTCCAGCAGCAACGTGCCATTAACGACTATCTGTACGAACTCTGCATCAGGACAGGTTCTGGGAGCTTGGTTTCTTTTCACAGCGCCAGTGGCTGCTCATGCGCGACGCATGCAGATTTCTGCGGCCATTTGATGAGATCACCAAACTGGTCAGTCGCAGCCAGAGTGCCATCAGTAACATCTTACCTTACGCCTTCATTCTGGAGCTTACATTGCGTTGTGTCATTGATCAAGCCATCGAGGAGCAGGAGCTGGCAGATGAGGAAGTCGCAATGCTGAATGAATTTTCAAGGGGGAGCTACTCCATCTGAGACAAGTCAGCAGGAGTCTGAGGTTGGTGGCTGGGGGGAGGAGGAGCAAGAAGAGCAGGCTTTGATGGGGACTTTAAACTTTTCGCAGATTCCTGGTGTTGTCCGTGGCTGGGAGGAGGAGACCAAGGACGACATTCTCCTGGGCGATGAGCAGGAGCCAGGGCGCTCCACCGCTTCCAATTTAGTGCAAATGGGGGCCTTCATGCTCCAGTGTTTAAAGAGGGACCCCCGTATAACAGGCATAAAGGGCAAGGACCAGTACTGGGTGGCAACGTACTTAGACCCCCAGTACAAACACAAAATGGCGGACATGTTACCAGCATCACAGAGGGCTGGCAGAATGCAGCATTCTGCTGTTGTGGGCGCTGGCAGAGGAATTTCCACCCACAGCGAAACAGGTGCGGGTACCAATCCTACCACGCCTGCAAGAAGAGGGCGGTTTGAAGATGTGTTGGCCACTTCGGATTTGAGATTATTCTTGCAATCAGCCCATCGACAGCCACCCTCCGGATCCAGCCTCAGGGAACGCCTAGACCGACAGGTGTCCGACTACATCGAGTTCACGGCCGATGTTGATGCTCTGAGAAGCGAGGAACCCCTGGACTATTGGGTGTGCAGGCTTGACCTGTGGCCAGAGCTGGCACAATTTGCCATGGAACTCTTGGCTTGCCCCTCGTCGAGTGTCCTGTCTGAAAGGACGTTCAGCGCAGCAGGGGGGATCGTGACCGATAAACGCACTCGCCTAGCTCACGACAGTGTGGACTATCTCACATTTCTAAAAATGAATGAGGCATGGATCTCGGAGGAGTCCAACACCTGTGACGACCATGTGTAATTCAGCCCACACATATCTGCCACCACCTAGAACAAAGAATGGTCCTTGTCTTATGTATATACAACGGCATAAAAGGCCTTTTCTGTCAGGTAAATGCCTAATTTTGGGGGCCTCTACTCCAGTGGCCTACAGTAAAATTTTTATCCAGTGACCGCGTAATTTGCTCAGTTCAGCAGAGCAGCAGGTTACCTTACCAGCTTCGGACACGCAGAGTTTGTCAGTGCTGCTGGATGCTGCTTCATGCTATTTAGTTGTTTTACTGCTTCATTAAGCAGTATGCCTCCATGACACCTGCCCCCCCATATCCTGTATTATCTCATCCTCATGGACCTCCTTCTGTCTCCTTTCCTTCCTCATGTATCCAGAGCTCCTGTTCCACCCTCTTATCTCCTGTTGCTGCCCTGCACAGACCTCCTGCCACTACTTCTTGTATGAATCCCCCTCAGGGCCCCTTCCACCTACTTGCTGTGTCCACCCCTCCTGTCCATCCAGGGCCCAGGGCCCCTGTCTCACTCCTCTGCCTCTCCTTATGGTGGCATCTGAACCGCATTCACCATAAGGACCTTCTAACGTCACATGTTCATGTGAGTGTGCCCCCCACCCTGTGCTGTGCCACCCACCCCGTACTGTGCCCTTCACCCCGTACTGTGCCCCCTTATACCCTGCATTGTTCCCTCTTACCACACCCTGTACAGTGCCCCTAGTCATTCCCTGTACTGTGCCCTATTATACCCTTTTATCCGGTCACTGTATGGTGGTGTTATCCGGTCACTGTACAGAGGTGTTATCCGGTCACTGTATGGCGTTGGTATCCAATAACTGTATGGCTATAACTGTATCCCTTTCCCTGCCCACGCCACCTTTTTTAGACCTGGCATGAGTGGGAAAAAGATGCAGATTGCGGTGCAAAGGACCTTTGCGCCACAATCTGTGTCAGAAATACGCCTAATATAGACGTATTTCTATATAATAAATGACCCCCTAATTGTATTATTATTCGGGGGTAGGGCTAATATCTTTATAGTATATAGATTCTAGTGTATTATACTGTGCCCTGTATTTCCTAGTAGATAAATGATCCTTGGGAAACACCCCTGACCACCAGGACCAGGTAGCGCTCTGTCAGTATATGGTGGCCTCCCCTCTCCGCCCCGCTGCTCCACTGTGTACTGGTGCTTATTCTGACACTAAGGCTGGGTTCACATGCCATTTTTGCCATCCATTTAATGCAAACCAAAAATGTATACATTAACAGATGCCTCAGACTGATGCCGTACAGTGGCTTCCGTTCACCATACAGTTCCATTGTAAAAAAAACATATACGTTAACGTATGCATTTTTTTTACTGGACTCTGCAGGATACAAAAACGTGGAATGCTGCACATTTGTATACATCAAACTGATAGGAAAAACATGATGTGAAGCCACTGGGGGAGCTGGGGGCGTACTAAAATTTTATGTGGGGCCCAGTCAGTTCTAGCTACATCACTGCACAGGGAGCTGCAGGGAGCTGCGGTTAGTGAATGACAGGACCGCCGTCTCCCCTGCGCTCCAGCAATGATAGGTATGTGAGGGGGCCACTGGGGGGGTCATTACACTGTGAGGGAGCCACAGAGGGACATGTAAATGTACAAAAATGCCTCAAGGGGGCCCGCTGGGATTTATCGCCCAAGGGCCCACATGAACCTGGAGCTGGCCCTGCCTCCAGCCACATAATCACAAGTTCCTTTCTGTCAGGTGAATGCCTAATTTTTGGGGCCTGTACTCCCGTGGCCTAAAATAAAAATCTTCTAGGCTCCAGCAGGGCACATTTTTTAGAGTTTTCCTTTAAGATGCATAAAAATTGCACTTGATTAAAATACATATTTGTTGTGGGAATTTTTGCCAATGATCCCCCTCTGGTATGTCACTTTCCATGTTGTGGGACTATTTGCAGGTTCGCCTGCCATTAAAGTCAATGGGGCCCACCGCGAACACACGGTTCGCGAACATTTGATTGCAATAGTGATCGCTTGTCCTCATACAGAGGAGATAATCATTCCATGTAAATGTAGCTCTTACTTCCACTGACGAGCAAGCAATTACTGGGAAAGAATTGTTTGTTACCTATAATTGCCTGATGACTTTCCCTATGTAAAGGGCCCCATTATAGCAATGCTTGTTCAAACAATTGTACGTAATTTACTGATACATTCATTCATTTGCACATTTGAAGATATAATACAGTAAAGAAGGACACATCAGAGTCAAGCTCATATCACATAAGCTCCAGATTGGTGGGGTCATTGTACAGTATCCGTGGAGGTCTATGACACTGTATGTTTCCTATTTCATGCAAATGTTCTATCATTTTCTTTGGAAAATTGTCCTAGCTCTGTTAAGTTGATGTCACGGCGCAGTGTGGTAAATAAACTCCACACTCAACACAGAAGGGAAGGGAAAAGGTATTAGGCCTGGAACCTAGGGAAAGGGAAATGGTCACACCTAGTGAGTCCTTACACCAAGCCCTGACTGCTATCAGTATGAACAGACCTTGATGGTAGGAATGTTCATACGCAGGAACTTAAGCCCAATCTCAACCTGACAGGGCCCTGCAGATAGTGTCAGGACACGGATGGCCTATTCCTTCCCAGATGAAGGAATAGGAGACCCCCTCAGGCCTAATATCTCAGCAAGCAGGCCCAGGGGTAGCGCCCCATAGCTGCATGGGTTCGTCACCAGGCATAAACTCAGGAGTCTCTCCTCCCAAGGTGTCAGAAGAAGCCGCCACGTTATATGATAGTTCGACCTGAGAGTGAGGGACCTTTGATCTCCCTCTCAGGCGTCAACCCATACGTACGGCAAGGGACGTGGCCGCTTCCAGTGACTCAGGATTTTCGGGAAAGGCCAAAGCGTCCTTTAGCCTCTCAGAAAATGCCTGACAGAATTGATTACGGAGAGATGGATCATTCCACTGTGTATCCGTAGCCCATCTCCTAAATTCAGAGCAATAGATCTCCGCAGAACGCTCTCCCTGTCGTAAACCACGTAACTTGGTCTCGGCCAGGGAGATCCGATCCGGGTCATAGTAGATAAAACCTAGAGCTCTGAAAAATTCAACTACCGACCGGAGGGACTGTGATCCGGTCAGCAGAGAAAAAGCCCAAGACTGATCGTCCCCTTTAAGCAACGGAATAATAATACCAACCCTTTGACTCTCATTCCCAGATGAGAGTGGACGTAACTTAAAGTACAACTTACATGACTTTCTGAACCAAATGAAGTTGTTTCTTCTCCTGAAAACCTGTCCGGAAGTGCAACCTTAGGTTCAGGACAGGCCTGATTAGTACTACTGACACCAGCAGCCTGTGATCCCTGGATCTGCGTGTGGAGGTCGGCTACCTCCAAAGACAGACCTTGCAATTGTCCAGCCAGTGCAGCAATGGGATCCATAGCCTCACTGACACAGACAAGAAATGACGGTTTGCAGCGGTTGATAATGTCACAGCGCAGTGTGGTAAATACACTCCAAAGGTATTAGGCCTGGAAGCTAGGGAAAGGTAAATGGTCACACCTAGTGAGTCCCTATGCCGAGCCCTGACTGCTATCAGTATGAACATACCTTGATGGTAGGAATTTTCATACGCAGTAAACTAAGCCCAATCTCACCCTAACAGGGCTCTGCAGATAGTGTCAGGACACGGATGGCCTATTCCTTCCTAGATGAAGGAATAGGAGACCCCCTCAGGCCTAATATCAGCAGGTAGGGGAAAACAACAAACAAAGAAGATAAACTTAACTTCCAGAAGTATGCGGACGAGCAGGAACTCAGAGAGAACCAACACCAGGACATACACAAACAAGGACCTATCAACCGCATAGCATGATGGGTGAGACCAGACTAAATAGAGGAGAAGGAATGAAGACTTGAGCTACACCTGAGACAAGAGGTGTGGTCATCCCCAGCAACAACACAGAAAGGTGAAACCAAAGAGACTGTCAATCACGTGCAGCCAGTCTCCTCGTTCTTCTAGTCTCTGTCACAGGCGGGACCGTGACAGTTGAATGGGGATCGTGAGTTAAAAGCTATTTTCAAATCCAGGTATAAATAGCAAATAAAATGTGGCACCATGTTTTCCAGTAATATCTTGTCTGATACTTTTGTGTCAAAAAAGTCCAAATTATTACAGGAGTGATACCTCTTTAGTCTAACCAATAAAATTCTAATTACATTTGCAAGTTCTCATAGAAACAGAGGTTCCTTCAGTGGGCAAAAGTCCAGCTAAGAGTTCTCAATTATCTCTGACAAGACTATATTCGCTATTGATCCCTGAGGACCACTAATCCCTAATCTGAGACCCCTGAGGACTTCTTTGATAGGCTAAACATGCTCAAAGGGCTATAGTTCTCAATTTTAATTAGCAGTCTTCTTAAGCAGTTTATTACTTAATATGAATGCAAGAGTGTTAGTGTCAGAAAACTCTAACAGCAGATATTCATAGGCCTAATCGGTGGCTGCCCTGCAGACCTCCACTATATAAATCTGTGGCATATTGTCATATACTTGATATACCTCTTATACAATACTGAGGAGAACTGCGTTTCTAATTCAATATCGATAACTCAGTATCGATATCTATTGATACCACATATACAATATCAGTTTATATGACTGCATTTTAACCCTTTGGCGGCCTCCGTTGTTCATGTACAGCGGAAGTCGCCACTTTAAAGATAGCGCGTGCAGTGGGCGCCATAGCAGCCAGGTTTCTGCTGTTTCAAACAGCAGAGACCTGTGGCTGATGTATGCAATCATCCCTACGGCTGATCATATACATTTAATGCCTCAGATGCTGTGGTCAAATGTGATGACCACAGCATCTAAGCGGTCCGGAAGCAGGAGATGTGTGCTTCTGTGCCCATAACAGCATTCCTCACCTGGGATCGGGGAACCTGTTACGTTATAGTAATAGCCTGAAGCCTCAAGCAGATTTTGGTAGCTATTACTAGAATATACCAATATAAGTGGCAGCCACAGAAAATAATGCACTATAATAATAGATGCAAGCATAACATATGGACTAAGCCCTCACTCTATTGATAAAATCTGAGACACTTGGTCAATATATTTTAGTCCAAACACATCTAAGCCCACCTACCAAGCGACAAGGTGGTCTCAGTTCAGGCGGGTCCTATGCTAACCTGCCTATGCCGTTATGCATTTATGTCCAGGAGCCCGTTTAGAGCCCCCAGATGCCCCCATAGTGCTCCTCTCCCCCATGGTGCCCCCAAATAATGCCCCATAGTGCCGCTCTCCCCTATAATGCCTCCCATAATGTGCCAGTAAAAAATGCCCCCTTAGTGCCACCAGATGCCATAGTGCCCCCCACAATGTGCTAATAAAAAAGGCCCCTTTAGAGCCCCCACTTCCCCATAGTTCCCCCAAATAATGCCCCTATAGTGCCAACAGATGCCACATAGTGCTGCTCTCCCCTATAGTGCCCCCCATAATGTGCCGATAAAAAAAATCCCCTTTAGAGCCCCCATATGCCCCCATAGTGCTCCTCTCCCCCATGGTGCCCCCCCCCCATAATGTGCCAGTAAGAAATGCCCCCATAGTGCCCCCCAAAAATGGGCAAGAAATAAATGCCCCCAGAATACCACCCCAATAAAAATGGGGCTGTAAGAAATGCCAGCTCCCCCCATAGTGCCAGCTCCCCCTGCAAAGAAAAAAAAAAAAAAAAACCCCACTATGCGATGCAGGCCTCTTCCGGCCTGTGTCCCCCGCTGTGTGCTGCCCGGCTCAGGCGGCACTATGATAATGACATCATCGCGCCGCCTGAGACGGCCTCTGATAGTCTGCAGGCATTAGTGCCAGCGGCCTATCAGAAGAACAAGGAAGGGAGACACCTCTGCCTCCCCTGCCCTGCCGCAGCACAGGCATCTGTATCGCTGTCCTGAGGAAGGCGATACAGATGAATCTGGAGATGAGTGCTTCCACAATGGAAGTGCTTATCTCCTACTGCCCGCCCCTACCACGCCGCAATTACACCCTGGGCCGTTTTTTTAGGGCGGCCTGGGGGGCAATTGCCTCCCTGACCCCCATCCCAGCCCGCCCCTGATTTCAGCCCCCACAGGGCTCATGTGGCCGTGAGATGTATGCACCACGTCTCCAGTCCCCTGACCAGCCAGATTTACCAGCATCTGTTCCAGGATATGAACCAGTGGAATGACATTGTTCATCCTGTAGTCCTGACGACTGACAAATAACATGGCATCCTCAAAGGGCCTGAGCAAACGGCAGGTGTCACACATAAGCTGCCTCTGGCCGACATCGAAGTTACACAGGGGAGTACTCCTGTCCACTTGGATCATCAAGAAATCGTTTATGGCCTTTCTCTGTTCATATAGTCGGTCCAACATATGTGGGGTGGAATTCCAACAGGTGGAAACGTCACATATCAGCCTATGTTGGGGGACGTCGTTCTGTCGCTGCAGCTCAAGGAGGGTGTGCTTGGGGGTGTACGAGTGGCTGAAGTGCATGCAAAGTTTCCTGGCCATTTTTAGGATGTCTTGCAGATGGGTGGAAGACTTCAGAAACCGGTGACAACCAGATTGAACATGTGCACCATGCAGGGCGCATGGTTCAGCCCTCCTTGATGCAGCGCCGACACCATGTTCTTCCCGTTGTCGGTCACCATGGTTCCGATTTTGAGTTGTCGCAGAGAAAGTTAGGATTCGATTTCTTGATGAAGGAAACAGAAGTTCCTCCCCTGTGTGACTCAGTTCTCCCAGGCAAACGAGGTGTAGAACAGTGTGTCACCGCCGTGCCCTGCACATGTGGTATGCTGGAGGAGCACTGTGAATTGTCCCTGCAGTGGAGGCTGAGAACACCGTGGTGGACGAGTGGGCAGAGGCCCATTGTCGCAGGACCAATGGCGTAAGAACGTGGAGGTGGAAACGGAGGAAGCTGGTTTGGCTGGGCAGGAACCACATTTATCCAGTGGGCCGTAAAGGACATATATTGTCCTTGACCGTAGTTACAGCTCCACACGTCGGTGCTGCCGAGCACTTTGGCAGACACCAACAGGCTCAACGACTGGCCCACCTTCTGTTCTACATATTTGTGCATGGCTGGTACTGCCTTTTTGGCAAAGAAATGACGGCTTGGGACTCTCCACCTTGGCTCGGCACAAGCCATCAGTTCTTTGAAAGGTGCAGAGTCCACCACTTGAAAAGGGAGGGCCTGCAGCACCAGCAACTTGGCCAGGAGCACGTTCAGCTTCTGCACTGTTGGATGAGTGCACACATACTATTGTCTCTTGTCAATCGCTTCGGTGATCGATTGCTGACGAAATGACTGATGAGGAGTAGGAGGGCGAGGAGAAGGAGCATCAGGACCAGTGGGAAGGGCAGACAGCTCCATTCGTCTGAGGTTGTGAATCCTTGACTGCCTGAAATAGGGTGAGTGCCACTGGGTCACAAAACTGCCACACCGCCGAGTAGGGGATTTTACCTCCAACACTCCGCACTGACTGACTGCTACCGCCGCTGCTTCCATGAACCCCTGCACCACTACTTTCCGGGCAGGTAGGCTCCTGCGAAGCGGGTGGTATACCCCGGACACCTTTGGCTCCCGACCTCCCACTGCTGTGACCCTGCTGACTCCCGATGATGATGAAGCCCATTCGTCACCCGGCTCCCAATTGCGATCGGCTACATCATCATCATTGAGTACTGTCTGCACGTCACTGATGTCCTCCTTGACGGTCTCTGAGCCAGGAGCCTGACCGCTCACAACACCAGCTCCCACACTACTCTCCTTATCACTATTTGTCCGCCTACTGGAGGAAGCGGCGGATGTCTCCTCTAGATCTTGGCTGGGCAGTAGCTGATGACTGTCCACTAGTAGCTCGTCCTCGCTGTATAGTGGAGCTGAGCCCACAGCATATAATACTTCTCTGGCTGACGGAACAAAAAAGGACAGAGGCAGGTTGAGGACAGGTGAGGGCAGGGCCTGCTCCCGGGCCATGCCAACTAAGTTTTGTGTCTGAAGAACCCACCGACTCTTGGCTGGGGGTGTCTGATGTCACTTGGGACGAAGTGGATGACCGAGTCAACCATTCAAGAACCGCTGGGTTGCTGGTCAATGCACTACCACTAAATGATAGTGTTGGGCGCGAATATTCGAATAGCTAATATTAATCGAGACTATTGGCACTTCGAGAATTCGCGAATATTTAGAATAGAGTGATATATATTCCGAATTTTTTATATTCTAGATTTTTTTTCCCATCAGTAACCTCCCTTCTTGCTTGTGGGCCAATGAGAAGGCTGCAATGTCTTTGTCTGAGCTTAGCAACATCCCTAGCAACCAATAGGAAAGTTGCCTACCCCTTACTATATAAGAACCTCCCCAGCAGCCCTTGTATGCAGTATTTTGCAGATTTGAGAGAGACGGCAGTGTCATTGCTGTGCTCTTTGCTTTCCTGTGTCATTACATTAGATAGTTAGTTAGTTAGTTAGTTAGTTAGCTCATATATATAATACAGATAGTTAGTGGGAGATGGTCAGTCTAGATTAGATAGTGATATAGTGTAGCTGATAGGTTCTGCTGTCCTGTCCATACATACATGCTACATACATAGTGCTGTGATGTATGTATGTATGCTACATACATGCATACATACATAGTGCTGTGATGTCACAAGTTCACAACAATACTTAGTGCACCAATCACTAAGTATTCAGACCTGTTAAAATGTGAAGTTGCACGTATTGCGCCAAAATATTCGCATCATTAGTGCCGACTTCGCAATCGCGAATATATTGGAGCACTCTATCTGCATATAAAGCTATTGTAATGTTCTGCCGTGCCAACCATTTACTCCAGTCTCAGGAAACTTCTAGCAGCTTGAAAAATGTAGCTATTGTGACCCACGCCTGTATTTCGCGCACATTATGCGAATATTACATTGCCAATTTTTCGCGATCAAGAATCTCGAATTCGCGAATATATGACAAATAATTTACCAAATATTCACGAAATATCGCAAATTCGAATATTGCCCCTGCCGCTCATCACTACTAAATGACACCGGGAGCGCAGGCCTCTCGAAGTGACCCCTGCTGTCACGCCCCCTAGTTTGCTGTGACCTGTGCCTGCTCCAGAAACATTTAGGCCTCTCCCCCTGCCCTGTGCACCACACAACGGCTAATAAGTCCCTTTTTTTCCCACTAATACACCCCAAAAAAGGCTTTAAAACATAACTACAACGCTGAATGGCAAATAATACTTTTTGTTTTCCACTAATGCACACCAAAAAAGGCTGTCATTTTCTCACTTTACCACACAACAGCTAATAAGCCATTTTTTTGCACTAATACACCCCAAAAAAGGCTTTAGAACGTATAACTGCACCACTGAACAGCTAATAAACCTTTTTTTTGCACTAATACACCTCAAAAAAGGCTTTAGAACATATAACTGCACCGCTGAACTGCAAATAAGTCCTTATTTTTTTCCCACTTATACACGCCAAAAAAGGCTTTAGAACATATAACTGCACCGCTAAATGGCAAATACAGGGCAAAAAAGGCTATAATTTTCTTACTTCACCGCACAACGGCTAATAAGCCCTTTTTTTCCACTAATACACCCCAAAAAAGGCTTTAGCACATATAACTGCACCGCTGAACGTTAAATAATACTTTTTTCCCCACTAATACACCCCATAAAAGGCTGTAATTTTCTCACTTTAACACACAACGGCTAATAAGCCTTTTTTTCCCACTAATACACCCCAAAAAAGGCTTTAGAACATATAACTGCACCGCTGAACTGTCACGGGAAGTACGGGGAAGGAGAAACAACGAAAGGGAACCAAAACTAAACAACAACAGTCTAGGCCCCAAAACTAGGGAATAAAGAGGTCACCTCCTAGAATTCCCTGATACTGTCCCTAAGCTGCTAACAACATGTGCAAATCTCAATGGTAGAAATGCACATGCACAGGAACCTGAGACTGCTGAAACACTGCACCAAACCCTCAGCTTAGGGAACAGGGAAAGAGGCAACCAGCTCCTTCCAAACTGAAGGAGCTAGTGTCCCGCTGAGGCCTAGTCAGGACAGACACACCAAGAAAAGGGAAAGGACTTAGCTTGGGATGTAACCGGAACAGGAGAACCACCACACAAGCAGAGCACTCCACAGAAGAGCTATCAGCCGCAGGGAAACAAGTGAGAGGCGGAACATATAAAGAGCCACCTGACTGATAATGAGTAGCATCTGCGAAGGGGTGGAAACCTGTCAGCAACAATGAAAACAAGAGAGATCTGTCAGATAGACTCCTGAGTCTTCCATCTATTTGAACTTCTAAGATCTCTCCCAGGCCCGGCGGTGACATGAACGGCAAATAATACTTTTTTTTTTCCACTAATACACCCCAAAAAAGGCTGTAATATTTTCACTTCACCACACAATGGCTAATAAGCCCCAAGCCCCTTTTTTTTCCACTAATACATCCCAAAAAAGGCTTTAGAACATATAAATGCATTGCTGAACGGCAAATAAGCCCTTTTCTTTCTACTAATACACCCCAAAAAAGCCGTTAGAACATATAACTGCACCGCACAAGGGCTAATAAGACATAGAAATGTTTCCTAGTAATACACCCTGTTAATGGCTGTATCACACAGCACTTGCACCCCAATAACAAGTAAGGTTTGCTGGTATTACAGAGGTATCATCTATTGCAAATCTGAAAGCAGCAATATAATGGCAATTTGGATCCCCAGTCAGTGCAGCAAGGTGTAATAGGATTGTTCCTATTACCCAGGCTGTACACTCCCCTATTGGACCCTGTTCTTCTTTTATAGTGTGGAATAATTCCTCGGTATCCTTTCCCTACATTTCTAATGCTCTTTCCCTGAACTTTTATTCAGCAAAATAAAAGTTGTCAAGTCTTTTCTAGCACTGTCCCTAGCGCCTGCTAACTACTCTCCCTGCGCTAAGTACACTGGAAAATGGCTGAATCCAAGATGGCTGAGGCTGTTTATAGGGCTGTGACATCAGAGGGCTTGCTGGCTGCTGATTGGCGGCATGCATGGCATTGTGGGTGATCCCTCATTCCAAGAGTTCTTTGCTCCATGTCCTAATATGTGTAGCAGCCATTTTAGGAAAAAATGTGATTCGTTACCACGAAGCGTCAAGAAATTCGGATTTGGTGCGAATAAAATTTTTCCTGAAATTCGGATAGAATTTTACTTCGTCAACTTCGATTCGCTCATCTCTACTGGTAATATCTGCTTTTTATGCAAATAGTTTCCCAGTTTGCAGAATTGTTTTAATGTCCACTTGTCCACAGTCACCACTAATAGTGGTAACTTTGATGTCCACAGTATACCACATGGAGACAAACACATTTTTAGTCTGATTAAAATTGAAGTTTTAAATTGTTCCATTTAGATTTAGACTTAGATTGTACGTAGGGAACAATAGATTAATCTGACATTTGTGTGTGGCCAGCTCACAATAATGGTTTTTTGATTGCCGGTGCTAACTCTAAGCCATGACAGCTTTTAAATAGAGAGGTGGGGGGGGGGGGGGCTGGAAAGTGTTCCAATGAATACACAGTGGACATCAGTGACCAGTGCCTTCTCTCATCTGCCCACTGACAGAAGAGTAGGGCAAGGAAGGGGGTTGTGTGGGCTCAGCAAGTGGCAGCCACAAATCAAGCTCATAGGCAGCACACTAGCGCATTGATAGATGCAAATCTAACTGACAGAACATGTGCTATCCACCAACACATGAAAAAAAAAAAGAAAAAAGGGATCAAGGTCGGCAGTCCTGTCAATGACACGCCCATTTCAACTCCCCCCTTCCCACCATGTATTAGTCAAGGTCCTCAGAGTCAACTTCTGATAGGCAGGCTGTGTGTAGCAAACATGGAGGACCATCCCTGCAAAGCACACTTATATGCTGTTGGAGGAGGGATGTTCCTTTTTCAAGATTGCGTTTGCATTGCTTAATGGGAACACTTCTCTTGTGTCTGCATATTGAATGACAGGGACATTTTAATACATTGTTGTGCCCAGTGCAAATATGTCCGCAGCCAGTACTCAGCCTATTCAGGATGAAACTCTCTGGCTTCCTTGGTCTTTCTCCTCCTGGTACATCTTTTTCTTCCCACATAAGCAAATTGGACAACTTATTGGGTCACATGATGTGATCATTTTGTATGATGATCTTTTATTTTAGACATTTGGCTTTTCCATATAATTAGTACACCAGTGAAATTACAGATTTTTGCTGGGTTGAACAATGTGTATTCTTAAAGGGGATCTTACTTCAGCGAATGGCTGTCACCGCCAGTCCTGTGAGAAGGTCTGTTAGACGTTCTTCTCTACCTCTTGCATGACGTTCTTTGTTTTGGTTTCACTTTATCATCTCCTTTCCTTCTCCCAGCTGTCACCTATTTACACTAATTGTCTCCCTTTATATTCCCTCCCATACTGCCTCACTTTGCGGTTTATACTTCTTCCTGGATGAGTTGTTCACTGCTGGAGGCTGCTACTGCTGATTCCTCAGATAAGTGTTTTTCCTTTATTTGTGTTTCCTTGCTGGCTTGATTCTAGGTGACCCTGACTCTGTCCGTATTAAGTGCAGGGAGCCGGTGGTCGTGTCCCCTCACTATTATAGGGTTTTCAGGTGTCACACAGTATGAGGTACGCGGGCATGCAATCGTCTACCATAAAGACCTTTGCATGGGCATAGCAGTCAGGGAGAGCTCTAGGGGTTTTATAGGGCTCACCCATATGCTCCTTAGTTTGGGATCAAGCCAGTCGGATGTTTATTTATAAGTTCCAGCTTTCTGCAACACCATCCGTGACAATGGCATTTATCATGTAGAGAAAGTTAATACAAGGCAATTACTAATGTATTGTGATAGTCCATATTACCTTCTTTGCTAGCTTGATTCATTTTTAATACGCATTATATGCTGCTTGTTTCCAGGAGTTACAACCACCCTGTAATGACCAGTTACGAATGATAACGACTCGCCAACTATTCGTTGTCAATTCTCATCGTTGCCAAATCTACCTGTCTAATACGCCCTTTAGTCTTTGCAACTAATACATATCCATAATCTAGGGTCCTCTGTAGACTCTGGCAGAAACTAAACTGTGGTGTCCTTTCATTTACATGTAGAAACCTATTGTTTTAATATCGTATATGAAGGCATATTGAAGATTTGAGTGATTTACATTGCCTATATGTGGATTCCGAGCCCAGAAACCTTTGAAATACTATTTTAAATACATCTTTTTGGCACAGAACCTGAAGAATATCTATTATGTAATTCTGTAATAGAGGCTTGGCTTTTTGTTTTGTCCATTTGAAATTACTGCCAACATTTGGATTTCCTCAATAAATGCTGCCAAGGATTGATGAAGGCGAAAGGAAGAAATGAAGGCGTGTTGAAGTATTCCAGATGTTCCAGCAAGATTACCTGTGATGTTGCCCACACTTTAAGTACGCCATTTAGCTTGAACAAGGTCATATCCCTTTGTTTGTAGCTGATCTTTATTTTATTGGAAAGCTCACGATGTGTCAGAGGTAGTATCTTCTTCTGATCTCTGTTTTCACTATTAGACATGTTTTAACTAGAATGCGTAATTAGATTTGCTTCATTCAAGCTAGCTGTTTAAATATTTTCTTTCATGTAAAATTCTAACATACATGCGCTGCATTCTTTTACCTAGCTATTTACCTGCTTATGCTTGAAATGACCCAGTGTTATCCCAAATGATGTCATATGTAATCATGCAGCTGTATGTCATGTATGTCTAGTTGAATCCACAAAATAGCTAAGCGTACCTTAAAAATAAATAAAAGGGAATTTAGCATGAAAATGTGCATTCAATGTTATTTCTCAAAGCACAGTTGCTGTGCAAACTGTGCTTAATTCTTCTATCTATATTTTATTTTTTCTATATTTTGCCTAAAGGAGTTGTGCAGGGGTTTTATATTCATGTCGTATCCTGAGGATAGGTCATCAATACATGATTGGCAGAGGTCTGACACCTGACATCCCAGTCGATCAACAGTTTGAAGAGGAGGCGGCGCTCCATGCGAGTGCTGCTTCCTCTTCATTACACTGCCTGTCATCTCAGAAGCAAGTGTTATTACAGGTACTCGCTCCATTCACTGGAGCAAGTACTTGTAATTACACAGGGAGACAATGAGTAGTGTAATGCAGAGGACTATCTATCTATCTATCTATCTATCTATCTAAAGTAGCAAAAAGGCAACACTCCAAAATCAGTAAAAATGAAAAAAAAACACTTTTATTCACCCATGTGGATACGCAACATTTCGGCTCAACCCTAGAGCCATTCTCAAGCCTCTAGGGTTGAGCCAAAACGTTGCGTATCCACATGGGTGAATAAAAGTTTTTTTTTTTTAATTTTTACTGATTTTGGAGTGCTGACTTTTTGCTACTTTGTATAATGGGCAATTGTTTAGTCTTCTCAGGTGTGCACCTTTTTTGTTTAAACGCCTCAAAAATAAACTAAAGAACCCTAAAATTATAGATTTTTATTGATATCCTTAAAATGACCTAACTGGTCGAACAATACACATGTAACCCTAAACAGGATGAGAAAAGGGCCCAGGAGTGAGTGACAAGAGGAGAGCAATCATTCGGGGACAGCACTATCCCTATTATGATCCTGATTGATCCTCAGCCCGGAGGCATCACCTTTTTTGTTTATTTGGATTTAGTGCTGCCAGGTCTTTGCATTATCTATCTATCTATCTATCTATCTATCTATCTATCTATCTATCTATCTATCTATCTATCTATCTAATATATAGCTATCTATCCAATCTATACATCTTTCCAGCTGTCTAGAGATGAGATTAAATAAATACAGGGAGATGCACAATATACATACACAAATGGAAATGTGCAACATCATAGCAAAAATACCACAAACGTAAAAAAAATGGTATTCATTGATCTGTGGCTGCAGCTTTCATGTCCACAGTATACCACCTGGAGACAAACACATTTTAAGTCTTATTAACATTGAAAATTGCTCTATTTTGAGAGTTTTTGATACCCATTAGATTGTATATAGATAACTTCACACATTCCTACTATGATACATATGACCAGAAGATATATCTACTCAGCCAGATGCCCCGGATAATGCCCATCTATGTCCGACAACAATAGATTACACTAAGACTATTTCATATCTTTAATAATGGCACTGCACCCGATTCATCTCACCCTACTTCACATTATCTACACCCCTAGACATAAGGGGTCCCCTTTAGATACCGATCAGCGTGGTTTGTGGATCAAGGAAATAAGATTTCCCTAAAAATAAGAAGAATAAGAAATTAGAAAAGAAACTCTGACATGGAATAAACTTGGGAACATTAGTTGCAAACAATACACAAAAAAACGAATTGACATTATAAAAAACACACAAGTACCGCACAAGCGATTCAATCATGTTTAAAACCAAAAATATTTTCAAACAAACACCACAAGACTGACCCCACTCCCTGTTTTTTTTTCACTCCATTTACCACTTTATCCACATCCCTAAATATAAAGAATTCCCCCCTAATACTGACCCACACTGTCCTGACATCAGGGGAATAATAAATGAAAGATTTCCTCAAAAATAGGGATTTAGAAAAGAAACTTTAATATGAAAAACACTTAGGAACACAAGGTGCAAACTATATACAAAAAACGCACAACAACATTAAAAAACGCACCACTACCGCAGAAGCGATTTAACGAGAAAAGCTGTCCAAAATAAATGTCTTAAAGAAAACACCATAAGGACGACTACACCCTCTGTAATTAAAAAAAAATGGCAACCTTGCTCTCAATGGAATCATTAAAAACAGAGAAAAAGAAGCAACACTTATAAGATTTATCAGATCCCCAACAAAATCCAATCAGACATAGAGTATATAAACCAATCAAATGACAAATAGTGGGCAACCACTGATGAAGGAGGCAGTTAAGACCCCCGAAACGCGTATGGTAGAGAAACAGACAGACCCGCAACAAAAGTTTTAACCACTCCGTGGATATCCTGGAAAGTGCTTTCATTCCGAGAACTTCCCCAAAGACCGTGAACTCAGCGAACGCCGAACAGACCCGAGACATGTGGGACGCATCGGTGGCTGTAACGAGCGGCACCAACAGAGAAAGGTACCTTCAGTCAGGGTGTGAGCCTAACAATGTGTGGGACGCCACATTAGGCATAACAAACTGACTGATACATCCATTTTTGCATCCATTTTTTTGCACCTCTATGTACTCTATGGTCCACAGTGACTGGCATACGAATAAGGAGAAAAGCTAAACCTATTACTAACTGTCATCATCCTATTGTACACTCTATGGACTGTACATCGTATGGATATATTAAGAGATTCTTGAACTAGAGATCTCAGAACGATACACACTATTGGGTGATTAATATATAGAAGTATATGGTAAAAGTGATCACTGGTTGATCAATCTGCCACCTATACATCTACATATCCCCATACCTGTAACCACCCATATTAACTATATGTCTGACTATAGACGAACATTGAAGATATGTAGATTCTTGACGCAGGACTGCAAATACAAGGAATCTCCCCCTCCTCCAAAAGGGTGAAAACAAGATATGCATCTTATGCATCCCATGCATATATATTTTTTTCCTAACTCTTAACTAATTAACCCTCTTTTTAACTAATTAACTTACCTTTATTTACGTAGAAATTAATTTTTATCCGGAATATACATATATATATTTTTTACTATCATTGCAATCTCATGCATTTTTTATTTACACCCTAAGTTCGAACTTGGAGGGGCAATACTTACTCCCTCCCCCCCCTCTCAAAGGGACACCTTTCCAACATACTTTTACAACCATAGCTCAAATAAATAAATACATTATATATACCTATATTGCTCTCAGTGTGGTCAATCAAGTGAAGAGTGCTGGTTTTACTACATTTATATCTATATTCCACTTTTTCTGATTGGGTGAATCAGCTAAACCTGAGCAACTATACACGGTATTGCTTGGGTGAGCCACCCGTTATCCACAATTATCTTATCTTGAGAAAAGACATGACCCACCTGGTACCAAGGGAGTGGGAGCTGGAGCAGACCTACCAACACCTGATCAGCTCCGTTCATCCACAACCTACCAGACAAGCAGAGCCAGATCTGCCCCCCTACAACTAGGAAGACTTGGCGGCGATACCCCCTGCTTCCCTACCAACTCCCAAAGTAGGGAACTTCATCAACTGGTACTGGGAAGACCTCCAGATGGCAGGTAGAGATGGGACCGAAGTCTCTCCACCGGCCCTACAGGGATGCTGGGCATCCAGCCCAGATCCCCAACTACAGCCAGCGTTACTCGGAGCCCAGACAGTCGGTCTTACTCCCCATCGGTAGCTTACCTCCAGGGAGAGATGACAACCGGTCTCTCTCCCCAGCGGCAGACAGGATCACAGGGAGAGGAGATTGTCGGTCCCCCGTCATTACAGCAACCAGCATCACTGGGAGTGGAGATGGTCGCACCCACTACCCAGCACCAGGCAGTGTTACCAATAGTCGAGACAGTCGGTCTGACTCCCCAGTGGCAGTGTGTTGTAAAGAGAGAAGAGACCACCGATCTCTCTCCCCAGAAGCAGCCAGCATCACAGGGAGAGGAGGCAGTCGGTCTCTCTCCCCAGCGGCAGTGTGTCCTACAGGAAGTGGAGACGGCCGGTCCCATGCCCCAGCAGCCGTGTACATTACAGAGAGAGGGTACAACCGGTGCCCCTCTCCAGCAGCAGCTGCTAAACCGAGTCATGGGGGTAGTGGAGGAGACGTTTATACTCACTGACCCCCTTCCAGCAGAAGAGCTGGCACCTGGGCAGAGCGCTGCTAGCCTCGGCCTTACCCTTTCCCTTGATCCAGAGCCTGACTGCTTACAGGTTGTCCTAGCAGAAGTGCTGGCACCAGGGCAAAGCGCATTTGGCCTCTGCCCACCACGTACCTACAGCTCCATGCCTGGGAACGCAAAGGAGATCAGGGGCAGCAGACGTACCCTCTGCAGCCTAGGACAGACCAAAAAAAGCTGGACACCCAAGAACTACAGGTGCAGTACTTGGTTGTGGGTGCGCTTCTCGACTAACTCAGGTACTGACCGACAGGAGGTCAGGTACCTGGTTAGTCTCCCCCTGGGAGGGAAGATGTGTGACGAAAGCACCTTCGTAACTGGGAGTTGGAGAGGCCTGCTTGCCAGCCTCTTGCCCTGTGACTATGGCCCCTGGGATACTATTTAGGCATATTGGATTTCAAAGGCTCTGTTTCTGCCCCGTGGACTTTTTACTAGAACTATTTGGGGCATGTGACCATGTGCACGGTGGGGCAAAAATAAGACTTCCAGGAAATTCCTGAACCCCTGAACGAATCTGGGTGATTTTTGGATAGGTTGTTCACCCAGATTGAGGCTATCAGATTATGTAACTTTTATGGGGATATGTGGTGTTTTGGGTGTTTTCTGTGGTTGGGAAAAATGTGTATTTTATGTCTGTGAGTAATTAAGTCCATTGTGTTTGTTAAATATATCACAGGCAGAGCCCATTGTGTTTTGGTAATTGTATTTTGTTGATTGCGCCAAAGACAATGCCCATTGTATTTTGTTGATTGCGTTACAAACAGAGGGAAGGGGATTTTGCGTACAATTGCTGGGAAGGTTTCAATACTGTAAATGCATGTGATCGGCTAATATATAAACTGTCACAGTCTTCTACAAGGTCCCCAGGGGGAGTGTCCCTTGCTAGGAGACCTGCATAAAATTAAAGAGTTCCTGTTTTACCTTCAACATAGAGCCTCATCTCATGTGTGTGTCACTACCAGAGCTTTGGGACGTTCTCACAGCTCTGTTTCTCCACCCCTGTGATGATGTCACTACTAGAGCTGGGAGGAGTTCTCACTACTCTGTTTACTTTTGGTTTCTTTCACCACAGCTGTCCTTCATGTGTTTGATTTTCCTCTCTTTATATCACCCCTCCTCCTATGATAGGATGTGGATTATAGTTCTCACTTCAGTTGTAGCTCTGGCTTTAGTTTCTTCACTTGTAGCTATCAGTTCACTGGACCTGTGTTCTGCTGCTGCTAGCACTCCGGATATTGCCAGCCTGTCCTTGGATCCGTCTTCTCTGCGGCTGCAACACCGTCAGCTAAGTGTGCAGACATTGTTGTGTTCCTGTTTATTTTCTGACTGGATCTGAGGTGGCCACGGTTCCCTCCATATACTGAGTAGGGCACTGGTGGCCGTGCCCCTTCCACTATTGTAGGGGTTACAGTGGTCATTAGTCTTAGGCACGTGGGCATGCCTCTTTCCGCCATTTGGATCCGGGCATGTGCTTTAGCAGAATAGGGAGAGCGTTGAGGGTCGGACAGGGGTCACCCGTTATCCTCCCTAGTTCTGGGTCCAGTCAGTAGCTCTGTACTGTGTATTACTATTGTTGCCCACATACAGCCGTGACATTATAATCCACCAAAACCGTCCTTTTTTGACATGGATCCGCTTTCTGGCCTGGTTGACCGCATGCAGGGTCTTTCTTTGGAAGTAGCGGATCTCCGTCAATCTATGACTCAGCTTCAAGCATTGGGCCCTGCTCCGGCTCATGGAGTCTGTTGCGAGCCAAAGGTCTCACTTCCGGAGACGTTCTCCGGGGGCAGTGAGAATTTTGTTCGTTTCAGAGAGGCATGCAAACTCCATTTTTGCTTGTGTCCTCACTCTTCTGGTAATCAAGAGCAGAGGGTGAGGATTGTCATCTCCCTGCTCAGGGGTAATGCTCAGACTTGGGCTTTTTCGCTGCCATCAGGGGATCCCTCCCTTCGATCCGTGGAGGGATTTTTTGTGGCCCTGGGGCAGATTTATGATGACCCGGATCGTGTTGCTCTGGCCGAATCTAACCTACGTGTTTTATGCCAGAACAAACGGTCTGCGGAGCTTTATTGTTCTGAATTTCGGAGATGGGCAGCTGATTCGGGTTGGAATGATGCTGCACTCCGGAGTCAGTTCTGTCATGGTCTCTCGGAGAGATTAAAAGATGCGTTTGCTTTCCATGAGAGACCAACGTCCTTAGAGTCTGCCATGTCATTGGCGGTACGCCTTGACAGGCGTCTAAGAGAAAGAAACGAGACCTCTCTGTCCAGCCATTGTCAGTCTAGGGGAAGTGGTGCGGACTCATTCAGTGTGCAGGGGCCTCATCCTGTCTCGCTCCCCTCTGAGGAGGAGCCCATGCAGCTAGCTCGACTTGCCCCTGATAAAAGAGGATTTAGTCCTCAGAGTATGGTCTGTTTTTGTTGTGGGGGCATAGGTCATTTGGCAAATGTTTGTCCATCTGGGAGATTCTTGAACCGTACTAAGAGCGATAATAAGAGAAAAATCTCAAAAGGTAAATCATCAAGTTCTGCTTCATCTGCTACTTTGGGCAAAGTTGATGTAGGATTTGATGCTTTTCCTCTGACCTGCAGTTCCCGTTTTCTCCTGTCTGCCAGGGTGGCGCTAGAGAGCAAAGTCATTTCTTGTGAGATTTTTGTCGATAGTGGAGCGGCCGTCAATCTTATTGACACTCAATTTGTAGCCATGCATGGTTTTCAGGTTTGCACATTAGATAAAGATATACCTGTTTTTGCTATTGACTCTGCTCCACTCTCACAGAGATCTCTGAAAGGCATTGTTCACAATATCCGGCTAGCTGTAGGTGACACTCATGTGGAGGATATATCTTGTTTTGTCCTTAACGGATTGCCGTCTCCTCTAGTTTTGGGGTTACCCTGGCTCACTAGACATAACCCCACTATTGATTGGCAAGGAAGGCAAATAAATGAGTGGAGTGACTTTTGTAGAGAGAATTGTCTCACAGCGACTTTTGCAGAGGTGTCTACTAAAACGGTGCCATCATTTCTCTCTGATTTCTCGGACGTGTTTTCCGAGAGCGGTGTTCAGGAGCTACCTCCTCACCGGGAGTTTGACTGTCCCATTAACCTCATTCCCGGCGCCAAGCTGCCAAAAGCACGCCTCTACAATCTCTCACAACCGGAAAGAATCGCTATGCGAACTTACATCTCCGAGAGTCTCGAAAAGGGGCATATTCGTCCCTCAAAGTCACCTGTTGCCGCGGGTTTTTTTTTTGTTAAAAAGAAAGATGGCTCTCTGAGACCTTGCCTAGATTTTAGGGAGCTGAACCGTATCACGATTCGCGATCCCTATCCCCTTCCTCTGATCCCGGACCTCTTCAATCAAATTGTTGGGGCCAAGGTGTTTTCCAAATTGGATTTGAGAGGCGCGTACAACCTGGTCAGGGTCAGAGAGGGGGGTGAATGGAAAACGGCCTTTAATACCCCTGACGGGCATTTCGAGAATCTCGTTATGCCTTTCGGCCTGATGAATGCTCCGGCCGTCTTTCAGCATTTTGTTAATAGTATTTTCTATCATTTAATGGGGAAATTTGTATTGGTGTATCTTGATGATATTTTGATTTTTTCCCCTGATGTTCAGACCCATCAGGATCATCTTTTTCAGGTTCTGCAGATTCTGCGGGAAAATAAATTGTACGCCAAGCTGGAGAAATGTCTTTTTATGGTATCGGAGATTCAATTTCTGGGTTTTCTCCTCTCTGCTTCTGGTTTTCGCATGGATCCCGAGAAGGTCCGTGCTGTACTTGAGTGGGAGCTTCCTGAGAATCAGAAGGCATTGATGCGCTTTCTGGGTTTTGCGAACTATTACAGAAAGTTCATTTTGAATTATTCCTCTGTTGTCAAACCCCTCACTGACATGACAAAAAAGGGGGCGGATTTTTCCTCTTGGTCGGAGGAGGCGCTTGCAGCCTTTTCTAAGATTAAAGAGAATTTTGCGTCTGCTCCCGTCTTGGTGCATCCCGATGTTTCCTTACCTTTTATTGTTGAGGTGGATGCTTCCGAGGTGGGTGTGGGTGCGGTTTTGTCCCAGGGCCCTTCCCCTGCCAAGTGGCGACCCTGTGCCTTTTTCTCTAAAAAACTCTCCCCGGCAGAGAGAAACTATGATGTGGGCGATAGGGAGTTGTTGGCCATCAAGTTGGCTTTCGAGGAATGGCGCCATTGGTTGGAGGGGGCCAGGCACCCTATCACCGTTTTTACCGACCATAAGAATCTGGCATACTTGGAGTCGGCCAGGCGTATGAATCCGAGACAGGCCAGATGGTCTCTGTTCTTCTCCAGATTTAATTTTGTTGTTACATTCCGACCTGGGATAAAAAATGTGAAGGCTGATGCTCTCTCTCGCTGTTTTCCGGGAGGAGGAAACTCTGAGGACCCGGGTCCCATTTTGGCGGAGGGGGTAGTTGTTTCTGCCCTATATTCTGATTTGGAGGCCGAGGTCCAGGCTGCCCAGACTGAGACACCTGCCCGTTGTCCTTCTGGGAAGTTGTTCGTGCCTCCTGAGCTACGTCACAAACTCTTTAAGGAGCATCATGATACGGTTCTTGCTGGTCACCCCGGGAGTAGAGCCACGGTGGATCTCATTGCTCGGAGATTTTGGTGGCCGGCTCTTCGTAAGTCGGTGGAGGGTTTTGTGGCTGCTTGTGAGACGTGCGCTCGCGCTAAGGTCCCTCGTTCACGGCCTTCAGGTTCCCTTCTCCCGTTACCCATTCCTTCCCGTCCTTGGACACACCTGTCCATGGACTTTATCACGGATCTTCCTCGTTCCTCGGGGAAGTCGGTGATCCTGGTGGTGGTGGACCGTTTTAGCAAGATGGCTCATTTCGTACCTTTCCCTGGTTTACCTAATGCTAAAACGTTGGCGCAAGCTTTTGTCGACCATATTGTTAAATTGCACGGCATTCCCTCTGATATTGTTTCCGATAGAGGCACGCAGTTTGTGTCCAGGTTCTGGAAGGCTTTCTGTTCTCGCCTGGGGGTTCGGCTGTCCTTCTCTTCTGCTTTTCATCCGCAGTCGAATGGTCAGACTGAGCGCCTCAATCAGAATCTGGAGACATATTTGCGCTGTTTTGTTTCAGAGAACCAGGAGGATTGGTGTTCATTTCTCCCTCTTGCCGAGTTTGCTCTGAACAACCGTCGTCAGGAATCTTCTGATAAGTCACCATTCTTTGGTGCATATGGGTTCCATCCACAGTTTGGGACATTCTCGGGAGGGGCTCTTTCTGGTTTACCGGAGGAGGAGAGATTTTCCTCGTCTTTGTCTACCATTTGGCAAAAGATTCAGGGTAATCTTAAAAAGATGAGTGAGAGGTATAAGCGTGTGGCTGATAAGAGACGTGTACCTGGTCCGGACCTGAATGTGGGTGATCTGGTGTGGTTGTCTACTAGAAACATTAAGTTGAAGGTTCCCTCCTGGAAATTGGGTCCCAAGTTTATTGGGCCTTATAAAATCTTGTCAGTCATCAATCCTGTTGCCTTCCGTCTTGATCTTCCACGGGTTTGGAAGATACATAATGTATTTCACAGATCTCTCTTAAAACCATATGTCCAGCCCACGGTACCCTCCTCTTTGCCTCCTCCTCCGATTTTGGTTGATGGCAATCTGGAGTTTGAGGTTTCCAGAATTGTGGACTCTCGCATGGTCCGCGGTTCTCTTCAGTACCTCGTTCATTGGAAGGGTTATGGTCCTGAGGAGAGGATGTGGGTTCCGGTGTCGGACATTAAAGCCACTCGCCTCATCAGGGCATTTCATAGGGCTCATCCTGAGAAGGTGGGTCCTGGGTGTCCGGAGTCCACCCGTAGAGGGGGGGGTACTGTCACTACCAGAGCTTTGGGACGTTCTCACAGCTCTGTTTCTCCACCCCTGTGATGATGTCACTACTAGAGCTGGGAGGAGTTCTCACTACTCTGTTTACTTTTGGTTTCTTTCACCACAGCTGTCCTTCATGTGTTTGATTTTCCTCTCTTTATATCACCCCTCCTCCTATGATAGGATGTGGATTATAGTTCTCACTTCAGTTGTAGCTCTGGCTTTAGTTTCTTCACTTGTAGCTATCAGTTCACTGGACCTGTGTTCTGCTGCTGCTAGCACTCCGGATATTGCCAGCCTGTCCTTGGATCCGTCTTCTCTGCGGCTGCAACACCGTCAGCTAAGTGTGCAGACATTGTTGTGTTCCTGTTTATTTTCTGACTGGATCTGAGGTGGCCACGGTTCCCTCCATATACTGAGTAGGGCACTGGTGGCCGTGCCCCTTCCACTATTGTAGGGGTTACAGTGGTCATTAGTCTTAGGCACGTGGGCATGCCTCTTTCCGCCATTTGGATCCGGGCATGTGCTTTAGCAGAATAGGGAGAGCGTTGAGGGTCGGACAGGGGTCACCCGTTATCCTCCCTAGTTCTGGGTCCAGTCAGTAGCTCTGTACTGTGTATTACTATTGTTGCCCACATACAGCCGTGACAGTGTGTGGGGATTGCTATACGCTGTATACTCCCCTGGCTATAACCCCTAGCTCTTGTAAGAGCTGTTCCTGTTCCTTGTTCCTGTGGTGGTTATGTTGTCGAGCGGAGAGCTTGGAGACCTCGGGAAGCACTAGGAGCATCCAATAACGGAGGTACCCAGTCGGGGTGCCAGGAGATCCGTTACACGCATTATTTCTACTAAGAGCACTATGGGGGCCTTATTACTACTGAGGGGTCTGCAGAGAGCTTTATTACCACTTCTACTAATGGGCATACTCTTGGGGAGCACTATCATTGTTGGGGGCACTGTAGGGGGCAGTATTACTAATAAGGGTATTCTAGAAGGGAATTACTATTGGTGGGACTATGAGGAGCACTATTACTATGGGGAAGATTATCTGTATGGCACAAATTTTTCTTCAGAATAGTATTTAGGGGTACAGAAAAGTGAGGAAGCTAAGATATCTGTGTGTTACACTCTGCAGAGATGGGGCGGCTGAGAGAAGTTGTCTGGACTGAATGGAGAAGATGATGACAGAGATGATCTACATCAGAGGAGACGTCACCTGGGAGGCACTGGAAGTGAGAGGTACGTGCTGCTGTATAGCTGTATAGCAAGTACAGTAAAATGTCTTCAGTGCTAGTGTTTGTACTTTGTCTCCCAAACTTTGTTCTGTGAGTTCGCCTTCTTGCTCATTGTCGTCCTTTCTCCTGTGTTTCTGTTATCAGGGTTGCCAGTTATGTTTTAGTTCCCCTGTGTGTTTTATTATGTCTTTATTCCTCTGCCCTGATTTGTCTTGTCTGTCTTGTTTCGTACCTGTCTTCCCCTATTTCATATTCGTTTCTCCGTATGGAGGGTTCTGTCTCTGCATTAGGGGATATTCTGTTCAGCAAGCCCTTGCTGCAGCTTTCTTTGTTGCAGAGTGCCATGGGCAAGCCAATGCAGTTTACTACTGGTGGAGCAAGTCCTTCTCTGCTCATTGCCACTCCTGGTTGCTTGCGATGTACTCCTGCTTGTGTTATTAGTTGCCTTGTTTATATGTGCCTGTCTATGTTATGTTTGCCTATGTACCGCCGGTACCTTTTGGTACCTGTTGTCCGGTCGTTCCTGCTGTCACTGTCTAGTTCACGCTCTGAAGTGGACCCTGGCAACTTCCTGCTGCAAAGCCTAACCCTACCATCTGGGGCCCTAGTGAATACCAGGAGTTGCTTAGTCATGCCCCTCTCGAGTATTACTAGACAGTGGCGCGGTGGGGGTTTTCTCCCACTGTGCTGACAGTACATAGAGTTCATGTTTTGTCTGTGTTGCCTTTTGTTTGTGCAATAAACTCTTGTGTGTCTGTACCTGATTTCCATTTGTTTATTGCTTCACGACGCAGAGGTCTGTCGCTGTATCTTGTGACACCTGATGAGCTGCAGCAGCTCCAGCAGTGAAGAGGACTTCAGATTCCTCCTCTAAGGAGCTCCCACTTCTGTGAGATCAAGACAAAGAAAAATCATGGACTAATTAGAGCCACAACTTGGACTGAACTTGAAGGGTGAGAACTTATCGGCCTATCTGTTTTGTTCTGTTGCCCTGTTTAATTATGACCCAGATGGTCATACTTGTTAGGACTCTGCCCATCTTCAGTAACTTTATGTTCCAAGTTTTGCCTAACAGCGCCAACTCCTTTTTCCAACCTTCTCAGGTTGAGTGGGAACCCCCTTTTGCTTAAAGGGTTCTCATTAAAATTGCTGCTATTTGATATCATACCTCATGTAGATTACAAATGACTCTTGCACTATTTGTTCCAGTTTGGTGTACTTAACAAGTTAAGCAGTCAAAGAATGGACTCAAATGTTTACCTGAGCTCTTTGTGACCTCTACTGTGACATTTTTACACCACAGTTTTAAAGTTTTTGCAACGTTCAATATTTTGCCCATTATATGGACTCTTTTATGGGTACTACAATGTGACCTCTTTTGCACCTTAAATGGACTATGGACTTTATGCTGTTAGTCAGATAGTTAGTATCCTTACTCCATTGCTCATTTGGACTGCCTCTGAGGACTCAAAAGTATTAATAGTCCCACTTTGTCTTGTGTTAGTTTAAAAAGCCTAGGTATTATATTGTATGATTTGCATATGCCCTTAACCTTTTTCTTTCCACAGACTGGGGAGGGAAAGAAGCCAGTATGTCCTGTGTCTTTGGGTTCATGTGCTGTTGCTACACAGGGAGGACCAAGTGGTAGAGTCGCAAGCAGTCCCAACATCTATAAAGGGTAACCCTGCTGCTAAAAGTGTGAGTTAAGAGGGGTCATCCCTCATAGGAGCTATGGAAGGTGGGCTGGTTCCTCCTTCTAGTTCTAGGGGCCTTAAGGTACTGTGCACTATTTCAGCGCTTAGTGTAGTCTTTTTGGTTCTCTGGTTATTACCGAGAGGGACAACTGTCAATAGATACCCTACTCATACCTAGTGGTAGCCGTTTCTATATCAGTCTACGTATACGTATACGTCTCATGCAGCACTCTAACCTTCCTTGGGTACCCTTAGAGCACACCCTAAGCACAACCAAGGTCGTCTTGGTTTTAAGTAAGGGGGTATGTAACACCCCAGAGTGGTGTTACCATTCCTGCACCCTGCTACTGTCTTTAATGGTCTAGCATAAATGTCAACTGTGCAATTCTGTTCCAGGTCCTCCACAATGTGCATTCATAATCTTGTTATGTAACTGTTTATTACATGTAATGTGCCTAGTTCACCAGCAGGTGGCAGCATAAATGGCAAAGCTATACTTACAGAGAATGGAACTTGCCATTTCATTCTCCCCCTTTGGGCAGAAGTGGTCCAGTGCTGGTTGCTACCAGAAGGAGGTGTGGCAGTTCTAGTTTGTTCTGGTTGAGACTCCATGTTGGAGCTGCCAGAATTATAACCTACTTTTTGGCTGAACAAATGTCCGACTACAATAGTAAAGTGCAGCATAAAGAAGAAACAAAGACGCCAAGTTAGCTTGTCAGTATAGGAGAGAGAAACAGAGACATAGCAGAGTTGAGTTTGCCTGCCAGTTATATGCTAAAGCCTGCTTGAACCAAGACAAAGCCTGAAACTGTTTGGAGAAACGTTTATTCAAGTAAAGCTACCATTAAACTTAATCTCAAGGTCTGGACTCAAGTTATTTTTTTAAATCCCTCAATTATTCCCCCTATTTTTTGCTTCGGAGCAAAAGCTTGGGGTCCAGCCGTATCAAGGTAGGAGCACCGTGACACACATAAAATCAAGAGACATTTAAGGCCGCAACATACCACTCAGCATTTCCTACACCTAGGACCCGACATAGAGGGCCCTGGGACACGTTCGCCTGTTGCAAATGTAGTTGAACACATATTTTATGCTGTAGATAATTCATTACGCTCTAAAAGTCATTTTTTTGGAGTTCCTAGCCCAGTTTTAATAATAACAAGGTCTAATGTTCTAATGTTCTTTTCCCGGAATTTTTCCATTTGGACATTAATAAGTACCAAGAGAACTGATTTTATGTTGTACTAAATATTGCACCTTGTAAATAATCACTACACTTGCCAAGCTCAGCAACATAATGCAGTATGAAGAGAAGAAGGTAGCGGTGTTATTTTTAAAGAGATCATACATATACTGTAACAGAAAGAGCTTCTAGAAGTTATAAATGATCACCTGAAAAAGTAACATAGTTTTTGTAAGGCTGAAAAAAGACATCTGTCATCCAGGCCCCTCTTGAACACTTTTAGTGAATTCCCCATCACCACCTCCTCAGGCAGACACTTCCATAGTCTCACTGCTCTTACCGTAAAGAATCCTCTTCTATGTTTGTGTAGAAACCTTCCTTCCTTTAGACACAAAGGATGCCCCCTCCTCACAGTCCTGGGTGTAAATAGATGATGGGAGAGATCTCTGTACTGCCCCCTGATATATTTATACATGGTTATTAGATCTCCCTTCAGTCATCTTTTTCTAAACTGAATAACCCTAATTTTGATAATCTTTCTGGGTAAAGTGGCAGGACTATGTTCTCATCACGGGCATCTATGCGCCTTTTGATGCAAAAAAATATTCTTATTGGCCTTGTCAGAAGCTGCCTGACACTGGTTTCTACATTTTAGGCTACTTTCACACTAGTGTTTTTTGCGGATCCGTCATGGATCTGCAAAAACGCTTCCGTTACAATAATACAACCGCATGCATCCGCCATGAACGGATCCAGTTGTATTATGTCTTCTATAGCCATGATAGATCCGTCTTGAACACCATTGAAAGTCAATGGGGGACGGATCCTTTTTCCATTGTGCCAGATTGTGTCAGATACTCTTAGGATATGGGAAGGGGTGTCATCAGGTCCCGGCGATTTGTCTAATTTAATCTTTGTAAGATGTCGCTACACTTCTTCTGGGTCCAACAGGCCACTTTTTATTTATTTTTACATTCTGCATTTCATCTAGCAGTTTACTTTCCTCAGTGAATACAGTGGAGAATTTTTTTTTATAGCTTAACTTTCTCCTCATTGCAATCTGCAACTCCCCCCTCATCACTCTTTAAAGGGCTGACACCTTTAAATTGATATTTTTTTACCACTTATGTAATTGAAGAACATTTTAAGGTTAGTTTTACTCTCTTTGGCAATGAATCTCTCTGTCTCCAGTTTGGCTGCTTTTATTTATCTTTTACATATTCAATTTTTTCCTTATTGTTTTTCAATGCTACCTTTCTACTCTCCTGTTTTAGTGACTTAAATGCTTTCTTTTTGTCATTTATTGCTTCCTTGCTTCCTTTACATTTCTATTTATCCACATTGTTTTTTTTCTTGTTCATTACCCTTTTATTCCCATAAGGTATGTACCTCCCACAATTAGAGTTTAGGATGGTTTTAAAAATATCCCATTTTGTGGCTGCTTTTTATTTTTTTAGGACATTGTCCCAGTTAGTGAGGCCAATGGCCTCTCTTAGCTTGTCACATTTTGCTTTTATTATTTTTTTTATGCCTCCCTGAAGAAACACTCTTTTGAATGACAATTGGAATGTTATTATTTTACAATTTACAATTTCCCAGGTATCCCACAACCTGCACATTTGTTGTTCTGTTATGTCTATTGGTTAGTACTAAGGCCAGTGTGGCCGTCCCTCTAGTTGGGTCCTGAACCACTTGGGAAAGGTAATTATCTTTGGATGTTGCCAAGGACCTTTTTTAATTTTTTAAAGGTTTCAGTTCCCAATCTATATATGGGTAGTGGAAGTCCCCCATTAAAATGACCTCATGATTTGCCGCCTCATCTATCTAGTTTAGTAGTAGATTTTCTGTGGACTCTAGTATTAGGTGGCTTATAACAAACACCTATCAGTATTTTATTATTGTATTTGCCTCCATGTACTTCTACCCACAGTGACTCCACATGTTCATTACCCTCACTTATATCTTCCCGGATTGTGGGCTTTAAACAGGACTTTCCATACAGGTAAACCCCTCCCCTCTCCGGTTCTGATGATCATTTCTAAACAGACTGTAACCCTGTACATTAACTGCCCAGCCATTGCTATCATCCAGCCATGTCTAAGTTATTCCCACTATGTCATAGTCCTCCTAATTCCAGTTCACCAGTTTTATTTTTGTATATTTTTTTACCCTACACCTTTCCTTATATTCTAGTCCCTCCTTCAATTACTCCACCAGTTTCATTACCTTGCCCCAGGTCTCTATCTGAACTATCTTCCCCTCCTATAATGTAATTACCCTTATCCCCAGTCCCTAGTTTAAACACTCCTCCAACCTTCTAGCCATCTTCTCCCCCAAAACAGCTGCACCTTTCCCATTGAGGTGCAGCCCATCCCTACGATAGAGCCTGTAGTCAACAGAGAAGTCAGCCCTGTTTTTCAGGAACCCAAACCCCTCTTTCTTACACCAGTTCTTGAGCCACTTGTTAACCTCCCCAATCTCCTGCTGCCTTTCTGGTGTGGCTCATGGTACAGGTAGTATTTCGGAAAATACTACCTTTGAGGTCCTTGCCTTGAGCATGTGACCTAAATTGCTGAAATCATTTTTAAAGATGCTCCACCTACATCTAATTTGTCAATTGTCATTGGTTCCAATGTAGGCCATTACCACTGGATGTTCTCCAGCCCCTCCCAGTAATCTGTCAATGATCAGCGATATATATCGAACTCGAGCGCCAGAAAGACAACACACCGTTTGACGATGCCGGTCTTTGTGAAAGATCGCCCTGTCTGTACCCCTAATGATCAAGTCTCCCACTACCAGTCCCCTGCTTACTGGAGCTGACATTCCCCTGATTGGCAAAGGAAGTGTCTGGGTTCAGCAGTGCTCTCCCTGAAATGACATCCCTCTCATCTGCCAACCTTGCAAACTTATTGGGGTGTGTTAGATCAGGGCTAGCCTCCCTTGCACTCTTCCCTCTACCTCACTTTCTAACTGTTATCCAGTCACCTAACTAACTTTCCTGAGCCTCCATACTACTACCCTCCTCCAAATCTACCCCACAGAGTGCCTGCTCTCTATGTGAGCAGCAAACTCTTTTCCAAATTGACAGTGCTTCCCAGTGTCGAAATTCGCTTGTTTAGATACAGCGATTCCAAAAGGGCAATTTTCTCACATTTTGAACAAATATATGCACCCTCAAATGGTTGTTCCAGGACTGCATTCATTTGACAAGATGTGCACTGGACTGTATTGTCAATAATGGAACACATACTAATGGTGATTACACAAGAAAAGAGAAAGAATAAATACAATATAGTGCAATGACAAACAACTGACCAGTCTCTTCCTAAAGTCCCTGAATATAAAGTCACTTAATCATAAGTCACACACCTAATACAAACACACTTTTGCAATCAAACACGCGAACACTCACAAACTTGCGTTTTTTGTCTTCTAGTAAATGTGCTTCTCCAAAACAACTTCAAAACCAGACTGCTTTTTTCCCCCCTTAGCTGGCCTAAAAAACTGGCTATTTAACTTCTCCTAATTAGACAGCCACAATTACAGCCTAATTACTTACCTGTGCAACACACTGAAGAAAGAAGAAAATAAAAATGAATCACAGTATACTCTTAGCTGCTATGCAATAAACATGGCAGCAAAAACAATTCACAGTGTATAAACTACACTGCTCTGACTTGGTATAAAGTACAATAAAGTTAGGCACAGACACTCAGCAATGCACACAAATAATTTAGCTCTCTCAGATACTCCCTCACTTAATCTAATGTCACACACTTAAGGCTACTTTCACACTAGCGTTTTAGTTTTCCCGTATTGAGATCCGTCATAGGGGCTCAATACCGGAAAAAACGCTTACGTTTTGTCCCCATTCATTGTCAATGGGGACAAAACTGAACTGAACAGAACGGAATGCTCCAAAATGCATTCCGTTCCGTTTAGTTGCATTCTCAAACCGGAGAGCAAACCACAACATGTTGTAGTTTGCTTTCCGTCCTGGGATGCGGAACAAGACGGATCTTGCATGAACCCCAATGCAAGTCAATAGGGACGGATCTGTTTTCTCTGACACAATCTGCCACAGTAGAAAACGGATCCGACCTCTATTGACTTTTAATGGAGTTCATGACGGATCAGTCTTGGCAATGTTAAAGATAATACAACCGGATTCATTCATAACGGATGCAGATGGTTGTATTATCAGTAACGGAAGCGTTTTTGCTGAATCCAGTAAAAACGCTAGTGTGAAAGTAGCCTAGTACAAACACACACTTGAAATCACGCGAATGCTCACAAACTCGCATTTTTTGTCTTGTATAGGTGCTGCTCCCAAACAACTTCAATCCAGACTGATGTCTTATGGATACATTTCTTTATGGATGATCAAATTCAGTCTTCCCACATAAAACTAAAATGATACACAAGTGTAGAGTCCAAATTCCTGATTTTAATATCACAAGAGCATTTAATATCTATCTATCATCTGTATCGATCTATGTATCGATCTAGTGGTAGACAGCAACAACAGCAGGTCCTTGTGTAAGAACAATATATGGGCTCTGTGATTTCAAACTAAAGATTTGATGACACTCATGGCATGTCCATCTTTAAGCTTACCCCACTAAGGCCTCTTGCACACGACCGTATGGCTTTTTCAGTGTCTTGTGTTTTGTTTTTTTCATGGATCTGTTGTTCCGTTTTTTGTTTCCGTTGTATTTCCGTTTCTGTTCTGTTTTTCCGTTCCGTTTTGCATCCGTATGCCATATACAGTATACAGTAATTACATAGAAAAAATTTGGGCTGGGCATAAAGTGTTCAATAGATGGTTCCGCAAAAACGGAACGGATACGGAAGACATACGGATGCATTTCCGTATGTGTTCCGTTTTTTTGCGGACCCATTGACTTGAATGGAGCCACGGAACGTGATTTGCGGGCAATAATAGTACATGTTCTGTCTTTCAACGGAAAAAACGGAAATACGGAAACGGAATGCATACGGAGTACATTCTGTTTTTTTGCCGAACCATTGAAATGAATGGTTCTGTATACGGAACGCAAAAAACGGCCCGTAAACGAAAAAAAAAATGGTCATGTGAAAGAGGCCTAAGGATAGTTTCACACTAGCTTTCAGAGATATGGAAGACTGTTGTAGCCAGGAATAGCCTGCTGGAGCTATCTGGATCGACCATTTCAGGACACTACCTGTATGCCCGCCGACCTTATTAACTATAATGAGGACCAGTAGAGATCTGGCTGCAACCCGCAAATATGCCAAGAATCGGCCGGACAAATATCGCAGCACACAGCTGTTTTTGTCCAGCCAATTCCCGGCATTCTATGCCGGAATATCGCTATTGTGAAACTTGCCTTATGATTCTTTCACATTTGCTGTACAGCCTTCCAGCAGACTGTAACAGCATAGAATGCTAGGAATTGGCCAAAAAAAAAACAATGCGTGCAGCGTTTTTTCTCTGGCCAAATCCCCGCCAGTGGGCATTCCTGTAACATCTAGCAAAACCGGATGTGGAGAACTCCGGCAGGCTGTTATCTGCTGGAACAGCCGCCCAGAATGCTGTACCGCAACTGTAAAACTAGCCTTAAACTAATTGTGACCATACAGCAGTAATCTGTTGCTATCCACCTATGCTGATTACTAGACTGCAGCATGCATGTCTAAAAACCGACTGGGATGTCTGACCATGGGAAATGGTAACACCCATATAGCAATTTATACATATGTTTTTAGGATTAATAATAGAGGAATGCCACAACACAGAGTTATAAATAAAATAAAAAGATGCCCCAGAACTGTAATATTATGGGGAACATTACCATTGAAACAGACATGCCAGGAATAGTGACAGGTCCTCTTTAAATGCCAGGTCTGCTTTTCAGTCCCAGTTTGGCCCTGTCAAAATCATGAGAACAGTTCATTGTAAGAAGATGTGTTCTTCGGAGAACATCAGAGGCCATCAGATATATAACGAAGGCTAATAAAGGAGGGATCAGGCAGTTCTTACTGGTGTTTTATCTGCTAGCATCATACAAGATTTAGGATAAATGCCTTCTCTGCAGGAGAGGATTCCAGGCAACTGTTTCGGAGCAGAAAACACTGAAACATTTCTTGATTTGATTAAAAGAAACTGAATAGTTAATTGTTTTCTCCTCTCTTGTGTGCCCTATTTCCTTAGCATTTTCAATTAATTAGAGATTTAGGAGATGTGCTGATTTGCTGCCGGCTTTAATACCTCCTACGCTGGTCTTTTTTCTTTACCTTTCATCTCTTATTCTGATTTCCAGCATCCTATCATGCCACACTGAACTGGTCAAATAAACCCTCTAAATCTAGCTTTTGTGTCCATGTAATCCCTTTATTCTCCAAATCTAGTTTAATGCAAGAGGGCTCCTTTCATCTTCGTAGCTTGCGGCTAGGTCACTACTGTTTCCTATGATTTTCGTTATATTGTACTCTGACTAACACCTGCTAAATAGCACATGGCGTACATGTCTCCGCACTGCTAATCATGTTAGAAAGGTTGCGAGACATTGTGGTGGTTAGGGTAAAGCACAGAAATTAAGGAAGAATTTATCAAGCCCTGCGCTCCAGAATTCTGGCTTCATAAAGTCACAAAATAGGTCTTTGCAATTTTATTGTTTCATCTGCACAAATTTTTTTTGCATTTTTACTTCAGTCACTCCAGTTTTGTGAAATGAATGGAAAAGCAGCCATGATTCGCTATGTTAACGAGTTGCACTCCCAATTTAGAGAACAGCCAAAGGGCGATATGTGTTTCTTGACATCAAGATGCGGAAAAGTGGAGCAAAACAAAAATATGTGTGACTTGTCTGCAACTTGCCGAATTTTTTGCAACTCATGGTCGCAACAATATGCGAGTTGTGCTGCAACCCCATTAATTCCTATGGCAGCCCCACTACACTGCAATCGTTGGTTGCACAACAGCTGTCACTGCCAAAATCGCCATATAGACGTACTCTAAGTCAGTGGAATAAAAGTGATGGATTTGTCTGAATATTTTGCACCTGTCATGTCGCAGCAGGTTATACACCGCACTGCAACACAATTGAAAATCATTATGTGCAATGTTGTGTGACACGTCGCCGTGTAGTCATACCTTTATCACTGGGACTTTTTGAAGTCACTTGCGTTTACATTTTCTGGTATTGAGATCCGTCATAGGATCTCAATACTGGAGAAAAACGCCTCCATTCTGTCCTCATTCATTGTCAATGGAGACAAAACAGAACTGAACAGAACGGAATGCTCCAAAATGCATTCCGTTTCATTTGGCTGTGTTCCCATACCGGAAAGCAAACTGCAGCTTGCCGTTATGGGATGCGGAGAAAAACGATCCGTCCCCTATTGACTTTCAGTGGTGTTCATGACGGATCCGTCCTTGCTATTTTAAAGATAATACAACCGGATACATTCATAACGGATGCAGATGGTTGTATTATCAGTAACGGAAGCGTTTTTTGCTGATCCCTGCCGGATCAGGCAAAAACGCAAGTGTGAAAGTAGCCTTAGGCCTCTTGCAACACAAACATTTATTTTTTTCCGTTTCCGTTCCGTTTGTGCGGTCTGTATGCGGAACCATTCATTTCGATGGTTCCGCAAAATAAGAACGGAATGTACTCTGTATGCATTCCATTTCTGTATTTCCGTATATCCGTTCCGCTGAAAGATAGAACTATTATTGCCCGCAAATAACGATCCGTGGCTCTATTCAAGTCAATGGGTCTGTAAAAAATACGGAATGCATACGGAACACATCCGTATGTCATCCGTTTTTTGCGGATCTATGCCCATGTGTATACTGTTAAAACACATTACTGTACATTACGTTAATGATTAAAAAATGTATTGCCATCTGCAAACAACGGATAGCATACAGAAACCATACAGAGACTTTTTGCGGAACTACGGTAATAGAGCACAACGGAAACAAAAAACGGAACAACGGATCCGTGAAAAATCGACCGTAAAATACAGAAAAAGCCATACAGTCATGTGCAAGAGGCTTCACTCTAGTTGAACAGAGCTTAGCCGCGCCCAGGCCAGTTGATACTAGTCGTGACGTCACTGGGCCAGCGTTAAACAGTGAGAAGGCCGCGGCGCTGCTGGAGCGCCGTTGCCTTCTCAAACAGCTGATCGCGCGAGGTCCCGGGTGTCGGCCCCCCGCCGATCAGATGTTGTTGATCTATCCAGAGGATAGATCATCAGTTTAAACAAACTGCAGAACCCCTTTTAAGTTTAGTGCAAAGTATGGAGATGCACATTCAAGCCAAACTGATAAATTCCTCTCAAGGTTCTTTTTGCTGGAAGAGTGGACAGATATAGCAATTTTAATGCTTGTGCTGAAGTAATATATATTATAATTCTAATGTAGGTTAACATTTCCTCTTCACAACTTATTTGAAGGGGCTGTACACAACTAAATATACAAGTCGCCCTTTTTCCAAAACCAATGCCATGTCCGTGTATGGGTTATGTCTGGTATTGCAGCTCATTCAAGTGAATGGAGTTAAACTACAATAGGAGACTCAGCACATAGACAGATGTGGTGCTGTTTTTGGAAAAAGAACAAACCCTTTTTTTTCTAGTCCTGGACAACTCCTTTAAATATTTTAACTGGTTTAAAGTTAAAATATGGTTTTAATGTAGGCATTAGAGGATTGCAATTGGAAGGACTGTCCCGTGTAATTGTACCGTATGTCTATATGGTTGAATACATCTGGCATTGACTCCCAAAACAGAAATCCCTCACAACTGGTTTTGGCTCCACAGAAGAAATGTCATTTCTGTTGCCTTGTTCCAAGGACCACAGCTATACTGCCACACCCAGCATATTCTGCAAAGAAAATTGTATTTATTTCCCTTAGCTTATAAAGCACAAACATATTTCATAGATCGTCACCATTACATGCAAAGCTTGCCACCATCAGCGGGGGTCAAAATCTAATTTCTCATATCTCAGCCACACACGATGTCATGGGAAGCCAATTGTCCCATCGGTAGGTTTTTGGAATCTAGAAGAAAACTTGAGGAAATCCACACAACTTGTACTGTGCTGCATTCATATAGTCTTTGTGTAGGATAGCAGAATGTGTCGGTGCTGCATAACCTTTATATGACAGCTTACCGAACTAATAAAAAGTGTCCACACTTTTCATAAAACATGTTCCAAGATACATGGCAGATTAAACCACATTTATATTATGAATACGCCATTACTGTTATGGGAGCCCCTTTGAGCATGGTGCTCAGTGGTCAGTACTGGTGTCTTGCAGAACTAGGGGTCCTAGATTCAAATTTGACCAAGGACAACATCTGCATGGAGAATGTATGTTCTCCCTGTGTTTGTGTGGGTTTCCTCCCAGACTCCAAAGACATAGGGAGCTTAGATTGTGAGCTCCATAGGGGACCGCAAGTGGCAATAATGTCTGTAAAGCAATTACAAAAACAGTTGGCACTTAAAGGCATATTAAATCTGGCAATATTTATTATTAAAAAATAAACAACACATAACATGTGTTTGGATCTCCTATTGGTCAACAGTATTTTATTTGGATTTTTTAAATATTTTTAATAATACATATTACCAGATTTTATATACTTTGAGTGCTGTTTTAGCAATTATTTACTCCTTTTATGGGCTCTGCAGTACAAGAGCCTGGTTGTAGCACTTGGTATATCTAGGAGTCTATACTCGGTGTGAGTGACCTCCTATTTGTATATTTTGAATGTCTGTAAAGTGCTGCAGAATATTTCAACAATTTATAAGGCTACTTTCACATTTGCACTAGCAGGGTCCGGCAGGCTCTTCCGGTAGGAAAACAGCCTGCCGGATCCGTACTAACGCTAGCCCATGGGATATGTAGAACAAATTTGTTCACACCGGGTTTTCTCCGCTGTGATAGGGTTCCCACCCCAGAGTGTAGCATAACAAAAATCACAGCAGTGAGAGGTATTCTTTGATTCCAATTTATTTTTGCAGGTAATATGCGACATTCATGTGAACGCGTTTTCGGCTGTATTAGCCTTCATCAGACACTATGGAACAGAGAATAATAGTGTCATATATATACACACATACATACACAAAGCATATACATAGACTTATGTAATACACCATGGGTGACAATAAATCAAAAGATACATAAAAGGTGAAACAAAAGGAAAAAAGAACAAACAAGCACAATAAAGAAAAAATGGCAAGCAGATAATTGATGAAAGATCATCCTGATGTAGATTTACAATTCAGTAGCTACATAATATTATGCTGGCATATAACATAGGATTTGCATGGCGATGCGATGGTTCCTGAAGGATCACATTAAGGAAAAAAACTGATCTAGAGAGAATTCTCTAATTGAAATATGATGCCCATTCTCATAAGTCACAAGCTAAGATGGCCACAGGTATGGTGATGAGGACAGCATATCAGACAAATGAATAACCCCAAGTATGATAATGAAAATGACATGTCAATCAGGTAACTAGATAGCCTAATGAGTCACAAGCTAAGATGAATAGCCACAGGTATGGCGATGAGGACAACATATCAGACCGATAATTAACTCCAAGTACGATAATGAAGATGACATATCAATCAGATAAATAGATAGCCTAACCCCCACTCAGGAGGACCTACCATTGCCGCTGAAGATTGAGGGAGAATGTGGAGGACACACAGGTGTAGATCAGGTGCTGTCAGCACCAGTGGTTTGAGGTGTGTGCCCATAGCAGTGTGATCCACTGCTTTAAATAAGTGCCAGAGAGCGCGCCGAGCAAGGGGGGCGGACCTGGGCGATGGAGCACGTGTGACGCTGTGCGTTCCATTGGCCGGAAGTGAATCAGCAAATGGAACGCATCGGGTCACGTGACTGCGTTCCAACGACCGGAAGTGAGTCGGTCTGTTGGATGTAGTCATCTGAAACAGCACTGGGAACTGGAGAAAGAAACCAAAGGATCAGGGATTGTGTAGAATAGCATAATAGAGGGAAAAGGAAGATGTGGACATGGCTTAATGTAGTTATATGTGAAAGGATAATATTAATTAATGAGTATGCATGGCCAAATGTGGTAGTATATACTGGTAATATGGTACAGTGTGTATACAGAACTAGAGTGATATGATTACAGTGTGATGTGACGTGGTATAGTATTGATGTAAGTTAATAGAAAATATAGGTAAAGGATACAGTAGACGGCACGTGGTCCAAGAGGTGGGGATCAGGAAGCCTGTCAGAAAAAAGGAGAAATAGGGGTTAATATGATAATTGGACATATACACATAACCGCATTATAAACATAACCGCATTATAATAAACCTTGGATCTCATATTCTTTGTTCATTCCTTTAGGATGAAGCGTCTGCAGTGTGTGTATCCAGTAAGCCTCTCTGAATTTGAGGTTTCTGATCCTATTGCCCCCTCTGCGGGGTGGAGGTACCTGCTCTATTATCTGGTATTTTAATTGGGATATGGAGTGTTTATGTTTATCGAAGTGTGCCGGGACTGGTAGCAGTAGGTTTTTCCTCCGAATCGTTGATTTGTGTTGGCAAATCCTGTCTCGTGCTTTCTGAGTAGTTTCGCCTACATAGGCCATTCCGCAAGGGCATTTTATAAGGTAGATGACAAAGTCTGTATCGCAGGTAAAGAAGCCGTTTATATTGAACATTTTACCAGTTTGGGGGTGTGTAAATTGGGAACCTTTCTGTATGTTAGAACACTGGGAACATGTGAGGCATGGGAATGTGCCTTTTCTTTGGGTCTGTAAAAAGATCTGTCTAGGTAAACGTGTCTCGGAGCCCAGGTCTGCCCTCCACAAATTGTCTCGTAGATTGCGGGGACGACGATTGCATGAAAGTACTGGGTTATGAAATTCCTCTATTTTAGGGTATGCCTTCTTGAGAATTGGCCAGTGGTTGCGGATGATATGTAGAACTTTATTGGTACTCGGATGAAAGGTGTGGACAAATGGGATTCTTTTGTTATTGTTTCTTGGATTTTTATTTTTGATATTAGTCTTGAGGATATGTTCTGGGTAACCCCTGGTCCTAAATCTCTGTTTCATCTCATCCTCCCTTTTTGTTAGTATAAGGGGATCATCTACTATGGTTTGTATTCTTTTGAATTGTGAACATGGTAAAGATTTTTTTGTCATGGGTGGATGGAAACTGGAGAAATGAAGTAAGCTATTACGGTCAGTCGGTTTGCGATATAGGTCTGTTTTGAGTTTGCCCTGGGGATTTATGGTGACAACTGTGTCCAGATAGGCTATTGATCAGTTACTATGGTGGATGGTGAACTGGAGCTCTGGCCAAATGGAGTTTAAATGATTGTGAAATATGAGGAGAGATTCTTCTGTCCCAGTCCAGATGCAAAAAATATCGTCTATGTACCTTTTCCATAGCTTGCAATGTGTTATGAAGAGATCTGATGGGTATATGTAGGTGGACTCAAACTGTGCCATAAAACAATTTGCATAAGGAGGGGCCACGTTTGACCCCATAGCGGTACCCTGTACCTGTAAGTAAAATGTGTCCTGGAACATAAAGAAGTTGTGATGAAGCACTAGTTTGAGGAGGTCAAGGCATAGTGAGATGATGTCTTTGTGCAAGTCGGTATTGGTCAACATAGTCATTACTGCATCAATGCCCTTTTCGTGTTTGATAGAGGTATACAAACTAGTGACATCCCAGGTAACCAGAAACGTGTTAGGTGGTAATGGGTCCAATTGTCTAATTAATTTGAGAAATGAGGTAGTGTCCAGGAGGAAAGATGTGGTACATTTAACATGAGGGGTAAGGACCTTCTCAAGAAAGATAGACAGAGGAGATAGTATGGACTCAGTGGATGCAACTATTGGTCGGCCAGGAGGATGATGGAGATCTTTATGGATTTTGGGTAGTATATAGAAAACCGGTGTAATGGGGTAGGCTTTAGTTAGAAAGTTGACAGTTGGAGTATCAATGGTGCCCTTGGTATGATGATGTCTTAGGGTATTATTGATTAGGGTGGCTACAGATGTCGTGGGGTTGTGGTCTAATTTTCTATAGACTTCTGTATCATTAAGTTGGCGGTGTATTTCTGCCACATATTGAGTTTTGTCCATCACAACAAGTGCTCCCCCCTTATCTGCAGGTTTCAAAATCAACTTTTTTACCCATTTTAGTGCCTCTAGGGATACTCTTTCTGTATTGGTCAGGTTATTCGTGTACTTGTATTGGCCCTCTCTAACCCCTTTGATAAAAATATCAGTGTCTCTTTGTACCAATTTGATAAAGGTTTCCACGGCTGGTTGGTTACGTGGGGGCATGTATGTACTTTTGGTACGTAAGCCTAGGTCCCGGGATGATATGAGTGAACCTTCCTTGTCAGGAGTAAAATATACTTCCCTATTTTCGTCTTCGAAATGTGCTCGAAGGCGAATATTTCTGAAAAAGCGCAGTAAGTCAAGTTCCAGCTCAAAACTGTTTAAACAGTATGAGGGGCAAAAAGATAATCCTTTTTGTAATAAAATCAGTTCGGATGGACTGAGGGGAGTCGAGGAGATATTAATCACCAATGACTCAGATGACGGTAGCGAATGTGTGGAATGTGTGTTAATTGAACCATACGGTACCTGGGATCTGGTAGTGATGGATGACACTTGTTGTTGCGATGTCCCAGTTCTGGGTGGTCTTCGGGTATTCCTAGGTCTGCGTTGTTCATCAGGATGGCGGGAATCCTGGCTCGAAGCTGATCTCTGAGAATCCATGGAGGATGCTCTTCCACTTTTCCTCGGACGAAATCCGGCGGAGTCTGGCCAATGGTAGATTCTGTTGCTCTTATAATCTTCTGTATCTCTCAGAAATTTCTTTTTCTTGGAGAACTCGATTTCTTTCCGTCTTTCTAGGAGGATAGTGGATATCTTTTCTTGTAGAATACTGTATTCATCTTTAGATAGGAGATCAAGTAGTTGAGATTCTATGGCTCGAATCTTGATTTTAAGTTCCGTCATAGCTGAATGGATATACATCAGGGTCAGCGTCATGATATCTATCGAACACTTATTGAGGATCTGTTCGAATTTGGTACAATATTCTGGATTATCCTTAAAAAACGTCAGACGTGTCCTTATGCGTAGTCCCCTAGGGATCATCTTGGTTTTGAGGTACTCGGCCAGCGTAACGCTATGTAGCTCAAAATTTTGCAGCTTCTTGGTCTCACGTTCCAGATCTCTTTCTTGCAGTTCAACTGCCGGTGTCTGGAGGAAATCACTGGATGAGGTGACTTGCGCCAGAACGGATGAAATCTCGTTATCTGCAAAGGATAAGGTGTTGTCGGCCATTTTGGTGTTCCTGGTGCGTTCCAAATCAGGGAAACGTAATATGTAGAACAAATTTGTTCACACCGGGTTTTCTCCACTGTGATAGGGTTCCCACCCCAGAGTGTAGTATAACAAAAATCACAGCAGTGAGAGGTATTCTTTGATTGCAATTTATTTTTGCAGGTAATATGCGACATTCATGTGAACGCGTTTTCGGCTGTATTAGCCTTCATCAGACACTATGGAACAGAGAATAATAGTGTCATATATATACACACATACATACACAAAGCATATACATAGACTTATGTAATACACCATGGGTGACAATAAATCAAAAGGTACATAAAAGGTGAAACAAAAGGAAAAAAGAACAAACAAGCACAATAAAGAAAAAATGGCAAGCAGATAATTGATGAAAGATCATCCTGATGTAGATTTACAATTCAGTAGCTACATAATATTATGCTGGCATATAACATAGGATTTGCATGGCGATGCGATGGTTCCTGAAGGATCACATTAAGGAAAAAACCAGATCTAGAGAGAATTCTCTAATTGAAATATGATGCCCATTCTCTTAAGTCACAAGCTAAGATGGCCACAGGTATGGTGATGAGGACAGCATATCAGACAAATGAATAAGGCTACTTTCACACCTGCGTTCAGGTGTCCGCTCGTGAGCTCCGTTTGAAGGAGCTCACGAGCGGTCCCGAACGCAGCCGTCCAGCCCTGATGCATTCTCAATGGAGGCGGATCCACTGAGAATGCATCCGCCTGCCAGCGCTCAGCCTCCGCTCCGCTCAGTGAGCGGACACCTGAACGCTGCTTGCAGCGTTCGGGTGTCCGCCTGGCCGTGCGGAGGCGAGCGGATCCGTCCAGACTTATAATGGAAGTCAATGGGGACGGATCCGTTTGAAGATGACACAGTATGGCTCAATTTTCAAACGGATCCGTCCCCCATTGACTTTCAATGTAAAGTCTGAACATCTCATAAAGGAAACAGGTTCTTGGCAATAATCAAAGACAATTACCTCTCCCAACTGGTTCAGGACCCGACTAGAGGGGCGGCCATACTGGACTTAGTATTAACCAAAAGACCTGACAGAACAACAGACGTGCAGGTCGGGGGACACCTGGGAAATAGTGACCATAAAGTAATAACCTTCCAATTATCATTCAAAAGAGCGTTTCTACAGGGAGGAACAAAAATACCAAACTTCAAAAAAGCTAAATTTAGCCAACTAAGAGAGGCCATAGGCCAAACTAACTGGGACAAAGTCCTCACAAATACAGACACAAAATGGGATATCTTTAAAAACATCCTAAAATCTCATTGTGAGAGGTACATACCGTATGGTAATAAAAGGTTAAGGAACAAAAAGAAACCAATGTGGATAAACAGAACTGTAAAAAAAGCAATAAATGACAAAAAGAAAGCATATAAAACACTAAAACAGGAGGGTTGCACGGAAGCACTGAAAAACTATAAGGAAAAAAAATAGAACATGTAAAAAACAAATAAAAGCGGCCAAACTAGAGACCGAGAGATTAATTGCCAAAGAGAGTAAAACTAACCCCAAAATGTTCTTCAATTATATAAATGTTAAAAAGTATAAATCTGAAGGTGTTGGCCCTTTAAAGAGTAATGAGGGGGGAGTCGCAGAGAGCGACGAGGAGAAAGCAAAGCTGTTAAATATTTTTTTCTCCAATGTATTCACTGAGGAAAATAAATTGTCAGATGACATGCAGAATGCAAAAATAAATTCCCCATTAAAAGTGTCCTGTCTGACCCAGGAAGAAGTACATCAGCGACTTAAAAAGATTAAAATAGACAAATCGCCAGGACCGGATGGCATACAACCCCGTATCCTAAAGGAATTAAGTAATGTCATAGCCAGACCCTTATTTCTGATATTTGCAGACTCTATACTGACAGGGAATGTCCCACAGGATTGGCGCGTGGCATATGTGGTGCCAATATTCAAAAAGGGGCCAAAAACAGAGCCTGGAAACTATAGGCCGGTAAGTTTAACATCTGTTGTGGGTAAACTGTTTGAAGGTTTTCTGAGAGATGCTATATTAGAGCATCTCAACGGAAATAAGCAAATAACGCCATATCAGCATGGCTTCGTGAGGGATCGGTCATGTCAAACTAATTTAATCAGTTTCTATGAGGAGGTAAGTTCTAGACTTGACAGCGGCGAATCAATGGATATCGTATATCTGGACTTCTCCAAAGCATTTGACACTGTACCGCATAAAAGGTTAGTATATAAAATGAGAATGCTCGGACTGGGAGAAAACATCTGTATGTGGGTAAGTAACTGGCTGAGTGATAGAAAACAGAGGGTGGTTATTAACGGTACACACTCAGATTGGGTCACTGTCACTAGCGGAGTACCTCAGGGGTCAGTATTGGGCCCTATTCTCTTCAATATATTTATTAATGATCTCGTAGAAGGCTTGCATAGAAAAAAGTATCAATTTTCGCAGATGACACTAAACTGTGTAAAGTAATTTACACTGATGAGGACAGTATACTACTACAGAGGGATCTGGATAGATTGGAGGCTTGGGCAGATAAGTGGCAGATGAGGTTTAACACTGATAAATGTAAGGTTATGCACATGGGAAGGAAAAATGCAAGTCACCCGTACATACTAAATGGTAAAACACTCGGTAACACTGACATGGAAAAGGATCTAGGAATTTTAATAAACAGCAAACTAAACAGCAAAAACCAGTGTCAGGCAGCTGCTGCCAAGGCCAACAAGATAATGGGTTGCATCAAAAGGGGCATAGATTCCCGTGATATGAACATAGTCCTACCACTTTACAAATCGCTAGTCAGACCACACATGGAGTACTGTGTACAGTTCTGGGCTCCTGTAAACAAGGCAGACATAGCAGAGCTGGAGAGGGTCCAGAGGAGGGCAACTAAAGTAATAACTGGAATGGGGCAACTACAGTACCCTGAAAGATTATCAAAATTAGGGTTATTCACTTTAGAAAAAAGATGACTGAGGGGAGATCTAATTAATATGTATAAATATATCAGGGGTCAGTACAGAGATCTATCCCATCAGCTATTTATCCCCAGGACTGTGACTGTGACGAGGGGACATCCTCTGCGTCTGGAGGAAAGAAGGTTTGTACACAAACATAGAAGAGGATTCTTTACGGTAACAGCAGTGAGACTATGGAACTCTCTGCCTGAGGAGGTGGTGATGGTGAGTACAATAAAGGAATTCAAGAGGGGCCTGGACGTATTTCTGGAGCTTAATAATATTACAGGCTATAGCTACTAGAGAGGGGTCGTTGATCCAGGGAGTTATTCTGATTGCATGATTGGAGTCGGGAAGGAATTTTTTATTCCCCAAAAGTGGAGAAAATTGGCTTCTACCTCACAGGGTTTTTTGCCTTCCTCTGGATCAACTTGCAGGATAACAGGCCGAACTGGATGGACAAATGTCTTTTTTCGGCCTTATGTACTATGTTACTATGTTACTATGTTACATATCAATCAGATAAATAGATAGCCTAACCCCCACTCAGGAGGACCTACCATTGCCGCTGAAGATTGAGGGAGAATGTGGAGGACACACAGGTGTAGATCAGGTGCTGTCAGCACCAGTGGTTTGAGGTGTGTGCCCATAGCAGTGTGATCCACTGCTTTAAATAAGTGCCAGAGAGCGCGCCGAGCAAGGGGGGCGGACCTGGGCGATGGAGCACGTGTGACGCCGTGCGTTCCATTGGCCGGAAGTGAATCGGCAAATGGAACGCATCGGGTCACGTGACTGCGTTCCAACAACCGGAAGTGAGTCGGTCTGTTGGATGTAGTCATCTGAAACAGCACTGGGAACTGGAGAAAGAAACCAAAGGATCAGGGATTGTGTAGAATAGCATAATAGAGGGAAAAGGAAGATGTGGACATGGCTTAATGTAGTTATATGTGAAAGGATAATATTAATTAATGAGTATGCATGGCCAAATGTGGTAGTATATACTGGTAATATGGTACAGTGTGTATACAGAACTAGAGTGATATGATTACAGTGTGATGTGACGTGGTATAGTATTGATGTAAGTTAATAGAAAATATAGGTAAAGGATACAGTAGACGGCACGTGGTCCAAGAGGTGGGGATCAGGAAGCCTGTCAGAAAAAAGGAGAAAGGAGGAGCCGCTAGCCCATGGGAGCTGCTGGAAGTCCGCTCCAGCCCCATTAACTATAATAGCCTGCCGGACCCTGCTAGCGCAAGTGTGAAAGTAGTCTAAGTGAGTACAATGAATAAATACATATCTATTTCCCAATGCAATTCTTCCAATTATAAATTTAATTCAGAACAACCCAGCAACCAGCTTTTCCTGTCCTCCTAATGGCTCATGCACACAAACATATTTTTTTTCCACTTCCGTTCCGTTTTTTTTTTTTTTTTGCTGACCGTATGTCGAACCATTCACTTCAATGGGTCAGCAAAAACAAAGGAAGGTACTCCGTGTGCATTCCGTTTCCGTATTTCCATTCCATTGTCCGCAAATCACAGTCCGAGGCCCCATTCAAGTCAATGGGTTCGCAAAAAAATAAGGAACACACATAGAACACATCCGTATGTCATCCGTATTTCATCCATATTTTGCGGATCCATACTGTAGAAATGCTATGCCCAGCCCTTATTGCTCATGTGTTTGGTGATAAATCAGTTATTGTTTCCGTTTACGATCCGCAAAAAACGTATCGCATACGGAAACCATACGGATATGTTTTGTGGAATAATGGAACGGAAGAGGACTTAAATCAGAGAAAAAAATAACTCAGATACAGAACAACGGAAACCGCAAAACAACAATGGTCGTGTGCATGAGCCCTAACAGTGATCTGCCAAATTTTCCCTGAGATTCCAACCATTTCACAGATAACTGTGTGAGGCTCAACTATATAGTGTTGCTTCATCTGGACGAACAGCAAATAGAGGAGCTTAGTGAAAAAAAAAATGGCAGATATCTGCCTATTTTTAAAAAGGAAGCCTGGCTCACAGAACAGGGGATCCCACTCTATGATATGTACATGCCCTAATATGAGGAATTGGGGTAATCGGATAACATGTCCCATTTAGCAATAAGCTTATTCCACCTAACAAATACAGGACCAATGTCCTTGATTTCCTTGAGCTGGAAATATACTATTATCCAGCTATTTCTTAATGGAAATTAGGATGACAGCCAATCTGGCTGCTATGATAGTAGTCATGAAATAGCGAGGGCCAATGGCATATCTGCCATGTTGAACATCTGCATCTAAGTACAGGACATATGATCAAGTTCTTACAAGGGGATTTTCCACATTACAGAGGAAAAACATAAAACATATGAGCAATGTAATGGTGGTTAAATAGGTTGTTATTGATAAAGAGATAAACTAAGGGACAGTAAAATACGTAAAATCAACAATTTAACATTTTTACTGTAATTTTAGTAGGAACATGCTATGGCTAAGTGCAAAGCTCCCCTAAATGGAATATGCTATCAGAAAATGACCTATTGTTTCAATCAAGTTTTATGTTAAACATATCTTTTAAGACTGGTGATAATATAATCATAAACAGAAAAAATAAAATAAAAAATCTGGCGCTTTTATCACTTTTATCACAATGCGTTCATTCACTTCTATTCATTATGGACAGCACACCCTTGATTACACACAGACTTGTGCTGTTGGTAATCAGGCATTTCATCTCGATGAACGATGCCCATCAGCCGACAAATCATCCGCCGATTGATTGCTCAATTATATGAGCCAGTTATTGGGAATGAGCATTCCTATGAATGCTTGTCCCTGATATTTGCCCCGATTATTGTTCAGTCTAATAGGGGCTTTAGACACATAGTACAGATGTGTAGAGAAAAGTCAACATAATTTCAAGACCATTGAGTGACTGTAATTACACACCAATTTGTTGATCTTACAGTTTAAGTAAGCACTCCTTTAACTGGTTTTCCAGGAGGAAAATATTAATGGGACTGAGCTGGACCTAGGCCATGTGTCTGATGAACAGGACATCACTGGCCTAGAAAGAGAACGTAGCTCTCACTGGACTGCCGCAGTCTCTTATTGTTAGGGCAGTGGAAGTGGGACCACTGAGTAAACCAAAAGATTTGACTTTTGGCTAAACCTAAAGGAATTATCCTGTCAGTCTCCTGGTACTCACCTCTATACCGAGATCGGGACTTTGCTGCAGTAGAGTCACCAGAGCGCTAACTTCTGGAGTAGACTGTGTTGTTGACAGCTGACCCTCAGAGGCCAGAGACACTGGTGTGGAGCAGTGAAGGGTCAGGCAAAATTGTAGTCAGGGATATGCTTAGGTCAGGGCTGGCGGAGTATGTGCAATACAGTGATTGGTCCAAGGTCAGGGCAAGCATTGTAGGGTCAGTACGAAGGTCAGTTCAGGGAGCAGAGGGTCAAAATCCAGAAAGCAAGCTGGAATAATCTGTAGCTTAGGCACCTTTCCCTATAGGATAGTACCCACAGGTGGCCATAGGCTGGAATGATGCATGCATGGGTGCATGCATCCTGGCCCTTTAACAGTTGGAAGGAGTGCAGGGGTCACCACAGACGAGACCAGTGGATGGACCTGCCACATGAAGCTAGAGATGGGTTGGTGTAGTAAAGAGGTGGGAAAGAATGAAAGGGTAACAGCAGAAGAGTTGAGCGAATCATTGCATCTGAAGTGGAATTCGATCCGAGACCTTCATAGAATGATAGGCTCCCGTATTTCTTTGTATGCCAATGATGTTTTATTTTATATACAACAGACTAATACTACACTCTCGAGGGTTATTTGAGTTGTTAACTCTTTTGGTGAAGTCTCGGGTTTTGATATTAATTGGTCTAAAACTATTCTCCTCCCCATAGATAGATTAGAACCTTTTACTGAGAAGTTGTTTAGTAATCTGAGGATCTCTGATTCATTTGAATACTTGGGGATCACTATTTCCTCTAAGATTGAAGATTTTTTACAGCTTAATTTGACCCCATTAATAACTAGATTGAGATCTAAAATAAAGATATGGTTCCGACTCCCGTTATCTAGAGCCGATACAATATCTTTGGTAAAGATGGTGATTTTGCCTCAAATACTTTACATCCTCAGGAACTCCCCAGTATGGATTGAAGATAAATTCTTTAAATTGATTTAGAGAATTATTAATAATTTACTTTGGGGGAGAAAGCAAATAAGGCTTAAATTGGAGTATTTTTATAAGCTGATGGAACAAGGAGGATTAAATCTCCCCTGGTTCAAGGGCTACTTTATAGCATCACAGCTATGGCTATATTATGAATGGGAGAAGAGCCCACTTCGTAGAATTTTGGTAAAGAACTATTCACACGATAATATCTTTGCTTTATTGCAATCTGGCCAATTAAACAGTTCCCAACCGGAATATAGAGTTGCTGTGAAGCTACTTACTAAGCCCTGGAGTATTATTAGAAACTGGCTTAAAATAAAGGTATCCCTTTGCTGTATGCCCCTTTGGCATAATTACTATTTACAGGCCTTAGATGAATTTGCTAGGGATCAGTATTGGCAAAATAATAATATTTGTTATTTGGTACAGGTTGTCGCTAAGGGGCATTTCTTTTTAATTTTCGGAGTTAGTACACAGGGAAAATATACTTAATTTATCTTGGTTTCGGTATTTCCAGTTACGTTCGGCCCTCTCTAGTATAAAAGATAAATCTATTTTTCATATAGATACTTTTTTACATGATTTAATAGTAAAGCCAGCACAGAGGGTTAAGATTTCTCAATGTTATAAATATTTACTTAAAGCATGTTTTTTTCAGTCGGATGAGTGGGATAATATATTGATTAATGGAGGACTAGTCTCTCACAATTTTAATCACATACTGGTTCAATGTAATATTTTACACAGAGTTTATTTTACACCCCATGTCTTAAAAAAAATGGGGTCTTAGAAACAATTCAAATTGTCCACGGTGTGATTCTCCTGAAGCCGATCATTTAAATATGTCCTGCTATAAAACTTAAAGAATACTGGGGGGGCCATTCACGGTCTTGGATCATAAGCGATCTTACTAAGGTTGGGTGCCATAAGTATAAACAGATTCTTTTGCTTAAAATAATGTTCTTGGCAAGGCTTCTAATTGCACGGGTTTGGTTCTCATCTAATATGTACTCCAAGTATTAATACATGGTTAAGCCTCGTTAATAAGATTAAAAGATATGAAATTCTTTTATATAAACAAAGAAATTCAGAGGATAAATCGTTAAAGATATGGGGAGAATGGAATGTCTAATTTTTCCTGCCCCAACCTTCTTATTATCCCCTTCCCGTCCTTTTTTGTCAGGGGCGATGGGAAGACGCATGGCAAAGGGGTGGGAGTTTGGGAGGGAATCAGGGGGGTTAAGGAAATTATAATTTTGATTTGTTGTTTTGTATGGAAATTTTCATGCTTGAAATAAAATATTTAAATTTATATGAAAAAAAAAAAAAGTGAAATTCGATCCTAAGTTTGGGAAAAATTTAATTTGCCATGAATCAGAAATTCTTCGCTCTTCATGGTAACAAATCTTTTTTTTCTAAAATGGCTGCTGCCCGTGTTACAAAGTGAAAGTAAGAAGCCTGGGAATGCAATATGACCCATAATGCCGTGCAGCCAGCCAATCCAAAGATAGCCACCCCCTGTGATGTCACAGCCTTATAAAACTCTCATCACGCGCGGTCTCCGCCATTTTACTGTGAGCTGAGCTTAGGGAGAGACGTGACAAGGGCCTATGCACTAGGGATGGTGTTGCTGAAAACTATTAAAAGAACATTATTGGATAGGGAGAGTGCAGGGACAGTGTAGTTAGATCGTAAGGAGAGGTTTTAGAGACTGTAGGGAGAGTATATGGCAGGGATGGCCAACCTGTGGCTCTACAGCTGTTGCAAAACTACAACTCCCAGCATGCCCAGACTGCCTACAGCTATCAGCCTATAGAAGGGCATGGTGGGAATTGTAGTTTTGCAACAGCTGGAAAGACACAGGTTGGCCATTCCTGGTATAGGAAGACAGCAGTGACAGTGCAGGTTGAGTGCAATCGCCATGTGCATCTTGTTTAACTGCTGCCACATTTCCATTTTCCATTCATAGTTAATCTGTTACATTACTGATACAGTTACTGTTCACTATGGCCAACATACAGTTCTCTGGGCCCTACAAAGGAACAGACAGTGGCAAAAATGCACAAGTTGCAGCAGAAGAAGGGGTGGTAGTAGCAGTCGCAACAATAGGCCAGAGCTGCCACGGTCATTCAGCGGTCATGTTTTGACCAACAATCCAGATAAACTGGAATCATCTAATGTGACAACAGATACACACAGCCAGGAATCCGTGGGTTCCTCTGACACCAAGCTTAGTTGGCTTAGTGCCCTCACCTGTCTTGAACTCGCCTCTTGCTGTTGCTGCTCCTTCTGCTAGCCAAGTAATGTATGTCACGCTTCGGTACACTTTTTAGTGAAGATGAGCTTTGTGAGGACAGTCACCAGTTACAGGTCAACACAAACTTGGATGAGAGGTCCACTGTGGACTCCTCTAGATGTGCAACTACTGATGATGACAGTCAGGTGGGAGCACATGTTATGAGAAGTCAGGGACATGTGCAATAGACAGGTGAGGGTGATACAAGTGACGACAAAACAGATGCAGATGATGATGTAGCTGATTGCACGTTGTAGTTAGATGAAGAGGGGGCATCATCATCAGGGGAAAGGGTGGCAGCATGCCTATGAGACAGCAGGGTGGAAGCATGCCCGTGAGACAGCAGGGTGGAAGTATTGGGAGATCTGCAGCCAAACACAGGAGGGGTACACCTTCTGCTACGCAGGAGACTACCTGTGAGGAACACACTAGCGGCGCATGGGTTCATAAAAGCAGCGTCAGGCAGGCATTATGCAGTGCTGGCGGGAAAATCCTATAGTGGCATTTTTCACCAAGTGGCTGGGGGATGTTAGCCTGGCGGTATGCAGGGTGTGAGGGAGGAAGGTAAGCCACGGCTAGGGTGCTAATGTTGGCACGATGGCCCTGCATCAACACATGGTGCGTCACCATAAAGTGGCCTGCACCCCCTCTCCATCAGTCAGGGCTCGTCAACGTCAGCAGAAGGAAGCGTCTTCCTTTTCATGGACTTCAATGTTGTCTATTGCTCCTGATGCTCCTCCTCCTTCTCCTTGTCACTTCTTTTGACAGCAATCAATTGCTGAGGTGATTGAAAAAAGACAACAGTAGGCATGCACTCATCCAACGGCACAGAAGCTGAACATTCACCTTGCCAAGTTGCTGGTACTACAGTCTTTCCCTTTCCATGTAGTTGGCTATGGAAGTAGTATGTAGGAGAATATGGAAATCATTCTTTTTTATGCAGGTCTCAATGATAACCATCCTCATCTATTGCTGGCTTTGCTTCTTCCAAATCATCTTTTGCGGTCTCCATGTCCAAGAAAAGTCAGCAAGATGCAGAGAGAGGAGTGGCTAGATATTCCTGGTGACATATCATCTGTATTAAATGATGTGGAAAGTGGAAAAGCTGATGGCAGAAGAAGGGTTCTTCGACCTGTAGGGCAGGAGAGCGGTTGGGGTTTTCTCCTTGTGTCACTCCGGGAATACCCTACAATATGACCATTTTTCTCTCCTCTTTTATCAGTAATTACCGGTTACTTGCTGCACAATAAGGTACTTTCCATATGTTGTTTCAGGATGCAAGGGTTAAAGGTCCCTAAAGGTAAAAAGTCAATTTTTGAAAGTTCTACATTGTTTGTATTGTTTTCAGAGCATATAGCAGGGGTGGCCAACCTTACAGACACAAAGAGCCAAAAAAAAAAAAAAAGTATGTCTACCAGGAGCCACAAGCTATACATTTACACACGAATCACTGTATTTTTCGCCCTACAAGATGCACATAGGTTTTAACAAAGAAAAATAAGAGAAAAAAATATATATTTTTTTCATCTGATCTGAGGTCTGATAAAAATATTTTTTCTTATTCTTCATTAGCAGATGTAGGGGATCATCTCTCTTCAGGGGGTCACATTCACAGATATCTTCGCAGACACGATTATAATGTCCAAACTCTTGCTTTATTTCAGACACTTTAGCAAAGCACAGGTTAAGAAGTCGCAGCTTCAACTTATCACGTGTGACAAAACAACAAACCCTTGCCAGGCTAGGCTCTAACTAAACACATAAGTGTATCCCTGACTCACCTAGAGAGCCCTGTTCACACATGGAACACAAATGCGGCTTTCCTCGGCCATTCAGTCCAGCAACCTCCAGGCTGTGACACTTCAATACCTTTTGGGGGATTGTGGCCCAGTAGTCCTCCTGACTCTGGCCTCGTGATCCTTGCTTCACAGGCGTCACCGCATCCCCCAAAGTTCAGTCTATCGCCTAGCCTTGTGGCCCCTCAGCCCACCCGGCTGAGACCACTCACACAGAGCCTCACCAGGACTCTGCTTCACAAGACACTCCAGAGTGAGCCACACCCAAGATCCAGTAGAAGGATTAAATAGGATCCCTGGACATGAGCATGCCCTAAGTCCCGGACTGGAGCATGGGGAACAGGCACCCACCCAACACATTGCCTGTTCCCAGTAAAAGCCCGCCCTGAAATAGCTGAACCAGCTACACTATCTATATGGTGTCCCCCAACTACTTTAGTGGACACCTGGACTAGGGTTTCTACTCCACCAAGGCCGGGCCCCTTGGTGACACGCTCCTGGTGCAAACAACACCTCAATGTTCACATTGCCACACAGAAAAAAAAAGATTTTTTTTTTTCATCAGACCTCAGATCAGACTCCTAAATCATATCCCCAATCCTCATCTGACCTAAAATGAGATCCCCAAACATCATCAGACATCCAAATCAGACCCCCAATGCTTGGATCAGACAACACAAATCAGAATCCCAGTGTCAGACCCTTGGTGCTCAAATCTCCCCCCTCCCCATGCTCAGATCTCCCCCTTCTCAGATCTGACCCCCCATGCTCATACCTGACCAACCCATGCTCAAACAAGACCCCCCATGCCCAGATCTGCCCCCCCATGCTCAGATCTGCCCCATGCTCAAATATGAACCCCCATGCATAGATATCCCCCTTCTCAGATCTGACCCCCCATGCTCAGACCTGACCAACCCATGCTCAAACAAGACCCCCCCATGCCCAGATCTGCCCCCATGCTCAAATCTGAACCCCCATGCTCAGATCTCCCCCCTGCTCAGATCTGATCCCCATGCATAGATCAGACCCCCATTGCTCAAATCAGGACCCCCATGCTCAGATCAAAACCCCATTGCCCAGATCAGGCACTCCCATGCTCAGATCAGAACCTCCCATGCTTAGATCAGACCCCCATGCTCAGTTCTATCATTTTAAAAAATCTCTTCCCTCTCCTTATCAGGCACTAGGCTCCTGCTCAGGCTCCTGCTACTCTGCAGGTCTGACACACTCTCCACTGTGACCTGATGAGAACAACGTCAGGTCATAGTGCATGTCTCCACGTACTACGTTCTCACACTGTGTGCATCAGGACGTAATGGAGAGTGAGCTGGAGCTGCAAAGTAGCAACAGTGCCCAATCAGGAAAGAGATCTGAGCATGGGGTGGAGAGTGAGCCGGCCTGACTGCTTCCCAGCTCCACAGCTAGAGCCACACTTAAAGAAGCAAAGAGTCGCATGAAGCTCAAGAGTCATGGGTTGGCCAACCCTTGGCATATAGTATGGGGCCCATTTTTGAGTTTGCATTTTTGTTTTTTCCTCCAAACGTTCCAATAGCCATAACTTTTTTAATCTTACATTCATATAGCCATATGAGGGCTTGTTTTTTGGGGGATAAGTTGTACTATTTAAGAGCACCATTCATGTCTGCTATTGGAAAATGGGGAAAAAAATGGTGTGGGGCTAAAGTAAAAAAAAAAAATACTATACCATTCTTATTCTGCAGCTCAAAATGAATACAGCAATACTAAACTTGTATATATCTATTTTTTTACTACTTAAAAAAAAAATATTAAAACCATAACTTTTTTATATTATCATCTACAGAACCGTATGAGGGCCCATAAGACGCACCTAGGTATGATACAGCCGGCACCTGTCGCGTATGGAGCGGTCTCACTGCAACACCCCGCTCAATACATTCCCTCAGCCACTGTGACGTATGGGTATCCCTGATTTATCGCAATTCATGACTAATTCATTTTTAACAAATTGAATTTTTTGTTGAAGTTCGGTGAATGTGGCTGCTAGAAATAGCCGAGCACTTGTACATTCCCATATAGTTGGATGGATTGGTGGACACACATTTGTGTGTTTTGGGCTTCATTCAAATGGGGAACATGGTCCTTCCTTCTCACAATCAGTGGGGGCCACAGTGGTCGGCCCCTGTCAATCAGACACATCCCATATATCGTGTGAATAGGGGATAAGTTGTTGTAAATGGGACATCCCCTTTTAAACCAAGGCTGATAGCGTACACAACATACAGTATCAATAGAATAAAATCAAGCATTTTCATAAAAAAGAGCTCATTGTAACTTATATTGTATAAAATAATGAGAGAGAAGAAGAAATGAATTGCACATCCACTGCTAATGCTATGATCTCATCCCTGCATTTATGCAGGAGACAGCACTGAATAGCGCATGTGTACTACCTCCATGCTACATGCTGAATGAGGCATTTGTGTACATTTTGATCAAAAGGCAATAAGCCCACTCACCACGCCAAGGTTGCCTCTATGAGTGGGTCCTAACCTAAAATTGGCGTGGCGCTGCACGGCGACCGCCAGCGCTGTGGCGCCATCCCGGCCGGCGGCGGGACCCAGTGGCCAAACAGCACCCCTGCTGCTTGACCATGCCGTAACTTATATTGTAAGCAGTGTCGGACTGAAGTCCCTTTGGCCCATCATAGAAAATGATTCTGAGGGCCCACCCTCTGTGTATATAGGACCGTAAGGGCCTTGTTTTATTAGGGTACATTATTGTCAGACATTGGGCCCACCGGAGGATCCTCTGGTACTCTGGTGGGCCAGTCTGACCCTGGTTGTAAGTAACTGAATATAACTCTGAAGCATGTCACTGCTGTATAACTAAGTTAACTAATTTCCATAATCTAGTTAAACAAATGACGTCTAACTGGTTCTTCTTTTTGGGATGATTTATGTTAAATGACTATAACACACAAGGACTCCAAGCCTGAGAACAAGAGAGATTTCTGTGTATTTCAGGACATTTTGCCCTGCTGCGGATCTGACATCAAGAGCATGCTGTGCCGGAGTCCAGATGTTCACAATTTCCTATGCATCTCTACAGAGTACTACACATGTTTAAATGTCACAATATTAATGCAGTATATTCTGGTGCAGATTGTGAGTAGATACAGCTATGAAGAGCCAATAACCACATATCTTCTGATGATGCAGAATAGCAATGATAAACATTGAGCTTTAAGGGTAATTTTTGGATCCTCTGTTGCACCACACCTGAGATGGAGGTAGTGTCATAAGCAGGTAACCCAATGAAAATTACTGGATTGTACAGTGTTTTATTATTACAAGCATTCCTTATAATCCAAAGATTGAAATCCCTTGAACCATATCAGGATAGGTGACACTTTTGAATGGAGGAAACCTTTGGTTTTAAAAACAAAATCCTCCTTAGGCCGAATGCACACGGCCGTGGAACACGGACGTGAGCGGTCCGTGGTATCCCGGCCTTGCATCCTGCTGATCATTCAAGTGTATTACTGTAGTGCAGCAGCTGCATGAAGCGCACGGCGTCATAGCAACCAATGACGCCGTGCGCTCCTGCTGTCAGCAGGATGCCATGCCGGGATACCACAGACTGCTCACATCCGTGTTCCACGGCCGTGTGCGGTTGGATCTCTGCTGGACTGCATTATAATCAATGGGGTCTGGTGGGAAAATGGTAGTATCCGGCAATGCCAGATCCAGAGAACTCCGACAGGCTATTCTCTACCAGAACAGCCTGCTGGAGTTCCCTGCCACAAGTGTGAAACCAGCCTTAGGGTCTGTTCACATGCAGCAGATTTGTTGCAGATATTTCTGCAACTGTTCCATTCACCCTAATGGGGCTTGCAGAATTCCATGTACTTGCCACCAACACAACCCCATTCAGGTGATATTCAGCCACATACATTTCTGCAACAAATCTGCTGATTCACACGATAGTGCTTGATCCAGGAAACATGGTCCATGTGTTGGACGCATCTCCCAAACCGACCGTGGCCAATAAACAGATTACATAAAAGTCTAAGGAGGGAGGTGGAGAAGGAAGGGAGTGCTGCAGGCCATCAGAGGCAGAGAGACAGATGGAGACTTCCACTGGTTTGTAAGTGGTTTACTGTTTAACTTCACTGCTGGATTTACATCTAAACTGCTCAGTACTGCTGTATAATGTCTTCCATTACTGCTGCTGCTTTTGAAGGTGTGCTATAGAGGTAGGAAGCGGAACCCCATGTTTATCCACATCTCTGATCCCCAGCTAGATAGATTGCAGAGGGATAACCTCCTAAAAATGTCAGATACAAGCCATATATTTCACATGTACACCCACATGGCAGCTTCTTCTGAAAAAATACCTGAAATGACACTTTTTAGATAACCTACATTTCTGAGATATGTTTTGTTGTAGAAATATTAATAGTTGTAATCAGCTCTCCAATGTCTTTGTGTAAGGAAAGGTAAAAATCTCAACCGCAGTCAGCCAAAGGTGTTTTCATCTTAAGTTCTGCCCCGCCCTGCTCAGTCTGTTCACTATTATTTACTCACAATAGGTGTAAAAGGGGCTGGTCCATAACAAGGATGCAGGAAGTGATGACATACAGGAAGTGATGACATAGGAAGACAAGACACCATCATTTAGAATACCCTAGCCAACAAACACATGTATGCAATAATCTACCATTACCACTGGAGTTAATTTTATCTAGCCTTGCTCAGTGATCAATGCCAGATAAAGTTACTATGATCCTCATGCATGTTTATTTACAGGACAACGTCATTATCTCCAGCGGCTGATCAGGCACACTAGAGATAACAAACGCACGTTCCTTTCATTATATTGTTCTCTTAACAAATGCATCCACGCCAAACCAATAAATCCGCGTCTTGCGCGGGGGCTCTAGCTGGCGTCCATACATCAGTCAACAAAACACTGCTCTGCTGAACACATCAGTCTCCCCCGGCCCACAGCCCAGTGCTTAGAACATGGACCATTTGCCGACTGAGACCTCTGCACCCAGCAGCTGTGACAGGACATACACGGGAAGATATCCACTCCAATGGTTTACCCTTACACTGAGAGACATGATGACAATACACAATATATTAAATACACATCCTAATAAAATTTCCACAACAGTTTTATTCAGCAAGTCATGTGGGTGCTTGTATAATGCAAGGGGAGAATGACTGTACTGGAAGAGCCGAGGGTGCAATGTTGCATATGCAAGGGGAGGTCCCAGTGCATAAAGGGAGCTGAAGACTTAAACAATAAGAAAGTTGATTTCTTTGTAGTAATATGGCCACTTACGACCAATGGTAAAAAGTAGTTTATTTTTTTGGGGGGGGGGGACAGATTATTTTTCTGTTTACATAGCCATATGAGGGCTTGTTTTTTTGTGATTACAGTGGTACCACATTTTTATATTTTTCTTTAAATTGAAAAATATTATATCTTTCCAACTCCCATAACTTTTTTTTTTTATATTGAAAGGCTATGTACACCTTAGGCAGCATTTTTTTTTATTATTGCATTAAAAAAAAAAAATTGGAGCCCTTTTCTGGAGCCCTGATTCGAATGTGGCTTAAATAAGTGTTTATAATCTTTTGGTAATATAGAGATAAGGTATATTAGATGACTGGCAAATAGTGAAAATATAAATTATAATTCACACAGTCAAACAGTTAACCCTTTGTGACTGAATATTTTTAATAAAGACCAAAATGAATAAAATCATTAAAAAAAAATGACCTCCGAAGGTGTACATACCCTTCAAGTCTACAGAGCTGTGTGAGGGCTTATTTTTGTTGGGTGATCTGTAGTTTCTTAGGCCGATTACGGCACCTGGCTGCTACGGCTCCTGACCGGGTGCCATCTTTTTATTTATTTTTATTTTATATTCTACAGATGTTTTATTAGTAAACTTTTTAGATGACTTGCCGTTGATATACTGCAGTGTATTTCGTATTGAAACATTGTTTCATACATTTATAAATTATATCATACAGATACATTGTTACATGTATTGTTTAGCGTCACATATTCCTGTATGGCACTGCCAATGGTGAGCACAGTATTTGCTTTTAATATGGGCTTAGAAAACAAAAGACATGAAATAACAGTAATCTTACTAATATTTTTTGAGTTATCTTAAGACCAATTCCTTCTTTCCTTTTACAGCAGAGCCCATTTCTGCCTGGCAGCCAGCCCTCAGACCCCACGTCCACAAACAGCCAGAAAAGACCACCCGGGTCAGGACAGTTCTTAATGACAGCTTCACACCTTGAGGAGGACCTGCTATGCTGCCAACCCCAGGCCTGATGCCCTCATGAAGGAACAGTTAGTGGAGATGACCGGCCTCAGCCCCAGAGTCATCAGGGTTTGGTTCCAAAATAAAAGATGTAAAGACAAGAAGAGAAGCATACTGATGAAACAGCTCTCGCAACAGCAACCCAACGACAAAACGGTAAGTGAAGACCGGCCCTACCCTACCTCACCCACAGGGGGCGCTCCCCACAATATGTTATTCGTAGTGTGTAGTCAGGTCTCATTGTACAAGGCAATAGTGGAACTTTTTATTAACTGCTTTATTCTTAGCATACAATGCAACAAACAACAATAAACAAACAAACAAAAATGATTTGCATTATATAAAGGATAGAGTTTATTTATTTTTATTTTTTGCATTGCTGCAAAATTATCATTGATTAAAATATTTCCTTTCCTGGTGATATGAACTGTAAAAAGAGCTGAAGAGATGTGACCTGTGCCTGTCTGTTTCCTTGGGTTCTAGCATGCTGAGCTGTGTATGGCAAGATATACATTTTTAACATTTTATCTGCACTTTTAAATTTTTTGTAATTTTAATTTCCACAATAAATGCATGATATTATTATTATTATTATTATAGTCACAATATTTATTATAACTCCTGATGCAGATGCAACAGCTAAAATATACGGTAGTAAAACAACAGTACTAAAATCTGACTAACAATAATAAAAAACAATATATGTTAAAACAATGGCTGAGATGAGAAAGGCGTCATACAAGTATATTATAATACAATACAATAAAAGACAATAAAAAATAGTATAGATGTCTTCAAAGGCATGTGAAACCCTTAAGATTGAATATTATCAATGTTCTAAAATTCAAATGTTCTGAAAAATCTATATTCAATAAATATTTGTCGAAAAAAAGTGCCCAGTATTTTTTCGAATAAATGTCTGAGCACGATTCGTATACGATATGCTCTATTCGATTATTGAGACAAATTTGACATATATTCACAGAGTGAAATACTGTGATTACGCCTCTCGATATAATTCAATTGCCGTCTGACTTGAGCACACAGTGGCCTCCCACGTGGCTGGCAATGTCAGATCTGGCGGTACCTGATTAGTCAGCTGGGGCAGTTCAAGTGGTTCTGCGGTCACCGATATGGATGGTCTCCAGCAATCTTCCCAACTTTTTCCAAATATAAATTAAAATATAAAATCTCTATATTTGGAAAAAGTTGGGAAGATTGCTGGAGACCGTCCATATCGGTGACCGCAGAACCACTTGAACTGCCCCAGCTGACTAATCAGGTACCACCAGATCTGACATTGCCAGCAACGTGGGACGCCACTGTGTGCTCAAGTCAGACGGCAATTGAATTATATCGAGAGGCGTAATCACAGTATTTCACTCTGTGAATATACACTCACCTAAAGAATTATTGGGAACACCATACTAATACGGTGTTGGACCTGTGAATCTGTGATTTTGAAAAATTCCACCAGATTCCTGTTCTCCCACAGAGGGGTGAAGGCAAAAGAGTAGGCGACTTTAAGAATCCTCTTGAGCTTATTCCAAACCCTCTGTAGGGTACAGGGTATCAAAAGGGACTTCCTCAATCCCAAATAACCAGATTCCAAACATGTGAAAATATTCTCTATTGGTTTATCCATAACCTGAGTTAAGTATTGTGCAAGTAAACTCTCTTTAAAATTACAACATTGCTGAATCTGTGCACATAAATAATATCCTTGAAAAAAAAAGTGATAACCCGCCCTCCGATTCCGACAGCCATAGATATCTTTGTTTTATGCACACCCTCTTCCTTCCCCATATTAGATCATTAATAAGAGTCTCCAATCTATGGAAAAAGATATCGTCGATCCAAACAGGGGGTACATCACCATAGGCAGAATGATCATTTTAACCAATGCTATTCGATCAGTCTGTGCCAGTATCAATTTCTGCCAAGCGCATATTTTGGACTTAACTTTATTCAAAACCGGGGCCAAATTAAGGTCATAGAGCCTATTAATGGGAACCCCAATCTTAACCCCCAAGTAGTCCAAGGTTTCATTGGGGGCAAGAACCCGAACTCCACTCCCCTCATCTACGGACTTGCGGTTCAGCTGGAGGAGCGATGACTTGGTCCAATTAATCAAATAGCCCAATAATTTACCGAACTTCTCTATTGCTTCCATCACATAGGGAAGGCTCTTCCATCCCTGATCCAGAAACAGAATAACATCATCGGCATAGAGGCTTATTTTATCGCTCACTCCTGCCACCCCAAAGCCGTCTATGCGGTTATCTGATCCTACAAGCCAACGGTTCAATAAATAAGGCAAAAAGGAGGGGAGAAAGGGGGCATCCCTGTCTCATCCCTCGCCGCTTCGTAACAGGAGAAGAACTAATGCCATTAATGTTAATACAAGCTGACGGCTGATCATATAGCATTTGGGTAATTTCTATGAATGCATTCCCCAAACCGAAATGCGACATAGTAGACCACAGAAAAGACCACTCCATCCTGTCAAATGCCTTAGCGGCGTCTAGAGACAGGACGGAGTGGTCTATACTACCCCCAACAGAGAGATTCAGAAACACCCTATAAAGACTCATCTGTATTTGCCGGCCCGGAATGAATCCTGTCTGGTTGGGATGTACCAGAGAGGCTATGACCCTCTTCAAGCGATTAGCCAAAATTTTTGCAAAGATTTTATAATCTGTGTTTAAGAGCGATATGGGTCTATATGACCCCATATCGCATATATCTTTATCCTTTTTCAACACCAAGGTGATCACTGCCTCTCTAAATGATGGAGGTAAAGAACCAGATAAACAGGATTCATTCAAGACCCGCACAAAAATTGGGAGGAGCGATTTGGCGTGGTACCTATAGAGTTCAAACGGGAGACCGTCCGGGCCAGGGGATGAATTGTATTTCAACATTAGAAGTATCGATCGCAACTCATCCAGAAGAATGGGGCAATCCAGCATTTCCCTATCCTGTGGGTCTAACTGGGGGAGCCCCAATTGTTTTAAATATTGATCCATGTCATCCCGACTAGGAATAGGGTCAGACTGATAAAGAGAGGAATTGTACTTCACAAATTCCTCGCTGATCATCTCTGGGGACCTCACCCAATTACCCTTTGAACCCCTAATCTCCCTACTGCTAGTAGCCTCTCTCTGATTGGCAACTAACCATGCCAAAAACTTCCCCGTTTTGCCTGATTCACAGAAACGGTTTTGACCTTGAAAAAGGAGCTTGTGTTGAGCTTTACTATACTGAAGTGTCTCAAGCTGTGAATTGGCCTCCTTCAACTGGGTTATATATTTCTCATTATAATGAGCAACTAATGCATCCTGTAAGCTCCTGATTGTCTCTGTAAGCTGTTGCTCCCTTCGGCGTAATTCAGATCTATACCTATTAATTTTAGTAAAATATACTCCCCTTATATGGGCCTATAATGCATCCCAAACATAGTCTATATGTGTAGAGCCTACATTAAAGCCCCAGAATTCCTGTATATCCAGATCAATTCCATGTTGCTCCCCTATCACATCAAACCAATGCGAATTCAGTTTAAAGATTCTACCTGGGGCTGGGAAGTCCACCTCTCTGAACGATATCAGGACTGGGGAATGATCATACTTCATTTTCACAATTTGATGACTCAAATCACGACTTGCAAAGGCCAAATCTATTCGGGATATTGACCCATAGGACTGGCTAAAGCAAGAGAAAATTATCTTATTGCCATAGAGGTGGCGCCAGATATCAACCAGCGCCAGCTCCTGGCAAATAGTACTCAAAGGGGAACCAGTCCGACCTCGGTCAGAGGAGATAGAAAAACGATCCAGCTTAGGGTCAGGAACAGAGTTAAAGTCTCTGGCTACTAATAGTGGACATTGATTTTTTGTGGCTATATATTTAGATAATAGAGAAAAGACAGTTGATTTATATGGTGGGGGAATATAAATAAATGCAAATATAATCTCCTGCCTGTTCCAGAAACCATGCAAAAAAACTAATCTCCCTTCCTTATCAATTATATTATCCACCGGTTGAAACTCCATCCCACTGTGAATATATACGCTGACCCCTCTTGCATAAGAGGAGAAGTAAGCGTGATATTCAAGGGAAGCCCATTTTCTTTTCAATATATAGAGCCTATCTACTGATGCATGAATTTCTAATAATACCACAATAGCCGGCAAATGACGAGCTACAAGATCAAACACCACCGTCCTCTTAACTCTGTCTCCCAACCCTCTCACATTCCAGAATAGAATAATACGTAGCATAAGCAATGTATAGATGAGAATCCCAGTCCCCCATCTAGGAGAGAGACACGTGGACTTAAAGAGCCAGTGACGACAGCCAATCCCTCCCTTATACCCACCCCCAAAAAACCCACTACATGGTTGATAAGGTATAACACATTACCCATCAACCTCTTTCAATCCACCAAACCTCCACCCATTTCCCCCCTTCGCCTCCCTCCTCCCCACATTTACATTCTCATTATATCCCCATCGAGGCCAGCCATTGAACAAAATCCGCCTGTGCAGAAAAGAACCGAACAGAATCATTGTGTACCACCCTCAGTTTGGCTGGAAATAGCATTGAGTACTTAATATTGTCAGCGGACAATCTTTTTTTAACATCAAGGAAGGATCTTCTTTGGGTCTCTCGCGAAAAATCTGGGTATATCGATATCAGATTACCATCAAAATAAGTATCTAATACTTCTTTTTTACGTCTGAATACCCAATCCCGGTCCTTCGAACATACCAGTTTCGTCAAAATTGGCCTGGGGGGGGCCCTGGAGTAGGTTTTTTAAAGGGGATTCTATGGGCCCTTTCCACACAAAAGGTAGATGCATCATGATCTGGCCCTAAATTTTCGACCAGCCATTTTTGAAAAACATTTGCATGATTATCTTGTTCTACCCCTTCTGGGAAACCCACCAGTCTCAAGTTGTATCTACGGGATCTATCCTCCAGATCTATAACTTTCCTTCTAAGCCAAAAGCAATCTTGATCTACCTCTTCTATTCTCTTTTTTTATAGACTGTTCTCTGAAGTAACAGAGATAACTGCGGATTCTAACTCCTTCACCCTCAGTCTAAGTTTTGTCATTTCTTCTCTAATTATCGTGACATCCCCTTGTACTACTGAGAGGGAAGAGGCCAACTCTGCAAGTGAAGTGCTGGTGCAATTTACTACTCCCAATATATCTGAGAGTTTTTTGTTAATACTATCAAAACCTTCACTCTGGGGCGTACTAGATTTAACAGTACCCAATTCTGGCCGGCTCGTGTTAACCTCTCCCAACTCAGCCTGTGGAACAGATCTTTGCACACCTCCCCTAGTTTTGGGTGGTGGTGACTTCAAAAATCTGTCTAATCTAGCCTGGGGGCTACCCCCTGAACCACCTTTCGGCGAGGGCACCCCTCCAGATTTACGGTACTTAGGCGGCATTTATTTATTTTTTTCCCTTCCTTGTTTTTCTTTCTCCTCCCCCTTTTTTTTTCTCCTTTTTTCTCTTCTCTTTTATTCCTTTTTCCTTTTTGGGGAGACCTAATAGGTACACACTATACGTACAATTCCCAGGTACAGAGACTAATATTGGAGCCAGACAGTATAATATACCGAGAGTTTTCCAATACCAGATCAACTAATAAGCCGGACCGGTCTGAGAAACACCCAGTATCAACTGTAAAGACCCCGACGGCCTATTCTGTGCTCATAGAAACATAGATATCCCCCACGCAGATATAGTATATATATATATATATATATATATATAAAGACCGGTAACTAGAGAAGATGGGTACATGTAGTGGGGGAACATAGAGGCTGGATGCCTATAAGCTGAGAACATATAGAACAAAGAGCGTGTCAAGCTGAATACTAAAAAAAAAAAAAAAAAAAAAAAAAAAAACACAAGTTAAGATTGAAGCATGCAGGCGGAGGTCTTTGAGAATATATCAGGGCAAACAGATGTATCAAACTTTAAGTTAGTTATTTCCTCTCAGGCACCCCTGGAGTAGATCTGACCCCAGGACCTCAGCTTTTAAAACAAAGAGACCTGATTTTATCAGGGGACAAAAATCTAGGAGAGGACTTGCCCTTTAACCCCAAATGATCATACAAGCTGGAGCCGCTTTATATCCAGATATCTTGCTGGGTCATATAGCTCCCATGCAGAAAAATACGGTGCAAGCCTCCCTTTAGACCTCACGGTCTTGCCCTCAAAAGGGAGATGCCCAGAATGCCCAGTCCACCCAAACAACAAACTTATCAGACCACCCACTGGATGCCCCCCAGCGCAAGATGTTTTCCTGGGCACGAAACCATCCAGACACAGAATACAGGGAGGTAGAACAGGGCATCTGACAATCAGCGGGCGGCAATGAAGACCTCAACAAGCGATCATCTACGACCTCAGCCCCTCTCAAGCACGAAACAGAGGTCAGCAGGACCAGGTCACCTAAGGCTCCACGGCATCCACAGAAGGCTCCTCCGGCGTCCGCAGCAGCACACCGCACTCCGGGGGGTAATGGCACATCAGCACCTGCTGGTCAAGACCACCATCTCCTGCCACCGGCCGCAGATGAGTTTCCGCCCAAGACCACAAACTCTGCAGCGCACAGGACTCAGGCTCGATCCCAATCTCAGTCGCATACACCTTCGGCTGCTTCAATCCGTAGCCTGCCAACTCTCCCCTGTCTTGATCCAGCCTAACAAGATGCATGCTGAGACAGAGAGGGTAGCGTCTCAGAACACCACAGCCACAGCTACTCCGACTATCAGTTTGACTTTTCTGCGATCCACAGAGCATGGCTGAACCCGGCGTTCCTCATTGAAGCGGGAGGCAGGGAGAGAGGGAGAAAGGACGGCAGGAGGAGGAGCACGGCACGCACACCTACGTCATGCCGCTACGCATTTTATACACTGGTATAGGTGCCATGTTTAAAGATCCAACTTACATGTATAGTGGATGTCAGGAAGGGGTGAAATAAGTTCTCTAGGATTACTATGGTAATTAACAGATATGATCATGTAGTTGCTTACCTACATGCTTTTTTTTTTTATGTGGACTCTCCTGACCTCTTTTGAACATGTAAACAAATTACTGTGGTTTCCTTCCGGTTTGTAGCACTTCCTGTGCCTGTATTAAACCAAATCCATGATGCATTTCTCCTTTCTCTGGTACATCACCAGTACCACCCCTTACAACGCCCAGGTAGTTTATAGCTCCTCCCACCCAGCTAGTTACATAGACACTTCCCTATCACTGCCCCTCTTGCTGCTTTGACATATAACAGGAAATAAGAAAGCGCTACATGGACATGGTCATGTGACCACAGCCCAGAATGGAAGAGAGGAGTAATAAAGGACAAAGAAATACATTAAAAAATTACAGCTACCTCCATTAATGAATATTTTAAAGGATGTTTATACAAACCATAAAACCCCTTTAAGGTTCTATTATTCTGATAATCACAACTAGCTTATATAAACCAAACTTTTAAGAAGGTCTAATTATTGGTTTATTGTAAGCAGTTCCCTGTAATCTGGGAAATACATGCGGAGTCACATGACCGACATACGGTAAACCATCTGTGTGGACTTATTTTAAATGATGCATGCCAGCAGCTGGGAAATCTTCCCAGACACAAAATACTTTTCAAACAAACTCATCCAAATCAGATGAATGTATTACTATTCAAAAGACACTATTACCATGTCTGCTAAATAACTCCTCGCTCATACAGTAAGATCCCACAGGTTCGAAAACACGGGTCTCTTGTCAAGTATATGTTTCTCATTCTAAAAACCAAAAGATAACAAAATATCATCTGTAATTTATCTGTTGATCGACTGTTTGATCGATTGATCAAGTGATCTATCTTTAAAGCCATCAGATTGGTGGGCATTCGACACCCGGGACCCCCCGCCAATGAGCTGTTTTGAGAAGGCTGCATCGCTCTGGTGAGCGCCACTGCCTCATCACAGCTTACCAAGCACAACTCCATACATTGTATAACAGCTGTGCTTGGTTTTGAAGCTCAGCCCCATTAACTTCAATGGGGTTGTGCGGCTCCTAGGCCAAGTGATCAATGAATGTGTTGTCATTAGCCTAGGAAAAGCAGAGAGAAGGCAACAGCGCTCACAGGAGCGATGCTCAAACAGCTGATCGGTGGGGGTCCCAGAGTATAGGTAATCCAGCAAGTATTTTGCTCCGTGTCTGATCCACATATTTTACAGATCACATGCATGCCCATAAATTTTTATGGATCCGCAAAAAATGTGGACAGCACACGGATGTCATCCATTTGTTGTCTGCATTTGTGTGGTCGTGCATAAATTATAGAACATGTCTTGTCCATTTTATGGACAAGAATAGGCCTTTAGACAATGGGGACAGTGGAAAGTGTCTCATGCACAGGGTCTGCATTTGTATTTTGCGGATCCGCAGATTGTGTGCATGTAGCCGTCATGTGCATGTAGTCTAAAAGATATACAGTGCATTCAGAAAGTCTTCAGAACCTTTCACTTTTTTCACATATTATGTAGAGGCCTCCATAATTCTTAAATAGTAGTTTGGAACAACCAGGAATCTTCCTAGAGCTGCCACCCCACCAAACTAAGCAATGGAGGGAGAAGAGCCTTGGTCACTCTGGTTGAGCTCCAAAGATCATGTATGCAGATTAGAGAAACTTCCAGAAGGTCAACCATCACTGCAGCATTCCACCAATCTGGACGTTATGGCAGAGTTGCCAAAAAGAAGTAAGTATCTCCTCAGTAAAATATAAATAAGAACTTGCAAAAAAAAAGTACCTAAAGTACTCTCAGACTGTGAGAAACAAGATTCTCTGTTTTGATGAAACTAAGATTGAACTTTTTGGCCTCAATTCTAAGTGTCATGTTTGGAGGAAACCATGCACTGCTTATCACCTGCCCAGTACCATTCCTATAGTGAAGTATGGTGGTGGCAAAATCATCCTGTGGGGGTGTTTTTCAGTGGCTGGGCAATTAGACTGATCAGGGCAGAGGAAAAGCTGAATGGAGCAAAGTTCAGAGATATTCTTAATGAAAATGTGATCCAGAGTGCTCTGGACCTCAGACTGAGCCAAAAATGTACCTTCCAACAAGACAATGAGCCTAAGCATGGAGCCAAGACAACACAGGAGTGGATTAGAGACAGCTCTGTGAATGTCTTTGAGTGGCCCAACCAGAGCCCTGATTTAAACCCAATCGAACATGTGTGGAGAGACCTGAAAATGGCTTTTAACTGACGGTTCCCATCCAACCTGACAGAGCTTGTGAGAATCTGCAGAGAAGAACGGCAGAAAATCCCCAAACCTTGTGGCATCATATGCAAATAGACTGGAGGCTACTGGAGGCTATAATCATTGCCAAAGGTGCTTCAACTTAGTACTGAGTAAAGAATCTGAATACTTATGTGAATGCAAGATTTTAGTTTTTTCTTTTCAATAAATTAGCAAAAGGCCACAACATAACAAAATGTGAGAAAAAGTGAAAGGGTCTGAAGACTTTCCGAATGCACTATATCTAATAGAAATGTATCAAATGAGTCCATTGCCAGATCGCTTCTTGCCCCCAATAAAAATCACAACAGTTTCTTTTAGACCTACTCATCATCAGTTCTGGTATTTTTGGAAGCAAAATTATGACAGTAAAGAGGGCTAATCTTGCTGACAAAAATATCAGAACTCTGAGAAAGTCAATAATGGCCATCAGAAATACGTATTTGGCCAATTTGTCATGAACAGTCATGATGCAAGTGTGAACAGAGCCTCAATTTGTATTTGAACAACTATGAAGTATTAGACACTACTATCTAGTTCATTATCCTTATTCAGCATTTAAAGGGGTTGTTCACCACCGGTGGCCTTTTTGGGAAGACCCCCCAATGTGGCCAGACCTTCATCGGAAATCATACTTACCTGGTCCCCGCCGCTGTGTTCCAACTCCTCTTCCCTATGGCCGCTGCAATATGACACAGTCCATGAGGCTATTGTACTAGCTAATGTGTACTAGCAATGGTAAGGTGTGTCTTTTTGCTGATGACACAAAGATTTGCAACAGGGTTGATGTTCCTGGAGGGATACACCAAATGGAAAAGGATTTAGGAAAACTAGAGGAATGGTCAAAAATCTGGCAACTAAAATTTAATGTTGATAAGTGCAAGATAATGCACCTGGGGTGTAAAAACCCAAGAGCAGAATATAAAATCAGTGATACAGTCCTAACCTCAGTATCTGAGGAAAGGGATTTAGGGGTCATTATTTCAGAAGACTTAAAGGTAGGCAGACAATGTCATAGAGCAGCAGGAAATGCTAGCAGAATGCTTGGGTGTATAGGGAGAGGCATTACCAGTAGAAAGAGGGAGGTGCTCATGCCGCTCTACAGAGCACTAGTGAGACCTCATTTGGAGTATTGTGCACAGTACTGGAGACCATATCTCCAGAAGGATATTGATACTTTGGAGAGAGTTCAGAGAAGAGCTACTAAACTGGTACATGGATTGCAGGATAAAACTTACCAGGAAAGATTAAAGGACCTTAACATGTATAGCTTGGAAGAAAGACGAGACAGAGGGTATATGATAGAAACTTTTAAATACATAAAGGGAATCAACAAGGTAAAAGAGGAGAGAATATTTAAAAGAAGAAAAATTGCTACAAGAGGACATAGTTTTAAATTAGGGTACTTTCACACTAGTGTTTTTCTTTTCCGGCGCAAAAGAACTGATCAAATCCGGAAAAGAACTGATCAGTTTTATTCTAATGCATTCTGAATGGAGAGTAATCCGTTCAGGATGCATCAGGATGTCTTAAGTTCAGTCTTTTTGACTGATCAGGCTTTTCAGAAAAACGTAGCATGTTGTATTTTTACCTCCGGCCAAAAATCCTGAACACTGTGACTGAACGCCGGATCCGGTCTTTTTCCCATTGACTTGCATTAACGCCGGATCCGGTGATGTGTGTTCAGTCAAACCGGATCCGGCTTTTGCATGTTAAACCCGAAAAATGTGAAAAAAAAGTTAAAGTCCATAAATGGCGGATCCGTTTTTTCCAATGCATTTTTTCATTGTGATCAAAATCCTGATCAGGATTCAAATGTAATCCGTTTTCACACGTTTTTCCGGATCCGGCGGGAAGTTCAGGTGTCGGAATTGAACGCCGGATTAAAACAACGCTAGTGTGAAAGTAGCCTTAGAGGGGCAAAGGTTTAAAAGTAATATCAGGAAGTATTACTTTACTGAGAGAGTAGTGGATGCATGGAATAGCCTTCCTGCAGAAGTGGTAGCTGCAAATACAGTGAAGGAGTTTAAACATGCATGGGATAGGCATAAGGCCATCCTTCATATAAGATAGGGCCAAGGGCTATCCATAGTACTCAGTATATTGGACAGACTAGATGGGCCAAATGGTTCTTATCTGCCGACACATTCTATGTTTCTATGTTTCTAATGTCTGGCCGTACTGGCCACCTGGCCCGCATCAAAGCAGGTGTTGACGTGGGGAGATGCAGCAGCTGCAGAGGAGTGAAGGAGCCAGAACCCAGTGGCAGGAATCAGGTATGATTCCCTCCACAGGTTGGGCCACATTGGAGGGTTTGCCTGAAAGGTCCCTGGGATGAACAACACTTTTAAGGAAGCTGCAAAATGAGATAATCAAACAATCAAAAAAGAAAATTCTCAACCAACGCATCCACACCACACTCTCTCCAATTTTTATTTGAAGTGCTAACGTTTTTTTAGGCTGCCTGGTAAACAACAGGACCTAATGACAGTTCATTAGGGAGTCTGAGGGATACCATAATGAATGACTGCAATGGGAGGATGTGTTATTTTCTGGAGTTTCCCTATTGCATATAACTAATTACATTATGTCAAGAAACCAATACAAACATATAAATTATGATACAAAATAAACATATGGATAGTTTATATAGTAATGAAGCGGATGTGGAACCCAGTGTGCTCATGATGGTTCTGGATAAATAGAAGAGGGAAACATATGTGGTCATCTTTGGCTGCATCCCACAGAGAAAGAAATGTAAATTGGTATCTCCTGTGCCCTCAATGTTGTGTTAAGCCAAGTAAGGCTGAGCATGTATTCACTTATACACATTTAAAAACATTTACCTTGCTAACCTGTGTTTTGATAACTTAAATTGTTGGACTCACATAATCTTTTACGCACATGGAAATGATTAGCGGCTTTCCTGCTGACCAGCGTGAGTCCATATAACAGGGCAATGATAATTTTTTTAATTATTTGAGAAATTTAAGGAGAGTCAGGTTAAAGGTGATATAGATCATGGATGAAGAAAGACCAGTTATACAATTAGATTTAAAAATTATGAAAAATAAACTTACCATGTCCACCGAGAGCGTTTTTTTGACCCAGTACTGCCAACCACAATTTGTATAAAACATGCAATAAGCATATTTGCCCACCTATTAAAGGTTCCATTGTTGAACGGGTTCTTCAGGATATAGATATTGATGACCTATACTCATAATATGTCATCAATATAAGATCGCTGAGGTTTGCAACCAACACCCCCGCTGATGATCTGTTTTGGCCTGCTGTGGCACCAGAACTAGCAGTGTAGAAAGCCAAAGCAAAAGGTGCTGTATACCATGCAGTTTCTAAAAGTGGTGTATTGAAGCTTTGCTCCTCTTCACTTGAACGGGAGCTGACCTGCAGTACCCTGGCACAGCCACTACATAGTGTATGGATCTGTCTGTATCCAGTTCCATACACTTTATAGTTCCCTGCTCTGTGGCATCCCGAAATAGATAATCGGTATGGTGTGTAACAGCAGCTGCTGTGCGCCGCTGTTCACCTGCTTACCGCCACGGTCCCTCCGTGTTCAGTGTTGATCTGCTGCCAGTGTTTCCTTTCAGCCCTGGCCACAGCATGCTTGCTGCTTGTTTCCTGCAGCATTTCCTTAAGGGCCGGCCCGCGTCACTTTCTGTGTGACCTTGCCAACCAATCCTCGCCTTCCTGAACATATATTAGTGGCTCAGCCCCCTTCCCAGATGCCTCAGTGTCAAAGTCCTTGTGTCCTGCTAAGGTTCCTGATATTCGCTTGTGTTCCTGACTCGTACTTGTGTTCCTGGATTTTGCTACCCATTTGATCCCTGCCTGCTTGCCTTGACTCTCCTGTTGCCGACTCCGATTGCCTGACCTGTACCTGTGCCGCCTGCCCTGACCTATTGCCTGTCTGACTTCACCTCTGCCTCATCCTTCAGTCCTGCACTGTTGCTCCTGGTAATGACTCAGCCTGCTGACAATGCCTGTACCTCTGGTACCTTTCTCAGGTACCTCCTGGTCCACCTGGCCAGCTGCCTCGTGTGCCTATCCTCCTCAAGAGGTAGCGACCTGGTGTTCCCCTCGGGAAAATGAGGGGTGCACTTAGACAACTCCCTTAGAAGAGGTAGGACACATGGCAGAGTGGGTTCACACCTCCTGGTTCGTGACAGTGTGCTAGGTGTCAGGACCCAACCGATCTGCTATTGATGACCTATCCTAAGGATGCAGCGCGGAGAAACCCATTAAAGGGAACCTGTCATCAACTTTATGCTGACCTCACCGAGGGCAGCATAAAATAGTGACAGAAATGCTGATTTCAGCGGTGTGTCACTCATCAGCTAAAAGTAAGTGGTTGCCGAGAACCAGCATCATAATCATTGCAGCCCATGCCTTGAAGAGTCAAATGTACCTGAGAAGATTCATGGTTATTCATAGTCTCCTGCAGTTCTCTCATAGAAAGAAAGGGAGAAAACTAGATAGAAGACAGGAGCAGGAATATATGAATAACCAGGACTCTTCTCAGGTGACTCTTTTCCAGGCCATGAGAAGGTCTGCAATAATTGTGATGTTGGTTCTCGGCAACCACTTTCTTTTAACTTTTAAATGACAGACTGCTGAAATGAAATCACCTGTCTCTACTTTATACTGCTGTTAGTGTGGACACCATAAAGTTGATGACAGGTTCCCTTTAAAGAAATATCACTTATTGGCAGGTAGACTGTGATGTTTTCTCATTGGCTTTGGTATTCTCTACTGACAAGTAAATCTATCGTCATGCTTTGTCCTTTATTTTACAATGTGTATATTTTATTTATGTAAATGAATAGGGATAAGCAAATCGACTTCAGATGAAACACCGAAGTCGATTCGCATAAAACTTCGTTCTAATACTGTACGGAGCAGGAGCTCCGTATAGTACTAGAATGTATTGACTCTGTTGAGCCGAAGTTATTTAACCAAAACTGAGTTCGGGAAATGGTTTTCTACAGTACAAATTAATTTAAGTTATTGCGCGAAGTCTCGCAAAGCAATAACTTCGGCTCATCAGAACCAATACATTCTAGTATAGCTCCTGCTCCGTACAGTATTAGAACAAAGTTTTATGCAATCGATCAATGTTTCATCCGAAGTCGATTCGCTAATCTCTATAAATGAACTTTTTATATTAACAAACAAAAAGATTTGTGTCAATTGGCTATTTGAGCTTATCATTTAGGACATTTTGCTCCTCCTCTTGTCTTCTCCTGTATCGCTTCTACTGATTATAGTATCTCTTAATAGGAATACCTAGTCATTCATAATTACATATCACTGAGATGCCAATATTCAAAGTAGGGCCAAACCATGCTAACAAATCTTAATCACAGAAAACATGGGATTTAAACATAACTTTTAATCAAACGCGTTAAAAAAGACCACCAATATGGCACATCAAATAAAAACATAAAAATATCCCTACAAAAACAACATATATGTAAAAGATGAAGGGCTATACCAGGGGTATTTTCTGGAAGGTAAAGTAGATATTAGACAGGGAAGGGATACTTGAGCTCCTAAATTATATAGTATGTCAACAAATAAATTGTGTCCCTGTACTTCAGAGTGTAAAGTACCCAAAACATGCATACAAATAGCTGTCATTTAATAGATAGGTTACATAAATCAAAATCTCCAGCGCTTCACCATGCAGGCTGCTCATATGCTGCCTCCACTCAACTATGGAATTGCGTGAGTATTGATGCATCTTAGTAGCTGTTATTTAAGAGAGTAAGATCGCTCCTCTCTTTGATCTATTTAGATTCACAACTGGCTCTAATTTATGTTACCTATCTGTTAGTAGACAGCTATTTGTATGCATATTTGGGGCGTTCTATGCTCTGAGGTACAACTTCTTTGGTGACGGACTACAGTATATCATTTACGACCTTGGTTTCTGTATTAGGACTTTATCTGTATTAGGACTTTATCAAGTGTTATTTTTGTTGTTGGTACCCTCTATAGGTCCCCTGATGAACTCAACAGGGAGAAACGCTTTGGAGCAGTGTAGGGTGTGTTAGAGGATTTCAGGGTTGGGTTCCTATGCAGTGTTCACCCACCATCAGGGTGATTTCCTGTGGTCAGGGGTAGCTACGGTGAATTAGGGAAAGTATTTCTTCTCTGGCTAATATCTGATTTTCATAGTTTTGTAATCTGTTTTTTATTTTCTGATGGTAGGTTTTCCTGTACATGCTTATGGGGGCAGCCACTTTGATTGAGCTGCTGTTAACATCATTTAGAGAATTTCTTCACAGCAGCCACATGGAGCATAGAAACCTGTAGTCTGGAGATGACTCATTGAATCCTATGGGAGAGTGTTCAAGATGAAGAAGAAGGAGGTGAGCTGTTTCCATAACCTATTGTGAATGGTGGATCTTGTATTATCTCAACAGATTTGTTAACTATCATTGTAATGATAATACAAAACAAATCTGAAAATTGTAAATACAATAAAAATGTAAATAAAATTATTTGGATGTCTAGGAAACATTTTTTCAACGAAAAAATTGACTAACTCAGATCTGTAATACACAATTGTAAATAAGCCTTTGAACTGGAAACATGCTATTTCAGGTGCAGTTTTCAGCACTTTTTAGCCAAAGCCAGAAGTGGATCCAGAAGGAGGGAAACATATAAAGCTGGCTACCAGTTTAGATAGCAGTCGGCCAATTGCTTGTTCAGCTAACATCTGCTGTCGGGGGAGAGGCAAGACATTCCCATGCACCAGTGTTTTTTCTGCTATAGGAGCAGAACAACAGAAATAATGGAAGCACTGGAGCTGTTAAATGATGGAAACAACTGGCACCCGACTGACCCCATTGACTGTAATGGGCTTCATCAGATTTCCATTAGAAAACATTGCCTTTTACCAGACAAAAATAGTGCAGCACCCAACAGATAGCTTTAGATATACGGCTGTAAGAAATTAGCAGGTGCAGCCAGCAATCTCCAGAACCAATTGTTTTCATAGACACAGTGGGGTACATTTATTAAGCATGTTGCGCCAGAATTTTTGCCTAAAATGCACCAAAAAGAATGGCGTTTTCATTTGCACCAAATATATCAACTGTTTTCTCCACAATTTCCACCAAAAAGAATACATCATGCCAGAAATAAGTTATGAATGTCAAAGTGTCATGGTCTTACCTGCTTGCTGCTCTCCTTCGTTTGACATGTGCTGGCGGCCATCTTGGTCTCTGGGTTTCTTGTAGCCTTCCACCCTGCAGCTCCTCCTTCCCCTGGGAGGAGCTGGATGCCTAGCTCATATATATAGGAGGTCTGTGGCTTCAGTTCCTTGCTTGGTCCTCTTGTGTTCACATGCTTCTAAGACTGCTGCTGCTTCTGGTTCCTGATCCTGGCTTCGTCTGACTACCCTGCTGGTTCCTGATCCTGGCTTCGTCTGACTACCCTGCTGGTTCCTGATCCTGGCTTCGTCTGACTACCCTGCTGGTTCCTGATCCTGGCTTCGTCTGACTACCCTTCTGGTTCCTGACCTCTGGCTTCGCAAAGACTCTGCTCGGTTTCACCATCCGTTTGGACTTTTGCTTTACAGCTTTATTTTCAATAAAGCCTTCTTATTTTCTCTTATCTCTTGTTGTACGTCTGGTTCATGGTTCCGTGACATTAGGACCAAGCCATGAATTCTGACGGTACAGGGCCATCCTCGCTACCCACGCTGGTTGCCAGACTTGATCAGCAGGATCACCTGTTGGGTCGGTTCGCTGTGGCGTTGCAAACCCTGCTTGAACGCACGGCTCATTTCGCTCCCATTGCCGATGGGTCGGTTGTCGCTCCCGGGCTCGCTCCTACTGCCGCTCCGGTTGTTGCGCCAGAGTCTACCCCGACACCTGTTGTTGCGCCTGCGGTGTTTCGGGGTATGACCGGTTCTGCCCCTCTTCCACAGCGCTTTGGGGGAGAGCCAACTCAGTGCCGAGGTTTCCTTAACCAGGTGGGCATTTATTTCGAGTTGCTGCCACATGCCTTTCCTACTGAGAGATCAAAGGTGGGCTTCTTGATCTCGCTGCTCTCGGACAAGGCCTTGGCCTGGGCCAGCCCTTTATGGGAGAACAACAATCCGGTGGTTGCCGAGTTTTCCGGTTTTGTTGCTTCTCTTCGGAAGGTATTCGATGTGCCGGCTCGTGCTGCCTCTGCTGCGAAGCTCCTTATGTCCATCAGACAGGGTTCACAATCCGTAGCTGAATACGCCATTGAGTTTCGTACCCTGGCAGCAGAGGTGGGCTGGAATAATGAGGCTCTGGTCGCTGCTTTCTCTCATGGTCTCTCGGATGCCTTGAAGGATGAGGTTGCAGCTAAGGACCTACCAGTTGAGCTCGAGTCTCTTATTTCTTTCCTGATTTTGATTGACACCAGACTCAGGGAGAGACCTTCCTTTAAGGAGAACCTGCGGAGGTCTTCTAACAGATTGGTGCCTACGTTTGCTGTCCCACCCGTGCCTCCCTCTCCTCCCACGCCTCCTGGGGATGACTTGTCTGGGGGTGAACCCATGCAGCTGGGGTTTGCTCGCCTGTCCGAGGGGGAGAGGGCACTCCGGAGACGCGAGGGCCGATGCATGTACTGTGGTCTCGGTGGGCATTTTCGGTTGGCATGTCCGAACCGTCCGGGAAACGCTCGTACCCTGAGATCCTGTCGGGGGCAGATCTTGGGTGGAGTCTCCTCGTCCCCGGTTTCCTGTGTTGACAAACCACTGATCACTGTTGTCCTCTCCTGGGTCGGGGGCTCGGTGACGACCCAGGCGTTGGTGGACTCTGGTGCTGGTGGTTTGTTCATTGATAGTGTGTTCGCTGCCGCCAATTCCATTCCTCTGCAGGCTCGAGGTTCCCCACTGGCTCTTGAGGCGATAGACGGCAGACCCCTTCTGCCGCCACACGTGACTCATGAGACCCTTCCAGTGGGGATAGCCATTGGTGCCGTTCACAGAGAGTCGGTCTGCCTCCAGGTTATTTCGTCTCCACACTACTCGGTGGTCTTGGGGTACCCCTGGCTCCAGAAGCATAATCCGACTTTCGATTGGAGATCGGTCGAGATCCTCTCGTGGTCACCGCAGTGTGGGGCTAGTTGCATCCATGGGTCTGTCAAGTTGCTGTGTACTTCCTCGGACTCTCTGTTGCCTCCTGAATACGAGGAGTACCGGGATGTATTCGATAAGGTGCGCGCGGTTGCCCTACCTCCGCACCGCCCATACGATTGTGCCATAGAGTTACAATCTGGTGCCGTTCCTCCTCGTGGCAAAGTCTATCCACTGTCGGTAGCGGAGAATGAGGCCATGGAGGAGTACGTGAGGGAGGCGCTTTCACGCGGACACATTCGCAAATCTTCGTCCCCGGCAGGGGCTGGATTTTTCTTTGTGAAAAAGAAGGGCGGTGAGTTGAGGCCTTGCATCGATTACAGGGGTCTCAATCGCATCACGATCAAGAACGCTTACCCGATACCCTTGATTTCCGAGCTGTTCGATCGCCTTAAAGGGGCCACGGTCTTTACCAAACTCGACCTGAGGGCGGCATATAACCTGGTAAGGATCAAGGCGGGCGATGAGTGGAAGACCGCGTTTAACACCAGGACCGGTCATTACGAATCCTTGGTTATGCCCTTTGGGTTGTGCAATGCGCCCGCAGTCTTTCAGGAATTCATCAACGATGTTTTCCGTGACCTGTTGCAGCAGTGTGTGGTAGTCTATTTGGATGACATCTTGGTATATTCTGAATCCATGGAGGCCCACATTCTGGATGTCAGACGAGTGTTGCAACGGTTACGAGAGAACAAGCTGTTTGGTAAGCTTGAGAAATGCGAATTTCACCGATCCCAGGTAACCTTCTTAGGTTACATCATTTCCGCTGAGGGGTTCTCCATGGATCCTGAGAAGGTTTCGGCTGTCTTACAGTGGCCCCAGCCCAGTGGTCTTCGTTCCCTGCAGCGCTTTTTGGGCTTCGCCAATTATTATCGGAAGTTCATCAGGGACTTTTCCATGCTGGCCAAGCCTCTCACGGATCTGACCAGGAAGGGCAGTAATTCCCAGGTCTGGCCGCTCGAGGCCATCCGAGCTTTTGAGGCCCTAAAGTCCGCCTTTGTGTCGGCTCCGATTCTGTCGCATCCCAACCCTGGGTTGCCCTTTGTCCTCGAGGTGGACGCGTCTGAGACGGGAGTAGGCGCCCTTCTGTCTCAGCGTAGAACACCAGAGGGCCCTCTGCTTCCTTGTGGGTTTTACTCCCGGAAACTGTCTTCCGCGGAGTGCAACTATCAGATTGGTGACAGGGAGTTATTGGCCATCGTGCAGGCCCTTAAAGAATGGAGGCACTTGCTCGAGGGTTCGGTGGTTCCGGTTCTCATCCTGACGGACCACAAGAATCTGACCTACCTTTCTGAGGCCAAGAGATTGACACCACGTCAGGCCAGATGGGCTCTGTTCTTGTCACGTTTTAATTACGTGGTCTCCTACCTACCCGGTTCCAAGAACATCAGGGCGGATGCCTTATCACGGCAGTACTCCGAGCTGTCCAGGGAGGAGTCGATTCCGACTTCGGTCATACCTCCGAATCAGATCCTGGCCGCCATTCGCACCAGCCTGACCTCTCCCCTGGGTGAGCAGATTTTGGCGGCTCAATCTGGTGCTCCCTCTGGGAGACCCAACGGCAGATGTTTTGTGCCTGAGGAGTTGCGCACTCGGTTGTTGCGAACCTACCATAACTCCAAGACCGGGGGGCATCCTGGAAAGAATCAGCTGTCCTGGGCTGTTTCACGTCTGTTCTGGTGGCCTTCCCTACGTTCCGACATCGCCGCATATGTAGCGGCATGCTCCGTTTGTGCCCAGAGTAAGTCCCCTCGGCACCTTCCGTTGGGCCTTCTGCAACCCATAGCCACCGGGGAGCGCCCATGGTCACACCTGGGGATGGATTTCATTGTGGACCTCCCTGCATCCCGAGGCCATACGGTCATTCTCATGATTGTGGATCGGTTTTCCAAAATGTGCCACTGTGTTCCTCTCAAGAAGTTACCCTCTGCACAAGAGTTGGCCACGATTTTTGCCAGGGAGGTCTTCCGGTTGCACGGTTTGCCTAAGGAGATTGTGTCGGATCGGGGGAGTCAGTTTGTGTCCAGGTTCTGGCGCGCCTTTTGCTCCCAGTTGGGGATTCATCTCTCCTTCTCCTCGGCCTACCACCCTCAGTCCAATGGGGCCGCAGAACGATCCAATCAGGCCTTGGAGCAATTCCTTCGTTGCTATGTCTCCGATCACCAAGACAATTGGGTTGACCTCCTGCCTTGGGCTGAGTTTGCCAGGAACACGGCGGTGAACTCTTCCTCTGGGACGTCTCCCTTCATGGCCAATTATGGGTTCCAACCTGCCGTGTTACCGGAGGTATTCTCTCCCCAGGATATTCCGGCTGTGGAGGATCACCTTTCCGTCCTACGTGCTTCTTGGGTACAGATCCAGAAGTCCCTTGAGGTCTCTGCGCAGCGCCAGAGACTCCAGGCTGATCGCAGACGAGCGCCTGCTCCTTCCTACCAGGTCGGAGACCGTGTATGGTTGTCCACCCGCAACCTCAACCTTCGAGTGCCCACTCCCAAGCTGGCGCCTCGCTTTGTTGGTCCCTTCCGAGTGCTTCGCAGGGTAAACCCGGTAGCCTATGCCCTTGCGCTTCCTCCTGGCATGCGGATCTCCAACGTGTTTCATGTCTCCCTGTTGAAGCCACTGGTGTGTAATCGTTTCACTTCCTCAGTTCCTCGGCCTCGTCCGGTCCAAGTGGGCAATCGTGAGGAATATGAGGTGAGCAATATCCTGGACTCACGCCTGGTCCGCGGTCGGTTGCAGTTTTTGGTCCATTGGCGTGGTTATGGTCCAGAGGAGCGTTCCTGGGTTCCCTCCGCAGATGTCCATGCTCCTGCCTTGCTCCGAGCCTTCCACGCACGCTTCCCTCAGAAACCGTTTTGTGCTCCGCGGAGGAGGGGCCCTTGAGGGGGAGGTACTGTCATGGTCTTACCTGCTTGCTGCTCTCCTTCGTTTGACATGTGCTGGCGGCCATCTTGGTCTCTGGGTTTCTTGTAGCCTTCCACCCTGCAGCTCCTCCTTCCCCTGGGAGGAGCTGGATGCCTAGCTCATATATATAGGAGGTCTGTGGCTTCAGTTCCTTGCTTGGTCCTCTTGTGTTCACATGCTTCTAAGACTGCTGCTGCTTCTGGTTCCTGATCCTGGCTTCGTCTGACTACCCTGCTGGTTCCTGATCCTGGCTTCGTCTGACTACCCTGCTGGTTCCTGATCCTGGCTTCGTCTGACTACCCTGCTGGTTCCTGATCCTGGCTTCGTCTGACTACCCTTCTGGTTCCTGACCTCTGGCTTCGCAAAGACTCTGCTCGGTTTCACCATCCGTTTGGACTTTTGCTTTACAGCTTTATTTTCAATAAAGCCTTCTTATTTTCTCTTATCTCTTGTTGTACGTCTGGTTCATGGTTCCGTGACATTAGGACCAAGCCATGAATTCTGACGGTACAGGGCCATCCTCGCTACCCACGCTGGTTGCCAGACTTGATCAGCAGGATCACCTGTTGGGTCGGTTCGCTGTGGCGTTGCAAACCCTGCTTTTTTTCTCTTATCTCTTGTTGTACGTCTGGTTCATGGTTCTGTGACACAAAGTGAACGGGACTATCAAATTGGCGCATATTACGCCTCATTTATCATCCTCTTATGGGCAGAAATGACTCCATTTGTTGCAGCCAGCTTATGTGGTGGTGTTTTGTGTAAAAAGTCGCATTTATGAAAAGAAAAACCAACCTGTCGTGGGAACAAGTGAGGGGTAAGTATTAAAACAGGACTATATAAATGAGCTAAACAGCAGGGTTTTGTCAATAAATTGTCATTCAACAAAAACAAAACAATGACAAAAAACGTCCAGAGTCTGAGACAAAAGTCGCAATTTGCCAATGGAAATGTCGCAAAAATGTTTCAAAAGTCGCAAATATGTTTTAAAAGTCTCAAGTGTGGTCTGGACAGGGATGGCTGAAAGGGCGCATTTCAGTTTAAAAAAGTCCCATTTTAGTAGTATTAGTGTTAAAATGTCGCAAATCAAGAGAAATAGGTGGATAATCGAGTTGATATTTTAAAAAAGTCATATTTTATAAGCGGAGTGCGCCTTTTGACATATGAGGTGAAACAAATAACCACGTTTGATTTGTAACATTAGGATTTTTTGGGCGCAAATTACACCATTATTGATAAATGACCCCCATTGCATTTGACCTGATTAAAATGCTGTTTTTCTTTTGTTGATCTGAGGCTCCGTTTCTGAGTTATACTTTTTCATAATATGCAAATTAGGTCTTTGGTGCAATGAGGGCGTCGTTATTGCTCTTATTGCACCCAAGCTTCACTCATTTCAGTGGCCAACCCTTCCTTCACTGCTTTGCCACTGCCTGGCCCTGTCAATCAAAGCAGCAATGGAGGGTCTGGTTACAGAAATAAGTGAAGCTGGGGTGCAGCAAGAGGAATGGTGACCTCCTCATTACACCAAAGGCCTCATTTGTATAATAAGAAAAAGTATCATAACTCAGGAACAGAGCCTCAGATCAATAAAAGAAAAACAGTGATTTATTCAGGTGACCCACAGCTATGTGTGGTTTTTTTTTGCCATGGGTAGGCAACCTTTGGCACTCCAGCTGTTGTGAAACTATAACTCCCAGCATGCATACTGGCTCTGCTCTTAGAACTCTCATAGAAATGAATGGAGCATGCTAGGGATTGTAGTTTAACAACAGCTGGTCTATGCAAACAGTTGGATAGGAAGGTTGCTGGTGACAGATTCCCTTTTAATACGCATTTTTACTGACGCAAACAAAGGGGGTTTTAACTAAACAGCTGGCTTTAATCAATCATTACATGTTGTGAGGAATATGGATTATCTTTTACTGTCAGCCCTGATTGTCATTTGATTCACCTTTTGGCATGTACACAGTCAGTGTACATGCAAAATATGTTCTCACCCCCCAGCCATCTGCTGTCAACTAGCAAGAGAGGAAGCTCCAGGCTTCAAGGAGGCCCCAGGTGGATAAAGTCAACCTTCAACCAGCCAAGTTGGAGGGAAGATAATCCTGCAGGAAAACCCCCAGCAGGAGGTCTCAGCCGTTGCCCACGATCAATGATACCTCCCAGGAATTATGAATCGTCCGTCCATCCCAGGCATAATTCGGTTATCTTTTTGCGATCCTGGGGCAAAGCCAAACATCCACGTGGTCCTGGCTTGATGCTAGGATACCCGGGAGGGGAGATATACATAACTCGCCACAGAAACCACATAGTGGCACCATGTTTGGACTCTAGTTGAAGCCGGAACCCAGGCGGATCAATTGGACCCAGAACCATCTTCCTGCGACATTCTGGTCTGGGGCTATGAGTCCTAAGTGGTTTTATGGGTCATTTTCTGCCAGCACCAGAGAAGGAGGAGTGGACCCTACCCATAGGCGGGGAGGGGAGCGGCCAGCTACAGGTCATAAGCCCATGCAAGCCAGCGGGCGGGGGCTTTTTCTGAAAGGGGGTCACATCGTGCAAATGTGTTTGGAGACACCTGGAAACCGCTGACATCACCTCCCCCACGTGACTACAGCCAAGGACTTTTCTACCATCATAACCCCAAGGAACTTTCCTCTACCCGGTAACTGACTTTTGCTCTGCTTAACCCTGTTGTACCTATATCACCTGTATCTGTAACCTCCGACCACTGTATATAGTCTCTGTGTATATTGTGTTACATCTAGTGTGCCCTTAAGGCGATTAAATATATAATTTAATCTTGTGCTATCTTGTATCTCGATCACGAATCCCCACGTCCGTGTTGCGGCCTAGTTATAAGCTACCGCAGGTTGGTTTCTCACCCTATATAATCCCGTTAGCGGATCGGGCTTATATCAAACGAGAAGCTGGTGGCAGATTACCCGAGCTGAGAAAGCGGTGTTTCATTGCGGCAGTGAAAAGGCTCTCAGCTTGTTGCCTCTCTGTGCCCGCGTGGACAGGAGGTGTCTGTGTAAACTGTACCAAGCTGACCTTACAGGCTCCTCCAGGAGGGCGTAACGTCACGCTTTGGTAACAAGTGACCATACTGCGTCTTGTGAGCTTGACATAGGTGATGTCAAGCGGGCACGAGGTCTGGTATTTGTCACACATGTACTTAAAATGGTGCATTCAAATCTATAACTTGTCCTGCAAAAAATAAGACCGCATACAAGTACTTTGATGAAAAAAAACCAAAAAAGTTATAGCTCTTGGAATGCAATAAAAAAAAAATGTGCATGGTCGGTAGAGATGGACTTGTGGTTCGCCCCGCGGTCGTTTCACGGCAAACTTTGCTCGTTCGCGGTTCGCCAAACGGGCGAACATATGGCGATGTCCGCCGGTGCCATATTCTTTTACATTTTGAAGAACTTTGACCCATGACATATCCATCAGGTGGTACAGGACAGCCAATTGAGACGTTTCAGCACATGGACATACCCCCTACCTTATAAATAAACCCGATGTGGCCGCCATTTTATATTCAGTCTTTTGCCAGTGTAGGGAGAGGTTGCTGTGTGGAGCAGGCAAAGACTGTTAGGGACACCAAACGCTAGCTAAAAGGGCCACAAAAGTCCTTTTAAGGACTGATATAGGTGTACTATCGATAGGTGTGACATACTGAGGGGTGTAATATACTTATAATATTCTAACATAGAAAGTATATTATAGTGTATTTGTATTGTGCAGCAGTTGTGTGCGGTTCTGCTGCGATACTGCAGCTACACAGAGTGCCAAACGCTATTGGAACAAATAATTTCTACTGGTGTGATATACCAGTTGCTCCCCAAAAAAACTGATTGAGGCAGGGGTGTTATATACCAATAATATACTTTCTATATAGTGCATTTGGGTAGTGCAGCATTTGTTTGCGGTTTTGCTGCGTTACTGCAGCTACACAGAGTGACAAAAGCTATTGGAACAAATAATTGCTATTGGTGTGATATACCAGTTGCCCCCCAAAAAAACTGATTGAAGAAGGGGTGTGATATACCGTACCAATAATATACTTTCTATATAGTGCATTTCGGTAGTGCAGCATTTGTTTGCGGTTTTGCTGCGTTACTGCAGCTACACATAGTGACAAACGCTATTGGAACAAATAATTTCTACTGGTCTGATATACCAGTTGCCCCCCAAAAACTGATTGAAGCAGGGGTGTGATAAACCCTCCTTTCACAAATACTGCTCTTCTATAGGGACTTTTGTCCAAGAGTCATTTTGAAAATGACAGGCAGAGGAAGAGGCAGGCCATTCCACAGGGGTGGTAGGGGTCGGGCAGGTGCACCAGGCCGGAGCCTAAGTGGGAAGTTGCAGAAGTTGCGTGCGATTACGTCAAAGGACGCACCAGACTTTCGCTTCTGCACCCTCCTCATCCTCTCTATCTGCACCCTCTTCACTCTCTTCTGTGTGCACCCCCAAAGACACCACCACTACCACCATATCTCCTCCGCTCGAGTCAGAGGAAATATTTTCCCATCCATTCTAAGACCTTACCGACGCGCAGCCTTTCTTGGCATCAAGAAGAGGAGGTATCAACGGTAACCACCGAGCAGTCTGACGACAGAACCCAGATCAGCTCAAGGAGGGTTGTCCCCCTCTGTTGCTGCCTACTCCGATATCTCTAATGTCAGTGGTGGTGAAGGTGATGATGATGACGTGTCGATGGACATCACGTGGGTGACCACAAGAGAGGAAGAGGAGGGGAGTTCAGAGGGAGAGAAGGAGCAGCAGATAGGGAGGAGGAGGAGAAGCAGGCAGAACTTACAGTGCACAGGAGGCCCAAAGAAGACTGCTAATGTATCTGGAACGAGCCATCCCCCATGCACAGTCACATCTGGCGTTCCCAGCACAATAGTGTTGCCATTTGCAGCCTGTGCTGTCAACGCATAAGTCGCGGTAAGCCCAACACTAACCTAGGGACGACCGCCTTAAGAAGGCACCTGGCCTCCCATCACCGAGCCCAGTGGGAGCAACATCGTCAGAACCCACAAAGCCATACTCCCGGAGCTCCACATCCTGCCTCTTCTCCTTCTCCTCCCCCCTCCCATTTGTCCTCCACTCCACCTACCACCGTGCCATTGTCGTGTTCATCTGCCAAATGGTCAAGCGTAAACACCGGATAACCCTCTTGCCCAAGGGTGACTGCCGGCATGTCGGAACTGCCAGCCCGCCAACTACTGCCATATAAACTGGTGGACTCAGAGGCCTTTAGAAAATTTGTGGCCATTGGCACACCGCAATGGAAGGTCCTCGAAAGGAAATATGTCTCCCAGAAGGGCATCAGTCAGGTCCATAAATATTGGGACATCGACACAATTCTAACATTTTTGGCTCTATACACCACTACAATGGATTTGAAATAAAACAAACAAGATGTGCTTTAACTGCAGACTGTCAGCTTTAATTTCAGGGTATTTACATCCAAATCAGGTGCACGGTGTAGGAATTACAACAGTTTGCATATGTAACATCCCAGAGTATGTCACTAAAACTCTGTCACCCTGCTATATGATGTTGAAGTGTAAATGTGTTAACATCCTGTGTAATTTGACATGGCATTTGTATTATATGGACTTACTGTGACTTTTCCTGTGATTTGCTGTAATTCTCAATGTATACCAGCAGGTGGCAGCAATATGTAAGTAGGCCACAGTTAGTTAATAGATCTAGACTGGAATAGACCATTTCAGGCTAGTTTCCCCCTATCTGAGGAGGAGTGGAATGTTCCCACATCCTACTTCAGTGGGAGGAAAGGAAGTTCTAGGCAGTGTACCAGCCACTCCCTGTTGGGGTAGGCTGTGTTAATAGGAGCTCCCAGAAACAGGGACCCCAACTAAAGATCCAAGCCTCTGCTGAGGCCCAAGATCAACCTTCCCAGCCTGTGTCCCTTACCTCAGCTGGTGGACAAGGAAGCAGCCATCTTCAGAACTATCAGATCTCCAGGAAGAAATCATCATACCCTGCGAGCAGTCCTTTAAGTACAGATCCCAAGACAAGGAGAAGATAAGTACCTCCACAGCTAGTCAGACCCAAACTAAGCAGACTCAAGACTAGACTAAACAGACTCAAGAGCAGAAGATAGATACCTGCCAGATTCTATAGGCGTATGTACCAGTTGCAGAATATATGTAAATTCCTGCCACATATTGCCAATACCTGCTGGGACTCTAAACTAAAGCTGTACATTGTATGGATCAAGAGCTGCATATTATAACATCAAGTAAAGACAAGTTGGACCCTATTATCTGTGTGGAATTCCATCATTCCTCCATTACTCCTATTAACAGCACTCATTTTGTTGCATGTGAGCCGGGATACAGGAGTCCAGCCGTACTACAGGTAGGAGACACCGTTGACACTATACAGAGACAATATCCCCCTCTGGCATTCCTCACCTGGTACATGAGCTCATACCATCTTAAAGGGCCCTGCTATAGTACCTGCGCAAGCTGCAACTGGCGTCACGAACTTATACACACCTAAATCTGACCCACTTCATAGCAACCCCACTGACCCAGTGTCCTGCTCATTGCACATATGTGCCTCCCATTTGTTAAGGGACTAAAAGTAATGGGACTATTGGCTTCTCAGCTGTTCCATGGCCAGATGTGTGTTATTCCCTCATTATCCCAATTACAATGAGCAGATAAAAGGTCCAGAGTTCATTTCAAGTGTGCTATTTGCATTTGGAATCTGTTGCTGTCAACTCTCAAGATGAGATCCAAAGAGATGTCACTATCAGTGAAGCAAGCCATCATTAGGCTGAAAAAAACAAAACAAACCAGAGAGATAGCAAAAACATTAGGCGTGGCCAAAACAAATGTTTGGAACATTCTTAAAAAAAAGGAACACACCGGTGAGCTCAGCAACACCAAAAGACCCAGAAGACCACGGAAAACAACTGTGGTGGATGACCGAAGAATTCTTTCCCTGGTGAAGAAAATACCCTTAACAACAGTTTGCCAGATCAAGAACACTCTCCAGGAGGTAGGTGTATGTGTGTCAAAGTCAACAATCAAGAGAAGACTTCACCAGAGTAAATACAGAGGGTTCACCACAAGATGTAAACCATTGGTGAGCCTCAGAAACAGGAAGGCCAGATTAGAGTTTGCCAAACGACATCTAAAAAAGCCTTCACAGTTCTGGAACAACATCCTATGGACAGATGAGGCCAAGATCAACTTGTACCAGAGTGATGGGAAGAGAAGAGTATGGAAAAGTAAAGGAACTGCTCATGATCCTAAGCATACCACCTCATCAGTGAAGCATGGTGGTGGTAGTGTCATGGCGTGGGCATGTATGGCTGTCAGTGGAACTGGTTCTCTTGTATTTATTGATGATGTGACTGCTGACAAAAGCAGCAGGATGAATTCTGAAGTGTTTCGGGCAATATTATCTGCTCATATTCAGCCAAATGCTTCAGAACTCATTGGACGGCGCTTCACAGTGCAGATAGACAATGACCCAAAGTATACTGCAAAAGCAACCAAAGAGTTTTTTAAGGGAAAGAAGTGGAATGTTATGCAATGGCCAAGTCAATCACCTGACCTGAATCCGATTGAGCATGCATTTCACTTGCTGAAGACAAAACTGAAGGGAAAATGCCCCAAGAACAAGCAAGAACTGAAGACAGTTGCAGTAGAGGCCTGGCACAGCATCATCAAGGATGAAACCCAGCATCTGGTGATGTCTTTGCGTTCCAGACTTCAGGCTGTAATTGACTGCAAATTATTTGCAACCAAGTATTAAAAAGTGAAAGTTTGATTTATGATTATTATTCTGTCCCATTACTTTTGGTCCCTTGACAAGTGGGATGCACATAACTGTTCACCTGATTTGGATATAAATACCCTCAAATTAAAGCTGACAAAAATGTTAGAATTGTGTCGATGTCCCAATATTTATGGAGCTGACTGTATATGGCCACGTTCAGCAGCAAGTGAATCTATCTCTGGCACACAGTGTCAGTGCCAAGATACATCTGACCACAGACACGTGGTCTAGCAAACACGGGCAGGGAAGGTACATAACTTTTACTGCCCACTGGGTGAACCTTGACGGCCGTCAAGCATGCAACCCGTGGCACCCGTGTGGATTTGGTGTTATCGCCACAGATTGCATGCAGGCCTGCCTCTTCTTCTCCTCCTCCTACTCCATCCTCCGTCTCCTCCTCGGCTGACTCCTCCTTTCCCCCCAAGCTCCCCAGAACCTATTCAACGTGCCAGGTGAGACGTTGCCATGCTGTGCCTGGAAGCCAAGAGCCACACCGGTCCTGCACTCCTTTCAGCTTTGCGGTCACAGGCCAATCAGTGGCTAACCCCACTCAATTTGACAGTTGGTAAAGTGGTGTGCGACAACGGTGCCAATCTGCTGAGTGAGCTGAAACAGGGCAAAATGACACATGGCATGGCACACGTCCTGAACTTAGTCATGCAGCGATTCATTGCCAAATACTCCGGGGTCCAAATTGCCAAATACTCCATCTTGCGGCAGGCCAGGAAAATCTCTGGCCATTTTAGAAGATCTAACATGGCCATGGCTCGCCTTGCTGACCTTCAGCGGCGACACCACCTGCCCGTCAGACGTCTGATTTGTGACTGCCCGAAGCGCTGGAACTCCACCTTGTATATGCTTGATTGCTTCTGCTGGAGCAGCCTTTCAGTATGACTGCCTGTACGAACTCTGCAGAAGACCAGGTTCTGGGGAGATTGTTTTTTTTTTCACTGCGCCAGTGGCTGCTCATGTGCGAAGCACAGATCACCAAACTGGTCAGTCGCGAGATCACCAAACTGGTCAGTCGCAGCCAGGGCGCCATCAGTGACATCGTACCTTACGCCTTCTTTATGGAGCATGAATTGCGTCATGTCATTAATCAAGCCATCGAGGAGCAGGAGCAGGAAGAGGAGGAAGTCGCAATGCAGGATGAATTCCCAGGGGGGGCTACTCCATCTGAGACAAGTCAACAGGAGTCTGAAGAGGAGTCAGAGGAGGATGGTGCCTGGGCGGAAGAGGAGCAAGAAGAGCATTCTTTAAACTTTTCTCGGATCCCTGGTGTTGTCCGTGGCTGGGGGGAGGAGACCGAAGGCCGACATTATCCTGGACAATGAGCAGGAGCCAGGCCACTCCACCACTTTCAGTTTAGTGCAAATGGGGGCCTTCATGCTCCAGTGTTTGAAGAGGGACCCCCGTATATAAAAGCATAAAGGGCAAGGACTAGTACTCGGTGGCAACGTACTTAGACTTAGATCCCCGATACAAACACAAAATGGCAGACATGTTATCAGCATCACATAGGGCTGTCAGAATGCAGAACTTCCAAGCCTTGCTTCGAGAAATGCTGCATTCTGCTTTTGTGGGCGCTGGCAGAGGAATTTCCACTCACAGCGAAACAGTTGCGGGTACCAATCCAACAGCGCATGCAAGAAGAGGGCGATTTGAAGATGTGTTGGTCACTTCAGATATGAGATCATTCTTGCAGCCAACCCATCGACAGCCGCCCTCCAGCTTCAGGTAACGCCTAAATCGACAGGTGTCCGACGACATCGGGTTAGCGGCCGATGTGGATGCTCTGAGAAGCGAGGAACCCTTGGACTATTGAGTGTGCAATCTTGACCTGTGGCCAGAGCTGGCACAATTTGCCATGGAACTCTTGGCTTGCCCCTCGTCCAGTGTCCTGTCCGAAAGGACGTTCAGCGCAGCAGGGGGAATCGTGACCAATAAGTGCACTCGTCTAGCTCACATTTCTAAAAATGAATGAGGCATGGATCTCGAATGAATTCAACACATGTGACGAGTCGACCATGTTTAATTGAATTTCCTCATGACAGCCCACAAATATCCGCCACTACCCAGAACAAATAATGGTCCTTTCTTAGGTAAATACAGTGGCATAAAAGGCCTTTTCTGTCCGTTGAATGCCTAATGTTTTGGGCCTCAGAGGAATTCAACACCTGTGACAACCATGTGTTTCAACTATTATCATTAGTTTTTTTTTTTCAAGAGGGGGGATTTCATTAGCCATGTTTTTAATCCAATTTTATATTTTTCGTTTTTTTAAACATATGTATTTGACCTGTATTTGTACTGGCCTTCAGTAAAATTGATATCCATTGACTGTCTAATAGACCTCCAGCTACATAATCACTTGATCTTTTCTGTACGCTGAATGCATAATTTTTGGGGTCTGTAGTACACTGGCCTGCTGTAAAATTGATATCCAATGACCGTGTAATCCACCTCCAGCCACATACTTACTTGTTCTTTTCTGTACGCTGAATGCATAATTTTTAGGGCCTGTAATCCACTGGCATGCTGTAAAATTGATATCCAATGACCGTGTAATCCATCTCCAGCCCCATACTTAATTGTTCTTTTCTGTACGCTGAATGGATAATTTTTGTGGCCTGTAGTACACTGGCCTGCTGTCAAATTGATATCCAATGACCGCGTAATCTACCTCCAGCCACATACTTACTTGTTCTTTTCTGTATGGTGAATGAATAATTGTTGCAGCCTTGGAGGAATTCAACACCAGTGACGACCACGTATTATCGAATTTCAACTATTATCATTAGGGGTTTTGTCAAGGGGGGATTTCGTTAGCCATGTTTTTAATCCACTTTTATATTTTTAGTTCTTTTAAACATATGCATTTGACCTGTATTTGTACTGACCTGCAGTAAAATTTATATCCATTGACCGTGTAATATACCTCCGGCCACATAATCACTTGATCTCTTCTGTCCGGTGAATGCTTAATGTTTGGGGCCTGTAGTCCAGTGGCCTACAGTAAAAATTTTATCCATGGACCGCATAATGTACCTCGAGCCACATAATCAGAATTTCTATTATGTCAGGTGAATGCCTAATTTTTAAGGCCTGTACTCCCGTGGCCGAAAATAAAAAATTTCTAGGCTCCGACAGGAAATTCAGAGAATTTCCCTTTAAGATGCATAAAAATCTCCCCTAAGACACATACTTTTTGTTGGAATTTTTCTCATTAATCCCCCTCTAGTATGTCACTGTCCATGTTGTGGGACTATTTGTGCACTTCTTTGGTGGCTGCAGTATTTGGTGGCGGCAAATATGAGCTGAAGGTTTTTTAGGTTCGCCTGCCATTAAAGTGAATGGGGCCCGCCGCAAACTTGTGGTTTGCAAACATTTGATCGCGTTCGCGCGATCGCGAACCGTCCTGGACGATGTTCGTCCATCACTAGTGGTCAGTAAGGGGTTAAATCATTCATGCACCAAAAACCTCCACAAAAACTCCATGTGTGCTCTAATCCTTAGGATACGTGCACAGATATGCCACAGATTTGTCATTGCAGATTTTCGTGCAACAAATCCACAGCGTTGTATAGTTCCAGAAAAGTGAATGAGATTTTAAGAAACCTTACCCGTACATTAGGTAAAAGTAACTCAACCTAAAGTAACCTGCGACATACATTTGAAATCTGCAGTCTATGGTGCGGAGAGGGTGATATCATAAGCCATTTGATCGGAACAGCAGCAAAAACCGTATTGGCATTTTCTGCTGTATTTCTGTCGGGTATGACATACCCTTAGGGTGCTTTCACATGTGCTGTTGACTCTTGGTGCAGTTTTGTAACCAAAACAAGGAGTGCATTATAAAAGAGGATGCAGAACCTCACCTATACATTTCCTCCATGTATGATCCACTCAGGGCAATGGCTTCAAAGATTGCATCAAAAAGGTGCATGTAAACGGGCCCTCACAAATCTAATACTTCCCATGGCTGGAATATATACATTGCATCCATTGTAGACAGACCTTTGTGACCTGACTCATTCATTGTACATAGACTCCTACATTGAATTAAACTAGTAAGGCAGAAGAGATTTTGCTGCTGATTGTTGAGCTTACAGAGCCCAGGCGTAATGACAAGCAAAATAAAATCATGTTTAAAGGGGTTTGCCAACCCCATGATTTGCCAAAGAATAAATAAATAAGCTTACAATGGTGTAAAATAACAAAAGGAGCAATACCTTACTGCTCCCCTGCTTCTTAGGTGCCAACAGTTCTCCCCCACCAAAGATGTCGACACCACTTATGAATGGTGCAACCGATCAGAAACCAGTGGGGAACCAGGTATGTGTCTGCTCCAGAGCGGCAGGGAAGTGGTAAGGTGAATATTGCCCCAATTGTATTTTTAGGGTGGTGTTGAACACAGCTTTTTGTGGCATATTTTCTGGCAGTTTTTAATGGAGGTTTTTAAACCAAAAGTGTATCCGGCAGGAAGAAGTATAAGTCCTTTTTTTATATTTTTCATTTCCTTTCAACCTTTGCTTCAAACAAAAAAAACTACCAAAAAATCTGCCCAACAATTATTTTTTCAAACATATGGTCAGGCAACACCTTTAAGAAAACTATACTGTATTTTTTGTAAAATAGGCATAGGACTGATATTGTTAACAATTGCCATTTAAAGGGGTTCTACGGAAATTAAGAAAATGAAACTACTTAAATATTACTTTATTATAAATATATTCCCAAATACCTTTTATTAGTTATAATGGCTTGTATTGTCTAGGGAGCAATCATTAGGAGAAATAAAATGGCTCTGTCCTATTAGTACACACAGAACCTGTCCTAATCATGCAGTGGGACAAGTTACTTCACAACACTAACTTTAGCTGAATCTCCGTGGGAATGGAGTTCATGAGGAGACGAGAAGTAGAAGATCATAATCCCTGACGAGCAGAGAGGAGGATGAGGCAGCTCTGTAGCTCAGTGTTCTGAAGTAACTTGTCCTGCTGTGTGATTAGGACAGGTTTTGTGGGCACTAAAAAGACGGCGGCCATTTTATTTCTCCTAATGGTTGATCTCCAGACAAAATAAGCCATTCTAACTAATAACTAATGAAAGGTTTTTGGGAATATATTTATAATAAAGTGATATTAAGTATTTTCAATAATTATATTTTCTTAATTCCTGGATAACCCCTTTAAGTACCTTAGTATGTATTTTGAATGTTTATTGTTGCCTGCTCTTCGGTCATCTACTACGGTACATGTTACACTTTATTTTGTATTTTCTCTTATTTTAGTTGTTTGTATTTATTTAATTACCTGGAAGATTCAACAATGCAACTGTCTAAAGGCAAGTGATGAGAAGCAGTATTTTATTTGCCCATATTGATTTTTTATTTTAATCATTATATATCTTTGTAGTCTTGACTCCCCACTAGATAGAGGGGAGTAGAAAAACGACAAAGGACAGATGCACAGTCTGTGCTTAGAACTGGCAGCCAAGCTTAGAACAGTGATTAGAAAATACTGGAAACAATTAAAGATAATGGTGTGATTAGAAGTCCTATTCCAAATATCAAAGAGCTATGTCAAAAATGTCATAAACTACTGAGACAGAGACCTAAAATTCAAGTATCTGGATTTATCCATATGATCACACCGTCTGCAGGAGGAAATTAAAAGTAATGGTCAGTTTGACATCATAGCAATGAGTTATTGCCTGTTGGAAGGATAACCACAGCCACTATAGTCACACAAGAAAAATTTACAGCACAAAACAATTGCATTTTCAGTCAGGCACAAGTGTATGCTACCACTATACAAAGACCAATATAACGAATATAGAAGCACACAGTCACCATACAGTGGTCAGATACCAGTTCTACATAGGCGTTCTGCAGACTATTATAATATTACATCCACAAACCACTAAATTAATTCAGATCCTCAGATTACATTCATTTAAATCCAGAGTTCCATACTAGATTCCAAAATGTATTCAGACCCTAGGCTAGAACCTTAAATGAATTCAAGCCTAGACTACATCTCACAATTAATTTAGTCCTCAAACCAATTCTCTAAGTTAATTCTGATTCCAGACCAGTTTGCAAAATTAATTCAGACACCAGACCAAACCCCTAAAATATCTCAGGCCCCATATTTACTCTCTATTTGACTCATTCACACGACCGTATGGCCACGGTGCCCGTGTTGTGGACCACAAACAGTGGGTACACAATAAACGGGCATTGGCCATGTGAACTCTGTGCCGACTTGAATAGGTCCGCGATCCGCAAGATATGGCAAAAGATAGGACATGTCCTATCTTTTGCGGTGCAGAAGCATGGATGGGAAGCCCACAGAAACACTAGGAAGACCTTCTGTGGTCTTTCGGGTCCGTGTCTCCGCGCTGCAAAAGATAGGACATGTCTTATCTTTTGCCAAATCTTGCGGATCGCAGACACAGTTAACATGGCCGATGCCTGTGTATTGCGGACTGCTGTTTGCTCTCCGCAACATGGGCACAGCGGCCATACGTTCATCTGAATGAGCCCTTAATCTCCTTACTTTTCAGCTCTGAATGCAGCTGTACACCACTGTATGTTCCGATGCTGGACATCCTCAGAAAAGAGTGTAGGGCTGATAAATATTATACATCATTATCTATTGCATTAGTTCAGTAGTTAGCAGCTAATTAAAAAAGTAAGGCCACTTAACAGTCCTTTTTATTGCAATGCAATGGAGCCCTTGGTATGCATAGAGCACATAGATAATTAGTGGACTTACTGCAGGGGAATGCAAGTCAGTAGAAACATAAAAATTACATATCTTGAATCTGACTTTTGAGTTATCACATTGCTAAACTAGTTGATGGGTTACTGTGGTGACAGATTCTCTTTAAAAGGGTTATCCCACAACTTAAATGGGTATTTTAGGATTTTAATATTGATGGCCTATCCTCAGGATAGGCTATTAATATCTGATCAGTGGGAGTCTGACACCATGGGCATTGCTAGGTTAAAACATCCGGGGCCTGGGCCCCTGATGTTTTGTCCCAGGCCCCGAATGTCCTGCCTGCCAGATAGATACAACTGTAAGGCCTCTTTCACACGGGCGTCACGTGTGAGGGCCGGATAGGATGCGGGTGCGTCTCAGGAAAATCGTGCGATTTTTCCTGCGATTGGGGTGAGTTTTGTATGCGATTGCGTTGCGTTCTTCAGTTTTTTCCACGCGAGTGCAATACATTTTGCACGTGCGCAAGAAAAAACTGAATGTGGTACCCAGACCCAAACCCGGACTTCTTCACTGAAGTTCGGGTTTGGGTTAGGTATTCTGTAGATTTTAATATTTTCCCTTATAACATGGTTATAAGGGAAAATAATAGCATTCTTAATACAGAATGCTAAGTAAATTAGGGATGGAGGGGTTAAAAATAATAATAATTTAACTCACCTCATCTACTTGTTTGCGCAGCCCGGCTTGTCTTCTTTCTTCTTCTTTGAGGATCTGGGAGAAAAGGACCTTTGGTGATGTCACTGTGCTCATCACATGGTCCATCACCATGGTGATGGACCATTTGATGGACCATGTGATGAGCGCAATGATGGTCACCTCCTGCCTATCCCTGAGCCCTTTCCCTGACTGCTACTAACATGAACAAATCTCGATGGTAGAAGTGTTAATGCACTTGAACCTAATCCCTACTGCAACTGATACAAACCCTCAACTAGGGTGCAGGCAAAAAGACAACCGTTTCCTTGCACAGGATGAAGGAACCCGCGTCTACCTAAGGCCTAGCCAGAACAAACAACAGAATGGAAGGAAGGAGGACTTAACTGAAGATGAACTGGGAACATAATATCGACAAAACACCAGCAGAGAACTCCAGGAGAAACTATAAACCGCAAGGGCTATAGTTAGCGGCAGGAATAAATAGAATCACTAACAAACTAATGAGCAGAACCTGTGAGGGGGTGGGAATCTTCCCAAAGCCACAACAAAGCAATCTGTCAGATAGGTTCAAGTGCAGCAAGTCTGAAAGATCTTCTCAGATCACTCACAGGGCAGGGCGTGACACACTGGATTTGACAGGTATGTGCTTGCTTTATAGCAAGTACAGCAAAATGCGGTGTGTGGGAGGAGGGGGTGGGTGACTTAGAGAACTGGGGCATATTCATTGGGGCTTGGACCCCAGATCTTTTGAGACCCTAGCAAAGCCCCTGCCCCATACCCTCCCTGATCAGCTGTTTCAGAGTAGCTTCAGCACTAGAACTACGCAACTCCGTCCATTGAGTAGTGAATGAAGTTGGTTACTACAGCACAGCTCCCATTCACTTCAACAGGAGCAGCACTGCATTGCCAGCTCTGTCCAGTACATACTGTAAGGGATGGGGCTCCATAGTTCAGGCCCTAATTAGCAAGGCTTTGGGAGTTGTCAGTACTCCAGATATTAATGGCCTATCCTGAGTACCTCTTTTAGATTGGACTCGCTTCGAATAATGGCACTTTTACTTTTGCCAATAGGTCTCAAATGAATGCATGGAAAGTAGGATTAAGTTTATACTGCTTTAATTAAAACAGTCTACTGTGTGGCTAGGGTGCAGGACCTAAAAGGAGGCAGCCACACATCCACATGCACAATGCAAAAAAACATTGTATAGGATGTGCTAACTTTGTTCTTTGTCTTTGCATTGTGCATGTGGTGATGTGGCTGCATCCATCTTGGTCCTGCTGGGCATGGGTTGGAGGTGATCCATAGACCAGTGTTTCCCAACCAGTGTGCCTCCAGCTGTTGCAAAACTACACCTCCCAGCATGCCCACACAGCCAAATGCAGTCCGGGCAGGCTGGGAGTTGAAGTTTTGCAACAGCTGGAGGCACGCTGGTTGGGAAACACTGCCATAGACATTACCTCCATGTCCAGACTCATTTAACAAAGTGTACAAAAAAACTTCCCCACATTAGACTAAAAATCTACACCAGCTCTCTTGTTGGTGTAATTTCTTTTCCTGGTACATCATAATACCCCAAATGTGCCAGACTTATTACCTCTGAATAATTCTGAGGCATGGTATGGCAGCAGGGTTTGCCATTAACACATAAAAAAAAAAACTCCAGTCTTAATATATTCTCCAAAGTCGATTGTAGACAAGGAAATTTGTAGACGTATTGAAAATTGAAAAAGTCTGAAAGAACGGTCAACATGTGAACAATGCCTTGGATACCATTTGTCTGTTAATTATTGTAGGAGGTTGGGTCATGGATGGCAAGCCTGCTGCTTGCTTATTATTATAGCCATATTACAGCATTATTTTAGACATAATTTTATTCCAGAGAGACATACATAAAAAATGCAGTTAGATTTGGGAAAACATCAGTAAAAATGGTCCTGTCTTTGAATTTCCTGCAAAATAATAAACACAGCTGAAAACTTGTTTTTCTCTGCCAGTTTCTTCGTTTCTAATGGATAGTGGAAACGACCCATACAATTTCTTGGCCTCACATGAGTCAAATTAATACGTTTATTCCTAATTTACACTATAATAACATAGCTTGCAGGGCTGTGTATGTGCAAATATTAATTGCTATATTCCTATTATGCACTCATTTCTTATTTTCTTATTTTTATTGTATTCTAATTGTACTGATGTAGTCACTATAACTTACTCTTGGGCATCTTGGGCCTTTGCCTAGCAAGCCATTATTATTTCTGCAAATCCAGCAAAAGGCAAGTATAATTAATAAGGTCACCAAGGTCAGCCACTAATCCATTACATGGCCAAAGGCTTTGCATTGCCACATTGTCAGCTTCAGAAGGTAATGCATGTTTCTGCTGCTATCTTCATTACCAGATTCTAAACTATTTTATTCTGAAAAAAATATATTTTTAGAGCGTAGCAACAAACATCACAGCTGCCGCAGCAGGATTGCTCATCTATCCTCCCACTCAGGTTCTCCAGCGGTCCTTGCCTGCTGGCTTCTCTCTGCACTTTCTGGACTGTCACATGTGCTTATCATTTTTTTGTTTTTTTTGTCTTTGTAGTACATATTTGGAAGTGTGAATGCACTCCTATTATCCCATCTATTCCCAGGCTGCTTTTCTTTGGCCATACACATAGCTTAGTCTGCTCTTTCTCTCATTGTATGCTTGATTTCACATAGATGTAACAAGTGGCAATACAGCATATATGTAGGTTCTGTTCGCCTGAATTTAGATGGCCATATAGCATAGAAATAGGTATTAAATAGAGTAGGTTCCTGTCTGGATTGAGGTCACCTTGCCAGGGTAGATAGGCTCAGATATTTTCTGATTAAAATATATTTGCTAAGAACCTCATATTTTTTATCATATCAAATGCGGAATTAGTTTATATATAGATTTTGCATTTAGAGCTTTGAGAGGGCTGTTATGTCCTGTCTGACTCCCATACTGACCCTGAGCTGTCTGCACTGACTTTTTGCATGTTTACCAGATTGTATGAACTCCGCCTGCCCTGGCCATGGCTTTTCCTTTGACTACCCCTTAGCTGTCCCTTTGGTGCCAAGCACTAGTGTCTGTTGACCTGGATGGGGGAACTGTCACTGAGACTACTCCAATAGGTAGAGGCCTTGTGGCTCCCCTGCAGTGAAGTCCAGATCCCTGTACAGGGGTTAAAAGGTGAAGACCATGGTGGCTACTTAGATAACGTTCTTAGAAGTAGCCGCATGTCAAAACTGTTCAGTGACTGTTCTGCTTTTGGACAATCTATATGTGGCTCTGAGGAAGAATACAATGTGAACTTTACTGGGAACATGGGGTATTATTGTAAAATATGTTGGTGCTATATAAATTGGGGCTAATAATTGATCTTGTGGCCCAAGAGAGCATTATAAGTAATTAAAGGGATATCTCAATCTTAGACATTTATGCACATTCACAGGATATAAATATCTCGCAGATGCCTCCTCTGGGACTGGCACCTATCTCCAGAAACGGGGTTCCCCAACCTCCTTCCCGTAATCTATGATGCTGTGCTCTCCAGTGCGCACGATCAATGCCGCTGTCACGCTGGACAGGATATAAGATACAACAGAAAACCACAAAACAAGTGTCTAGGCCAGAAGCTGGGGATTAAGGTCACCTCCTGACTTATCCCTACCAGCTCACCCTAGACTTCTGTGCCCATGTTCAGACCCTAAAGGTGGGAATAAATGTGCCCCCGTGCCTAAGGCTGAAGATTCCCTAAAATCCCTAAGATGGTAAAAGGGGGAAAGAGACAGCCGGCTTCCTCAGGACCTGGAGGGGGCAGGCATCTCTCTAACAGCATAGACAGAAAACAAAAGAAAACAAAATCAACTTATCTTGTTACTGAGCAGAAACGACCCCACCCAGTGCACCTGAAAGGAGGCGGATATAGTACAGCTCAACTCCAAAACAAAAACTAAAAACTACACATGTGCTGCTAACCTGGCAGACCTCCACACATAACCTGAGCAGGGCATTACAGTACCCCCCCCCCCCCCTTCTACGGGTGACCTCCGGACACCCCGGCCCAACTTTATCCAGGTGGGACCTGTGAAAAGCCCTCACCAGTTGGCTGGCACTAACATCCACAGTCGGAACCCACATCCTCTCCTCAGGGCCGTATCCCCTCAGGTGTACCAAGTACTGAAGGGAACCCTGAAGAACATGTGAGTCGAGAACCCTAGAGATCTCGAACTCTAGATTTCCATCAACCAGAACAGGGGGATGAGGCAATGGCGATGGTTCCACCGGTTTCACATATTTCTTCAGTAAAGACCTGTGGAACTGATCATGGATCCTCCAGATCTGCGGAAGATCCAGTCGAAACGCTACTGGATTGACCACCGCAGATATTTTGTAAGGTCCAATAAATCTTGGACCCAGTTTCCAAGATGGTACTCTCAGTTTAATATTTTTAGTAGATAACCACACCAGATCACCCACACACAGGTCCGGACCAGTCATACGTCTCTTGTCAGCCATTCGCTTATATCTCTCACCCATCCTCCCCAAATTCACTTCAATCTTCCGCCAGATAGAAGACAAGGCAGAAGAGGTACCAAACTGAGGGTGAAAACCATATGCGCCCAAAAAATAGCGTGGACTACTTCCTACGGTTATTCAAAGCAAATTCTGCTAGTGACAAGAATGAGGACCAGTCCTCATGGTTTTCAGCCACAAACCACCTCAAGTAGGTCTCCAGGTTTTGATTAGTACGCTCTGTCTGTCCATTCGACTGCGGATGAAAAGCCGAAGAGAACAAAAGTTGGATACCAAGACGAGAGCAGAATGCCCTCCAAAATCTGGAAACAAACTGCGTGCCCCTATCAGAAACCACATCCGAGGGAATGCCATATAATTTCACAATGTTATCCACAAAAACCTGAGCAAGAGTCTTAGCATTGGGCAGACTAGCTAACGATACAAAGTGAGCCATTTTACTGAAACAGTCAACAATCACCAAAATCACTGTTTTCCCGGAGGAACTAGGCAGATCAGTAATAAAGTCCATAGACAAGTGCGTCGAAGGATGAGATAGAATAGACAAAGGAAGAAGTGAACCAGAAGGTCGAGTGTGAGCAACCTTTGACCGTTCACAGGTCTCACAAGCTGCTACGTAATCCTCAACACTCTTACGTAACCTGGGCCACCAGAACCTCCGGGAAATCAGATCAAAGGTGGACTTGCCACCAGGATGTCCCGCAAGGACAGTATCGTGATGTTCCTTGAATACCTTGTATCGCAATCCAGCACGAACAAATAACCTACCTGTAATGACCGGCGTCACGCACAGGGAGGAAAAAGGGAAAGCCCTGCCCAAGGGAGAGGGAAAGGTGGTGACCCCTAACTCACCTTGCGGCTGGCACCTGACTGCCCTGACGTCCCTAGACGGGTTCCTCACCCGTGCGGCGATCACGTGCCTAAACCCTGGCTTTCCCTAAAATGAGCCCTAGATAGTGAACGGGCCGGTGGGATCGCTAGTCCACACCACTGTCACTAAGAGGGAAACACCAGGGAGAGGACAGACAAAACAGACAAACACATTCACCCAGGTGGGAGACCACAATAGACCACAAAGGTCCAACAGGGATCCGGAGGGTAGCGTTCTGGACCAACTACCAGAGAACACAGCAACACAGCTCCAGAAGGTCAGAATAGATGTCCAGGCAGGAAGCTCTATATCTGGCAACCAGAGAAGTGTGAGAGGGGAATATAAGGAGGTTGGGAGTGCTGGACAAGGAACAGCTGAGGAGAAGGAGCTACGGATCCCTGAGTGAGCCAAAAGGGTTTGCAAAGCAAACTCAGAAAGCTACCATAAGGAAACAGTCCTATCTACATAGAGCGTGCAGCCAACCGCTGCGACTTCCTGACCCCGGGTATAACGAAGTCAGGCGTGGTTCTTGACACCCTCGTGACAGTACCCCCCTCTCTACGAGGGGCCTCCGGACACTCAGGACCAGGTCTCTCAGGATGAGAGGCATGAAAAACCCGAACTAGCCTGTCGGCGTTTACCTCAGACACAGGAACCCACATTCTTTCCTCGGGACCGTAACCTCTCCAATGCACCAGATATTGAAGAGAGCGGCGGACCCGACGAGAATTAACAATTTTGGATATCTGAAATTCTAGATTACCATCCACGACAACAGGAGGGGGTGGCAGCGGTGACGGTTCTAGAGGTGGAACATATTTTTTGAGTAACGACTTATGAAAAACATTATGGATTTTAAAAGTCTGAGGTTACTCCAGGCGAAAAGCCACGGGGTTGATGATGGCTACAATTTTGTAAGGGCCAATATACCTAGGACCCAGTTTCCAAGAGGGAACCTTCAATTTAATATTCCTAGTAGACAACCACACATAGTCATTCACTCCTAGGTCCGGACCTGGCGACCGTCTCTTATCAGCCATGCATTTGTATTTACCTCCCATATTTTTCAAGTTAGCTTGCACCTTCTGCCATACCGATGAAAGAGATGACGAAAATCGTTCCTCTTCGGGAACCCCAGAAGACCCCCCCTCTTTGAAAGTACAGAATTGGGGATGAAAACCATATGCACCAAGAAATGGTGACTTGCCAGTGGATTCCTGACGACGATTATTTATGGCAAACTCAGCTAACGGTAAATATGATGACCACAACTCTTGGTTTTCAGACACAAAACATCTTAGATATGTCTCCAGGTTTTGGTTGGTACGCTCAGTCTGTCCATTCGACTGAGGATGGAAAGCTGAGGAAAAGGACAAGTGTACCCCCAAACGGGAACAAAAAGATTTCCAAAATTTAGAAATAAACAGGGTACCCCGATCCGAAACAACATCGGAGGGGACCCCGTGAAGCTTCACGATTTCACTGACGAATACCTGAGCAAGAGTCTTAGCATTAGGTAGTGCGGGTAACGCAATGAAGTGTACCATTTTGCTAAACCTGTCCACTACTACCAAAATAACTGTTTTACCCGCAGACAAAGGTAAGTCAGTGATAAAATCCATTGACAGATGTGTCCATGGTCTATTGGGAATGACGAGTGGTAATAGAGACCCTGCAGGACGTGTATGTGAAACTTTTGCGCGCGCACAGGTAGAACAAGAAGACACAAAATCCAATACATCCTGACGCAACCTTGGCCACCAAAAACGACGAGACAATAGCTCCAAGGTTGCTTTACTACCCGGGTGCCCAGCAAGTGCCGAATTATGATGTTCCTTTAATAATTCGAAACGTAGGTTCAACGGTACAAACAATTTCTCTGAGGGGCAAGAGACCGTGGCGTCCCCCTGGGCCTCTAACACCTTCCCCTCCAGAACAGAGTGTACCGCAGAAACAACCACTCCTCTTTGAAGAATGGGCACCGGATCACTCACATTACCCCCTCCAGGGAAACAACGAGATCATCAGCCTTGGTATTCTTTGCCCCAGGACGATAGGTAATCACAAAGTTAAACCTGGGAAAAAATAGCAACCACCTAGCCTGTCTAGGGGTGAGACGCTTAGCTGATTCGAGGTACAGAAGATTTTCGTGGTCCGTAATCACAGTGACTGGGTGGACTGCCCCCTCTAAAAAGTGGCGCCACTCCTCAAACGCAAGTTTAATAGCTAATAGTTCCCTATTGCCAATATCGTAGTTCTTTTCTGCTGCAGATAGTTTTTTAGAAAAGAAAGCACAAGGACGCCATTTGCCAGGAGACGGACCCTGAGACAGCACCGCCCCCACTCCCACCTCTGACGCATCCACTTCAACAATAAAAGGCTGAGAGACATCAGGTTGGACTAGTACAGGTGCTGAGGTAAACCTCTCTTTTAGAGAGGAAAAAGCAACTTTAGCGGCGTCAGACCATTTAGAAAAATCAGTCCCCTTCCTAGTCATGTCAGTAAGGGGTTTTACAATAAGTGAATAATTTTTAATGAATTTCCTATAGAAATTCGCGAAGCCCAAGAACCGTTGTAGTGCTTTGAGGTTCTCAGGAAGATCCCAATCTAAAATTGCCTGGACCTTCCAAGGATCCATACGGAAACCTGAAGCAGATAAAAAATAACCTAGGAATTGTATCTCCTGAACGGCGAAGACACATTTTTCAATTTTAGCATATCATTTATTTGTCCGTAGGACCTGCAGTACTTGTCTGACATGCACCTCATGTGTTCTCAGATCAGACGAATAAATTAAAATATCATCTAGGTATATTACCACAAACCTGCCGATTAGATGACTAAAAATGTCATTAACGAAATGTTGAAAGACGGCAGGAGCATTGGTCAGACCGAAAGGCATAACTAGATTTTCATAATGCCCCTCAGGGGTGTTAAAAGCTGTCTTCCACTCATCCCCCTCCTTAATACGAATCAGACTGTAGGCCCCCCTAAGATCAAGTTTGGAGAACCACCTAGCACCCGCAATCTAGTTAAACAGGTCAGGAATGAGAGGAAGAGGGTATGGGTCTCGGATGGTTATCCGATTTAATTCGCGAAAATCTAGGCAAGGACGCAGGCCCCCATCTTTCTTTTTAACGAAGAAAAACCCTGCAGCCACGGGTGAAGAAGAGGGTCTGATGTGTCCCTTAGCCAAGCTCTCGGAGATATAATCTTTCATGGCTTGTCTCTCTGGACCCGAAAGATTATATAACCTGGTCTTGGGTAATTTTGCGCCGAGAATAAGGTTAACCGGGCAATCATAAGGACGATGAGGTGGTAACTTCTGACAACCCTTTTCAGAAAAAACATCCTCAAAATCCGAAATAAATGTAGGTAGGGTAGTTATGGAGGCAACTAAGCAATTGCTATTTAAGCAATTTTCTCTGCACTGCTCACTCCACTCCAATATCTCCCTGGCCTGCCAATCCACCACTGGATTGTGCGCTACCAACCAGGGAAGACCCAGCACTACCGGAGTGGAAAGCCCCTCCAGAACATAACATGAAAGCATCTCGTTATGGTGGTCCCCTACCCGAAGGTGTAAATTATGGACAATGTGGGTGAGGTTTCTCTGAGACAGAGGAGCAGAATCAATAGCGAATATGGGAATAGGTCTCTGTAGCGTACAGAGAGACAAACCCATAGTGCGGGCAAAATGGGCATCTATCAAATTTACCCCTGCTCCACTGTCTAGAAAGAAAGAAATAGTCTCCGTCTTATCACCAAAAACAATAACCGCTGGCAACACAAATTGCGATGTACGTATGGAGGAAACGTATACCCCCCGGCTGACATCCTCCACACAGCCTGGGGTTAGTAGTTTTCCGACGGTCTTTTGTTTCTGAGAAAAGAAGGACAGACATTAATGAAATGACCCCTCTCCCCACAAAAAAAAAAAAAAACCCACGCCTACGGCGAGCCTCAGGTGAACAGACCTGACGAGTAGTTCCTCCTAGCTGCATGGGCTCGTCTAAGTCCGTACAGACTAACTGCTGCTTGGGAGGGGTTACCAATTGCTCTGGTTTTTTCAACCTGTCCCTAAGGCGTCTATCTATTCGGATAGAAAGGGACATAACCGCAGCAAGGGAAAAGGGGGTCTCATATAATGCAAGCGTATCCTTAACCCTTTCGGATAACCCAGAGCAGAACTGACTCCTGAGAGCCGGGTCGTTCCGTTGGGTATCCGTAGCCCACCTACGGAATTCAGAGCAATACTCCTTTACCGGCCGCTCTCCTTGTAAGAGTCTCCGTAATCTTGATTCAGCCAGTGCGACTCGGTCAGGGTCGTCATATATGAGACCCAAGGCCCCGAAAAACTCATCCACTGACCGAAGAGCCTGGGAATCAGTAGGTAAAGAGAACGCCCAGGACTGCAGGTCCCCCTGCAGAAGGGAAATAACAACCCCCACCCACTGTTCTTCATTACCAGAGGAGTAAGGGCGCAGTTTAAAATATAATTTACAGGCCTCACGGAATGTCAAAAACTTGTCCCTTCCCCCAGAAAATCTGTCAGGGAGAGGGACCTTGGGTTCCGCAACAACCTGGTTACCAGTAGCAACCGCTGGCCTTGCGGTCAGTTGTAATTGCTGCTGTTGCTGGAGGACCGACGCCTTCAATCCTGCCACCTCCAAAGACAGGCCATGAAATAGTTTGGACAGAGCAGCAATTTGATCCATACTGGATTCTAAGTAGGTAAAAAAAAAATCTTTTTTTTTTTTTTTTTTTCCCTACACAAAATAAGGGCCAGATATAATGTAATGACCGGCGTCACGCACAGGGAGGAAAAAGGGAAAGCCCTGCCCAAGGGAGAGGGAAAGGTGGTGACCCCTAACTCACCTTGCGGCTGGCACCTGACTGCCATGACGTCCCTAGACGGGTTCCTCACCCGTGCGGCGATCACGTGCCTAAACCCTGGCTTTCCCTAAAATGAGCCCTAGATAGTGAGATAGTGGGATCGCTAGTCCGCACCACTGTCACTAAGAGGGAAACACCAGGGAGAGGACAGACAAAACAGACAAACACATTCACCCAGGTGGGCGACCACAATAGACCACAAAGGTCCAACAGGGATCCGGAGGGTAGCGTTCTGGACCAACTACCAGAGAACGCAGCAACACAGCTCCAGAAGGTCAGAATAGATGTCCAGGCAGGAAGCTCTATATCTGGCAACCAGAGAAGTGTGAGAGGGGAATATAAGGAGGTTGGGAGTGCTGGACAAGGAACAGCTGAGGAGAAGGAGCTACGGATCCCTGAGTGAGCCAAAAGGGTTTGCAAAGCAAACCCAGAAAGCTACCATAAGGAAACAGTCCTATCTACATAGAGCGTGCAGCCAACCGCTGCGACTTCCTGACCCCGGGTATAACGGAGTCAGGCGTGGTTCTTGACACCCTCGTGACACTACCTGGGGGACAAGAATCCGGAGCCTCCTCCTGGGCTCCCAACACCTCCATCTCCAACTCGGGGAACAGAGCGGAGACAACCACCCCATCAGCCAAAATCGGAGCAGGATCCTCTGAATCACCTCCCCCAGGAAAACTACGAGACAATGCATCCGCCTTGACGTTTTTAACCACCGGGCGAAAAGTAACCACAAAGTTGAAAATAGTAAAGAACAGTGACCATCTAGCCTGTCTAGGATTCAGACGCTTGGCAGATTGCAGGTAAGCCAAGTTCTTATGATCAGTATATACCGTAACGGGATGAGACGCCCCCTCCAACCAGTGATGCCATTCCTCAAAGGCCAATTTGATGGCCAGCAATTCCCTATCTCCTACATCATAATTCTTCTCAGCGACCGAGAGCTTCTTAGAAAAAAAAAGGATGCCACTTGCCGGGAGAAGAACCCTGCAACAACACTGCTCCAACCCCCACCTCTGATGCATCCACTTCCATCACGAATGGCTGAGACACATCGGGCTGCATCAGAATGGGAGCAGGCGCAAAACATTCCTTAATAGCCGAAAAGGCCTGCAATGCCTCATCCGACCAGACAGAGAAGTTGACGCCTTTCTTAGTCATATCGGTCAGGGGCTTTACAATGGTAACATAGTACATAAGTAACATAGTACATAAGGCCGAAAAAAGACATTTGTCCATCTAGTTCGGCCTGTTATCCTGCAAGTTGATCCAGAGTAAGGCAAAAAAAAAACTGTGAGGTAGAAGCCAATTTTCCCCACTTTAGGGGAATAAATAATTCCTTCCCGACTCCAATCAGGCAATCAGACTAACTCCCTGGATCAACGACCCCTCTCTAGTAGCTATGGCCTGTAATATTATTACGCTCCAGAAATACATCCAGGCCCCTCTTGAATTCCTTTATTGTACTCACCATCACCACCTCCTCAGGCAGAGAGTTCCATAGTCTCACTGCTCTTACCGTAAAGAATCCTTTTCTATGTTTGTGTACAAACCTTCTTTTCTCCAGACGCAGAGGATGTCCCCTCGTCACAGTCACAGTCCTGAGGATAAATAGATGATGGGATAGATCCTGTACTGACCCCTAATATATTTATACATATTAATTAGATCTCCCCTCAGTCGCCTTTTTTCTAAAGTTAATAACCCTAATTTTGATAATCTTTCAGGGTACTGTAGTTGCCCCATTCCAGTTATTACTTTAGTTGCCCTCCTCTGGACCCTCTCCAGCTCTGCTATGTCTGCCTTGTTTGCAGGAGCCCAGAACTGTACACAGTACTCCATGTGTGGTAGGACTATGTTCTTATCACGGGCATCTATGCCCCTTTTGATGCAACCCATTATCTTATTGGCCTTGGCAGCCACTGGTTTTGCAGCTTAGTTTGCTGTTTATTAAAATTCCTAGATCCTTTTCCATGTCAGTGTTACCGAGTGTTTTACCAATTTAGTATGTACAGGTGACATACATTATTCCTTCCCATGTGCATAACTTTACATTTGTCAGTGTTAAACCTCATCTGCCACTTATCTGCCCAAGCCTCCAATCTATCCAGATCCCTCTGTAGTAGTATACTGTCCTCTTCAGTGTTAATTACTTTACATAGTTTAGTGTCATCTGCGAAAATGTATGCTTTACTATGCAAGCCTTCTACAAGATCATTAATAAATATATTGAAGAGAATAGGGCCCAATACTGACCCCTGAGGTACCCCACTAGTGACAGTGACCCAATCTGAGTGTGTACCGTTAATAACCACCCTCTGTTTTCTATCATTGAGCCAGTTACTTACCCACATACAGACGTTTTCTCCCAGTCTGAGCATTCTCATTTTATATACTAACCTTTTATGTGGTACAGTGTCAAATGCTTTGGAGAAGTCCAGATATACGACATCCATTGATTCGCCGCTGTCAAGTCTAGAACTTACCTCCTCATAGAAACTGATTAAATTAGTTTGGCATGACCGATCCCTCACGAAGCCATGCTGATATGGCGTGATTTGCTTATTTCCATTGAGATGCTCTAAGATAGCATCTCTCATAAAACATTCAAACAGTTTACTCACAACAGATGTTAAACTTACCGGCCTATAGTTTCCAGACTCTGTTTTTGGACCCTTTTTGAAAATTGGCACCACATTTGCCATGCGCCAATCCTGTGGGACATTCCCTGTCAGTATAGAGTCCGCAAATATCAGAAATAAGGGTCTGGCTATGACATTACTTAATTCCCTTAGGATACGGGGTGTATGCCATCCGGTCCTGGCGATTTGTCTATTTTAATCTTTTTAAGTCGCTGATGTACTTCTTCCTGGGTCAGACAGGACACTTTTAATGGGGAATTAATTTTTACATTCTGCATGTCATCTGACAGTTTATTTTCCTCAGTGGAGAAGAAAATATTTAACAGCTTTGCTTTCTCCTCGTCGCTCTTTGCGACTCCCCCCTCATTACTCTTTAAAGGGCCGACACCTTCAGATTTATACTTTTTACCATTCATAAAATTGAAGACCATTTTAGGGTTAGTTTTACTCTCTTTGGCAATTAATCTCTCGGTCTCTAGTTTGGCCTCTTTTATTTGTTTTTTACATGTTCTATTTTTTTCCTTATAGTTTTTCAGTGCTACCCTCCTGTTTTAGTGATTTATATGCTTTCTTTTTGTCATTTATTGCTTTCTTTACAGTTCTATTTATCCACATTGGTTTCTTTTGTTCCTTAACCTTTTATTCCCATACAGTATGTACCTCTCACAATGAGATTTTAGGATGCTTTTAAAGATATCCCATTTTGTGGCTTTTTTGAAGTTTGGTATTTTTGTTCCTCCCTGTAGAAACGCTCTTTTGAATGATAATTGGAAGGTTATTACTTTATGGTCACTATTTCCCAGGTGTCCCCCAACCTGCACGTCTGTTGTTCTGTCAGGGCTATTGGTTATTCCTAAGTCCAGTATGGCCGTCCCTCTAGTCGGGTCCTGAACCAGTTGGGAGAGGTAATTGTCTTTGGTTAATGCCAAGAACCTGTTTCCTTTATGAGATATACACTCACCTAAAGAATTATTAGGAACACCTGTTCTATTTCTCATTAATGCAATTATCTAGTCAACCAATCACATGGCAGTTGCTTCAATGCATTTAGGGGTGTGGTCCTGGTCAAGACAATCTCCTGAACTCCAAACTGAATGTCAGAATGGGAAAGAAAGGTGATTTAAGCAATTTTGAGCGTGGCATGGTTGTTGGTGCCAGACGGGCCGGTCTGAGTATTTCACAATCTGCTCAGTTACTGGGATTTTCACGCACAACCATTTTTAGGGTTTACAAAGAATGGTGTGAAAAGGGAAAAACATCCAGTATGCGGCAGTCCTGTGGGCAAAAATGCCTTGTGGATGCTAGAGGTCAGAGGAGAATGGGCCGACTGATTCAAGCTGATAGAAGAGCAACGTTGACTGAAATAACCACTCGTTACAACCGAGGTATGCAGCAAAGCATTTGTGAAGCCACAACACGCACAACCTTGAGACGGATGGGCTACAACAGCAGAAGACCCCACCGGGTACCACTCATCTCCACTACAAATAGGAAAAAGAGGCTACAATTTGCACGAGCTCACCAAAATTGGACTGTTGAAGAATGGAAAAATGTTGCCTGGTCTGATGAGTCTCGATTTCTGTTGAGACATTCTAATGGTAGAGTCCGAATTTGGCGTAAACAGAATGAGAACATGTATCCATCCTCTGATGGCTACTTCCAGCAGGATAATGCACCATGTCACAAAGCTCGAATCATTTCAAATTGGTTTCTTGAACATGACAATGAGTTCACTGTACTAAAATGGCCCCCACAGTCACCAGATCTCAACCCAATAGAGCATCTTTAGGATGTGGTGGAACGGGAGCTTCGTGCCCTGGATGTGCATCCCTCAAATCTCCATCAACTGAAAGATGCTATCCTATCAATATGGGCCAACATTTCTAAAGAATGCTATCAGCACCTTGTTGAATCAATGCCACGTAGAATTAAGGCAGTTCTGAAGGCAAAAGGGGGTCCAACACCGTATTAGTATGGTGTTCCTAATAATTCTTTAGGTGAGTGTACAAGTTTCAGTTTCCCAGTCTATATTTGGGTAGTTGAAGTCCCCCATAATAACCACCTCATTATGATTTGCTGCATCGTCTATCTCGTTTAGTAGTAGATTTTCTGTGGACTCTGGTATATTAGGTGGTTTATAGTAAACTCCTATTAGTAATTTATTGTTGTTTTTAGCAACATGTATCTCTACCCACAGTGACTCCACATGTTCATGTCCCTCACTTATATCTTCACGGAGTGTGGGCTTTAGACAAGACTTTACATAAAGGAAAACCCCTCCCCCCTCCGGTTTTGATGATCCTTTCTAAACAGACTGTAACCTTGTACATTAACTGCCCAGTCAAAGCTATCATCCAGCCATGTCTCAGTCATTCCTGCTATGTCATAGTTCTCCTCACACATCACTAATTCCAGCTCCCCAGTTTTAATAGTCAGGCTTCTGGCATTAGTATACATGCATTTGAGAGGTTTATGTATATTTTTTACCCTACACCTTTACTTCTGAACTGTTCTAGTCCCTCCTTCCATTCCTCCCCCAGTCCCACTACCTTGCCCCCAGTCTCTATCTGCCCTATCTTCCCCTCCTATAATGTAATTTCCCTCCCCCCCAGTCCCTAGTTTAAAAACTCCTCCAACCTTCTAGCCATCTTTCTCCCCAGCACAGCTGCCCCTTCCCCATTGAGGTGCAGCCCGTCCCTACGATAGAGCTTGTACCCGATAGAGAAGTCGGCCCAGTTCTACAGGAACCCAAACCTCTCCTTCCTACACCAGTTCTTGAGCCACTTGTTAATCTCTCTAATCTCCCGCTGCCTTTATTGTGTGGCTCGTGGTACAGGCAGTATTTCGGAAAATACTACCTTTGACGTCCTTGCCCTAAGCTTTTGACCTAAATCCCTGAAATCATTTTAAGGACTCTCCACCTACCTCTAACTTTGTCATTGGTTCCGGTATGGACCATGACCGCCGGATCTTCTCCAGCCCCTCCCAGTAATCTGTCAACCCAATCCGCGATGTGTCTAACTCTAGCGCCAGGAAGACAGCACACTGTTCGGCGATCACGGTGTGTAGAGTAGTTCAAGATAAATTTTCTATAATAATTGGTAAACCCCAAAAACCGCATCAAAGCTTTCTGATTCTCCGGTCGCTCCCATTCCAGAACTGCCCGGACCTTTTCGGGGTCCATACGAATACCAGAGTAAGAAAGCAGATAACCCAGAAACGGAAGCTCCTGAACAGAAAACACACATTTCTCCAATTTAGCATATAATTTATTATCCCGACGGATCTACAAAACCTTTCTCACGTGATCCTGATGAGTCTTCAGATCAGGAGAGTAAATTAGAATGTCATCCAAGTAAATTACAATGACCCTTCCCACAAAATGATGGAAAATGTCATTGACAAATCGCTGAAACACAGCCGGCGCGTTAGTTAACCCAAAAGGCATAACCATATTCTCGAAATGACCCACGTGTGTGTTGAAGGCTGTTTTCCACTCATCCCCCTCCTTGATTCTGATTAGATTGTAGGCCCCTCTTAAATCTAACTTGGAGAACACCTTGGCTCCAACAATCTGATCAAAAAGGTCAGAGATCAAAGGAAGGGGATACGGATCACGGACCGTAATGCGGTTCAATTCCCGGAAATCCAAACAGGGCCTAAGCGATCCATCCTTTTTCTTAACAAAGAATAAACCAACTGCGACCGGAGATTTAGATGGCCTAATATGACCCTCTGCCAAACTCTCGGCAATATACTTCCGCATGACCTCTCTTGCGGGTTGAGAAAGATTGTATAGCCGATACTTTGACAACTTAGCCCCTGGCATGAGATTAACCGGACAATCATATTAACGATAAGGAGGCAATTCCTGAGCCCCACCCTCCGAAAATACATCCGCAAAATCTGAGAGATACTGAGGTAAAACCGTAGTAGACACCCCAGAGATAGATGCACCAAGACAATTGTCCGAACAAAATTCACTCCAACTAATGATCTGCTTTGACTGCCAATCTATTGTTGGGTTATGTTTTGTCAACCACGGTAAACCTAAGACCATAGGAGCGGGCAAGTTCTTCGTGACAAAACAAGAAATGATCTCAACATGTGAATCACCCACCCTTAACTGAATACCATGAGCAATATGAGTGAGACTCCTTTGAGAAAGAGGGGAAGAATCGATTGCGAACACCAGAATCTCTCTTTCTAAGGTGCAAGTACTTAGGCCCAGATTTTGAAGAAAAAGATAATCAATAAGGTTTACCCCAGCACCACAATCAATGAATACTTCAAAATTAAATTTTCTTGAGTCTAGCGCCACCATAGCTGGATGGAGAAAACGAGTATTGCAGGGAGATTGCATACTTGCTAGCTCCGGCACCCCATTCACACTAACAAGAGTTAGGGATGTGTTTTTTTTCTCTTTATGTAAACCTCTTTACGGTTCTTTATCATCAACATGTGATTTAACAAAAGGACAAGCATAAACAAAATGACCATTTTCTCCACAGTAATAACATAGCTTATGCAACCTCCTAAAGTTCCTATTACCAGAATGGAACGACACCTGACCCAGCTGCATGGGTTCCTCCCCTACCCCAGAATTACATGTCATAATACTCTGGGGAACTGGTGAGACGAAACCACTCACAGAAGGGATCCCTCGCACGGAGGGGACCTTACACCACTCTCTAATGCGTCTATCTAACCGTACTGCCAAAGACATAGCGTTCTCCAATGTATCGGGATACTCATGAAAAGCGAGGGCATCTTTCAATCTCTCAGACAACCCCTGACAAAACTGACTACGAAGTGCGGGGTCATTCCACTCAGACTCCATAGCCTATCTCCTAAACTCAACACAATGCGCCTCTGCAGTATGTTCTCCTTGTAATAAAGTACGCAACTTAGATTCCGCCATTGAGACTCGATCTGGGTCATCATAAATGAATCCCAAGGCTTTAAAAAATTCATCCACCGACCGGAGGGCCAGAGAACTGGTCGGCAGAGAAAAGGCCCAGGACTGCGCATCCCCTTTAAGCAGGGAAATGATTATCCCTACTCTCTGACTCTCATCACCAAATGAAGACGGCCGCAGCTGAAAATACAGCTTGCATGACTCCCTAAACGGATAAAGTCATCCACACCCCCTGAAAACCGATCAGGGAGAGCAACCTTAGGTTCAAGGCTGGACTGACTCCCACCAGCAGAGCCATGAAGCAGAAAAAAGTGTAACTGCATTGCGGAGGTCAGCTACCTCCCAAGTTAATTCCTGCATGCGATCAACCATCTAATCAATTGACTCCATCTCAAAGCTGCTGAGAAATGGCAATCTAGGTTTTGGCGGGTTATAATGTCATGCTGGACAGGATACAAGATACAACAGAAAACCACAAAACAAGTGTCTAAGCCAGAAGCTGGGGATTAAGGTCACCTCCTGACTAATCCCTACCAGCTCTCCCTAGACTTCTGTGCCCACGTTCAGACCCTAAAGGTGGGAATAAACGTGATCCCGGGCCTAAGGTTGAAGATTCCCTATAATCCCTAAGATGGCGAAATGGGGAAAGAGACAGCCTGCTTCCTCAGGACCTGGAGAGGGCAGGCATCTCTCTAACAGCCTAGACAGAAAACAAAAGAAAACAAAACCAACTTATCTTGTTACTGAGCAGAAACAGCAAATCCTTCCTTCCTCTGAGCAAGATAGAAGCTACAACCCGCAAAGGACACTGAGAAGGGGCATAATTTAAACTCATACAAACGACCCCACCCAGTGCACCTGAAGGGAGGCGGATACAGCTCAACTCCAAAACCAAAACAAAAAACTACACACGTGCTCCTAACCCGGCAGACCTCCGCACATAACCTGAGCAGGGCATGACAGCCGCTCCGGGACATATGGCCCGCTCATGAACCGCATGTCTCGGAGGGCATATGGTCGTGTGCAAGAGGCCTTAGGCAAAGGATGAAAAGAGAGGTGACCATACATGTGTGTGGCTATCTCCATTCCCTTCTATGGGAGTTACAAAACATGCCAGCTATCTCTCTCCATTCACTCTCTACATGGATGTGTTGACTAGAAGCCACCTCACTAGATGGGACAGATGTCTAAAGACCAGCATAATTGACATTGATCTGGAGGTGTGACCCACATTTATGAGACATTTATACTGCTGCACAAATATTACCATGATGAAGCAAAACAAATTAATTGGCAAAGGCAGGGCTTTTGAGGTTTCTTAATGTGTTGGTGCCCTGGGATTATATTGAGCAGTACAGCGTTGTCTGAGATTAGAAAAAAAAGTCTGATTCTTTTCTAGAAACATCGCCATTCTGTATCCAGTTCCCTTCAAGTCAACAGGCTAGAGCTGCAATACCAGGCACAGGCTATAGAGGAGGGTGGCGCTGTCTTTGGGGGGGGGGGGGAAATGACCGTTTTTTTAATCTTGAACATCCTCTTTAATTTTGTCATTACTCATAAGTAGAGTTGAGCGAACACCTGGATGTTCGGGTTCGAGAAGTTCGGCCGAACTTCCCGGAAATGTTCAGGTTCGGGATCCGAACCCGAACCGAACTTCGTCCCGAACCCGAACCCCATTGAAGTCAATGGGGACCCGAACTTTTGGGCACTAAAAAGGCTGTAAAACAGCCCAGGAAAGAGCTAGAGGGCTGCAAAACGCAGCAACATGTAGGTAAATCCCCTGCAAACAAATGTGGATAGGGAAATGAATTAAAATAAAAATAAAAAAAATAAAAATGACCCAATATCAATTGGACAGAGGTCCCATAGCAGAGAATCTGGCTTCACGTCAGCAGAGAATCAGTCTCTTCATGCCATAGCAAAGAATCTGGCTTCATGTCAGCAGAGAATCAGTCTCTTCATGCCATAGCAGAGAATCTGGCTTCATGTCACCCACCACTGGAACAGGCCACTGTCAAATATTTAGGCCCCGGCACCCAGAGAGAGGAGAGAGGTCCCGTAACAGAGAATCTGGCCTTATGTCAGCACAGAATCTGTCTTCATGTCATAGCAGAGAATCAGGCTTCACGTCACCCACCACTGGAACAGGCCACTGTCACACATTTAGGCCCAGGCACCCAGGCAGAGGAGAGAGGTCCCGTAACAGAGAATCTGGCCTTATGTCAGCGCAGAATCAGTCTTCATGTCATAGCAGAGAATCAGGCTTCAAGTCACCCACCACTGGAACAGGCCACTGTCACACATTTAGGCCCAGGCACCCAGGCAGAGGAGAGAGGTCCCGTAACAGAGAATCTGGCCTTATGTCAGCGCAGAATCAGTCTTCATGTCATAGCAGAGAATCAGGCTTCACGTCACCCACCACTGGAACAGGCCACTGTCACACATTTAGGCCCAGGCACCCAGGCAGAGGAGAGAGGTCCCGTAACAGAGAATCTGGCCTTATGTCAGCGCAGAATCTGTCTTCATGTCATAGCAGAGAATCAGGCTTCACGTCACCCACCACTGGAACAGGCCACTGTCACACATTTAGGCCCAGGCACCCAGGCAGAGGAGAGAGGTCCCGTAACAGAGAATCTGGCCTTATGTCAGCACAGAATCTGTCTTCATGTCATAGCAGAGAATCAGGCTTCACGTCACCCACCACTGGAACAGGCCACTGTCACACATTTAGGCCCAGGCACCCAGGCAGAGGAGAGAGGTCCCGTAACAGAGAATCTGGCCTTATGTCAGCGCAGAATCAGTCTTCATGTCATAGCAGAGAATCAGGCTTCACGTCACCCACCACTGGAACAGGCCACTGTCATACATTTAGGCCCAGGCACCCAGGCAGAGGAGAGAGGTCCCGTAACAGAGAATCTGGCCTTATGTCAGCACAGAATCTGTCTTCATGTCATAGCAGAGAATCAGGCTTCACGTCACCCACCACTGGAACAGGCCACTGTCACACATTTAGGCCCAGGCACCCAGGCAGAGGAGAGAGGTCCCGTAACAGAGAATCTGGCCTTATGTCAGCACAGAATCTGTCTTCATGTCATAGCAGAGAATCAGGCTTCACGTCACCCACCACTGGAACAGGCCACTGTCACACATTTAGGCCCAGGCACCCAGGCAGAGGAGAGAGGTCCCGTAACAGAGAATCTGGCCTTATGTCAGCGCAGAATCAGTCTTCATGTCATAGCAGAGAATCAGGCTTCACGTCACCCACCACTGGAACAGGCCACTGTCACATATTTAGGCCCCGGCACCCAGGCAGAGGAGAGAGGTCCCGTAACAGAGAATCTGGCCTTATGTCAGCACAGAATCTGTCTTCATGTCATAGCAGAGAATCAGGCTTCACGTCACCCACCACTGGAACAGGCCACTGTCACACATTTAGGCCCATGCAGCCAGGCAGAGGAGAGAGGTCCCGTAACAGAGAATCTGGCCTTATGTCAGCGCAGAATCAGTCTTCATGTCATAGCAGAGAATCAGGCTTCACGTCACCCACCCCTTGAACAGGCCACTGTCACACATTTAGGCCCAGGCATCCAGGAAGAGGAGAGAGGTCCCGTAACAGAGAATCTGGCCTTATGTCAGCGCAGAATCTGTCTTCATGTCATAGCAGAGAATCAGGCTTCACGTCACCCACCACTGGAACAGGCCACTGTCACATATTTAGGCCCCGGCACCCAGGCAGAGGAGAGAGGTCCCGTAACAGAGAATCTGGCCTTATGTCAGCACAGAATCTGTCTTCATGTCATAGCAGAGAATCAGGCTTCACGTCATCCACCACTGGAACAGGCCACTGTCACACATTTAGGCCCAGGCACCCAGGCAGAGGAGAGAGGTCCCGTAACAGAGAATCTGGCCTTATGTCAGCGCAGAATCAGTCTTCATGTCATAGCAGAGAATCAGGTTTCACGTCACCCACCACTGGAACAGGCCACTGTCGCACATTTAGGCCCAGGCACCTAGGCAGAGGAGAGAGGTCCCGTAACAGAGAATCTGGCCTTATGTCAGCACAGAATCTGTCTTCATGTCATAGCAGAGAATCAGGCTTCACGTCACCCACCACTGGAACAGGCCACTGTCACACATTTAGGCCCAGGCACCCAAGCAGAGGAGAGAGGTCCCGTAACAGAGAATCTGGCCTTATGTCAGCGCAGAATCAGTCTTCATGTCATAGCAGAGAATCAGGCTTCACGTCACCCACCACTGGAACAGGCCACTGTCACACATTTAGGCCCAGGCACCCAGGCAGAGGAGAGAGGTCCCGTAACAGAGAATCTGGCCTTATGTCAGCACAGAATCTGTCTTCATGTCATAGCAGAGAATCAGGCTTCACGTCACCCACCACTGGAACAGGCCACTGTCACACATTTAGGCCCAGGCACCCAGGCAGAGGAGAGAGGTCCCGTAACAGAGAATCTGGCCTTATGTCAGCACAGAATCTGTCTTCATGTCATAGCAGAGAATCAGGCTTCACGTCACCCACCACTGGAACAGGCCACTGTCACACATTTAGGCCCAGGCACCCAGGCAGAGGAGAGAGGTCCCGTAACAGAGAATCTGGCCTTATGTCAGCGCAGAATCAGTCTTCATGTCATAGCAGAGAATCAGGCTTCACGTCACCCACCACTGGAACAGGCCACTGTCACACATTTAGGCCCAGGCACCCAGGCAGAGGAGAGAGGTCCCGTAACAGAGAATCTGGCCTTATGTCAGCGCAGAATCAGTCTTCATGTCATAGCAGAGAATCAGGCTTCACGTCACCCACCACTGGAACAGGCCACTGTCACACATTTAGGCCCAGGCACCCAGGCAGAGGAGAGAGGTCCCGTAACAGAGAATCTGGCCTTATGTCAGCACAGAATCTGTCTTCATGTCATAGCAGAGAATCAGGCTTCACGTCACCCACCACTGGAACAGGCCACTGTCACACATTTAGGCCCAGGCACCCAGGCAGAGGAGAGTGGTCCCGTAACAGAGAATCTGGCCTTATGTCAGCGCAGAATCTGTCTTCATGTCATAGCAGAGAATCAGGCTTCACGTCACCCACCACTGGAACAGGCCACTGTCACACATTTAGGCCCAGGCACCCAGGCAGAGGAGAGAGGTCCCGTAACAGAGAATCTAGCCTTATGTCAGCGCAGAATCAGTCTTCATGTCATAGCAGAGAATCAGGCTTCACGTCACCCACCACTAGAACAGGCCACTGTCACACATTTAGGCCCAGGCACCCAAGCAGAGGAGAGAGGTCCCGTAACAGAGAATCTGGCCTTATGTCAGTGCAGAATCAGTCTTCATGTCATAGCAGAGAATCAGGCTTCACGTCACCCACCACTGGAACAGGCCACTGTCACACATTTAGGCCCAGGCACCCAGGCAGAGGAGAGAGGTCCCGTAACAGAGAATCTGGCCTTATGTCAGCACAGAATCTGTCTTCATGTCATAGCAGAGAATCAGGCTTCACGTCACCCACCACTGGAACAGGCCACTGTCACACATTTAAGCCCAGGCACCCAGGCAGAGGAGAGAGGTCCCGTAACAGAGAATCTGGCCTTATGTCAGCGCAGAATCAGTCTTCATGTCATAGCAGAGAATCAGGCTTCACGTCACCCACCACTGGAACAGGCCACTGTCACACATTTAGGCCCAGGCACCCAGGCAGAGGAGAGAGGTCCCGTAACAGAGAATCTGGCCTTATGTCAGCACAGAATCTGTCTTCATGTCATAGCAGAGAATCAGGCTTCACGTCACCCACCACTGGAACAGGCCACTGTCACACATTTAGGCCCAGGCACCCAGGCAGAGGAGAGTGGTCCCGTAACAGAGAATCTGGCCTTATGTCAGCACAGAATCTGTCTTCATGTCATAGCAGAGAATCAGGCTTCACGTCACCCACCACTGGAACAGGCCACTGTCACACATTTAGGCCCAGGCACCCAGGCAGAGGAGAGAGGTCCCGTAACAGAGAATCTGGCCTTATGTCAGCGCAGAATCAGTCTTCATGTCATAGCAGAGAATCAGGCTTCACGTCACCCACCACTGGAACAGGCCACTGTCACACATTTAGGCCCCGGCACCCAGACAGAGGAGAGGTTCATTCAACTTTGGGTTGCCCCGCAATATAATGGTAAAATGAAATTAAAAATAGTATTGAATGAGGAAGTGCCCTGAAGTAGAATAATATATTGTTAAGGGGAGGTAGTTAATATCTAATCTGCACAAGGGATAGACAGGTCCTGTGGGATCCATGCCTGGTTCATTTTTATGAACGTCAGCTTGTCCACATTGGCTGTAGACAGGCGGCTGCGTTTGTCTGTAATGACGCCCCCTGCCGTGCTGAATACACGTTCAGACGAAACGCTGGCCGCCGGGCAGGCCAGCACCTCCAAGGCATAGAAGGCTAGCTCTGGCCACGTGGACAATTTGGAGACCCAGAAGTTGAATGGGGCCGAACCATCAGTCAGTACGTGGAGGGGTGTGCACAGGTACTGTTCCACCATGTTAGTGAAATGTTGCCTCCTGCTAATACGTTCCGTATCAGGTGGTGGTGCAGTTAGCTGTGGCGTGGTGACAAAACTTTTCCACATCTCTGGCATGCTAACACTGCCCTCAGAGGAGCTGGCCGTGACACAGCTGCGTTGGCGACCTCTTGCTCCTCCTCTGCCTTCGCCTTGGGCTTCCACTGGTTCCCCTGTGACATTTGGGAATGCTCTCAGTAGCGCATCTACCAACGTGCGCTTGTACTCGCGCATCTTCCTATCACGCTCCAGTGTAGGAAGTAAGGTGGGCACATTGTCTTTGTACCGAGGATCCAGCAGGGTGGCAACCCAGTAGTCCGCACACGTTAAAATGTGGGCGACTCTGCTGTCGTTGCGCAGGCACTGCAGCATGTAGTCGCTCATGTGTGCCAGGCTGCCCAGAGGTAAGGACAAGCTGTCCTCTGTGTGAGGCGTATCGTCATCGTCCTGTGTTTCCCCCCAGCCACGCACCAGTGATGGGCCCAAGCTGCTTTGGGTGCCACCCCGCTGTGAACATGCTTCATCCTCATCCTCCTCCACCTCCTCCTCATCCTCGTCCTCCTCGTCCTCCAGTAGTGGGCCCTGTCTGGCCACATTTGTACCTGGCCTCTGGTGTTGCAAAAAACCTCCCTCTGAGTCACTTCGAAGAGACTGGCCTGAAAGTGCTAAAAATGACCCCTCTTCCTCCTCTTCCTCCTGGGCCACCTCCTCTTCCATCATCGCCCTAAGTGTTTTCTCAAGGAGACATAGAAGTGGTATTGTAACGCTGATAACGGCGTCATCGCCACTGGCCATGTTGGTGGAGTACTCGAAACAACGCAACAGGGCACACAGGTCTCGCATGGAGGCCCAGTCATTGGTGGTGAAGTGTGTCTGATCCGCAGTGCGACTGACCCGTGCGTGCTGCAGCTGAAACTCCACTATGGCCTGCTGCTGCTCGCACAGTCTGTCCAGCATATGCAAGGTGGAGTTCCACCTGGTGGGTACGTCGCATATGAGGCGGTGAGCGGGAAGGCCGAAGTTACGCTGTAGCGCAGACAGGCGAGCAGCGCCAGGGTGTGAACGCCGGAAGCGCGAACAGACGGCCCGCACTTTATGCAGCAGCTCTGACATGTCGGGGTAGTTGCGAATGAACTTCTGCACCACCAAATTCAGCACATGCGCCAGGCAAGGGATGTGCGTCAAACCGGCTAGTCCCAGAGCTGCAACGAGATTTCGCCCATTATCGCACACCGCCAGGCCGGGCTTGAGGCTCACCGGCAGCAACCACTCGTCGGTCTGTTGTTCTATACCCCGCCACAACTCCTGTGCGGTGTGGGGCCTGTCCCCCAAACATATGAGTTTCAGAACGGCCTGCTGACGTTTACCCCAGGCTGTGCGGAAGTTGGTGGTGAAGGTGTGTGGCTGACTGGATGAGCAGGTGGAAGAAGAGGAGGAGGAAGCTGAGTAGGAGGAGGAGGAGACAGGAGGCAAAGAATGTTGCCCTGCGATCCTTGGCGGCGGAAGGACGTGCGCCAAACAGCTCTCCGCCTGGGGCCCAGCCGCCACTACATTTACCCAGTGTGCAGTTAGGGAGATATAGCGTCCCTGGCCGTGCTTACTGGTCCACGTATCTGTGGTTAGGTGGACCTTGCCACAGATGGCGTTGCGCAGTGCACACTTGATTTTATCGGACACTTGTTTGTGCAGGGAAGGCACGGCTCTCTTGGAGAAGTAGTGGCGGCTGGGAACAACATACTGTGGGACAGCAAGTGACATGAGCTGTTTGAAGCTGTGTGTGTCCACCAGCCTAAATGACAGCATTTCATAGGCCAGTAGTTTAGAAATGCTGGCATTCAGGGCCAGGGATCGAGGGTGGCTAGGTGGGAAATTACGCTTTCTCTCAAATGTTTGTGAGATGGAGATCTGAACGCTGCCGTGTGACATGGTTGAGATGCTTGGTGACGCAGGTGGTGGTGTTGGTGGTACATCCCATGTTTGCTGGGCGGCAGGTGCCAACATTCCTCCAGAGGCAGAGGAAGAGGCCGAGGCGGCGGCAGCAGCAGCAGAAGAGGCCGAGGCGGCGGCAGCAGCAGAAGAGGCCGAGGCGGCAGCAGCAGAAGAGGTAGCAGGGGGAGCCTGAGTGACTTCCTTGTTTTTAAGGTGTTTACTCCACTGCAGTTCATGCTTTGCATGCAGGTGCCTGGTCATGCAGGTTGTGCTAAGGTTCAGAACGTTAATGCCTCGCTTCAGGCTCTGATGGCACAGCGTGCAAACCACTCGGGTCGTGTCGTCAGCACATTGTTTGAAGAAGTGCCATGCCAGGGAACTCCTTGAAGCTGCCTTTGGGGTGCTCAGTCCCAGATGGCGGCGGTCAGTAGCAGGCGGAGTCTCTTGGCGGCGGGTGTTCTGATTTTGCCCACTGCTCCCTCTTTTGCTACGCTGTTGGCTCGGTTTCACCACTGCCTCTTCCTCCGAACTCTGAAAGTCAGTGGCACGACCTTCATTCCATGTGGGGTCTAGGACCTCATCGTCCCCTGCATCGTCTTCCACCCAGTCTTGATCCCTGACCTCCTGTTCAGTCTGAACACTGCAGAAAGACGCAGCAGTTGGCACCTGTGTTTCGTCATCATTAGAGACGTGCTGAGGTGGTATTCCCATGTCCTCATCATCAGGAAACATAAGTGGTTGTGCGTTAGTGCATTCTATCTCTTCCACCCCTGGGGAAGGGCTAGGTGGATGCCCTTGGGAAACCCTGGCAGCAGAGTCTTCAAACAGCATAAGAGACTGCTGCATAACTTGAGGCTCAGACAGTTTCCCTGATATGCATGGGGGTGATGTGACAGACTGATGGGCTTGGTTTTTATGCGCCATCTGTGCGCTTTCTGCAGAAGACTGGGTGGGAGATAATGTGAACGTGCTGGATCCACTGTCGGCCACCCAATTGACTAATGCCTGTACCTGCTCAGGCCTTACCATCCTTAGAACGGCATTGGGCCCCACAAAATATCGCTGTAAATTCTGCTGGCTACTGGGACCTGAGGTAGTTGGTTCACTAGGACGTGTGGCTGTGGCAGAACGGCCACGTCCTCTCCCAGCACCAGAGGGTCCACTAACACCACCACGACCATGTCCACGTCCGCATCCGCGTCCCTTATTAGATGTTTTCCTCATTGTTCCCGTTCACCACAATTTTGAGAATGGCAAATTTGGGAATAGTTTTTCAACCCAGAACAAAAAGTGTGCTTTTACGGTCACTACAAATAACTTGACCAGCTAAAACAGTACAGATTTGGTTGAATAGAAATGTGAGGCCTGTTTTTTTTTGCGCTGTGTGACAGGTATAGGTTTAATCACAGAATCAGACTTCTATCTGCACGGTAGCGTGTGTCTTAGGTTTTTCTGAATGACACTATCAGCACCTTCAATGTAAGATATCCTTTTTGGGATAGATTTTAAGTAGGCCTCATATAGCAGAAACTAGTTATTTTGAGAATGGCAAATTTGGGAATAGTTTTTCAACCCAGAACAAAAAGTGTGCTTTTACGGTCACTACAAATAACTTGACCAGATAAAACAGTACAGATTTGGTTGAATATAGAAATGTGAGGCCTGTTTTTTTTTGCGCTGTGTGACAGGTATAGGTTTAATCACAGAATCAGACTTCTATCTGCACGGTAGCGTATGTCTTAGGTTTTTCTGAATGACACTATCAGCACCTTCAATGTAAGATATCCTTTTTGGGATAGATTTTAAGTAGGCCTCATATAGCAGAAACTAGTTATTTTGAGAATGGCAAATTTGGGAATAGTTTTTCAACCCAGAACAAAAAATGTGCTTTTACGGTCACTACAAATAACTTGACCAGCTAAAACAGTACAGATTTTGTTGAATAGAAATGTGAGGCCTGTTTTTTTTTTTGTGCTGTGTGACAGGTATAGGTTTAATCACAGAATCAGACTTCTATCTGCACGGTAGCGTGTGTCTTAGGTTTTTCTGAATGACACTATCAGCACCTTCAATGTAAGATATCCTTTTTGGGATAGTTTTCAAGTAGGCCTCATATAGCAGAAACTAGTTATTTTGAGAATGGCAAACTTGGGAATAGTTTTTCAACCCAGAACAAAAAGTGTGCTTTTACGGTCACTACAAATAACTTGACCAGCTAAAACAGTACAGATTTGGTTGAATAGAAATGTGAGGCCAGTTTTTTTTTGCGCTGTGTGACAGGTATAGGTTTAATCACAGAATCAGACTTCTATCTGCCCGGTAGCATGTGTCTTAGGTTTTTCTGAATGACACTATCAGCACCTTCAATGTAAGATATCCTTTTTGGGATAGATTTCAAGTTGGCCTCATATAGCAGAAACTAGTTATTTTGAGAATGGCAAATTTGGGAATAGTTTTTCAACCCAGAACAAAAAATGTGCTTTTACGGTCACTACAAATAACTTGACCAGCTAAAACCGTACAGATTTGGTTGAATGGAAATGTGAGGCCTGTTTTTTTTTGCGCTGTGTGACAGGTATAGGTTTAATCACAGAATAAGACTTCTATCTGCACGGTATCGTGTGTCTTAGGTTTTTCTGAATGACACTATCAGCACCTTCAATGTAAGATATCCTTTTTGGGATAGATTTCAAGTTGGCCTCATATAGCAGAAACTAGTTATTTTGAGAATGGCAAATTTGGTAATAGTTTTTCAACCCAGAACAAAAAGTGTGCTTTTACGGTCACTACAAATAACTTGACCAGCTAAAACAGTACAGATTTGGTTGAATAGAAATGTGAGGCCTGTTTTTTTTTGCGCTGTGTGACAGGTATAGGTTTAATTACAGAATCAGACTTCTATCTGCACGGTAGCGTGTGTCTTAGGTTTTTCTGAATGACACTATCAGCACCTTCAATGTAAGACATCCTTTTTGGGATAGATTTCAAGTTGGCCTCATATAGCAGAAACTAGTTATTTTGAGAATGGCAAATTTGGGAATAGTTTTTCAACCCAGAACAAAAAGTGTGCTTTTACGGTCACTACAAATAACTTGACCAGCTAAAACAGTACAGATTTGGTTGAATAGAAATGTGAGGCCTGTTTTTTTTGCGCTGTGTGACAGGTATAGGTTTAATTACAGAATCAGACTTCTATCTGCACGGTAGCGTGTGTCTTAGGTTTTTCTGAATGACACTATCAGCACCTTCAATGTAAGATATCCTTTTTGGGATAGATTTCAAGTTGGCCTCATATAGCAGAAACTAGTTATTTTGAGAATGGCAAATTTGGGAATAGTTTTTCAACCCAGAACAAAAAGTGTGCTTTTACAGTCACTACAAATAACTTGACCAGCTAAAACAGTACAGATTTGGTTGAATAGAAATGTGAGGCCTGTTTTTTTTTGCGCTGTGTGACAGGTATAGGTTTAATCACAGAATCAGACTTCTATCTGCACGGTAGCGTGTGTCTTAGGTTTTTCTGAATGACACTATCAGCACCTTCAATGTAAGATATCCTTTTTGGGATAGATTTCAAGTAGGCCTCATATAGCAGAAACTAGTTATTTTGAGAATGGCAAATTTGGAAATAGTTTTTCAACCCAGAACAAAAAATGTGCTTTTACGGTCACTACAAATAACTTGACCAGCTAAAACAGTACAGATTTGGTTGAATAGAAATGTGATGCCTGTTTTTTTTTGCGCTGTGTGACAGGTATAGGTTTAATCACAGAATCAGACTTCTATCTGCACGGTAGTGTGTGTCTTAGGTTTTTCTGAATGACACTATCAGCACCTTCAATGTAAGATATCCTTTTTGGGATAGATTTCAAGTTGGCCTCATATAGCAGAAACTAGTTATTTTGAGAATGGCAAATTTGGGAATAGTTTTTCAACCCAGAAGAAAAAATGTGCTTTTACGGTCACTGTAAATAACTTGACCAGCTAAAACAGTACAGATTTGGTTGAATAGAAATGTCAGGTCTATTTTTTAGGCGCTGGGTGACAGGCTCAACTTGCCCCTGATGTAGTATATGGCCAAAAAATAACCACACTATTGATGGTTAAATGCACTTGGTGATAGCTTGTGCTGGCGCACCACAAGTCACAAAATGGCCGCCGATCACCCCAGAAAAAAGTGATCTAAAAACGCCCTGGGCAGCCTCAAAAAAGTGAGCAAGTCGATATTAGCACTTCAATGATCCACAGCTGCAGATCGATCCTGAAAAAGCTAATTGCTATATTCAGCCTGAGGCAAAGTGTAAGAAAAACAGAAGATAAAAATCTTAAAGGAGCTATTTAAGAAGGCCACAAAAACTAATTGACACAAGAAATTTTCCTAATCATATAGGCATCAAATGTGTAAATAAATATTTATTCACTGATTTCCTTAGTAACAGATGCAGAATATGAACTCTATGCGCCACGTGACTGGTTAAACCACTTCCTGACCGCCCATTGACTTTAAACGTCCTGGGTGGTCAGGTTTATCTCTGATCGGACGTTTCTGAACGTCCTTTCAGAGATGGCACCTGCAGACTAATCATGCAGCTGCTGTGTCGGGGGCCCGCTGTCAATGACAGCAGGGCACCCCAGAGAGAAGTCAGGGACCGTTCCTGGGTGTCTCTGCTTTCTAGATCACTGTAAACACAGCGATGAGCGAGCGCTGTGTATACAGCAAGGAAGCGCTATGCTGCTTCCTGTCTAGGGTTGCCATTAGAGATGAGCGAATTTCATATTTTGAAATTCGCTCACACTTCGTTTGGTGGTAAAAAGTGAATTGTATTATGGATTCCGTTACCACGGACCATAACGCAATTTTATGACGGAATGCATAATGGAATGCCTTTAGAGGCATTCCGTTATTCATTGCATCATAATAGAAGTTTATGGGCTGCAAAACGGATCCGTCCCATTTCCGTTATGCTGGGGAGCCCTCTCCTGCAGCCTCCAAGTAGAAAAGTAAGTGACCAAACTGTGTTTGTTATGTGTGTCTATATATATCTATGTATGCATGTGTGTATGTATATATATATATATATATACACACATGTGTGTATGTATATGTGTCTATATATATATATATCTATGTTTGCATGTGTGTGTGTATGTATATATGTGTCTATATATCAGTGAAAAATTATGATAGGGGCTCACCCTCTCAGATGTAAAAAAAATATGGGTGCTCTGCCTATGGCCATATATATTCAAAAAGTATCAATAATAATGTAGGTGACAGGCAATATATAGCCCGGGGTTGCATAGATATATCACTCAGATAGGTGTATATATATATATATATATATATATATACACACATACACACATACGTAATTTATTCTCCATAAAAACTGATTAAAATGGGGTAATTCATATTAAGTAAAATAATGGAAATGAATAATAACATAAAATATCTATCTAATATATCTATAAATGATAACCATAGGCCCTAGCTGATATACTGTATATGACAATTGATAGTGATTTTTATAATTTGAAGGCATATACTTGGTCCGGACCACTATAATAAATATAGATGTGCTATATATTTGATAAATGGATATTCAGGTCACTATAAATAGTTTGTAGATAGTTAGTAATGTTTATCTTGTTAGTAATTACAAAAAAAATAAAAATAGTACGGTAATTATAAAATATATATATATATATATATATATATATATTTTAACAATTACTAAGAAGGACCTGAGGTGTGTATATATATATTTATTTTTATATATATCTATATATTGTAGGAAGGCGCAAGGGTCCGTCATTGACGGAAGGTACGTGTCACCGCGGTTCCTGGCCTCGGTGAGATAAGAACCGGTTATTTAATGTGTCAGCCGCAGCTAGTGCTTGCTGACACTGTTTATTCTTAGTGTGGCTGAAAAGCCGATCCGGGCCGGTTCTTATTGGGAGCAGCCAAAGAGCAGGGTGGGTGGCTGTTCCCCACGTCAAGGCCAGGTTTTGGGCTGGGGTTTAAAAACCCAGCCAGCAGCTCAGCTGTGTGTGGATTATCCTCCATGGCAGAGGAGCTGAGGAGTCTGTGGTTTGAGACACTGAGACATTTATTTGTGAGAGCCATAGGCTGGGGAAACAGGCCTCTAAAGCCTGCTGCGGACTGTGGGTGGAAATCATCTGCTGACCAGGTGAAGTCTTTTTGCACTGTGAACTTTGTGTGGTGTGAACAGGCACCAAAAAATGAACATTTACTTTTGGCTTGTTTCCTTTCTGTGTGAGAATAAACACTGAACTTTGGTTTACAACCTTGTTTTTGCCTCTGTACTGCGTCCGCTTACCCTGCCTACCAGAGCGAATCCCCACAATTGGTGGCTTGGAGCGGGCAAGCGCAGTGAGGCTGGCGTGAACGCCGAAATTTAATTTTTTCTCTCACGGTTGTATGTCATTTATCAAAGCGGCTAGATTCAAACCGGTGTCAAGAGACGAAATGGAGGCTGTTATGAAGGCCCTTGTGGAGGCTAACCTGCAACAACGCGAGGCTAATAAGCAGCAGCAGGAGACCAACCAGTTGCTGCTACAACATGTAATGGCGTTACAGTCAGCAGGAGCAACCCCAAGCGTACACGATGCCCGGAAAGCAGTACGTGCAGCGATCCCTAAAATGACCCCCGCAGACGACATCGAGACCTACCTGGCGATGTATGAAAAAGTGGCCACCAGGGAAAAGCTGCCCCAAGACCAGTGGGCTGAGATAGTCGCTCCTTTTCTGACATCAGAGTCCCAGCGGGTGTTTTTTGACTTGCCTGATGATCAAGCGGCCGACTACCCAAAGGTAAAGGGGGAGATTTTGGCAAGACTGGGGGTGAATGTGCTGGTCCGGGCCCAGCGGGTGCATCAGTGGGGGTTCAACCCGTGAGACCCCAGTATTATGACCTGCTTAACCTGTTACAAAAGTGGCTACAACCTGACGTGTTGAGCCCCACGGCTATGTTGGACCGGTTATTAGCAGACAGGTTCTGGAGGGCTCTGCCACCCCCTCTCCAGCAATGGATTGGCCAGGTCTCCCCAGGGAATGCGCTGGAGATGGTCGACCTGGTGGTGTCACTACCAGAGCTTTGGGACGTTCTCACAGCTCTGTTTCTCCACCCCTGTGATGATGTCACTACTAGAGCTGGGAGGCGTTCTCACTACTCTGTTTACTTCTGGTTTCTTTCACCACAGCTGTTTTTCATGTGTTTGATTTCCCTCTCTTTATATCACCCCTCCTCCTATGATAGGATGTGGATTATAGTTCTCACTTCAGTTGTGGCTCTAGCTTTGGTTTCTTCACTTGTGGCTATCAGTCCACTGGACCTGTGTTCTGCTGCAGCTAGCACTCCGGATTTTGCCAGCCTGTCCTTGGATCCGTCTTCTCTGCGGCTACAACACCTTCAGCTAAGTCTGCAGACATTGTTGTATTCCTGTTTGTTTTCTGACTGGATCTGAGGTGGCCACGGTTCCCTCCATATACTGAGTAGGGCACTGGTGGCCGTGCCCCTTCCACTATTGTAGGGGTTACAGTGGTCATTAGTCTTAGGCACGTGGGCATGCCTCGTTCCGCCTTTTGGATCCGGGCATGTGCTGTAGCAGAATAGGGAAAGCGTTGAGGGTCGGACAGGGGTCACCCTTTATCCTCCCTAGTTCTGGGTCCAGTCAGTTGCTCTGTACTGTGAATTACTATCGTTGCTCACATACACCCGTGACAGGTGGAGCGCTATGAGGCTACCCGGAACTTACAGGGGGGTTCTGTTGGGAGGGGGGCAGTCAGATCCCGTAACTCTCCACCCCGGACCCAACAACCGGTGCCCATCAAACCTGCCCGGCATATAATCCCTGTGGACCCCGCTCCAATAATATGCTGGCGGTGTCGAGAGCCAGGCCATGTTCGAGCGGACTGTCCACGTCAGGGGGAACCCATGGACACAAACTGTGGCTTCCGTCAGTCATTATATGCCAGGAAACTATGTGCAGTGGGTGCACCGGAGTCTCTGAACCACCTGTGCCAGGTTGAGGTGGGAGACACTCCAGCGGAGGCTCTGTTGGACTCAGGAAGTTTGGTGACCCTGGTAAGGGCTTCCCTAGTACGCTCCACTGAGTACACCGGCCGTAAGGTTGGAGTCATGTGTATCCATGGGGACTTGAAAGACTATCCTACTGCTATAGTGTCTCTGTCTACGGTTTCCGGCAGGTGGATCCACGAGGTGGCTGTTGCAACCCACCTCCACTATGAACTTATAGTAGGGAGAGACTTCCCGGGTTTCACGGCACTGTGGCCGGTTCCGAGAGTGACTGATACGCATGATACAGGTGTAACCCTAGCAGACTGGCCCGGCTCAGGGGGGAGACCAGAACCCTGGGAACCTGAGTCCGAAGGTCCCGCGGTAGGGGTGACCGCCACTTCGGTGGAAGAGGATGAAACAACCCCGCTAAGTGTAATGGTGGGAGACATGGAAGACTCGCCACCGGGGCCTGAGCTGGCAGACCTCAATGTCTCAGGGGATAATTTTGGTACCGCACAACACCGGGATCCAACCTTATCCCGAGCCTGGGAAAATGTACTAATAATAGATGGTGAACCACAACAACCAGGGGCAGAATCAGTGTTTCCCCATTTTGTGGTTCATCAGGATATGTTGTATCGGGTAAATCAGCTGCGAGGTGAATCCGTTGAACAGTTGGTGGTGCCCCAGGCTTATCGCAAACTCGTGTTAGAGTTAGCCCACCAGCATGTTCTTGGGGGTCATCTGGGAATGCAGAAAACACAGGACCGCATACTACAACGGTTTTACTGGCCCAGTGTGTTTAAAGAGGTGGACGAGTTCTGTAAGTCTTGCCCGACCTGCCAGGCAACTAGCCCCCAGCACCTTTTCCGCAGTCCCTTGGTACCCCTCCCGATCATTGAGGTACCGTTTGAGCGAATCGCTATGGACCTAGTAGGTCCTGTACCAAAGTCCGCTAGGGGACACCAACACATCTTGGTTGTCCTTGATTACGCTACTCGGTACCCGGAGGCAGTGCCACTGCGACATACTTCAGCAAAACTTATAGCTAAAGAGCTAATGGAGATGTTCTCCCGAGTGGGGCTACCTAAAGAGGTCCTGACTGATCAGGGGACCCCTTTTATGTCTAAGGTCATGAGGGAACTCTGCAAGTTGCTGTGTATAAAACAGTTACGGACGTCCGTGTATCATCCACAAACGGACGGACTGGTGGAAAGGTTTAATAAAACTCTAAAAACCATGTTAAAAAGGGTGGTGACCAAAGATGGGAAGGATTGGGACCTTCTTCTGCCCTATCTCATGTTCGCAGTGCGAGAGGTGCCCCAGGCCTCTACTGGGTTCTCGCCCTTCGAATTGCTATACGGTGCTCCATCGTGCTGGAAAATGCATTGTTCTCACCAAACTGTTGTTGGATTGTTGGAAGAAGTTGCTGTTGGAGGGTGTTTTGGTACCATTCTTTATTCATGGCTGTGTTTTTGGGAAAAATTGTGAGTGAGTCCACTCCCTTGGATGAGAAGCAACCCCACACATGAATGGTCTCAGGATGCTTTACTGTTGGCATGACACAGGACTGATGGTAGCGCTCACCTTTTCTTCCCTGGACAAGCCTTTTTCCAGATGCCCCAAACAATCGGAAAGAGGCTTCATCGGAGAATATGACTTTGCCCCAGTCCTCAGCAGTCCATTTACTATACTTTCTGCAGAAGATCAATCTGTCCCTGATGGTTTTTTTTGGAGAGAAGTGGCTTCTTTGCTGCCCTTCTTGACACCAGGCCATCTTCCAAAAGTCTTCGCCTCACTGTGCGTGCAGATGCGCTCACATCTGCCTGCTGCCATCCCTGAGCAAGCTCTGCACTGGTGGCACTCCGATCCCGCAGCTGAATCCTCTTTAGGAGACGATCCTGGTGCTTGCTGGACTTTCTTGGACGCCCTGAAGCCTTCTTAACAAGAATTGAACCTGTTTCCTTGAAGTTCTTGATGATCCTATAAATTGTTGATTGAGGTGCAATCTTAGTAGCCACAATATCCTTGCCTGTGAAGCCATTTTTATGCAACGCAATGATGGCTGCACGCGTTTCTTTACAGGTCACCATGGTTAACAATAGAGATGTCCCGAATAGTTCGCCGGCGAATAGTTCATGGCGAACATAGCTTGTTCGCCGCGGCGGGCGAACATATGAGATGTTCGGTCCGCCCCTATACATCATCATTGAGTAAACTTTGACCTTGTACCTCAGTCAGCAGACACATTCCAGCCAATCAGCAGCAGACCCTCCCTCCCAGACCCTCCCACCTCCTGGACAGCATCCATTTTAGATTCATTCGGAAGCTGCATTCTCAGTGAGAGGAGGGATAGTGCTGCTGCTGCTGATTCAATAGGGAAAGCGTTAGCTAGGGCAGTGTTCTGTGTCCACAGACTCATCTGCTGTAAGGACAGCATCCTGACAGCACCCCAAAAAGCCCTTTTCAGGGCTGGTACATCAGTCTGCGTTTTTTTTTTTTTTTTTTTTATATATAATATATATTGCAGTTGCCTGCCCGTGTGTGAGAGGCTGCAGGCTCAGTCACAGACAGTACTGTGTGCACACCATTCATACAGGGTGTGACAGAAAATACCTTGCAGATAAAAAAATATTCTATTTAATCTTTTTCTGTGATATAATCACAGCTGCAAGCCCGTGTGTGTCAGGCCCACACAGACTGTATTGTGGCCACTGGCTAGGCCTCCACTTATACCGTTACAGGGTGTCACTCACTCACAAATACCTCGCAGATAAAAAAAATTCTATTTAATATTTTTCTGTTATATAATCACATTTGCAAGCCCGTGTGTGTCAGGCCCACACAGACTGTATTGTGGCCACTGGCTAGTGGCTAGGCCTCCACTCATACCGTTACAGGGTGTCACTCACTCACAAATACCTTGCAGATGAAAAAAAATTCTATTTAAACTGATGAGAAGAGAGTACTACAGAAAATACCACTCATATCGGGTGTGACAGTAAATTGCACGGTGCAGACGCAGTGACCGTGGCGTGGATTCAAACAAAGGCGAGGGAGCCAGCGTTTTTTTAACCATCTCCCCGTTCGAAAAATCAATTTAATAAATGGATCCCAGATTGGTGACATAACAGGGATTAAACTGATGAGAAGAGAGAACTACAGAAAATACCACTCATATCGGGTGTGACAGTAAATTGCACGGCGCAGACGCAGTGACCGTGGCGTGGATTCAAACAAAGGGGGGGGAGCCAGCGTTTTTTTAACCATCTCCCCGTTCGAAAATCCATTTAATAAATGGACCCCAGATTGGGGACGTAACAGGGATTAAACTCATGAGAATAGTACTACAGAAAATACCACTCATATCGGGTGTGACAGTAAATTGCACGGCACAGACGCAGTGACCGTGGATTCAAACAAAGGGGAGGGAGCCAGCGTTTTTTTTAACCATCTCCCCATTCGAAAAATCTATTCAATTCACCTTTCGGGGACCCTTGGTGTTGCACGTGGCTGGGTGGAGGAAGAAACCTTCAATGACATCAACGGGACATGGCTAGCTTGGTATCCAACCTTGTGCAAATGGGGAGTTTGCGGTTGGGCAAATGGACTGTTTGCGGTGCATTAAAAGGGGAGTTTGGTCTGTCAATGTCTGTGAAGCGGGCGTAACCCTTACACTATCTGATCGATACAACATCATACCTGATCGTATCCACACACTGGATGTTTTAAACCACGTTGCTCCAAAAAAATTTGGATTGTTAGGTGATTTATGCCCTTTATGGATTAAAACCCGACTCTGCGTCAACGATGTAATTTTCCATGGGAGTTTTGCCATGCATCCCCCTCCGGCATGCCACAGTCCAGGTGTTAGTCCCCTTGAAACAACTTTTCCATCACTATTGTGGCCAGAAAGAGTCCCTGTGGGTTTTAAAATTCGCCTGCCTATTGAAGTCTATGGCGGTTCGCCCGTTCGCGAACATTTGCGGAAATTCCCGTTTGCCGTTCGCGAACGGAAAGTTTTATGTTCGCGACATCTCTAGTTAACAATGGAAGAACAATGATTTCAAGCATCACCCTTTTTTTAACATGTCAAGTCTGCCATTTTAACCCAATCAGCCTGACATAATGATCTCCAGCCTTGTGCTCGTCAACATTCTCACCTGAGTTAACAAGACGATTACTGAAATGATCTCAGCAGGTCCTTTAATGACAGAAATGAAATGCAGTGGAAAGGTTTTTTTGGGATTAAGTTAATTTTCATGGCAAAGAAGGACTATGCAAATTGCTATTATAAAAACTTAAGCAGCAACTTTTCCAATTTCCAATATTTATGTAATTCTCAAAACTTTTGGCCACGACTGTATATAATGTGTCTTTACGTGTATATAGGTACATATTGTCTATATATGCCTATGCATGTATTTGTTTAAAAAATATATACAGTGGATATAAAAAGTCTACACACCCCTGTTAAAATGTCAGGTTTCTGTGATGTAAAAAAATTAGACAAAGATAAATCATTTCAGAACTTTTTCCACCTTTAATGTGACCTATAAACTGTACAACTCATTTGAAATATAAACTGAAATCTTTTAGGTAGAGGGAAGAAAAAAAATCGAATAATAAAATAATATGGTTGCGTAAGTGTGCACACCCTTAAACTAATACTTTGTTGAAACACCTTTTTGATTTTATTACAGCACTCACTCTTTTTGGGTAAGCGTCTATCAGCATGACAAATTTTGATTTGGCAAGATTTGCCCACTCTTCTTGGCAAAAACACTCCAAATCTGTCAGGTTGCGAGGGCATCTCCAGTGCAGCCGGACAAAAAGTGCAGCCTAAGGGGAGGCTGACATGAGAGGTTGGGGGGACGAGGGGATGGCGGGGTTAACAAGGGGTCAGAAGAAGGTAGGAATAGGTTAAGGAAGAGGGGCCGGGTTAGCGCAAGGGGCGGAGCTTTAGGTTTAAAAGGCAAAGAAGCGGGAAAACGGGCGCCATTTTAGGTTTTGGAAACTCCCTAACACCCTCCCCTTTTTTCTGGTGGGGGGGTTTGGGGTAGTTGGGTCAGAATTTTTGGGTAATTGTTTGTCATAGCAGTCTGGCGGTAGGAGGTCCTGGAAGACGGTGGTAGGGCTTGGTGTTTGTGGATGGGAGGGCCTCAAACGGTGGGGCTGGACTCCCAGGTGTGGAAAGTTGGTTGGTTTCAGTGGGTGACCATCACTCGGTGTCTCCGAGCTGGAGTGATACGGCTGGAGGCAGGGTGGCTTAACCGGGTGTTTGGGGCATCAGCTGAAATCGAATCGGGGCTTCTAGGACTTCCTTCGTCAAGGTTTATATATATATATATTTGTTATATTGTTATATATATATTTATATGGATCTTTACATGTTATGTTTGTATTAATAAAAGGCTGCCGTGGCCATTTAATTCCAACATACAGTGTTGTGTCATTTTTGGTGGGGTTTGTAGGTGGGTGGTAAGGTAGTGGGGAAAATGATGTTGTAAGGTGGGTATAGAGGACCCGAGGAAATTCCCCAATAACCTTATGTGCACAGCCCTCTTCAGATCACCCCACAGATTTTCAATCGGATTCAGGTCTGGGCTCTGGCTGGGCCATTCCAAAACTTTAATCTTCTTCTTGTGAAGCCATTGCTTTGGATCGTTGTCATGCGGAAAGATGAAGTTCCTCTTCATGTTCAGCTTTCTAGCAGAAGCCTGAAGGTTTTGTGCCAATATTGACTGGTATTTGGAACTGTTCATAATTCCCTCTAGCTTAACTAAGGCCCCAGTTCCAGCTGAAGAAAAACATCCCCTTGGCATGATGCTGCCACCACCATGCTTCACTGTGGGTATGGTGTTCTTTTGGTGATGTGCAGTGTTGTTTTTGCGCCAAACATATCTTTTGGAATTATGGCCAAAAAGTTCAACCTTGGTTTTTTGATCAATAATATGCGCTAAGAGCTTCTTCACTGCTTATCAGTAAGTATTGGCGTCATGTATTTGACCCTGTTCACATATTCACCTGTTCACTCAGTCTTAGTGCTGCTGCTACTTTATTTGTTTGCTGTATTATTGCCGGGTAGCATTGCACCTGCGATTTGTCTCTGGAGGTGCTGTTCCGTTTTTTGGTTATATGTATATTTTAGAGGACTAGGCATCCTCTTTGGAACTTAGCACTCCCCGCCCATCCCCCACCCCTTGATGTTTTTAATCAGAGTAACAATGGAGCTGGACCCTCCGTGTTAGAGTAGGTCCCACCTGCTAAGAAGCTACCTTGTCGTCTGGTAGGTGGGCCCGACATATTTTTGATCAATAATATGCGCTAAGAGCTTCTTCACTGCTTATCAGTAAGTATTGGCATCATGTATTTGACCCTGTTCACATATTCACCTGTTCACTCAGTCTTAGTGCATTTAGTGGTGTGCTGCTACTTTGTTTGCTGTATTATTGCCGGGTAGCTTGCACCTGCGATTTGTCTCTGGAGGTGCTGTTCCGTTTTTTGGTTTTATATATATATTATATAAACTTTATTTTTTAGGAAATGTGTTGGTAATCATATTTATTGTATTTTCACGCTATAAGACACACTTTTTTTCCACCAAAAGTGGTGGAAAAATTGTAGTGCATCTTATAGAGTGACTGCTAATGACCACTTCCATTTGGAAGTGGTCATCAGTATGCAGGAGGTGCGTGAAGCAATGAGTCTAGCGCTCCACAAGCTATACTCACCTTTACTTGGTGTTCTTCCAGGCGACGTCCATTCACAGTGCAGCACGGACCAGAAAATTACCAGGGAGCGGCGAGTGGCAGCGCAGCATGGAGCAGGAGAGATAAGATTATTATTTTTTTTAGTGTCTGATCTGTGGCTGGGGGAAGGGGGAGTCTAATGTGAGGCTGATGGAGGTTATGGTTCTGATTGTGGGGTCTGCTGAGGATTGGGGATCTGATTTGGGGGGTCTGATCTGAGTAGGGTTGCCACCTGGCAGGTATCTCACCAGCCAAGCCAGTAATTTAGTGGCGGTGCCAGTAATTTTTTCTACCGGCAATAATAATTGCCGGTATTTTCCTATATGGGCTGTTATTAATGAGTGCTTCCATTCTGGAGCCCTCATAAGTGCAGCCTTTAACTTCCCCCCCACCCACTTGTGTTAAGAAGAAAAAAAAACTTACCTCACTGCACCGCGGTGAACACTCACTGCTGACTGGAAGTGCAGTACAGAATCTGCCAGACATCACACGCTGAAGCGCAGTTCCTTTCCTGAGCTTCTAGTCAGCAGTGAGCGTTCACCACGGCACAATCAAATGGTAGAGGGGAGTTCCTGAGGTGAGAAGGAGGTATTAGTAATTCTGGGGGGGGGGGGCACTAATGGAGGCATTACTATTACTGAGGGCACTAATGAGGCATTATTAATTCTGGGGTGCACTATTGGAGCCATTACTGTTACTTAGGGCACTAATGGGGCATTATTAATTCTGGAGGCACTAATGGAGGTATTATTATTACCGGAGGCATTAATGGGGGCACTATTAATACTGGGAGCCACATTATGACCAAGTGTTAAGCCACATCCCCATAATGTGGCTTAATTTGGCCGGTATATTTTGTTGGGAAAGGTGGCGACCCTATTAGGGTGGCCAGATGTCCAGTTTTAGGCTGGATAGTCCGGCTTTCAGGCTCCATGTCCTCCGTCCGGCTCCGGGTCTGGACGGATGCAGGGATGTCCACCTTTTTTAGTAGCTGACGCTCAGACAGCAGCATTGTGCTCTCTAAGCGTGAGCTGCAGCAACTGATTGAGGCTTCTCGCACCCCCAGTCAGTCACTAGAGCCCGCAGATGTGGCTCCTTGTGGCTGACTGAGGGGGAGAGAAGCACGCTGGCTGCCTCCAGCTCACCTTCCCCTCAAAGTTCTTCCCTCTCCTCCCACCATTTTTTTTCCGTCCGGTGATTGGGGCATGACTTCATGGAGCCGGTGTCGTGGTTTATCCATTTGGGGGCGTGGCCAGTGAGGTCCGGGTTTCTGGGGTGAAGCCAGTGGCCACCCTAAGTATTATGCTGTACAGCCTCTCTGGGGGGGTGTATTTCCACTGTTACTGGGGCTACTATGTCCGCTCCAGTTACAGGATGTCATGGTCTCACCTGCTTGCTGCTGTCCTTCGTTTGACATGTGCTGGCGGCCATCTTGGTTTCTGGGTTTCTTGTAGCCTTCCACCCTGCGGCTCCTCCTTCCCCTGGGAGGAGCTGGATGCCTAGCTCATATATATAGGAGGTCTGTGGCTTCAGTTCCTTGCTTGGTCCTCTTGTGTTCACATGCTTCTAAGACTGCTGCTGCTTCTGGTTCCTGATCCTGGCTTCGTCTGACTACCCTGCTGGTTCCTGATCCTGGCTTCGTCTGACTACCCTGCTGGTTCCTGATCCTGGCTTCGTCTGACTACCCTGCTGGTTCCTGATCCTGGCTTCGTCTGACTACCCTTCTGGTTCCTGACCTCTGGCTTCGCAAAGACTCTGCTCGGTTTCACCATCCGTTTGGACTTTTGCTTTACAGCTTTATTTTCAATAAAGCCTTCTTATTTTCACTTATCTCTTGTTGTACGTCTGGTTCATGGTTCCGTGACATTAGGACCAAGCCATGAATTCTGACGGTACAGGGCCATCCTCGCTACCCACGCTGGTTGCCAGACTTGATCAGCAGGATCACCTGTTGGGTCGGTTCGCTGTGGCGTTGCAAACCCTGCTTGAACGCACGGCTCATTTCGCTCCCGTTGCCGATGGGTCGGTTGTCGCTCCTGGGCTCGCTCCTACTGCCGCTCCGGTTGTTGCGCCAGAGTCTACCCCGACACCTGTTGTTGCGCCTGCGGTGTTTCGGGGTATGACCGGTTCTGCCCCTCTTCCACAGCGCTTTGGGGGAGAGCCAACTCAGTGCCGAGGTTTCCTTAACCAGGTGGGCATTTATTTCGAGTTGCTGCCACATGCCTTTCCTACTGAGAGATCAAAGGTGGGCTTCTTGATCTCGCTGCTCTCGGACAAGGCCTTGGCCTGGGCCAGCCCTTTATGGGAGAACAACAATCCGGTGGTTGCCGAGTTTTCCGGTTTTGTTGCTTCTCTTCGGAAGGTATTCGATGTGCCGGCTCGTGCTGCCTCTGCTGCGAAGCTCCTTATGTCCATCAGACAGGGTTCACGATCCGTAGCTGAATACGCCATTGAGTTTCGTACCCTGGCAGCAGAGGTGGGCTGGAATAATGAGGCTCTGGTCGCTGCTTTCTCTCATGGTCTCTCGGATGCCTTGAAGGATGAGGTTGCAGCTAAGGACCTACCAGTTGAGCTCGAGTCTCTTATTTCTTTCCTGATTTTGATTGACACCAGACTCAGGGAGAGACCTTCCTTTAAGGAGAACCTGCGGAGGTCTTCTAACAGATTGGTGCCTACGTTTGCTGTCCCACCCGTGCCTCCTTCTCCTCCCACGCCTCCTGGGGATGACTTGTCTGGGGGTGAACCCATGCAGCTGGGGTTTGCTCGCCTGTCCGAGGGGGAGAGGGCACTCCGGAGACGCGAGGGCCGATGCATGTACTGTGGTCTCGGTGGGCATTTTCGGTTGGCATGTCCGAACCGTCCGGGAAACGCTCGTACCCTGAGATCCTGTCGGGGGCAGATCTTGGGTGGAGTCTCCTCGTCCCCGGTTTCCCGTGTTGACAAACCACTGATCACTGTTGTCCTCTCCTGGGTCGGGGGCTCGGTGACGACCCAGGCGTTGGTGGACTCTGGTGCTGGTGGTTTGTTCATTGATAGTGTGTTCGCCGCCGCCAATTCCATTCCTCTGCAGGCTCGAGGTTCCCCACTGGCTCTTGAGGCGATAGACGGCAGACCCCTTCTGCCGCCACACGTGACTCATGAGACCCTGCCAGTGGGGATAGCCATTGGTGCCGTTCAAAGAGAGTCGGTCTGCCTCCAGGTTATTTCGTCTCCACACTACTCGGTGGTCTTGGGGTACCCCTGGCTCCAGAAGCATAATCCGACTTTCGATTGGAGATCGGTCGAGATCCTCTCGTGGTCACGGCAGTGTGGGGCTAGTTGCATCCATGGGTCTGTCAAGTTGCTGTGTACTTCCTCGGACTCTCTGTTGCCACCTGAATACGAGGAGTACCGGGATGTATTCGATAAGGTGCGCGCGGTTGCCCTACCTCCGCACCGCCCATACGATTGTGCCATAGAGTTACAATCTGGTGCCGTTCCTCCTCGTGGCAAAGTCTATCCACTGTCGGTAGCGGAGAATGAGGCCATGGAGGAGTACGTGAGGGAGGCGCTTTCACGCGGACACATTCGCAAATCTTCGTCCCCGGCAGGGGCTGGATTTTTCTTTGTGAAAAAGAAGGGCGGTGAGTTGAGGCCTTGCATCGATTACAGGGGTCTCAATCGCATCACGATCAAGAACGCTTACCCGATACCCTTGATTTCCGAGCTGTTCGATCGCCTTAAAGGGGCTACGGTCTTTACCAAACTCGACCTGAGGGCGGCATATAACCTGGTAAGGATCAAGGCGGGCGATGAGTGGAAGACCGCGTTTAACACCAGGACCGGTCATTACGAATCCTTGGTTATGCCCTTTGGGTTGTGCAATGCGCCCGCAGTCTTTCAGGAATTCATCAACGATGTTTTCCGTGACCTGTTGCAGCAGTGTGTGGTAGTCTATTTGGATGACATCTTGGTATATTCTGAATCCATGGAGGCCCACATTCTGGATGTCAGACGAGTGTTGCAACGGTTACGAGAGAACAAGCTGTTCGGTAAGCTTGAGAAATGCGAATTTCACCGATCCCAGGTAACCTTCTTAGGTTACATCATTTCCGCTGAGGGGTTCTCCATGGATCCTGATAAGGTTTCGGCTGTCTTACAGTGGCCCCAGCCCAGTGGTCTTCGTTCCCTGCAGCGCTTTTTGGGCTTCGCCAATTATTATCGGAAGTTCATCAGGGACTTTTCCATGCTGGCCAAGCCTCTCACGGATCTGACCAGGAAGGGCAGTAATTCCCAGGTCTGGCCGCTCGAGGCCATCCGAGCTTTTGAGGCCCTAAAGTCCGCCTTTGTGTCGGCTCCGATTCTGTCGCATCCCAACCCTGGGTTGCCCTTTGTCCTCGAGGTGGACGCGTCTGAGACGGGAGTAGGCGCCCTTCTGTCTCAGCGTAGAACACCAGAGGGCCCTCTGCTTCCTTGTGGGTTTTACTCCCGGAAACTGTCTTCCGCGGAGTGCAACTATCAGATTGGTGACAGGGAGTTATTGGCCATCGTGCAGGCCCTTAAAGAATGGAGGCACTTGCTCGAGGGTTCGGTGGTTCCGGTTCTCATCCTGACGGACCACAAGAATCTGACCTACCTTTCTGAGGCCAAGAGATTGACACCACGTCAGGCCAGATGGGCTCTGTTCTTGTCACGTTTTAATTACGTGGTCTCCTACCTACCCGGTTCCAAGAACATCAGGGCTGATGTCTTATCACGGCAGTACTCCGAGCTGTCCAGGGAGGAGTCGATTCCGACTTCGGTCATACCTCCGAATCAGATCCTGGCCGCCATTCGCACCAGCCTGACCTCTCCCCTGGGTGAGCAGATTTTGGCGGCTCAATCTGGTGCTCCCTCTGGGAGACCCAACGGCAGATGTTTTGTGCCTGAGGAGTTGCGCACTCGGTTGTTGCGAACCTACCATAACTCCAAGACCGCGGGGCATCCTGGAAAGAATCAGCTGTCCTGGGCTGTTTCACGTCTGTTCTGGTGGCCTTCCCTACGTTCCGACATCGCCGCATATGTAGCGGCATGCTCCGTTTGTGCCCAGAGTAAGTCCCCTCGGCACCTTCCGTTGGGCCTTCTGCAACCCATAGCCACCGGGGAGCGCCCATGGTCACACCTGGGGATGGATTTCATTGTGGACCTCCCTGCATCCCGAGGCCATACGGTCATTCTCATGATTGTGGATCGGTTTTCCAAAATGTGCCACTGTGTTCCTCTCAAGAAGTTACCCTCTGCACAAGAGTTGGCCACGATTTTTGCCAGGGAGGTCTTCCGGTTGCACGGTTTGCCTAAGGAGATTGTGTCGGATCGGGGGAGTCAGTTTGTGTCCAGGTTCTGGCGCGCCTTTTGCTCCCAGTTGGGGATTCATCTCTCCTTCTCCTCGGCCTACCACCCTCAGTCCAATGGGGCCGCAGAACGATCCAATCAGGCCTTGGAGCAATTCCTTCGTTGCTATGTCTCCGATCACCAAGACAATTGGGTTGACCTCCTGCCTTGGGCTGAGTTTGCCAGGAACACGGCGGTGAACTCTTCCTCTGGGACGTCTCCCTTCATGGCCAATTATGGGTTCCAACCTGCCGTGTTACCGGAGGTATTCTCTCCCCAGGATATTCCGGCTGTGGAGGATCACCTTTCCGTCCTACGTGCTTCTTGGGTACAGATCCAGAAGTCCCTTGAGGTCTCTGCGCAGCGCCAGAGACTCCAGGCTGATCGCAGACGAGCGCCTGCTCCTTCCTACCAGGTCGGAGACCGTGTATGGTTGTCCACCCGCAACCTCAACCTTCGAGTGCCCACTCCCAAGCTGGCGCCTTGCTTTGTTGGTCCCTTCCGAGTGCTTCGCAGGGTAAACCCGGTAGCCTATGCCCTTGCGCTTCCTCCTGGCATGCGGATCTCCAACGTGTTTCATGTCTCCCTGTTGAAGCCACTGGTGTGTAATCGTTTCACTTCCTCGGTTCCTCGGCCTCGTCCGGTCCAAGTGGGCAATCGTGAGGAATATGAGGTGAGCAATATCCTGGACTCACGCCTGGTCCGCGGTCGGTTGCAGTTTTTGGTCCATTGGCGTGGTTATGGTCCAGAGGAGCGTTCCTGGGTTCCCTCCACAGATGTCCATGCTCCTGCCTTGCTCCGAGCCTTCCACGCACGCTTCCCTCAGAAACCGTTTTGTGCTCCGCGGAGGAGGGGCCCTTGAGGGGGAGGTACTGTCATGGTCTCACCTGCTTGCTGCTCTCCTTCGTTTGACATGTGCTGGCGGCCATCTTGGTTTCTGGGTTTCTTGTAGCCTTCCACCCTGCGGCTCCTCCTTCCCCTGGGAGGAGCTGGATGCCTAGCTCATATATATAGGAGGTCTGTGGCTTCAGTTCCTTGCTTGGTCCTCTTGTGTTCACATGCTTCTAAGACTGCTGCTGCTTCTGGTTCCTGATCCTGGCTTCGTCTGACTACCCTGCTGGTTCCTGATCCTGGCTTCGTCTGACTATCCTGCTGGTTCCTGATCCTGGCTTCGTCTGACTACCCTGCTGGTTCCTGATCCTGGCTTCGTCTGACTACCCTTCTGGTTCCTGACCTCTGGCTTCGCAAAGACTCTGCTCGGTTTCACCATCCGTTTGGACTTTTGCTTTACAGCGTTATTTTCAATAAAGCCTTCTTATTTTCACTTATCTCTTGTTGTACGTCTGGTTCATGGTTCCGTGACACAGGAGAAATCAATAGTTAAAAAAATAAATAAAATGAAGTTAAATGTCTCCCAGAGGTCTTGAATGACCTTATGGGGGACACAAAGTGTAGAAAAATTTTTTTTTAAATTGTGTTAAAAAAAAAAAAAATCCCATTTAAAAAAATTTGTCATTTAAAAAATGTTAAAAATGGAAGAAGAAAAAATAAAATAGACATATTTGGTATTACTGCTTCTGCAACGACTGGCTCTATAATAATAACACTTGATCTACCCCATCAGGTGAACACCGTAAAAAAAAAAAAAAACATTGTGGCAAAACAGATTTATTTTTTTTTTTTAGTTAGCTCACCTCCTAAAAACATAATGTTAATCAATCAAAGAATCATATGTACCCCAAAATGGTAGCAATAAAAACGTCACCTCATCCAGCAAAAAATGAGCCCCCACACAAGACCGTAGAAAGAAAAATAAAAAAATATTGCTCTAAGAAAATTGCAACACAAACATTCTTTTCTAAAAATGCTCTTATTGTGCAAAACGTAAAAAAATGTATAACAAATTGACATATTTGGTATCGCTGTGTTCGTAACAGTTGGCTCTACAAAAATATCACATGATCTACCCCATCAAGTGAACGGTGTAAAAAAAACTAATAAAAATTATGCCAAAACAAAAAAAAATTTGTCACCTCACAAAAAATATTATATTAATCAATCAAAAAGTTGTATGTACTCCAAAATGGTAGCAATTAAAATGTCACCTCGTCCTGAAAAAAAAAAACTCACACAAAACTATAGCCAGAAAAATGAAAAAAATATGGCTCTAAGAAAATGGCAACACAAAAACATGATTTGTTTTGTTTCTAAGAATGTTTTTATTGTGTAAAACATAAAAATAAAACACTTGACATATTTGGTATCGTTGCATCCGTAATGACAGGATCTATAAAAATATCACATGATTTATCCCATCTAGTGAACGGTGTAAAAAATAGAAAAATGACACCAAATAGCTTTTTTCTAAAAAAATGAGATAAAAGGCAACCAGAAAGCCAAATGTACCCCAAAATGGTGCCAATAAAAACTACCGCTTGTCCCGCACAAAATAAGCCCTCACGCAGCTCATTCAACAAAAAAAATAAAAGTTATTGCTCTTAAAAACCATGACAGAAAATTCTATGTTAGAAAATCCAGATGCCGCTCCCTCCCTTCAGAGCCCTGGCGTATCCCTAAATAACTTTTTACAACCACAATTGGGGTCTTGCTGTATTCAGGAGAAAATGGGTAGCAAATTGTGGAGGGATATTCTGCTGTTATCTTTTGTGAAAAAAGTTTGAGCCTAAAGCACCATTTTCTTTAAAAATAAAATATATATATTTTTCATTTTCACACCCATGTATTAAAAATTCTATGAAGACCTGCAATTCCAACGGCACCCATATTTGACAGGTCCAACACAAAACCTGTGAAACTGTGCCATGGCGCATGGGAGGTCTGTTAGGATGCCAAGCTTTGAAATCTGCTGCAATGACTCGGGTACTTCGTTCCCTGGAGTTCAGCACAATCTCTGTCCTCTCCTTTTGTGTTAATCTTGTAGCCATATCTGTCTCTGTAATAAAGAGAAAAAATGTTAATAAATTTGGTAGGAATAACTTTGGTAAGAATAAAGGTAAATCACATTTAAGCACTGATTTGTATTGCTCATCAAATTCTCACATACTCCTCTTCCCATTGGAAAATATTTACTTGGTTCCGAGATGGTGGCTTTCAAAATGCTTACCATGTTGGACGCCGACCCTCACAGATTTGTTTCCTTCCCGTTAGCAACATGCCAGACATAGGATGGCGTTCCCAACCACCGTTCTTCAATTATTTAGATATCGCCATACTTTTGGACCACCCTGTACTTCTAAGGGTCAATGCAGTGCGTCTCCGTTTTGTACGCCACCATAGCAGGACTTCCATAGAGAGACATGAACTCTATACTGCATCTCCATAAGCCCTCATTTAAAGAAAATCTGTCAACTCAAATTCACAAACTAAAATGTTTCTGATGCCCTGCCATTGACATGCACAGTATCCTAAACATACCTTTTAATATCCATATTGCAAATAAATACCGGTGCACAGGCACTTCGAACTGAATGGAGCCTGGCTCTTCCCCTCAGCACTGAATCAACTGCTGCTCCTCCCTGTGGTCCCGGCATCATCAAGCCACTAGTTGAATTCCTATGCAGATGCACAGTTCATCTCAGCTCACCATACTTCACTGCTTGGGTGAGTGGTTTTTTTCAGCATGCTCGAAAAGGGACTCTGGCTTAGGTGAAAGGGGTGTGGTTTATTGGGGAGGGCATGTCCTAAAAGGTGAATTTTTGAAACAAAATTTCTGTCTTAAAGGGATTGTGCAATGACTTATATTGATTCCTCAGGACCCCTGAGGAAGCCAGTTGGACCTGGCGATACGCGTGGGGCATATTTCTCACTACACACCAAGCCCGCTGATCTGTATACTATGATGAGTATCCGCAATTTTTGCTTCCTTATTCGCTATGTTACATCTATGTATTTTGTATTATTGTGGCGGTGCATATGTATGTTTCCAAATAGAAACTGGTGTTTGTAGGGTTGTGTGTAGGACATATTTTCAGTCCACACACACTGTTTTCATTGTATACAATGTTTTTATCTTATAATAGTTTTTGTGCTTTTGAATAAATTATATATTTTTATATATATATATGCCTTGTATGCAGTATTTCTTTCTTTGTATTTTATTGCAATGCATTATATGGACTATGAGAGTATTTATATTTTTTAGAGATTTTTCTTTAAACGCTGTTTAGAAGAAAAGTCAAGTGAAAAAAGCCCCAAAATCACCCCTAAGGGGTTAAAGTTCATACACCTACAATACGTGTAAAAAGGGCCCCTAAAGATGCTTTATATACTTAAACTAACAGTGGTTTAAAGAGGACCTTATTACACTATGAACTAACTATACAGACATGGAGAGCGGCGCCCGGGGATCTCACTGCACTTACTATTATCCCTGGGCGCTGCTCCGTTCTCCTGCTATGTCCTCCGGTATCTCCGTTCCCTAAGTTATGGTAGGCGGAGTCTGCCCTTGTTCTTCTGTAGCGCTGGATAATCGCATTGCAGAGCTCACAGCCTGGGAGAAAAGAACCTCCCAGGCTGTGAGCTCTGCGCTGCGATTGGCCAGCGCTAGAGCAGAACAAGGGAAGACTCCGCCTACCATAACTTAGTGACTGGAATCTCTGCCTACTATAACTTAGTGAGCGGAGATACCGGAGGGCATAGCAGGAGAACGGAGCGGCGCCCAGGGATAATAGTAAGTGCAGTGAGATCCCCGGGCGCCGCTCTCCATGTCTGTATAGTTAGTTCACAGTGTCATAATCGGTGAAAGGTCCTCTTTAAGAAGCTAATGGCCACAATCAGGTGAACATTTCCATAAAGACTATCTTTGGAGTCAGTCGGGAGAGTTCCCTCCCAAATGAGCGATAAGCATCAATATTGTCTACTAACACCTCCCTCAAACTCCTCTGATATGGTTGAATCCGACAAAGTGACTTTGATTTCCACAAAAATCGGTGCTCTTAATCCCTATAATATTAAAGGAGACGGCCCGACATAGTGAAGTCCCGCAAGTCCTTCATCTTATAAAATCATTTATTATACTCACAAATTCCATAAAATCTCAGTCATATAAAATAAGTGACACTCCTCTCGCCAATTGCCCAACCCAGGTTTCGCCTCCGCTTCGTCAGGGCATCTGCAAAATAGGACCAAATAGGATTTGCAGATGCCCTTGACGAAGCGGAGGCGAAACCTGAAGTTTCGCCTCTGAAGTTATTACTTGAAGTCTCGCGAGACTTTGCAAAGAAAGAACTTCGGCTTATTGGAACCAATACATTCTAATACTGTACGGAGCGCTCGCTCCATACAGTATTCTAACAAAGTTTTATGCAAATCCACTTTGGATGAAGCATATGGATAATAACAACACATTAGTAAGTGTCTTGTATTAACTTTCTCTACATCATAAATGCCACTTGCTGAAGTGAGACAACCCCTTTAAAGGGATTCTGTCACCTCTTTTTACCCTATAGAGAAGCGGACATGCACGGTTAGATCGCCGCTAGCATGTCCGGAATATACTTGTCCCATATCTCTGTGTGGTTTTATTTAGGGGAAAAAATTATTTTATATATATCTAAATCAGCTGAACCTCAACTGATCACCTGTTCGGGTGTAGCTCCATAGCTGGAAGTCAGCACCGGAACTACACAGCTTCACCAGCCTTGTAGTGGCGCTAGCTTATTACTACCCCACTGCTCCCACTGACTCCACTACAAGGCGGATGGAGCTATGTAGTTCCAGCGCTGACTTCCAGCAGTGGAGCTACACCTGAACAGCTTATCCGTGCTGTCCACATCTTTTGTGGCCCAATTGAAATGAATGGAACCGCAAAAAATGTGGATCAAATGTGGACCAAACATTTGTTCATGTGCATGAGGAAAAAAAAAAAATACAAAATATACAAAAATAAGCTATTATTTCACAAACTTCAGATAAATGGTTAATTCAGCTCTGCTTCATTATTTTTCAGTAAATGATGATTATGTAGAATATATATAGAATGTAGAAATGCCTAGTTCTTGCTATTTCTACCTTATCAGCCTTTTCCACAGTGTTCATATTTGGGTGTTAAAAGAGAGAAAGGGAACATAAGAGATTATTATTAGGGAAATCTATAAATGGTGCTTCCCAGCTGGAAGTCAACTGAAACCACTACCCAGGAACGATATTAGTCAGTGACCGTCACAGTGGCCGCTTTGTGATTTCTGGTGAAGTGTCACAAGCTTAGCAGGGTGCAGACATTCCTGTGTGCCATGTATTTGCACAAGGACCTGGCTTATAAAACGTGTTTTCAGCAATACCAGATATGTGAAACACAAGTAAAATACAACACAGAAAGTAAATTACTCTAGAACATGGAGGCCGCTTCTATCAGATCAAGGTATGAATAGAAAACAGCAGATTCTTGGTGTTACGGTGGTATGTAACACAAGGATCAGCAGCTATTCAATTCTTCTTCTCAGATTAGAGAAGCACAACAACGCTATGAATAGGTCGCTCCTTACTTGCTAATCCTTGGCCGCACAGGCTCATTGTCAGATTTATACTCACTTCAAATGGGGAATAATCTTCTCTTAGGAGCAACCAAGATTGCCCAAAGTCTGAAAAAAGCTCCATGGCAACTAGAGCATGCCTTTTCATTTACTTGGAAGGATTTGTGATGTGCAGGACCCGCAAAGGACCTTTTTTCTTTTCATGGGGATTACTTCCTCTGCAAAGAAAAGAGCAGCTAGAATATGCAATAGACAATTCTAGCTGCATATATTAGAGACTTCTCATATGGTCCAAAGATCAATCTGTAAGGCTTTTTCTGGGAAGGGTACACAGAATATAACTGGAAGCAACTTGGGAATTCTTGTCTCTGGGTCTCAAGTATAAGTAGCCAGAAACTCAGATTTCGCCCTAAATCAGTAAATTATTATTGTAACATTCATCTGCAAACATTGCCTATGTACAGGTAAAACAATGTGAATGTCGTTTGTGTTGTACAAAACTATTGGCTCTTCATTTTAAAATGTACGATTAAGAAGGGGAACAAAACAAAGGTATTTTCAAATACCCTATACAGAAATCATATTAAGTAGTCCCCTTTCAGAACCCTTGAAGGTGTTGTTGACCCCTGGGGACCTATCAGGCAGACCCCCCTGCATGGCTAGAACTGAAACATACTTACCTGCTCCTCACCGCTGGGTTCTGACTTCTTGTCTCTCTCCCGCCACTGCTACAGGTCTTCGGTCTCCCCATGTCAACATCCGGTCTGATGCGCATCAAGTGGAAACTGCAGCCAATGACTGGCCAGAGCAATGATGTGTACCCCATGCACCACGTGACTCGGTAACATGATGCACAGAGGACATGTTACTGACTGCAGTGGCCACGTGATCCACATTTAGGCTGGGTTCACACTTGAGCGTTTTACAGCGCGTTCAAACGCGCTGTAAAACGCTCAACACATGAAAACCAATGCTTCCCTATAGCCCTGGTTCTCACTTGAGCGTTTTACAGCGCGTTTGAACGCGCTGAAAAACGCCCTACGCTCAAACAAGTTCTTGAGCTTCTTTGGGGCGTTTTGACGCGCGTTTACTATTGCAGAAAACGCACATAAAAACGCGCGACAAAAACGCGCGTTAAACGCGCATATCAAATACGCTAAGGTCTGAACCCAGCCTAAACTGGATGTTGACAAGGGGAGATCGGAGAGTTGCAGTAGTGGCGGGGAGTGAAGGAGCCAGAACCCAGCAGTAGGAGTAGGTAAGTATGATTCCCTTCCCAGGTCTGGCCACATGTGGGGATCTGCCCAAAAGGTCGCTGGGAGTAAACAATCCCTTTAACTATTAGAGGAGCTACAAAGAGTGTGTCTTTTGCCAGCCATACACATGAGATCACTGCCAGCTGAAAGAGCCTACAGGTATCTCTTCTGATTTCCCTGTACGAATGAATGCTTGGTTCGGCTGAGCAGGCATGTGTTGTGAATGGGTGAGGGTTTTCATCGAGAACAAATGGATCCAGGATGTTGACATGCTAGCCCCCTCTCTCCCCAGCATGTGCCGTTATTGGCAGTGTGGAGAAATTAAGAACTTGCTTCCAGATTTCCCCACAGATTCGAACCTACAGTAACAGCCAGACACCCTGTTATCAGACCCTACTTTTCCAAAGTGGACAATTCTTTTAGGGTGGTGTCACACACAGCTTTTTGTGGCAGTTTTTGATGAGGTTTTCAAGCCAGAGCTATAAGTTGGTTGGAAGGGACTGAAAAATATAAAGGAAGGACTTACACTTCTCCTATCTGCTGGATCCAGTTCTGCCTTTGGCTCAAAAACTGCCACAAGAAGCGGGTTTGACACCACCCCAAAACTTCTCTCAACAGTATAACAAAAAGGAAGAATCTGAGTAAAGATATGCTATATATTGGCCCATGTGCCATCCATCAAAGAACAGGATCTGATGAAATACTAATTACTGGGAACAATACTAGCACAGGAACCACGTCATTTCTACCCGTCTCTTCTGAACACCAGCACTTTGTATAGTTTGATAGAAAAAAAAAAGCCCTTTAACCTCTTGTCTTCCATCAGGAAGTCATATTCTGTTTCCTAGATAAAAGTCATGATAAAGTGTCTCTCCTCAGTGAAGAGATGATAGAATACATCAGATATGGTAATAGGACATTCTTGTGCACCTGATATCTCCTGGAACATGATGGTGCACAGTAACTCTTGATGATATACGCTTCTTCCAAGTCATGATAGAAGAGACACAGATAACTCTTTGTTTCCGAACAGTTTTCTCATTAAATTCACATTTTCACGGTTCACCAGAATAACCAAGGTCTGTCTACTGCTTCTTCTGTTGAACAGTTTTATTCCATTAAAGATAACATAAACTGCCTGAACAATTGCAGCATTGTGGTGAGCAGAAGTTCAAAGGGTGAACCTACGTCACATAGGAAAAATGTCTGCTTTGAAGAGGAGGGTATGGTTGTGAGATTTAATGGCATTGTACTCTTTAAAAAATCATTTAGCACAAAGCAGTGCTGTAGTTTTCAGAGCGGGGATAGAATGGGATGTGTTTTGGATAAAAATAACAGAATATGATTATTATTACATTGCAGGTTGTTTATATTTCCGTCTTACCTTCTGTTTGAACATCATATACTGTATGGTGTTCCATTTTTACATTTCTCATCAGGGAAAGAAAAAAATGATGCCTTCCTTTACTAGAAAGAAACAGGAAAAGGGAAAAAAAACAATTCATCTGGGAAACTGCTTTGGCAAATTTGACCAATGGTTTCTATTAAGTGGTTAGAAATAAGTCAGGATACTAGTTTGAACAAAGTGAATGACCTAGATAAATATCTTAACTTAGAAGCCCCCGGCTGCAGACCACTATCGGGCCGCGAATCGTCTGGTACTGATCTGTTGGGAGCACCAGAGTTCAACGGCAGTGACGGAAACTATTGGTCCTTGTGCCCCATTATTTAGCCTTATAGGCTGAAGGCTAATTAAGGCCTATGAGGCAGTGATAAAGTGCTGGATAGAATGACATCCTCGTGACCTGCTGCTCCGAGTCACAGGTGGTGTGAAATTATCACATCACCAGACACCCGACGCAGGAGGTGGAGATGACATCGCGACCACCTGTGCCCTAGGCAGCAGGCTGGAAGAGGCCTGCATGGCAGACTGCGGGAGTGAGGTGAGTATTTTGCTCTTTTTTTTTTATTATTTGGGAACACTACTGGGGGTACTACAGGGGAGGGGTGGTGCATTATATACTGGGGAGCACTATATGTAAAAAGGCACTACTGGTCGGCTATATTTAAATAGACCACTACTTGGACGGGGCTCTATAATTAAAGAGGCCATTACTAGGTTGTGCTATACAGTATTTAAAGAGGCCACTATATTTTAAGAGGCCCCAACTGGGGGCACTTTATGTGAAAAGGGCATTACTGGGAGGCATTATATGCACATAGGGCACAACTGAAGGGGGAGCATTATATCTACTGGGGCCTAAATAGGGCTGATTACTAAGCAGGGACATAAAAGGAGGTATTAATACTAAATAGGTGTGTTCAGTTATGCAGAAAGAAGTTGTGATCAAGAGACGTCATCAGAGTGATCTGTGCAGGACTAAGGAAAATAGGAAAGAGAATGACTCCAGCCAGAGGAGACATCACCTGTAAGTCAATTTGGGGGCCTAAATGGGATTATTAATGGCTGGGACCTACATGGGTATGGTCATGATGGAGCTGTATTATTTGGCCTATATATAGTGTTATTAAAGTGTTATTATTGCAATGTTGGCCACAGATTCTGTAATATGCACTTTATTATATTTTGTTATGTGCGTGATTAGCTTCCCCCCCCCCCCCCCTTTGTTTCCACAGGAAAATTATTTTGCATGAAACCGGTCTGTGATGCAAAAAAGGTTGGGTACCACTGCCTTAACTCAGTGGTTAGCACTATTGCCTTGCATCAATGAGGTTCTGGGGTCAAGTCTGGCCAATTAAAACATCTTTATGGAAGTTATATGTTCTCCCAGTGTTTGTATGAGTTTCCCCCAAGTACTTCAGTCTATTCCCACACTCCAAAACATACTGAAAGGATGAGGCCTCATCCACATGACCGTATAATTGGCCCGACTCCAATCCACATTTTTGTGGATCGCACTCGGGCCCATTCATTTCTATGGGGCCACCAAAATGTGGACAGCACTGATGTGTTTAAAGGGGTTGTCCCACTTCAGCAAATGTCCCTTTATGCATTAGTTCTATATTGTGGCATACTGTGTTCATTACGAATATACTATGACATCCCTGTTGTGTACTGCGACATTGCTTAAAAAAATACATCTATGCAGTAACATCACAGTGTATACTTTCATAGCAGTAAGTATGAGAGTGTAGTTGTACCAACGGTGTGGTTATTTACCTCTGGGGATTGGTGCCAGAGGGCTTGTGGTAGCCTACATCCAAAGAGTGTGCCACATATGCCTGAAAAGGGACATCTCAAACTATAGGCCCGAAACTTTGCTGTATTACTGATGCACTATTCACGGCTGATAAATAAATTGGAGTACCATCTAAAGTTGTTGATTTAGACAGAGGGCTTGGGCAGCAAACTAAATATTTTTCCTGGGTGAAGAAAAACCTTGCTGCACACTGAAAACTGGTGCTTGAGGGGACCCAGTGGCCCTTCTACTGTATAGGAGGAGACTAGTACTATAAGTTGCTTGTACAATTGAGAGGAAGCTGTTAAAAGGGTTTTCCAGAAGTAACATTAATCCTCAGGATATGTCATCAATATCTGATCGTGGGGGTCAGACACCCCACCTATCATCTGTTCGAAGAGGCCGCAATGTTCCAGTGAGCGCTGCAGCCCCCTTACAGCACGGCGAGCACAGAGCCATATATTGTATAGTGGCTGTGCATTGTATTGCAGCCCAGGTTTGAAAGGGTCTGAGCTGCATATAGGCCATGTGATTGATGAGCATGATGTCACAACAGCTAATCAGTGGTTGTATCGAGAGTTGGACCCCCACCAATCAAACATTAATGACCTTTATTGGGATAGATCATTAATATTTTACTTCTGGAAAATCCCAGTTTAATAATTTTGCATTCTTGTCCAGAATCCTTAAGATTTAATTCTCATCAAATCATTGAGAGCAAGATTATGGATTCTCTCTGACTGGAAATGGGATCGACAGACAAAGTTAAGAAAAACTGTATTTAAGATTACAGAGATTAATGACACAATATAGTATGATAATCTAAGTACAGAACAGATTATGCTCTTCACAGAAAAGGATCATCCAAGGTTTTATAACCGTCTTGTCTATTCAACTCAGTGGGAGGTGTATAAAAAATGAGATGAAAAATAAAACTGAGAAATGTGGAATTATCCTGTAAAGATATGCAGTTTTGCAGCATTTACCTTTTTATATTTCCATAATATAGTAAATCATTGACTTTTGCATTTTGCTAAGATATTTAAACCAGAATGCGCAAGATTTGTGCTGCACGCTCTGTATGAACTAAGGTAACGTGAACAGAACCTCTGGCTCTACTTTCAAGTCAGTACAGTAGGCTTTCTGTAAGGGCTCATGCACACGAACGTATTTTCTTTCCGTGTCCGTTAGTTAGTTTTTTTGCGGAGCGTATGTGGAACCATTCATTTCAATGGGTCAGCAAAAAAAACTGACATTACTCCGTGTGCATTCAGTTTCTGTATGGCCGTTGTGTGTTTTGCGGTCCGCAAATTGCGGATGCGCAAAACACGGATGGCGTCTGTGTGCGTTCAGTATTTTGCGGAACCGCGTGGACAGCCATTAATATAACTGCCTATTCTTGTCCGCAAAACGGATCATCCAAGGTTTTATAACCGTTTTGTCTATTCAACTCAGTGGGAGGTGTATTAAAAATTAGATGAAAAATAAAACTGAGAAATGTGGAATTATCTTGTAAAGATATGCAGTTTTGCAGCATTTACCTTTTATATTTCCATAATATAGTAAATCATTGTCCGCAAAACGGACAAGAATAGGACAGGTTATATTTTTTTTGCGGACAACTGAACGGAGCAACGGATGCGGACAGCACACGGAGCGCTGTCTGCATCTTTTGCGGCCCCATTGAAATGAATGGGTCCGCATCTAAGCCACAAATACTGCGAAAACAACGGTTGTGTGCATGAGGCCTATGTCTGTATGTCCATTCCGCAAAAAAATAGAACTTGTCCTATTTTTGTCTGTATAACAGACAAGGATAGTACTGTTCTATTAGGGGCCAGCTGTTCCATTCCGCAAAATATGGAATGCACACGGGCATCATCCTTGTTTTTTGTGGATCCGTTTTTTGCGGACCGCAAAATACATATGGTCGTGTGCATTAGCCATAACACTGTCTTTCATTGCAATAGAGGCAGATAGCAAGCCTCTCATACTGAATATGGGATTATTTAATACAGTGTGGCTGCATTTTCTTTGGAAATACAAAAAAGTGGTGATTATATTATGGAAATGTATACGGCTGCCTAATTTTATTATTTTTCCATTTAAACAGTAACTAAGCTTTTGTATATTTTTTGGTGAACGCGTCCCAAAAGCCCTAATAGTAGTTTTTGTAATATAGTTTATTAATTTGTTTTGTATTTTTATTACACTTTTCCCTCTCTAAAGCACACCTTTCCCTGTATGCTTAAAATCCACTTCTCTGTACACCGCTCAACAGAGTACGGAGAACACATTTATCTATACATTTTATCTATGATACGTAAAACACTAAACAAGAATGGATTTCATGGGAGGATACCACAGAGGAAGCCACCGCTGTCCAAAAAAACCATTGCTGCACGTTTACAGTTTGCATAAGAGCACCTGGATGTTCCACAGCAGTACTGGCAAAATATTCTGTGGACAGATGAAACCAAAGTTGAGGTGTTTGGAAGAAACACACAACACTATGTGTGGAGAAAAAGGCACAGCACACCAACATCAAAACCTCATCCCAACTGTGAAGTATGGTGGTGGGGGCATCATGGTTTGGGGCTGCTTTGCTGCGTCAGGGCCTGGACGGATTGCGATCATCGAAGGAAAAATTAATTGCCAAGTTTATCAAGACATTTTGCAGGAGAACTTAAGGCCATCTGTCCACCAGCTGAAGCTCAACAGAAAATGGATGTTGCAACAGGACAACGACCCAAAGCGTAGAAGTAAATCAACAACAGAATGGCTTAAACAGAAGAAAATTCGCCTTCTGGAGTGGCCCAGTCAGAGTCCTGACCTCAACCCGATTGAGATGCTGTGGCATGACCTCAAGAAAGCGATTCACACCAGACATCCCAAGAATATTGCTGAACTGAAACAGTTCTGTAAAGAGGAATGGTCAAGAATTACTCCTGACCGTTGTGCACGTCTGATCTGCAACTACAGGAAACGTTTGGTTGAAGTTATTGCTGCCAAAGGAGGTTCAACCAGTTATTAAATCCAAGGGTTCACATACTTTTTCCACCTGCACTGTGAATGTTTACATGGTGTGTTCAATAAAAACATGGTAACATTTAATTCTTTGTGTGTTATTAGTTTAAGCAGACTGTGATTGTCTATTGTTGTGACTTAGATGAAGATCAGATCACATTTTATGACCAATTTGTGCAGAAATCCATATCATTCCAAAGGGTTCACTTACTTTTTCTTGCAACTGTAGATTTTAAGCGTACAGGGAAAGGTGCGCTTTAGGGAGGCAAAAGTGTAATAAAAATACAAAATACATTAATAAAGTATATTACAAAAACTAATATTAGGGCATTAGGGACACGTTCACAAAAAATTACACAAAAGTTTAATTGCTCTTTAATGAGTACTAAAAACTTGAAGTGAAATATTTGAAACCGAAAATCAACATATTCATCAGTTTAAGTATCAGTTCAAGGATAAAACTAGGGATGAGCGAATCGACTTCGGATGAAACATCCGAAGTCGATTCGCATAAAACTTTGTTCTAATACTGTACGGAGCAGGAGCTCCATACAGTATTAGAATGTATTAGCTCAGATGAGCCGAAGTTATTGTACAAATTAATTTATGAAGGTTTTGCGCGAAGTCTCGCCAGACTTCGCTAAGCAATAACTTTTTCTCATCGGAGCCAATACACTCTAATACTGTACGGTATTAGAACAAAGTTTTATGCCAATCGACTTCAGATGTTTCATCCGAAGTCGATTCGCTCATCCCTAGATAAAACAATAGATCCATACAGGGGCGTAGCTAAAGGCTCATGGGCCCTGGTGCAAGAGTTCAGCTTGGGCCCCCCCCCTTCACTTAGCGCTGGTGCACCTAGCTTTTCTGCTGCCCGAGGCAAAAATTGAAACACCCCTCCCCCCCATGCCAAATTCTCAACCTAACCCCTTCCCTCCAGTCCTACTGTTAAAGGGGTTGTCCTCTTTTTACTACCGTGGTATGCCGGGATGGATTCCTGTTCAGAGCAGGAGTGCACGGCGTCATTGGTTGCTATGACGCCGTGCGCTTCATGCCGCCGCTGCACTACAGTAATACACTATACGAGTGTATTACTGTACAGCAGCGGCGACATGAAGTGCACGGAGTCATAGAAACCAATGACGCCGTGCGCTCCTGCTCTGAACAGGAATCCAGCCCGGCATACCACAGACCGCTCTCGGCCGCGGAACACGGCCGTGTGCATTCGGCCTTATATTGTGTGCCAGTACAAAAAATACCCCTATATAAAACCCTAAATGAAACCCCCCATCTCAGACCAAACCCTCTTTAGATCTCTATGTCAGACCCCAGTTTTAGAACTCAGATCAGACCCCCCCATTACACCTCCATGTAAGACCCCGACCCAATATCAGACCTCAGATAAGACCCCCATTAGACCTCCAGACCCCCAATAAAACGTCTAACCCCCATTAGACCTCTCCAAACCCCCAGTCAGACCTCCAGCCCCCATTTGACCTCCCCAGACCCCCAATCAGAATTCTATACCCCCATTAGACCTCTCCAGACCCCCAGTAAGACCTCCAGACCCCCCATTAGACCTCTCCAGACCCCCAATCAGATGTCTATACCCCCTTTAGACCTCTCCAGACCCCCAGTCAGACCTCTGGACCCCAAGTCAGACCTCCAGACCACCCATTAGACCTCTCCAGACCCCCAGTCAGACCTCCAGACCCCCATTAGACCTCTCCAGACCCCCAATCAGACCACTTCAGACCCTTAGTAACACCTCCAGACTCCCCATTAAACCTTAAGACCCCCAATAAGACCTCCATATCAGACCTCAGATCAGACTGTAAAATAATAAAATAACTTACCTCTCCTGTCTCCTGCCGCCACTCTCCCTGTCCTGGTGCTCTTCTCAGGTCCCGCACTGCACAGTCACCTGCAGCATCAGGTCAGAGTGCACTCTCTACATCCTGATGCTGCAGGCAGCCTGGACACAGCAGCGCAGGACCTGAGAAGAGTAAGCGGGGGGAGGGGTAAGTACAGCGCTCACAGCGCTTCACCCCCGCTTCCTCCTCCTGCATACTAGTGAGCACTTCCGGTATGGAAGCGCTCACTAGTATTCCCTTTATAAGATGCACCTCTGGGCCCCCCTTGCTTAAGGGCCCGGTCGCAACTGCGACCGCTGCGACCCCTATGACCCCTATAGCTACGCCACTAGATCCATAGAACAATGTCTGTGTTCTTCCAACAATGTAAACGAGAACCTCCATGAGAAGATCTTCTCTCAGACTTGTCATGGTACATTAAACCATTTTCCTGCCACTTACAAATGCTGATTATGAGCAGCTACATAGTAACTTAAAGGGAACCTGTCATCAACTTTATGCTGCCCATACAAATGGCAGAATAAAGTAGAGATAGGTGAGTTCATTTCAGCGATCTGTCATTTATAAGTTAAAAGTAAGTAGTTGTTGAGAACCAACATCACAATCATTGCAGACTGGGCCTGGAAAAGAGTCCCGGCCACCTGAGAAGAGTCCTGGTTATTCATGAATTCCTGCTCTCCCGCCCACCTGCTGATGACTGACCGTCTTCTACCTGGTTTTCTCCCTTTCTCTCTAGGAGAGAACTGCCAACCATCAGCAGATGGGCGAGAGAGCAGGAGATTATGAATAACCAGGACTCTTCTCAGGGAGATTGGACTCTTTCCAACGCCTGGGCTGCAATGATTATGATGCTGGTTCTCAGCAACCACTTACTTTTAGCTCAAGAGTGAAACACCGCTGAAATCAGCATTTCTGTCACTATTTTATGCTGCCCTCAGTCAGATCAGCATAAAGTTGATGACAGGTTCCCTTTAAGCCTTAGCCTATTAACTAAGCTCTATAATACATCAGAGCTTCACTTTTGTTTGTAATGTAAAAGATGCTGATTACAAATGCAGGGGAAACACAACTATTAACAATGTGCCTCAAGAATTTATTAAAGTCACCATGGAATTGACAAATTAGAATGCTGTGTCCTAACAGGCAAGTACCATTTCCTTGTCTTTATTTCTTCCGCCTATTGTTCTAATTCATTTGAAGTTGTTTCATGGAGAATAAATAATGGACACACAGCAAGTAAGTGCTAACCTTTGTTCAATGTACAGCGGATATTAGAATTCCTGGTTACTTTAATAAAGGGATAGATAGATAGATAGATATGAGATCATATCACAATACCACTGTAGTATGCTATAAAACAATAAAGAAGCAAGACTATGCATAGTTTGGGCTCAAAGAGGCAGTTGTGTAAACATGTCAACTGGGCCCCAAAGCAACATATACAATAGGGCCCCATCAACCATGTACCAACTGCTGTCTTATACAGCAGAGAAGCTTTTGTGCCCCCCTCACCCCCAGGGATCATGGTCCTGGCGCGACAAAGTGCTTGTAGTGACAAAGAAAAAAAACATCTGTCACTTAATATTTTTATTTGTTGCATTATACTGTATAATGTAAAGCTATATTTTTATAGTACAAACAGATAGGATAGCCATCAGCACTTACTCCCCCATAAACATACGTGTTCAGCCAAGCTGAGCGTGTAAATTGTATCTCTAGGATATGCCCCCCATTGTCTGATAGGTGCAGGTCCCACCTCTGGGATCCGTAAATACACCGAGAACGGAGCGGGGAAAGGTGGTGGAGGGTGCACTGCGCATGCACAGCCGCCTTCCATTCACTTCTATGGGGCCACCAAAAATACCCGAGCGCTATGAGAAATGAATAGGAGCGGTGGCCGCGTAAGCGGGGTGCACTCCTATTCATTTGTATGGGGAGAGTGCTTGGCGGTAGCCGGACCCCAGGAAACCTGAGGTCATTCAGCCACACCACTCTCCCCGCCCCGTTCTTGGCGTAGGTGCTGGTCCCAATGGTGGGACCCTCACCTATTAGACAATGGGGGCATATCCAGGGGCGTTGCTGGGTTAAAACATGTACTGCCTGCCAGATAGATACAACTGTATTGCCATCCTCAAGACGGCAATACAATTGAATCTAATGCCCTGCAAGAGCTGAAGGACCTGTGATGACATCACAGTCCATGTGATCAGTTCTTAATGCAGTAGCTGAAAAGGACCTGCGATGATGTCACCATCATGTTACTAGTGCAGGAGAGGACAGCACAGCAGTGAAGAGAATTCCGGGAAGAAGCTGTGGTGAGGTCTGCTACATGAAGAGAGGTAAGTGAAGGGAGAGGCAAAGCAATGCTGGGAGTTGTAGTTATTTAACTGGGACTTTATGTTAGGGCTGAAGGGAGGGAAGTTATTTACATGGGACAGTGGGGTGGAGTGATGTTATTTATATGGGACTGAAAGTTGAGGGGGTGATGTTATTTACATGGGAATGCATGTTGGAGTTGGCTGGGGCACGGTGATGTTATTTAAGTGGGACTGCATGTTGGAGGTAGCTGGGGAGGGGGTGATTTTATTTACATGGGACTGTAGGTTTAAGGTGTTTGGCGGAGTGATGTTATTTACATGGGACAGAATATTAAGGGGGTGATGGTACTGTATGTTGACAGTGGCTGGGGAGGGGGTGATGTTATTTACATGGGACTATATGTTGAAGGTGGCTGGGGAGGAGGTGATGTTCTTTACACGGGACAGTATGTTGAAGGCGGCCGGAGAGGAGGTGATGTTATTTACGTGGGACTGTATATTGGAGGGAGCAGGAGAGATGGTGTGATGTTATTTACATGGGACTGTATTTTGGAGGGGGCTGTATATAAAGAGGGATGATATTTACATGGGATTGTATATTGGAGGGGGCTTAGGAGATGGTGTGATGGTATTTACATGGGACTCTATGGCGGAGGGAGGAAAATAATGTTATTTACATGTGACTGTATAGTGTAGGGGCTGAGGAATTATAATTTCTGAGGACACTAAACTGAGGAATATAAATACTGGAGGCACTTCAGGGCGAGCATTATAACAGTAGGGGACAATATAAATACTGGGGGCACTGTAGGGGCATTATAACAGTAGGGGGGCGATATAAATACTGGGGCATTTCAGGGTGAACATTATAACAGTAGGGAGCATTATAAATACTGGGGGCATTTTAAATCCAGGTGACATTATGCGTTCTTATTACTACTGGGGGCTCTATAGGAGGGACTTATAGATCCGCATTATTTCTACTAAGAGTACTATGGGGGGCCTTATTACTACTGAGGGGTCTACAGAGATCTTTCTTACCACTGGGGGAACAATAGAGGGCCTTATTTCTACTGGAGGCTCTGTAAGGGCATTATTAATACTGGAGGGCTCTTCTACTAATGGGCGCACTCTTGGGGAGCACTATCACTGTTGGGGGCACTGTAGGGGGCAGTATTACTAATGAGGGTATTTTAGATGGGAATTACTATTAGTGTGACTATGAGGAGCACTATTACTATGGGGAAGATTATCTGTATGGCACTAATTTTTCTTTAGGATAGTATTTGGGGGTACAGAAAAGTGAGGAAGCTAAGATATCTGTGTGTCACACTCTGCAGAGACGAGGCGGCTGAGAGAAGTTGTCCGGACTGAATGGAGAAGATGATGACAGAGAAGATCTACATCCGAGGAGACGTCACCTGGGAAGCCCTGGATGTGAGAGGTACGTGCTGCTGTATAGCAAGTACAGTAAAATGTCTTCAGTGCTAGTGTTTGCGGGGGGGGGGGGGGGGGGGGTGTTTGGGCGGTTGGTCGACTTAGATAATTGGGCCATATGCATTGGGGCTTGGGCCCCAGATCTTTTGAGACCCTAGCAACACCCCTGGGCATATCCTATTGATATGCCCCAATTGTCTGAGATGGGAATACTACTTTAAGCCATGCCCCTATCTCACTAGTCCATGCTGCTGCCGAGTGTGGTGACAAAAAGACAGTAAATAAAAGTGGTGCATAGCATGTGCACCAGAATCTGGAGAATTTCATAGTACATTTTCCTGATCCAGAATTTGTCAATCAGAATAACTCCCTGAATGAACAACCTTTCTTCAGAAATCTAGCAACTATAACTTGTATTATTATTATTATATACTTAAAATACATTTAGACCCCTTTTGAGTCTCACTGCTCTTATAGTAAAGAATCCCTTTGTATTTTGTTGTATAAACCTTCCTCTATCCTCTAGACCAGGCATGCTCAACCTGCGGCCCTCCAGCTGTTGTAAAACTACAACTCCCACAGTGTGGGAGTGTTCGTTTTGCAACAGCTGGAGGGCCGCAGGTTGAGCATGCCTGCTCTAGACGCAGAGGATGTCACCTCATCACAGTCACAGTACTGGGGATGAATAGATGATGGGCGAGATCTCTGCACTGACCCCAGATATATTAATACATAGTTATTAGATCTCCCCTCAGTCATCTTTTTTCTAAACAAAATAACCCTAATTCTATTCATCTGTTCATTTCTGGGAACAGTAGTCCACACATCCAGTTATTACTGGGTTATTGCGTGCATTTGAACCTGCTATAGATCCGCAATGTGTCTTTTTTGTACACAGGTACCCAAAATTGTACATAATACACCATATGCATTGTGACTAGTGATTTGTACTGTAAAGTGGTAGACCTATGTTATCATCACCTGTATCTACATCCCATTTGATTCACCCTATAATCTTTGTAATCCTGCCTGGGATGATAATGAAATGACTGCTGAGAAAAATCTGTACAGAACAAAAAGCATTAGCATATTATTAGGCTTATTGGGCATAGGAAAAACTGCAGGTTTTAGGCGTTTTTTATATATATATATATAGAGAGTAACATGGAACATTGACCAAAATTACCAAACAATTTTTAAAAATATGTTTCACATAAAACTTGATTTAAGCAATAGGCCATTTCTTGACACATTTTCTTTAACTTTCCACTGGATAGGTCATCAGTATCTTATCAGTGAGGGTCCAACACCTGGGCCCCTGCATATCAGCTGTTTGAGAAGGCACTGGTGCCGCGCCCTTCTCTGTGGTTACCATGCACAGTGTTGTACATTGTATAGTGGCTGTGCTTGGTATTGCACTCAGCCCCATTCACTTGACTGCTTCTAGGCCATGTGACTGATAAACGTGTCATCACTGGCCTAGGAAAAGCAGAGAAAAGGCCGCGGTGCTACTGCAAACACCACTGCCTTCTCGAACAGCTGATCGGCGTGGGTCCCAGGTGCCGGACCTCCACCGATCAGATAGTAGTAAAATGCCGGAAAACCCCTTTTGATTTAATACTTTCCAGTCAATTTGTTTCTTGTTATACTACGTTTCCTGTAATACTACACCATACTAGTCATACCAATATTATTATTATGGTATAAGTGATATAACTTAAAATATGATGAGAGACTTGCTAAGTTACTGAAGGAATGAATATAGTTTATAATTCAACAGATCATAAAATGAGAGTTCTTCAACTCATAACTAAACATGTGTCTTCCAGATTCTTCGTAGAATATTTATCCTCTTCCCTTGCATATTTTAGTATGACTGCTAAAAGCACTAAACAATATTCTGAAATTCCAAAAGCAATGTTTTACATAATTGCTTAACGGCCACAAAACCTTACAAATGAAAGAGCTATATTGATTTTGGATGCAAAATTATTCAGATTTCTCTACCATCTACATATTTTAGTACAAGGTCCTTGTGCATTAAAATTTCAGTAATGAGACGTTCTCTACATTCTGGATTACATGTCCTGGAATTTTTCAGCTACTGGACATCTGTTCAATATTTGTCCAGATCATCTTGAGTTAGTCTAGGCAGAATCCACAGTTAGCAGCCATCTTTTAAGATGATCCCAAGACTGCCGACATTTATCTAAATGACCCAATTTTCTCAAACTCTGACCTGATGCTTATGTTTGAATCTTAAATCCCCATTTCTCCTGACAACTCCATGGAAGATTATTTGAAGCCTTTGGCTAATGTCTCTGAAAAGTCTGTAAAAAAGTAATCTACATGTCAGTTACTGGAGAGCAGATCTTTCATGTCTCAATTATGACTAAAACAGGTTGTGGAATCCTCAGCATCTTTCCATCTGTCACCCTCAACCCCAAGGAGATATAGACTTTTCTAGTCAGAGGAGTTTCCTTTTTGTAAAAGCTTACAGACAGACAAAGGTGGAAAATGAGGTAACAAGTGTTCAGAAGCAGACCAAATCTATCACATAGACAGAAACATACAGTACCTATGCCATTTAAATAAGCCAAAGGAGGGTAAGGCTCATGCACTAGAGCAGTGTAAGGTTTAAACATTTGAGGAATGGAGCAGGGGTTTGCAATACCTACCACTTTAGAGAATTAGTTGTTTGCACATGAACACAAATTGTGACCTCCAAGCCTTACTAAGGAATTGACATTCACCTTCTGGTGATTGGTGAGCAATGCTATTATTATTCATTATTAAAGCGACATTCATTCCATGGCGTTGTACATATAAAAAGGGGTGCACATACAAAATAGGAAATAATTGCAAAAAGCATGAACAAGACGAGTTACAAACTAGTACAGAAGGAGACAGGGCCCTGCCCGTGAGGGCTTGCAATCTACAAGGTATGGAGAAAGTACACAGTAGGTGAGGGTAAAGCTGGTCCTGGCGGTATAGCAGCAGCATTGTCACTTGTTGTAGGCTTGTCTGAAGATGTGGGTTTTCAGGTTTCTTTTGAAGGACTCCACTGCAGTTGAGAGTCTGATATGTTGGGGTAGAGAGTTCCAGAGTATGGGGGTGCATAGGAGAAATCTTGCAATTTTGGAGCCAGTGAAGGGATTGGCAGAGAGAAGAGGCAGAGGAGTAACAGGGTGAGAGGTGAATTAATCGGGAAGCAGAGTTGAGGATAGATTGGAGGGGTGCGAGAGTGCTAGATGGAAGGCCACAGAGGAGGATGTTGCAGTAGTCTAGATGGGAAATAATGAGGGCATGTACAAGCATTTTTGCAGACTCCTGGTTGAGGAATGAGAGGATGTGGGAGATATTTTAGAGTTGGAGGCGGCAGGTGGTGGAAAGGGCTTGGACGTGTGGTCTGAAGGAGAGGGCAGAATCCAAGGTCCCTGAGCAGGGAGAATGGGCAGCTATTGATGGTGATCGATAGGTCTGTTAGGGAGGTTGAGCAAGATGGGGAAAAGATGATAAATTCTGTTTTATCCATGTTAAGTTTTGGAAAGAGAGAGGAAAAGGAGGATATTGAATATAGGCATTGTGGGATTCTGGACAGTAAGGTGTATAGTAATACCACTATATTTCATCTGAAATATATTTCATCTTTTCATATGATAATGATGCCCAACAATATGCCCCTCATGGGATAGTTGTATGTTGCCTACCCCAAGATAATGATCAGATATGAGCATTCCTGTACAATGAATCTTTCCATAAAAGCATGAAGCCGGACGTACCAAGACATACGGAGACAGTGGCAGGAGATCTGTGAGACTGGCAACACGTGGTTTGATCTGACAAGTTTTCCTTGTGGATCAATAGGAGTCTGTGTTGTATCTGGTAATGGCCACACCCCTTGCCTCCAGGCAAAATACAAGTTCTTAACTCAAACTTCAGTGTTTATTCACACTTGCGGCAGTTGCACAAAACAACACGTCACTTTGCAGTCTTTGGTGTTAATTCACACACAAATAGAAAGTTCAATTTGCAAAGAACAACATGTCACTTTGCAGTCTTTGGTGTTAATTCACACCTTGCCTTCCCAGACAAAAACCCTTGCTGTGTCACATACCCCCCCTGCCCTTTGTTCAACCCTGAGGGGGTGAACACATGCCAGACAGCGTACCCGGGACAGGGCATCATTTCTCTGTAACCGGCCTGCCCTGTGTTCCACCGAAAACTTAAAGAGAACCTGTCACCTCTACTATGCTACCCTCACTGAGTGTTTCTAAATGTTCATTGTGTTACCCTAAATATATAAATTACACTTTTAATTTCATTTGCAGTTGAATTCAATAAGTATTATGCATTTTTTGTGGGGCGTGGCCTGCACGCTGATAGCGCCGGTCGCATAGCGCTTCTGCTCCGGGCTAAGACACTAACCAGCGTCTCACAGCATCTACCCCTGACAATCTGAACCAGCGATCTGAAGCTCCGCACTGAATACCAGCCATGGGGAAGGTTAAAAGGCGCCCTGCTCCAGCAAAACTGACCGAATTCTTTGGTAAATCGGGGCAAGCAGAGACAAGCCAGAGAGGAACTCCACCGCCAGCATGCTCGCTGGTCTCTCTGGTGGGAGCGCCATGACCGCCCCCCCACAGCTCTGCTGATAGTCTCAGGCCTGAGCGGGAAACCTATGAGACTAATCAACTCACAGCGGACATTATGCGGTCTATGCTGGACAACCTGCGAACCTCTATGAAAGAGGACATTCTGGGACTTCTGAAAGACCTCAGGAAAGACATCCAAAGTATTGGAGAGCGTATGACTCACCTAGAGGTTAAGATGGCGGAGTTCGCCACCTCACACAACACCCTCATCGATGCCCATGAGGCTATGGAAGAAGACCTTGCTAAAATATCAGCTAAGCTACATGACCTGGAAGACAGACATCGTCGTAACAATGTCAGAATCCGAGGGATTCCAGAGTCTGTAGAGGCAGGAGAGCTCGAACCTCTCCTCCAACAGCTTATCAAAGCAGCACTGCCTGAATCCACAGAAAGGGACTTGATAATTGACCGCATCCACAGAGTGCCTAAACCTAAGGGACTAGACGCATCCCTACCACGCGATGTTATCGCAAGGATCCACTTCTACACCACCAAAGATGCATTCCTGAGGGTCCTAAGACAAAACCCAACCCCATCTGAGGTTTTTAAGGGCATAGCAGTCTTCACAGATCTCTCCGCAGCAACGCTTGCTAACAGGAAAGAGTTTGCTCCGATTACTACAGTGCTAAGACAGCGACAGATAAAGTTCCGCTGGGGATTCCCAGTAAAGTTACTTGTCACCTACAATGGAGCCCTGCAGGTCCTCAACTAACCACAAGAGGCGTCTCGTCGGCTACTTAAATGGGGTCTCATCACTGAAGATTCTCAATGGGTGAAAGACAACGCACCGCGTCCAGACAAGATTCCTCCAGACTGGGACACTGCCTGATACGTGAGTTTTCCATCAGTCGGGAGTAGCTGATTGACTGTAGTCAACAGTGTTGGTCTGTAGCAGGGAGCTTTTGGTTCTCTGTCCCAACTCAGACTCACCCTGGTCATTTGACCACTAATTTTTGGTCAGGCTCGATACGCCATGATGACCTTATTGTGTTCAACTTTTAAGTTTCTTTTCACTGTTTTTAGTTTAGTTTTTAAGTTTGTTCCTGCAAATGCTATTAAACGTGCTAATCTTAATGTACAGCTTAGTTTCACAGCACTACTACATTGGGGTGTGGCAGTACATCTGACAGGGTGATTATATCTACAGAAAATGGGGATAAAAATTCTGTCACTTAATGTCCGTGGGCTAAATTCTCCATATAGACGCACCCAATTGTGGTCAGAAACCCTTAAATCTAAATGTGATGTGGTTTTCATACAAGAATCACACCTATTGGAAAAGGATGCTTATAGATGTACACATAAGAATTTCCCTGTAATAAACCTCTCTCATACAAGGAAAAAGAGGAAAGCAGGGGTATTTATTGGTATAAAATCTACGCTTACTTTTTCTCTAAATGATTGTATAACAGATTCAGCTGGGAGATATGTTATTCTGATATGCACACTAGATGGTAAACCATTCACGTTAGTGTCTGTATACGCCTCCAATGTCGGACAATGGCCTTTTGCAGAAAGCTGTGGGTGAAGTAATAATGGGAGGGGACTTTAATATCCCGGTTAACTCAGACTTAGACGGCAAGACTCTACATGAGAGTCGCCGTATAGATCTTCAAGCAACTCTCCATGAGTCAGCTTTTCATGATATTTGGCGCTATCAACATAATGACGAACGGGACTTCATGTTCATATCGACGGCGCACTTATCTCAGTCTCGTATTGATTACATACTAGTCTCAAAAAACCTTTTGCGCAGGATCCTGAGATCAGACATTGGGGGAGCGACGTGGTCTGACCACGCACCTGTGAGTATAATTATTGAAGATGATCTGCCTAACCTCCCCCGCCCACAATGGAGATTGAACACTTATCTTCTTAAATGTCCTAAAAGAGTTAAAGGGTTTTCTGCTAAGCTGCAAGAATTCCTGCACTTTAATGATGACACCAATGCTAACACATTATGGCTCACACACAAAGCATTTATGAGAGGGATCTTACTGCAGTCAGCTGCGAGATTGAACAGAAATAGGAACAAAGCAATGCAAGACGCCCTATCCCATCTACAAACTGCAGAAAAAATCACAAGCTTCTTAGCAACCCCCTAACCAGGGGCGTTGCTAGGGTCTCAAAAGATCCTTGGCACAAACCCCAATAAATATGTTGCCCCCCCTTCCCCAGAAACTTTGCTGTACATGCTATACAGCAGCACTTACCTGTCACGTCCAGGGCCTCCAGGTGACGTCTCCTCTCTGTCATCATCTTCTCTGTAGATCTTCTCTCTCATCATCTTCTCCACTCGGTCTGGACAACTTTTCTCAGCCGCCTCGTCTCTGCAGAGTGTGACACACAGACATCTTATCTTCCTCACATTCTATCATTATCCCCCAACTGGAGTCCCCACAGTGTTATCCTGCTGCTTGCTCTGCCCCCCGCCCCCCAGGGATGTAGCTATAGGGGGTGCAGAGGTAGCAGTCGCTACCGGGCCCAGGAGCCTGAAGGGGCCCAAAGACACTTGTGCCGCATAAGAAGACACACAAAGCACTGAGGGAAGGGGGGCCCAAGCTGAACTCTTGCATCGGGGCCCATGAGCCTTTAGTTACGCCCCTGCCCCCCCCCCCCAATACCCCCAAATACTATCCTGAAGAAACATTACTGCCCCCCATAGTAATAGTGCTCCTCAAAGTCCCACCAATAGTAATTCCCTTCTAGAATGCCCTCATTAATAACACTGCCCCAACCGTGATAATGCTCCTCAACAATGCCCCCATTATTAGAAGAGCCCTCCCAAATTAATAATACCCTCACAGAGTCCCCAGTAGAAATAAGGCCCCCTATTGTTCCCCCAGTTGTAATAAAGCTCCCTACAGACTCCTCAGTAGTAATAAGGCCCCCATAGTGCGCTTAGTAGAAATAAGGCGAATCTATAAGACCCTTCTATAGAGCCCCCAGTAGTATTAAGACCGCCTATAATGTCCCCTGGATCTGCAGTGCCCCATGCAGTTATAATCCTCCCTCCACCATACAGTCCCATGTAAATAACATCACCTCCTCCCCAGCAGCCTCCAACGCACAATCCCATGTAAACATCACCCCCTAAGGCTACTTTCACACTTGCGTTCGTGCGGATCTGTCCTGTACTTGTACAGGACGGATCCGCACCGATAATACAAACGAATGCATCCGTTCAGGACCGATTCGTTTGTATTAGATTTGAATTTCTAAGTCCCAATACGGATCCGTTCTGACTTACATTGAAAGTCAATGGGGGACGGATCCGTTTACAATTGCACCATTTTGTGTCAATGCAAAGGGATCCGTCCCCATTGACTTACATTGTAAGTCAGGACGGATTCGTTTGGCTCCGCAAGGCCATGCGGACACAAAAACGCTGCTTGCAGCATTTTGGGGTCCGCCTCCAAAATGGAACGGGGGGCCGTACGGAGCCGAACGAATGCATTCTGAATGGATCCGCATCCATTCAGAATGCATTGGGTTTAAACTGATGCATTTGGGGCTGCTTGTGAGAGCCTTGAAACGGATCTCACAAGCGGATCCCCAAACGCAAGTGTGAACCTAGCCTAAACATTAAGTCCCATGTACATAAACATCATTCCCCCCCACCATCCACTTTCAACATACAGTCCCATGTAAATAACATCACTCCCTCCCCCAGCCACCTCAAGCACACAGTTCCATGTCAATAACATCCCTCCCTTCAGCCCTAACATACATCCTAGTTAAATAACTACAACCCCCTGCATTGCTCTGCCTCTCCCTTCACTTACCTTTTCTCATGTACAGACATCACCATTAGGCTCCTTCTCCTCTTCACTCCGGTCCAATACTGCACTGGTCACATGATGGTGACATCATCCAGGTCATCCTATCACAGCCTGTTTTGCTGATCACATGACCTGTCATGTCACCACAGGTCCTTCAGCTCTTCCCAGTGTATTAGATTCAATTGTATTGCCGTTCTGTGTACGGCAATACAGTTGTATCTAGCAGGCAGGCAGGACATTCGGGGCATGGGACAAAACATCCGGGACCCAGGCCCTGAATGTTTTAACCTAGCGACACCCCTGCCCCTAACGTTAGCCTCCCTCCAAGAATGCAGATCTGCTCGGAGATCTTTACTCTTATACCGCCAAGAATTGGGTATGAAACGATTGCAGACACATTTCTACCACACAGGCGATAGAGCAGGTGCATTATTGGCACGCAGACTAAACAGCAGGAAAGCTGCAGCTAGAATAACGAGTCTAAAGTATGCTAATAAAGTGTTCACTCGTAGCGTGGCTTGGCTGCCGAGTCGGATGGACACTTAGCTCAGCAGCTCCTGCACCATAGCGACTCTGATTAAGCATTAAACCCGCAACTCCACTTGAATTAAGCCGAAAAGAGACTCATTCAAATCAGCACACGATGGGGAAGAATAAAAGGCTACTCCCAAGGATGAACAGCGAAAATATGGAGAGATATTTTGAAAGAGGGAAAATCCAAGATGGCGCCCGGAGCCCTGAAGCTGCATCGGCTCCCGCCTCACCTCCGCTGAGCGCTCCGTCTCCGACGCAGATGCCAGAAAATCTCCCCTCTGCTTCATTACCCATCTTACCGGATCCCACTCACCTCGCTACACCGCAGTTCCCCGCTACTCCGGAGGACATCAGAGCAGCAGGACCGGGATACAGGGACACTCAAGATGGCGCCGCAAGCGCTTCCAGCTCTCCTTCCTCAAGCCCACAGAAGAGGAGACAGAGGGTAGAACTACCGGAGGACATCCAGGTTAGTCCGGTTTCCTCTCCCCAGGAGACTGAACTTTTTACTAATTACCCTTTCTCTGACAAACCAGTGTCAGAAGATTCGCTAAAACAAATGCTGTTAGCTTTAAAATCCGCAATGCAGCAAGATTTAGCTGCTTTAATTGCTCCCATGTCTGCCACGCTACAAAGCGTTGAACAAAGGGTGACGCATATTGAGTCGAAAATGTCGGATTTTGCTACATCCCAAAATGAAGTAATCGACGCACATAATGAAATGGCGGACAAGATGGAAAGCATAAATTTGAAAATGGCAGACCTAGAGGACCGCTCGCGACGGAACAACATTAAGTTTTGCGGCATCCCAGAGGATGTATCTAATACAGAGCTGCCTTCCTATATTCAAAAGCTTTTTGTGTCCCTTATCCCTAAGCTCTCCTCTCATGAGTTAATTGTGGACCGAGCCCACAGGGTCCCAAAACCAAAGCATCTGGGACCAGATATACCTAGAGATGCTCTAGCATGCATCCATTTTTTCTCAACAAAAGAAGCGGTGATGAATGCTGCCAGGAAAATAGGCTCTCTCCCGGCTCCTTTCCAATCTGTTAGATTATATACGGATCTCTCAGCAGCCACCTTGAAACAACGCAGTGAGCTTTTACCTATTACACTCTCCCTGCGTAAACATGAAATTGCTTACAAGTGGGGATACCCCATGAAATTACTTATTTCAAAAGATGGACGCTCTCACTTGGTCCGTTCCCTTGAGGAAGGGAAAACCTTACTAAAAGGCTGGCAAATATCCATTTCTACCCTAGTTCACAGCAATTCATATGTTCCTTCATATCAAAAATGATCTACTCTGTTGTCTCTTCAAAGACATTTTTCCTGTTTCTTTACCACAATTAACAACTACTTAATCCACTCTCGTGGCGAAAAGAAAACCGTTGACTCTTCGTGGGCAAGCTGCGAAGAATCGTAAAGAGAAGACATAAATTCATCTCTCTCTTTCTTCAATGGTCCCTTCAAGTGATTGTTCTTTACAAAATGTTTGTTTTTTGTTCTACTTTCTACCTCAGGTGGTGTAATGCGTTTTACAGCAAAACACTTATCTATACTTACCATAGGTGCATCCTAGGATATGATATACCTCTCCAAGGCTGAATAGATACCTATTCTTAGTTTCAACAAGGAACTTTTGCCCCTACTTGTAGACACAATGTTATGTCTACTTCTGTTTTCTCTGTTATTTTCTTTTAATTTATTTAGAAATTTTGCATTATTGCTTCACTCTGTGCAGTTCTTAATTTTGCTTATGTCTTCTTCAGGTCTTCTTGAGCGGTGTGGTGGTCATCTTAGGCGCCATGGATTAAAATCATGGGGCTGACAATTCTTTCTCTCAACTCCAGGGGTTTAAACTGTCCACAGAAGAGAGCTTATCTTTGGAAAGAGGCGATGTCTGGTAACGCTGATATACTGTGTGTTCAGGAATCTCACCTTTTACAGAAAGATGCATATACAGTAGGATTAGACACCGCTTGTTTCCAACTATAATTCATTCTCATAATATACAGAAAAATAGAGGAGTATTTATAGCTGTGAAAAACTCAGTGTCCTTCTCTATGCTTTCGCAGGTGATAGATCCTTGGGGCAGATACGTTGTCTTGGTATCTATGGTGAACAATATCAAATATACACTGGTGAATATTTATGCGCCAAATGAACACCAAATCTCCTTCCTACATAGAGTAATGAAGAAAGTCCACAAAATTAAGCAAGGTAAACTAATCATTTGTGGTGATTTCAATTCAATAGTGGATCCCTCTCTTGACTCAACTAATCCTTCTAGACGATCTCCTATGGGCCTAGCAGCTTTTCTTCACTCCGAAGGCCTAATAGACGTCTGGAGAGCTCAGCATGGCCAAGAAAGGGACTACACCTTTTTATCCTCCTCACATCTCTCTTACTCTAGGATTGATATGTTCCTAATAGACCAAACTACCCTTTTCCATACCCTAAATTCATCCATTGGTATTATTAAATGGTCTGACCATGCACCAATTCTACTCGTACTGGCGGAACAGTTCCAATCATCTCCACCTCCAATATGGAGGAATAATTCATTTATCCTTTCCCATCCCAAACACAAACTCGAAATTACAAAATCTCTACAAGAATACTTCCATTTGAATGCAAACTCGGTCCCCGACCCATACATAGTATGGCAAGCGCACAAAGCTTTTATAAGAGGTATCTTGATACAAATAAACCACATTGAAAAGAAAAAAAAGGAAAAAGAACTAATAGATACTCTAGCACGGATTTCTTCTTTAGAATCTAGAAATAAGCAATCTCCAACTGTAGAGATAACCGCCGACTTGCGTGGTGAAAGGGATAGATTAATGTGTCTCCTTAATAACGACTTTACTAAATCCCTCATGCACTCTAAGGCCAGATATTACGCCCAGGGTAACAAAGCGGGGAAACTCCTAGCCTCAAAACTTAAACATCAGCAAACAAAATCTAGAATACCCTTTCTTTTGCACCCCACTACTAAATCAAAATTTATTGATCCAAGAGATATAGCAGAGCAGTTCCGCCTTTATTACAGAGACTTATATAACCTTAAAGATAACCTTTCCCTCCCAACTGACTATGAATCACTGGTACAGGACTTTATAGAAAAGGCTAAACTACCTAAATTATCTCAATCTCACCTATCACAACTAAATACCCCAATTACAGATTTTGAATTAAATAAGTTAGTCTCTTCCCTCCCTCTGGGAAAATCCCCAGGCCCAGACGGGCTATCAAATGAATATTAAAAGCAATTTTATCCTACCCTAGCCCCTTTCCTTCTTCCACTGTTTCAAAAAACAATGTCTGGCTCCCCCTTCCCATCGGACATGTTAATGGCTTTAATTGTCACTTTACCCAAACCTGGTAAAACCCCAGACTCACCCCAAAATTTTAGGCCAATATCCCTTCTAAACTCCGATATAAAAATCTTCGCTAAACTAATTGCCTCCAGGTTGGCCACAATCCTCCCCAATTTAATAGGTGATGATCAATCAGGCTTTGTAAAAGGCAGACAGGCATCTGACAACACCAGACGCTTATTCAACATTATTAATGTTGCGGAATCACACAGTATCCCTATGGTAGCGGTCACCCTTGATGCAGAAAAGGCATTTGACCGCCTCCATTGGCATTATGCTTTTTCCGTTCTTGATTCCATGGGCTTTACCGGTCCCATTATTCATGCAATCCGTGGTTTATATTCAGACCCCATAGCGAAGATTTTTGTCAACGGAATTCTTTCACAAAGTTTTCATATCACTAATGGTTCCCGGCAGGGCTGCCCTCTCTCCCCCCTTTTATTTATCCTAGCCCTAGAACCCCTTGCCCAACACATTCGTCTCTCGCCTGATATACACGGTCTGAAAATAGGTTCAAAATCCCATGTGATATCATTATACGCTGATGATATCATTTTGACAATGACGAATCCTACCCAATCATTAACTCAGGCGTTTTCCATTATCTCCCACTATGGAGGTCTTTCATATTATAAAATCAATAACTCCAAATCTCAAGTACTTCCTATTAACATTCCATTACCAGAACTGAGAATTCTAAAAAACATGTTTCCGCTAGACTGGCAAACAACACATCTCCCATACCTGGGAATCAAATTGTCATATCCTTGTTCACTTGCATACCAATACAATTACGCTACATTACTTATTACTCTGACTAAGGACTTCACTTAATTTAGCATGCAAGAGGTCTCATGGGTCGGCAGGATAGCGTCTTTCCAAATGATGACTTTGCCCAAACTCATCTATATCTTCAGAGCACTACCTATCCCAATTCCAGAATCCTTCTTTAAAGAAGCTCAAAAGATTATAAACAGGTATATATGGAAATCTAGCCGTCCTAGAGTGGCTCAATCTATTATGTTTAGAAGGAGACAAGTGGGTGGACTAGGCCTTCCCTCTGTTAAGGATTACTTTTTATCGATCAATCTTTCTTTTACTAGAGAGTGGTGGAATCCTCTTTCAGCAAAACCATGGGTTGAGATTGAATCATCTCTCACCCCAACTGGATCATTGAAGGATCTACTCTATCTATCTCTATTAAAACCTAAAAAGATAGATCATCCCCTGATTATAGTGAAACAAGCTATAACAATATGGTCCAAGTTCCATTTATCGCAAGGTTCAGCTAATCTCGACATTTTACCGCAAGTATCGATGAATACCCTAAGTTTATACATAAATAATATTGATCTTTCAACATGGACCACAGCTGGCATTTTATCCGTTGCCCAATTGGTGGAAAATTCAGCCATGGGAGATTTCAATCTTCCAGATATAAACTGGAAAACCAAAATAGCAAGTTCTACCAGGAGTACAGATATTCTAAATTCCCTACTGGGGTTATCTCTACAACAAGTGGTTGAGGAGCCAACCCGGAGGGAGGCCATTTTGGATTTGGTATTCACAAATGGGGATTCGGTATATGATGTCATTGTAGGCGAAACCTTGGGATCTAGTGATCACCAGTCAGTGTGGTTTAATATAAGAACTGTGAAAGAGTCCCACCACACAAAAACAAAAGTTTTAGATTTTAGAAAAACAGACTTTTCAAAAATGAAATTAGTCATAAATATGTCCTTATCAGACTGGAACGGATTACATGGAGTCCAGGAGAAATGGGACTACTTAAAAGGTGCATTATTGAAGGCAACAGAAAATTGCATTAGACTTGTCAGTAAAAGCAAAAAAAGGAAGAGACCACTGTGGTACTCAGCAGAAGTGGCCCAAATCATTAAAAATAAAAAGCTAGCATTTTGTAATTATAAAAAAAAACAGAGCAATGAAGATAAGGAAATCTACAAGATTAGGCAGAAAGAGGCCAAGCAAGTTATAAGAACTTCTAAAGCGCAGGCAGAAGAAAAACTAGCTCAGTCTATGAAAAAAGGGGATAAGACATTCTTCAGATATATAAATGAAAAAAGGAAATTAAAACAAGGAATAACTAAATTAAAAACAAAGGACGGAAGGTATGTAGAAGAGAATAAAGGGCTAGCCGACTGCCTTAATGAATACTTCTGTTCAGTTTTTACAAAAGAAATAGAAGGAGAAGGACCTCCACTAGAAAGGATGACTAATAAATCGTTTGATGCATGTGTCTTTACAGAGGAAGATGTTCTAAGTTTGCTGTCTAAAGTGAAGACAAATAAGTCACAGGGGCCTGATGAGATACACCCAAAATTATTAAAAGAGCTTAGTGGTGAGCTGGCAAAACCGTTAACAGATTTACTGAACCAATCATTAGTAACAGGAGTCGTCCTGGAAGATTGGAAATTGGCAAATGTTTTGCCCATTCACAAGAAAGGTAGTAGGGAGGAATCGAGCAACTATAGACCAGTGAGTCTGACATCAATAGCAGGCAAATTACTGGAAACCCTATTAAAGGATAGGATTGTGGAACATCTAAAATCCCATGGATTGCAAGATGAAAAACAACATGGGTTTACTTCAGGGAGATCATGTCAAACAAATCTTATAGATTTTTTTGACTGGGTGACTAAAATAATAGACGGTGGAGGTGCAGTAGACATCGCATATCTAGATTTTAGTAAGGCTTTTGACACTGTCCCACATAGAAGACTTATCAATAAACTGCAGTCATTCAGCATGGACTCCCATATTGTTGAGTGGATTAGGCAGTGGCTGGGTGACAGACAGCAGAGGGTTGTAGTCAATGGAGAACATTCAAAACAAGGTCATGTTACCAGTGGGGTTCCACAGGGATCTGTACTGGGACCAATTTTGTTTAATATCTTCATAAGTGATATTGCAAAAGGCCTCGATGGTAAGGTTTGTCTTTTTGCTGATGACACAAAGATATGTAACAGGGTTGATGTTCCTGGAGGGAAACGCCAAATGGAAAAGGATTTAGGAAAACTAGAAGAATGGTCAGAACTCTGGCAACTGAAATTTAATGTGGATAAGTGCAAGATAATGCACCTGGGGCGTAAAAACCCAGGGGCAGAATATAGAATATTTGACACAGTCCTGACCTCAGTATGTGAGGAAAGGTATTTAGGAGTAATTATTTCAGAAGACTTAAAGGTGGGAAGACAATGTAATAGGGCAGCACGAAATGCCAGCAGAATGCTTGGATGTATAGGGAGAGGTATAAGCAGTAGAAAGAGTGAAGTGCTTATGCCGCTGTACAGAACACTGGTGAGACCTCACTTGGAGTATTGTGCGCAGTACTGGAGGCCATATCTCCAGAAGGATATAGATACTCTAGAGAGAGTTCAGAGAAGAGCTACTAAACTAGTACATGGATTGCAGGATAAAACTTACCAGGAAAGGTTAAAGGACCTTAATATGTATAGCTTGGAAGAAAGAAGAGACAGAGGGAATATGATAGAAACTTTTAAATACATAAAGGGAATCAACTCGGTAAAGGAGGAGAGCATATTTAAAAGAAGAAAAACTACCACAAGAGGACACAGTTTTAAATTAGAGGGGCATAGGTTTAAAAGTAATATAAGGAAGTATTACTTTACTGAGAGAGTAGTGGATGCATGGAATAGCCTTCCTGCAGAAGTGGTAGCTGCAAATACAGTGAAGGAGTTTAATCATGCATGGGATAGGCATAAGGCTATCCTTCATATAAGATAGGGCCAGGGACTATTAATAGGATTCAGATATATTGGGCAGACTAGATGGGCCAAATGGTTTTTATCTGCCGACACATTCTATGTTTCTATGTTTCTATGATCTCCTTTGACAAATTATGCCAAATTTATTGCTTACCTTCCTCCCAATTTCTCTCCTACATGAGAATAGCACACTGCCTCAGTAATTTCCTCCTCGCCCCGCCTAAATCTCATATAGAAGTGATGAGGATTTTCAAGGCACCTTCTTTATTTAGGTATCATACCACCCATCACTTATACAATATATTAAATGATAAAGCTAACTTTAGTAAATCTCCTCCCTTATTGAAATGGGAAAGAGAACTTAAGCTATCTTTTTCAGAGGAGAAATGGGTTGCGGCTATCCGTTTTATTGGATCCACGTTTAAATGCGTTACACATTATGAAGCCGGGATTAAAACACTTTTAAGATGGTACTATACGCCTCATCGCCTAAGCATCATTTACCCTGGTACTTCTGCTTGTTGCTGGCGTGAATGTGGCAACACCGGTTCCCTCCTACATATTCTTTGGGCGTGTCCAAAACTGACTCCCTTTTGGAACGCGACATTTGATCTGATAGACCATACCACAGGTATACAATTGCCTCCTTCTCCGACGTTAGCTCTTCTATTTCTCAACATAGAAGATCTACCGTTTGATAACAGACGTATAATAGGACATATCCTGCTTAGTGCCAAATTGGTCATCACCAGACATTGGAAAGCAGTAACTCCACCAGTTATCTCTGAAGTAATTCAAACTATAAATACTACATGTAGACTTGAGAGTCTTCTCCCAGACTCAATGTTAAACCAGAAAGTAAAGGAAAAAACCTGGTCCCCCTGGAGGTTGAGCTCCCACTACTCACCTTGAATCATATATTATTTGCTGGTTCGGCTGCCGCACTGCTCAAGAGACCTTAAATGTTACAATTATTATTAATTTTATGTTATTTTTTATTTTCTTGCTAAAGTGAAGCATTCAGACTTCAGTTCAAATGATCTCAAAATCTATGACAATTCTACTACCTGTAATGTTCTTGACTTTCTGTCATTACTATGAGGCAAATAGAGGGTTTGTGCCTCACCCTCAAATATATTGTTTCACAATGTTATTGGTGTAATACCAATTGTTCTTTATATAACATTCCTTTGCATAAAATACACTGTTTGTATACATATGCTATGCAAACTCAATAAAAACGATTAATCATAAAGTGTTCACTCACCCCCAAGAAATAGCCAACGCCTTTGCATCATACTACTCCTCCTTGTACAATTTACGGCTTGACAGTAACACCACTCAACCCTCTGCAGATGCCATCTCGGCCTTTCTGGACCCCCTTACCCTTCCCAAAGTGTCTGCAGATGATTTAAGCATCTTAAATAGGCCAATCACCACTAAAGAAATTCTCACTACTATCAAAGCCACCCCATCTAATAAAGCACCTGGGCCGGACGGCTTTCCAGCAGAATATTATAAAACCTTTCATTCCACGTTACTCCCTTACTTAACTAAGTTATATAATGGAATCTTGACTTCTGGAAACATCCCTCCTGAAATGTTAGCGGCCACAGTGGTCACTTTGCCCAAGCCTGGGAAAACTCCTAATGCCCATGAGAATTTCAGACCAATTTCCCTGTTAAATGCTGACCTCAAATTATTTGCAAAAATTTTAGCCTCTCGCCTCAACACTGTGTTACCTACTCTAATTAGCCCTGATCAGGTGAGCTTTGTGCCAGGAAGGCAATATAGGGACGGCACCAGAAAAATGATAAACTTAATCCAAATTGCGGAGTGGTCCAGGACCCCCACGATCTTTGTCTCCCTAGACGCCGAAAAAGCATTTGATAGAGTGCACTGGGGGTTCCTGGACCAGATCCTTAAGAAATTTGGTTTCAGTGGGCATATTTTGCAAGCTATACTAGGATTGTACTCAGCTCCATCAGCGAATGTGTTGGCATCGGGGTTCCTGTCAGAACCCTTCTCGATCACCAATGGCACTAGACTGGGGTGCCCATTATCTCCCCTGATCTTTGCGTTGGTTATGGAGCCATTGGCAGAAAAGATACGTAATTGCAGCCAGGTTTCAGGGATTATGGTGGGAAAACGTTCACATTGCATTGGATTATACGCCGATGATGTCATCCTAACGCTTTCAGATCCTCTAAATTCACTAGATGCAGTCACTGAGATACTTCACCAATACTCGTTAGTAGCATATTACAAGCTAAATGTTAACAAAACTAATGTACTTCCCATTAATGTACCTGAAAGCCTGAAGCACGAGATCAGCGAGCGTCATCCTTTTAATTGGGCTACTGAATCAATTAGATATCTAGGGGTAGACCTAACAGGCTCACTATCTGAAATGGTTTCCCTTAACTTTAAGAATCTACGGTCTGAACTTCAGGAAGATTATTCTAAATATAGAAAGGTATCGCTTTCATGGATAGCAAAAATTAACACAGTCAAGATGTTAATACTCCCAAAAATACTATATGTGTTTAGATGTATCCCCCTTAAGTTTTCCAAAACTTGTATCAAGCAATTGCAGGATGATATGCAAAATTTTATCTGGGGCAATACCCGTCCTAGAGTTAACAAGAAAATTCTAAATCCTTCTCTACGCAAAGGAGGTTTGGGGTTTCCAGATCTGAACAATTACTATTTAGCCAACTTGTTAGACCAAGCCATGGAATGGTGGTCCCCATCCTCGTCCCATCAGTGGCCACACATCAAAGAGCACTATGTTAGAAGGAGATCCCTAAAATCACTATTAGCAGCATACCTACTAAAACCCTTCACTTTCTCCCTGCCTTTAAGCACAATGCAAGCTACCATATTTGCTTGGGCACAATTGTTCAGACCTAAAACACCCTTCCCCCTAGATCATAAACATTTTCCTATCTCGGTTCCTACCATATTCCTACACTCCTACTTACAAACTGGCTAAACTGTGGGATGGAGACACTGCGAAGCTTATTTGACCAATCAATTTTGAAGCCTTATGAAACATTACACTCCACCTACAACCTGCCTAATTCTCTATTCTACCAGTACCTGCAGATTCGCCACTTTCTCTCCTCTCTCCCAGCTCGTGTGGAGGGGAGAGACAGCGACACACTCTGCGGCCTACTCAAAGAAGGCACCACTCTTCACTCTAGTCTTTCATTTTGGTACTCGCTTCTTATGTCAGTAGACAAAGAGTACAAAAAACCTTTTATAACTAAGTGGGAGGCTGAGATGGGAAAAGAATTTACCCTAGACTCCTGGTCAGACGCTATGTACTGGTCCATGAAATGCTCGAGATGTATAAATCATACAGAGCAGAACAGGAAGAATCAACTAAGGTGGTACCTAACACCAAACAGATTATCCCATACTATCCCGAACTATTCTCCACTATGTTGGAGGGGATGTGGTCAAATAGGCACCCCATTCCATATGTGGTGGTTATGCCCTTCACTCACAAATTTCTGGAATTCAGTATCCAGAGTCCTAGAAGAGGTAACAGGGATAAAAAGGGAATATTAAGCCCGGAACTAGCCGTTCTAAACATTGGTCTGGCGGAAATTCCTCACAGCGTTAGGGGCATTGTAGCCCACATCCTTTCCACCTCAAAAAAGGTGATTGCACGCCAATGGAAGGGAATAAAATCCCCTTCAATCAGTAAAGTACTCAAGTTGGTAAACTACCATATGCAGTGTGAGTTCATTTTCGCCTACTCGTTGAAACATAGGATAGCAATGCATAACTCATGACTATTATGGCTGTCCAGCTCGTATGCTGAACCTCTTTCTTATTATCTCTTATAACAGGAAAATCTGGGGAGTATACCTGTCTGTAACTGTATATTGCACAGGATTACTGTATACTGCACATGACTACTGTATATTGCACATGATCACTGCAAAAACTTTCAATATGTCATAGTAATGTGTATTTTGCACGGAACCTTTCTTTATTTGTTTATAATTGCATATTTACTCAACTTGCAAAACCATCTTTCAATAAAAACTTTATTGATGAAAAATTATGCATTTTTGTAATTCCCGCCTTTTATGCAAATTAACATAAAAGAGTCATATCTTACTTGTGTGACCAGAGAAGAGTCATATTTTCAAGCTCTGACTAATCTCAGGTTAATTTGTATATGTATCAAATCGTTGTTTTTTTTACACAATAAAAGCACACAGAGCTATGGGGACTGTGTAATGCAGATGTGCTAGCGGCCATCTAGCAACCCATGACCTCAGCTCTATACCCAAAATCCAGGTGACAGGTTCCCTTTAAAGTTTTGTAAGGACAGAAACCATCGGGTGACCCGGGCATTTCTGTCCTTGGCCTGACTCATCCATTTGAGAGGGGAGTGGTCAGTCACCAGGCGGAACTTTCTCCCCAACAAATATTAGCGGGGAGACTCGAGGGCCCACTTGATGGCCAGGCACTCTCTCTCCACTATACTATACCTGGTCTTGGCTGGGGGGAGCTTACGCTAAGGAAGACAATGGGATGCTCCTCCCCGTTGACTTCCTGAGACAGTACAGCACCGAGGCCTACTTCGGAGGCATCGGTCTGCACAATAAACTCCCTTTTGAAGTCGAGCGTCACCAAAACCGGGGACCCACACAGGGCCGACTTCAAAGCGGAGAAAGCCTCTTCCGCCCGATCATCCCAGCGAACCATCACTGACTTGTGTCCCTTCAAGAGCCCTGTCAATGGCGCGACCACCGTAGCAAAGTGCGGAACAAACCTCATGCAATAGCCCACTATTCCCATGAATGGCTTTACTTGCCTAGTGGTGACAGGTCAGGGCCAATTTCTTATCGCCTCTATTTAGTTTTTTTGGGGTTTGATGACTCCACGCCAAATGACATACCCAGGTATATAGTCTCCTCTAACCCTATCGCATATTTTTTCGGGTTAACGGTTAGTCCAGCCTTCCGAAGGGAGTCAACTACAGCCTGCACATTGGGTAGGTGACTTTCCCAGTCGGTACTGTGGATGACAATATCGTCCAGGTAAGCCGAAGCATACCGACAATGTGGACGAAGCATAATGTCCATAAGTCGCTGAAAAGTGGCGGGTGCGCCATGCAGACCATAGGATAGCATAACACCTTATAGTAATACAGCCCCTAAGGTGTAACAAAGGCTGTTTTCTCTTTGGCAGCCTCCGTTAAGGGCACCTGCCAGTATCCTTTTATGAGGTCCAACACAGAAAAGTACCGTGCTTATCTTAACCTCTCAACTAGCTCATCCACCCGGGGCATGGGATACGCGGCGAACTTAGAAATATAAAGTTTACAAAAGTCGTTACAAAACCGCAATGTCCCGTCTGGCTTGCATATCAATACAAGGATTGGCCCACTCACTTTTTGACACCTCAATGACGTCTAGCTGCAACATTAGATGCACCTCCTCCGAGATGGCTTGTCGCCGAGCCTCGGGTACCCGGTATGGTTTTAATCTGACTTTTGCCTGAGGCTCAGTGATAATGTCATGCTGGATTATGGAAGTGCGTCCAGGGAGGTCTGAGAACACATCTGTGTTCCGACTAACGAACTACCTGGCCTCCTGAGTCTGTTTAGAGGAGAGGCTGTCAGCAATTTTTGCTGTGGCAGCCGCTTCTCTTGCATCAGACAGAGGGGCCAGAACCTCTTCTCCTAGAAAACCCGGCCATGGGCTGTCTTCAGTACAGGTTTCCCTATCTTTCCACGGTTTGAGTAAATTCACATGGTAAACCTGCTCCGGCTTTTGCCGCCCTGGCTGGTGTACCTTTTAGTTTACATCTCCAATTTTCTCGAGTACCTCGTAGGACCCCTGCCACCTAGCCAGGAATTTACTGTCCACGGTCGGAACCAGAACCAAAACCCAATCACCCGGGTTAAAGATCCGGGCCCGAGCCTGATGATTATGGACTCTGGGCTCGCTGAGCTGCCTCCATATGCTCCCTAACAAGAGGAAACACTGTCTCTAACCGATCTTGCATCTGGGTAATGTACTCAATGACACTTTTATGTGGAGTGGGTTGTTGTTCCCACGCCTCTTTGGCCACATCCAAGAGACAGCGAGGGTGTCTGCCATATAGCAGTTCGAATGGCGAGAACCCAGTAGAGGCCTGGGGTACCTCTTGCACTGCGAACATGAGACAGGGCAGAAGGAGGTCCCAGTCCTTCCCATCTTTAGACACTACCCTTTTCAACATATTTTTTTATATTTGGTTAAACCGTTCTACCAGACCGTCCGTTTGCGGATGGTAAACGGACGTCCGTAGTTGTTTTATGTGCAGCAACTTACAGAGTTCCCTCATCACCTTGGACATAAAAGGGGTCCCCTGGTCGGTCAGAATCTCTTTAGGTAGTCCTACTCGGGAAAACATCTCCATTAACTTCTTAGCTATGAGTTTGGCCGAGGTATGTTGCAGTGGCACCGCCTCTGGGTACCGAGTGGCGTAGTCTAGGATGACTAAGATGTGTAGATGCCCTCTAGCAGACTTCGGTACTGGGTCTATGAGATCCATAGCTATTCGGTCAAACGGTACCTCAATAATCAGGAGAGGTACTAGGGGACTACAGAAATGTAGCTGGGGGCTAGTTATCTGGCAGGTCGGGCAAGACTTACAAAACTCTTCCACCTCTCTGAATATGCTGGGCCAGTAAAACCGCCGTAGAATACGATCCTGAGTTTTCTGCAGCCCCAGGTGACCCCCGTGACAATCATGGATAGAGACACCATAGCGGTGGGGTAGTCTTTTAAGTCTCCATGAATACACATTACCCCGACTTTCCGGCCAGTATACTCAGCGGGCCGTACCAGTGTAGCCCTTACCAGGGACACCAGACTCCCTGAGTCCATCAACGCCACCGCCAGAGTGTTTTCTACTTCCACCTGGCACAAGTGGTTGCTGTCTATAGTCTCTGGGGTACTGGAGGCACACAGCTTTCTGGCATATAATGAGTGGTGGCAGCCATAGTTAGTGTCCATGGGCTCACCCCGACAGGGATAGTCAGCCCTTATGTGGCCAGCAAACTATCAGAGCCGGGTCCGTAGGGGGTACATCCCGGGTGGGTTTTGTTGGCACAATTCACCGGGCCTGGGGTGGAGATTTCCAGGGTTTGATTGCCTCCCTCCCAAAAGAACCACCCTGTAGATTCCTGGTAGCCTCATAGCGTTCCACCAGTTCCACCATCTCAAGGGGCATTACCAGGAAACACCTGCCCGATCCAGTGCTGGAGAGGGTATGGCAAAGCTCTCCAGAATACATCAGCCAACAGACATTCCAGCATAGCAGTGGAACTCAGCACGTCAAGCTGCAGCCATTTTTGCAATCAGTGTAATAGATGATTTTAATTCTGAGATCTCGCGGGTTCAGCCGGGGTTAAACTCCCACTGATGCACCTGCTGGGCCCGGAACAACACATTCACCACCAGTCTTGCCAGAATCTCACCCTTTACTGTCGGGTAATCGGTCGCTTGATCGTCCGGTAAGTCGAAATACACCTGCTGGGGTCCGGATGCCAGAAACGGAAGAACGACCTCAGCCCATTGATCTCGGGGGAGTTTCTCCCTCATGGCCACCTTTTCGAACACTGCCAGATAGGTATCGATGTCATCCAAGGGGGTCATCTTGGGGATAGCCGCACTGACTGCTTTCCGGGCATCGTGGACATTCTGGGATGCTCCTGCCGCCTGTAAAGCCATCACATGTTGTAACAGCAGCTGATTTGTTTCTTGCTGCTGCCTATTATCTTCCCGCTGCTGCAGGTTAGCCTCCACGAGGACTTTCACAACAGCTTCCATTTTGTCGAAGGACACGGGTTGTAATCTCACTGGTTTGATGTAAGACATACAACCGTGCCGGAAAAAAAAAACTTCACGCCAGCCTCACTGCACTTGCCCGCATCCTCCACTAATTGTGGGGTTTCGCTCGGGTAGATAGAGTAAGCGGACACAGTACAGAGGCAAAATACAAGTTCTTAACTCAAACTTCAGAGTTTATTCACACTTGCGACAGTTGCACAAAACAACATATAACTTTGCAGTCTTTGGTGTTAATTCACACACTAATAGAAAGTTCAATTTGCACAGAACAACATGTCACTTTGCAGTCTTTGGTGTTAATTCACACACAATGGACAGTTCATATTGCACAAGTCACTTTGTTGGCAGTTCTGCCTCCAGTAGTCCACACCAAGCTTTAGGGGCCCTGTTCCCCCTGCACATGGGTCTCAGCCCTCCAATCCGGCACAAAACCTCAGATCCCAACACAGAGACTCAGCAGCTGCTGAGCCCAGCTGCCTATTTAAGGACAGCCAGGTGCTGTCAAAACCGAGACCGGTACTTAAACTCTGGTGCGGTATTTGACCTCACCTGGCTAGAAACCAGCCCAGCCGCACATGTTGGGAGGAAAATACCTGCCTTCACAGACAAAACCCCTCGCTGTGTCACAATGTTTATAGGGTTTTTTTCTAGTGCGGTCTGTGTTCCTTCTATATTTATTGTGCCAAAAATGAGAGCAGATCCCAGAAGAGAAGTTTTAAAACATTAATTTTTATTCTATTAATGAACCATTAAAGATACATAAAAATACATGGCATCTAAAAAGAGGTATCCTACAAATAGCTATAGGCATATCCAATTTATTGCTTCATTGCCACTCAAGCCCCTTTAAAGAAATTGGAATTTGCGTTCTATCCACTACTTGCACATTTCGTAGTAAAGGTAACACTGGAAACAAAAGCCCCCCTGTTCAATATACACTGTGCATTTACTTAAGAAAGCATATTTGGCAGAAGACGTACTCACTGTGTTTGAAGTATACTTGTTCTTGTGTAATAACTGTCAAAGAGATTTGCCTTGTGTAACCGTTACAATTATCTTTGCCAGGTAAAGAATGGAAGCCAGCAAAGAAGTATCAAATATCCTGTTTAATTAAGAGATAATAGTTTACTATAAATTTTATCACTTGAAAAGATACAGACATTTCTTCAACATCAAAGAAACGAACAAACTTCAACCCAGGTTTACCTCTTTCACCTAATTATAATGTTACCTGAGATGCTTCAGGTGGAAATATACTATTATGAATGAAAACGCTTCACTTTTACCATTAGAGATTTCTTTAATGCCTTGAGCTGCAGCTTATCTTATTATTGCTGTATGCAGCAATATATAATTTAGAGGTACTTCACAAAAGAAAGATTAGAGCAAATTTATTGACATGCAGGTGAGATTAAATCTTCCTCAATTATTGTATCCTTATTTTGCCAAAGTAGGCTAGAGGCATTTACAGCAGTTGATATATGATAGGATATGTTCACACAAGGAAGATTTTTTGCAAACCTTTCTGCAATTAACATATTATGAATGAGGTTTGCAGATATCCATGTACATGCTGCAGAAATAACCCAATTGAGATGTATAGAACAGATTTTCAGTCGCTTTAATTTTTCCACAAATCTACCATGTGCAAACTTTCACAATATAATGCTACTTTCACACCAGCGTTTTTGCTAGATCCGTCATGGATCAGCAAAAACGCTTCCTTTACGATAATACAACTGTCTGCAACTGTTATGAACGGATTCAGTTGCATTATGTTTAAAATAGCCATGACGGATCCGTCATGAGCACCATTGAAAGTCAATGGGGGATGGATCAGTTTTCTATTGTGTAGGAGAAAACGCATCCGCCACCATTAACTTACATTGTGAGTCATGACGAATCTGTCTTGCTCCGCACCACAATGCTTGCATCGTTACTCTGTCCGCGATGGGGGCGCAGCCCAATAGAACGGAATGCATTCTGGTGCATTCCGTTTAGTTTAGTTTAGTTTTGTCCCCATTGACAATAAATGGGGACAAAACAGAAGTGTTTTCCCCCGCTATTGAGGTCCTATGACGGATCTCAATAGTGGAAAGAGAAAGCACAGATGTGAAAGTAGCCTAAGCCAGAAAATATGGTGGCACCCTAAGAAAGACTTCCCATTCTTCTAGAGGACCCTCTCTAGGACTTGCGTTATAATAATGTGTATGTGTGTGTGTGTCTATATATATATCTATTGTCCTACTCTGTAAGATGCTGCCTGCAGCTCAGATACCAGGTACCCAATAAAGAGAATAGCGGCATCATGTCTGATATGGCAGGTAATAGACGTGCGGCGCAGAGGGAAAGAAAGGGGAGTAGGGAGAGGGAGGAGTGGTGACCCCCTAACTCACCTAGCACTGGCACCTGGCTGCCCTGACATCCCTAATGGGCTGCTAAGCCGATCACTTGCTTCGTCCCTGGCTTACCCTGAAATAAACCCTAGGTAGTGAATAGGGCAGTGGGAGCACTAGTCCTCACCACTGACACCTAGAGTAACAACAGGGAAAGGACAAACAACACTAACAGCACAAACAATCCCCAAAGGGAGACAACAAACAGGAGACAACAACAGGAGTGAACCGGAGATCCAAGAGCTCCAGTTCCAAGACCTCCACAGCAACTCCAACTCCACCAGAGGTCAGAATAGAAGATCTAGAAAGAAGGTCTATATCTGGCAACAAGGGAAGCAGAAGGGAGAATATATAGTAGCTGGGAGTGGCAAGGACGCAAGCCCCATCTTTCTTCTTCACAAAGAAGAACCCTGCAGCCACAGGTGAAGAAGAGGGTCTGATATGTCCTTTAGCCAGATTCTCAGAAATATAGTCCTTCATGGCTTGTCTTTCGGGGCAAGAAAGATTATATAACCTGGTTTTAGATAACTTTGCTCCAGGGAGCAGGCTAACCGGGCAATCATACCGACGATGGGGTGGTAAATCCTGACCCCTTCTCAGGGAAAATATCTTCAAAATTGGACTCAATTGCTGGTAAGGTTGTAATGAAGGTGGCTGAGCAACTGCTACTTAAGCAATTGTCCCTACAATGCTCACTCCACTCCAATATTTCCCTGGCCTTCCAATTAACAGGATTGTGCGCTACCAACCAGAGAAGACCCAATACCATAGGAGTTAGAGAAATATTTAGGTTACAACATTGCTACAAAAATGTGCAAACCCAGTGTAGAGCAACCTATAATGACCCCCTAAAAAATGCCAACTCACTGGAAACAGATAAACCTACAGCAAAACAAAGGAGTCCTTAAACGGCAATATATACAAAAATAAAAATAAATTATATTGAATACATAAATATAAAAGAATCGAGATAACAAGACATGCACAAAATGTGTGATACCTCCCAGCGGACAGAGTATACATAAGCCAATAAATGCACATACAGTCCTGATCAAAAGTTTAAGACCACTTGAAAAATAGCAAAAAATCATATTTTACATTGTTGTATCTTAACAAGGTTCCAAAGTAGAGCTTGAACATGCAACAAGAAGAAATGAGAGTGAGACAAAACATTTTTTGAGCATTCAATTACCGTAATTGAAAATAACGATTAAACTGAAACAGGCTGTTTTTCAGCTGATCCAAATTTTAGGACCACATGCCTTTAAAAGGCCAAATCTGTGCAAAGATGTGGATTCATTGTCATTTTCTGTCAGGTAGTCACACGTTGTGATGGCAAAGGCAAAAAACGTTTGAACGTGGTCAGGTTGTTGAACTGCATAAGCAGGATCTCTCACAGCGCGCCATCGCTGCTGAGGTGGGACGCAGTAAGACCGTAATTTGGAATTTCTTAAATGACCCTGAGGGTTATGGAACAAAAAAGTCAAGTGGAAGACCCAAAAAAATGTCATCAGCACTGAGCCGGAGGATCCAATTGGCTGTCCGTCAAGACACTGGACGATCCTCGACCCAAATTAAGGCCCTTACTGGTGCTGACTGCAGCCCCATAACCATCAGACGGCACCTGAGACTGAAGGGCTTCAAAAAGAAAAAACGTCTTCAAAGACCTCATCTCCTTGAACGCCACAGAACTGCTCGTTTGGACTTTGCAAGAGAGCACCAAACATGGGACATTCAAAGGTGGAAGAAAGTTTTATTCTCTGATGAGAAAAAATTTAACCTTGATGGTCCTGATGGTTTCCAACGTTACTGGCATGACAAGCAGATCCCACCTGAGATGTTTTCTACGCGCCACAGTGGAGGGGGCGCCATAATGGTCTGGGTTGCTTTTTCCTTCAGTGGAACAATGGAGCTTCAGGAAGTGCAGGGGCATCAAACAGCCGCTGCCTATGTCCAGATGTTGCAGAGAGCCCTCATCTGTGTGGTAACGACTGGGTTTTTTAACAGGACAACGCTACAGTACACAATGACGGCAGGACAAGGGACTTCTTCCAGGAGAATAACATCACTCTTTTGGCCCATCCTGCGTGCTCCCCTGATCTAAATCCAATTGAGAACCTTTGGGGATGGATGGCAAGGGAAGTTTACAAAAATGGCCAACCGTTCCAGACAGTAGATGGCCTTCGTGCGGCCGTCTTCACCACTTGGAGAAATGTTCCCACTCACCTCATGGAAATGCTTTCATCAAGCATGCCGAATGAATTTTGGAAGTGATAAACAATAACGACGGAGCTACTCATTACTGAGTTCATGTTTGGAAGTTGGATTTCTGTTTTGGGGGGGGGGTTTAGTTTTTTTTCGGAGGTGTGGTCCTAAACTTTTGATCAGCTGAAAAACAGCCTGTTTCAGTTTATTCATTGTTTTCATTAAATTGAATGCTCAAAAAATGTTTTGTCTCACTCCCATTTCTTCTTGTTGCATGTTGAAGCTCTACTTTGAACCTTGTTAAGATCCAGCCATGCTAAATATGATTTTTTGCCATTTTTCAAGTGGTCTTAAACTTTTGATTAGGACTGTATAAGGAGAGCCTGCAAGTGTCTATGTACTGAATGGTTATAAAGTGCAACAAGTATACAGCCTACAAAAGCAGGAACCAATCAAGGTTTTATGATAGCGCCCACATTAAATAAATTATATTCATATACTGTAACTACAGCTTACCCATAATGATGCTGTTACCACAAGGAGGACCACACTCCCCGACGCGCGTTTCGGCGGAAACACCTTCTTCTGGGGGCGTGGTTCTCCCCAATGGCGAAAGCCATTTAAACGGGCGCCCATTGAACTGGTCATCATGTTGGGCGGCGCTTACCCCAGTAACTGCCATCATACAACATGCTTCCTTGTTCCTTATATTAACACACCGGTAATGAGTTATCTTTAATTAAAGTGTTTGGTTTCCCATTGGTGAGTTACTGTTTAAATGGCTTTCGCCATTGGGGAGAATCTCACCACTGACACCTAGGGTAAACACAGGGAAAGGACAAACAATACAAACACCACAAACAATCCCCAAAGGGAGACAACAAACAGGAGACAACAACAGGAGTGAACCGAAAATCCAACAGCTCCAGTTCCAAGACCTCAACAGCAACTCCAACTCCACCAGAGATCAGAATTGAAGATCTGGAAAGAAGGTCTATATCTGGCAACAAGGGAAGCAGAAAAGGAGAATATATAGTAGCTGGGAGCAGCTGGGACAGAGAACAGCTGAAAGGAAAAGCTGCCTACAGATGCCTAAATGGGACAAAAAGCATCGCAAACCTAAGCAGGAAAACCTGGACCGGAATCTATTCCCACCACTAGGTCATGGAGCAATCTCTTGAAACCGAGCGAGTAGTCTCCCGTTGCGACCTTCTGACCTCAGGCACAACAGGGTCAGCAATAGGTCGTGACACCCTCGTGACAGGCTGGTTCAGCCAACAATGCATTAATATGGAAACTATTGCTGTCTTGCTGTGCATCATGATAGTCTTTGAGAGCAGTTGCATGAGGTCCATGTTACACCTATAGCTGAGCATCTGGCTCCTAGCCCAATGTCGTGCAAACACCTTCTGATGGTTTGTGACACTGTTTGCCACCCCAAGCTTGGGAAGTGATGTCCAATTTCACTTGCAGTACAGAATGCATCACTTTGCACCATTCTTCTAATCAGACAATCCATCCATGCAGAAGTTCATCAATGTGCAGTTTTTGCTGTCTTTCTAGTTCGTCGTTGTTCTCCCAGCTACCGGGATATGCAACAAACTCTCAGTTTGTGACAAGTGGCGATAACTGGCATGTAGACGAACAGGTGGCAGTGCACAATATTCCCACACAACTTGATTCGATTTCTGATGTTTCATGTGGCTAAAAAACTTTGCTTTTAATCCGTTTTTTTTTATGCCTCCCACACATGCCACAGATTGGAGCTAGGTGCTTAAAAATTTGATCTTCTGCAGATCTACGCGCGGCAACTGCTACTTCCTCAATTTGCACAACCTTATGGCTTGTCCTTCCTTGTGTGGAAATTTCTATGTTGAGGAGTGTAAATAAATGATTTAAAAATGGATGTTTTCTTTACCTCTGTAATTGGGCCAAAGACAACAATGCATATTTCTAGGGAAATAAAATGGTAAAGGGTTTTCTTGCTCAGCTCTGCTCCTAGCTGCCAGCTCACAGCTCATCCTACAGTGACCTCACTGTAGGGGAAGGGGTGGTGCCAGCCCAACCTAGCAACAGTAACTAGGGACCTGCTGTTCTTACCATACATAGCCTGTCAGATATACACAGCATAGAATACAATACAATATTGTTGCTGCATAGTTAACCCTTTCCCAACCAGCACCATACATGTACGGCGCTGGCCGGGACAAATATGTCAAACATGCACTAAAACCCAGAAGTGAGGCGAGGATCGGGGGAGCCAGATGCATTATTCAACAACTTCAGTCCTCCAGAATGAACTGAAGCTGCTGCACATTAGTTCCTAATAGGAAAACATTGTAATTGTCAAACACGTCAATGCTAATACATTGGAGTGTATGACAGAAGCAATCTAATGATTGCTTATTATAGTTTACTATGGAAACTGTACAATAGTGTAAAAAAAAAATAATAATTCCCAAAATGGTCACGTCACCTGCCACAAGAAATGATATAAAAAGTGATCAAAAAGCCTTACACACCACATAATGGTATCAATGGTATAGATGTCAGAACATGGTGATGAAAAAAAATGTTTTTCAAAGTTTTATTTATTTATTTTAGTATCAAAATGCAAGAAAAAAGATACATATGTGGTATCGCAGTAATCGTACAGACCTGGAGAATGAAAGAAACATTCAGCCATATAGGGATCACCATAAAAACAAAACCCATAAAAATGTTGCATAATTGTGTTTTTTCTTCCCCAATTTTACCCCATTTAGAATTTATTTCCAGCTCCCCACTACATTGTATGACATTTTAAATGGTGGAATTAGATAGTTCAACTTGTCCAGCAAAAGACAAACCCTCATGCGGCTATATAAATGGAAAAATAAAAAGGTTATGGCCTGGAAAGGCAGGGAGTGAAAAATGAAAATGGAAAAATGAAAAACCATCCGGGGCTGAAAGAGTTAAAGAGATATCCATACATGTCCTTGGTACTGTATGAAAGATTTCAGTCTGTAAATTGATTTTTGGTATACATGACTTTATTGTCTTCTGCTGTCTATCTCTGCTGGAAGATCAATTCACATGGTCATCAGCACACAGGAATACAATTTTTTACAGACACATGCATGCTGTGTGTGTATGTGTCATGCTGTATTCCTGGCCACAGTGAAATGCTCAGCTGTATAAACAATGGGGACCCCAAGCAATGGCTGGTACACTAACAGTGCATTTTTTTAATATATATATATTTCATGCATTCAGGGTGCTTTCTTTATTACTGTATACCATAATTCTATATGTTAAACTTTTGGAGCAACCCTTCAGTTCTAATGACTTATGAGCCGCAGTAACAGAACGTCTCAGAATTTGCTAGATGTGGCGAAAAGTAAAAACAATATAATATAATATTCGCCACATTTCCAGGAAGACCCCCTTCCAATGTTAAGAATTTGTTCAGCAGGACGCATCCTCATTTCATCTTGGTCCAGAAAATCTGTTCAATGTTACTGTGCAAAATACGCTTTATATACACACATATGTTAGAGAACTATAAAAATAGATAAAATTCAAGAAAAATGTCCTCTGAAGGTTGGGGCTACACAGCACAATATGTCTCATGACAGCACGTCGGTAAAAATACAGCCAAGAAAAGTAACAGGTAAGTCGGAGGGGCATTGTGGTCTATGATGGCAATGTTGCCCGCGACTTGTGACCACAAATCCAACAGTGTTTGATGCTGTCACTTCACAGTTGTGGCATGTGTTTGTTGTGGCGTGTCCCCATAGCAGTGTGACATCACAGTCTTAATGTCACATGACACGTTGCTGTGTTGACCCAATCAAAGATTCAAAAGGGATACACCAGATTAGATAGTTAGCCAACAAATTCCCATAGTGTAGGACTGGCGTTCCTGATGCTCACCAGAGAAAATGATTCTTGATGCCCAACTCCTATATCATCAATAAAGTTTAATCGGTTTTAAATCAAAGAAATAGATCCTAGTGGCAACTGATTGCCAAAAGCAACCAAATGTTTTTTTTTCTCCTGGATCGTTGGGGCTAATTATGGCATCGGAGCTTAGGCCCACAGGAGGAACCTCTGATATTCTGGTGGGCCTGTCTGACCCTATAGTCACGAAACCCAGCAGCTACATATCTCTCCTCAGCTTAATTTATGGCATATCCACAGATTAAATTAACACCTGGGACCACAACAGGGGTCTCTGATTTCCATCCTGACACTGGCAGGAGTGATTGGAGAGAACCCCTAACTGGTAACACCCATCTGCACCTTCACTCATAAACATGAATAATAGAGGGGTGGCACAGCATAGAGTCATAAGAATAAATGCTCCATAATTGTCACGTGATGTGAAATACAATTATTTAATACAACAGACATGTCAGGAGAGGTGACAGGTCCTCTTTAAAGGGATATTCTCATCTTAGACATTTGTGGCACATCCACAGGATATGCCATACGTGTAAGTGTCTGATAAATCTAGATCCCATCTCTGAGACTTTTGCCTATATCTAGAATGGGCGCCCTCTAACCATGTCCTCCTCAGCCTGTCACACTGGCTGTCATATCCAGACTGTGAGAGACTGGCAGAGTTTACTGAAACAACCAAACTCACTGTGCTATGCTGTTTACGTGACTGCCATAGAAGTGACTATGAGTTACAGAAACAGCATAGCCCAGTTTGCTACACTGTTTTACACATATTACAACTAAGGCTACTTTCACATTTGTGTTGTTAATTCCGGTATTGAGATCCGGTAGAGGATCTCAATACTGGAATTAAACTGATCTGTTTTGATTTTTCACATCAGGTTGCATCCATTCTGTTAGGATGCGGTTGTGTCAAATCAAAATGGATCAGTCACTAAATACATTGAAAGTCAAAGGGTGATGCATCCATTTTTTTAGGCTCCTCAAAAAACGCATCCGTCACAATTGACTTACATTGTTTTCAGTGCCGGATCAATTTTTATGACGGCTGCAAGCTGCAGTTTTGTGTCCGGTGTAGGAAGGCGCAAGAGTCCGTAGTTGACAGAAGGTATGTGTCACCAAGGTTCCTGGCCTCGGTGGAGTAAGAGCCAGTTTTCATGTGTCAGCAGCAGTTGTTGTTTGACTCCTAGATATTTAGTATAGCTGTATAGCTGATCCAGGACGGCTCTTACTGGGAGTAGTCAAAGTGCTCAGTGGGTGACTACTCCCCACGTTCCAGGCCAGGTCTTGACTGGCCTATAAAAAAACAGCCGGCAGTGTCAGCTGGGTGTGATTACCTCTCTCTCTGACAGAGGAGCTCTGGAAATCGCTGGATTGGGATCTGAGCCGTGTGCTAGACTGGAGGTCTGAGTTTGGGAGGTCTGCTCTATCCTGAGAAATGCCGACCAGGTGTGAACTAATACCTAGGATAACAGGTGACTGTGTTGCTGTATGAACTGTCTAGGTGTGAACGAACACCAAAACTGCAAATGGACTGTCATACTGTTTTGTTGCCATACGTGTGAATAAAACACTGACTTTTTTGAGTTACAAACTGGTTTTGCCTCTATACTGCGTCCGCTTGTCCTGTCTACCAGGACGAATCCCAACATCAGTCACCAAACGGAATGCTGCCAGAACGGAAGACATCCTGATGCATCCTGAGTGGATCTCTTTCCAACGCATGAGGACTAAATGGAAACGTTTTGTTTTCCAGTATTGAGATCCTCAATCCTTAAGATATAATCTGTGGACATTACATAAATTTCTGAGATGGGAATAATTAGATGAAAAAAAGCTCTTGTTGATGCCCATGACCAATATACTAAAGCGCATTATGTCCAAATATGTCCCAACGTATGTCCTGCTGCATTTATACCTCATGCATGTTGGTTGCCAAACATTAATAAATAGACAAGTGGCTTCCATGTAGATCATTTTTATATGACAGCACAATACAAAAATCTTGACACATATGACAATTATATTACTCTTCTGAGTGCAAAAAACATTGAAACTTAAAAGGGGAATTTCTCAAGCCACTCCAGAATTCTGGCTTAAAAAAAGTTAATTTTTGTGCCTTGTTGCATTTTTGCGCCACTTCAGTTGGGAAAGTGTTTGGGAAAGTGAGTGTGGTTAGCAAAAAAAAAAACAACTAAAAGTGGCCCCATGTTGAAAGTGGGCCCAAATTTACAGAAGGCAGGGCCAGCATAAGTAGGTGGGCCAGCAAAACTGTTGCGCAGCACAAAATACCATCCCAGTAGAACCAAATACTACAGACCAGCATAAAAGACAGCCGCCCCAGCTGTGGTATTTTATGCAGTACTGAGGACTCTACCTCATACTGTTAAATTCAGGAGGGTACTTTCCACCGCTGGCCAGGTGTATAAGTACCAAATGCACCTGGCATTAATCAGATTGCTATGTACCTGGCCAGCGGCAGTGAGGAGTGCTTGGGCGGTCCCCTGGGCATCGGCCCACCAGGAAATTGTTGTGTAGTGACTATGGCCAGTCCGCCCCTGAGGTTCACTCCAGATTTATCACTGCAACCAAAGTTGCAAATGTACCCCATTAGGAGGTAGCTTAAAAATGACTGAGTAGCATTTATAGGCAAAAGTGTTTGGTTAAAGATGCAACAAATTTAACAGTATGCAACATTCGATAAGTTTAGGACAAAGAATGCCAACTCAGACTCAAGCAAAACTGAATTCAAATGTTAGCATCATGATAAGTTCCACCCAATGTGCACGCCATCACTTCTATTATGCATGTGTCATTTGCTTACATAGGGATTCCCCACTGAGTTATAACAGAGTAACTAAGTGTAGCATTAAGGTCAAGCTCCAGTTAAAGCTGGGCCAGAAGTGAGGTTACAGAAACATAGAACCCGGTGATGTGCAGATGTTTTAATAAATGCTCTAAAGCAAAAGAAAACAGGACGTAGTAATAACCATTTCCATAAAATATCCTTAAACTGTGTTGAAATATCTGGGAAATACTTTATTATCAAGTGTGTCAAGTGAATCCCAATTGCACTCATACAGCATCCACCAGACTCTTATTAAGAATGATTAATAGTCTACATGGTATGCAGTGTTTGCATTGGGTCACTAATAATGTGCAAAAGGAGTGCCTGCTACTCAAACTGCTAATCAGTTTGGACAAAAGCACTTGTACAGTATAAATAGTCATAAAAGACTGACTATACACCAAAAGACAATGATGTATTCTAAAAACTAGAGTTCAGCACAAGCAAAGCACCAGCCGGTTATGAGAAGAATGTGGATTCCCTAAACACTGAAAGACTCTTTGTAAGAGAACTCAAGCCAGCATGTCAACACAGCATAACAGATCGGATGAAGTCAGTCAATGTGCCCTACACAAACTCCAAAAAGAAGGGGAACAAAAGAAAAAAACATAAAAAATTACAAGATACAGGACATTTTACTCGTATGATGGGCATATTGAAAAATAATGTGAACCAATAGTTTATAGAAATATGTTTGATATGTCTAGTAATATAATTTGCTCATATACTATATCCTGGCCCAACGTATGCAACCTGTCCCAAACCTACACGGCAAAAATCATAGGTTCTGTTCACATTGCATTTAGGGGTTACGTTCGGCATAAACATTTGAAGAGTGCTGTTGAACATATGCCTCAGACATACACAACTGTATGTTCATTGGATAAGTCTACTAATAAAACTCATCATAACAAAATAAGTATATACCGTATATACTGTATATACAGTATGTGTGTATTTTAGAAATTCCCTTGTATTGTAAAAGCACTATTTTTTAATACTGTTGAGCCCTTTAGTGACATAACTAATTTTAGCCAAGGACCAATAAAAAAAATTCTCCTTCTGTGTTCAAGCAGTCATAACTTTTTTACTTTTTCTTCAATTTAGCTGTCTGAGACCTTGAATTTTGTGGGATGAGTTGTAGTTTTTTAACCATTTTGGGATACAAATAGAGTATCAAATAACTTTTTTTGTTCATATTTTAGAGGAAGATAAAAAACAGTAATTTTAACATTATGTTGTTGAATTTATTTTACAGTGTTCACTGTGTGGTATAACTAGCATGATAACCTTGTTATGTGGGTCACTACAATTATGATGTTGACAAATGTATTTTTTTAAATATTTTTTCTCTCATCAATGCAACCTATCAGCCATGGAGGGAGGATAAAGAAAGGAGGGCTGATTTAACTCCTCATATCTTGGTCTAGGTAGCAGCTAGAGATGTCTGCTTGCCTGGCCTTGTTTAAAGGTTGACAATCTAAGCCAGGGTGACAACATTATCTTCTCTACTTTGGGAGATATAGCTGTTAGAGCTCAGCTCAGGAGTGAAGCAGCTTCCAGACTGATTTCTAACAGCTATTTCTCCCAACGTAGAAAAGATAATGCAGTGATCCTGGCCTTGTTTTAAAGCTTAGATTGATGAAGTTTAGATTTGTAACAAGACCTGGCTCTCATCTCTAGCTGCTACCTAGCAGCAGATATGAGGTTTTAAAGCAACCCCCACTACATTGGGCATCGGGTGGACAAAAAAATGTAAGCAGACACAGAAGATCAAACATGTATGGTTAACCTTAATTACCTTTTAGAACACTAGTCTGTAATTGCTCTATTTATGCCCAATATAAAGCAACAGTGAATATATATTATATATCTAGTGTGGGGTTTTGCTCTGGTAGATAGGGTAAGCGGGCGCAGTACAGGAGCAAAATACAAGTTCTTAACTCAAAACGTCAGTGTTTATTCACACTTGAGGCAACTGCACAAAACTAACTTTGCAGTCTTGGTGTTAATTCACGCACAATGGAAAGTTCATATAACACACAAGTCACCTTGCTGGCAGTTCTGCCTCCAGTAGTCCACAGCAGGCTTTAGGGGGCCTGTATCCCCAGCATGACGCTCTCAGCCCTCCAGCATGGCACAAAGCCTCAGATCCCAAAAACAGAGACATCTCTGCTGAGCCCAGCTGCCTATTTAAGGACAGCCAGGTGCTGCCAAAACCCGGACCGGCACTTAAACTCCGGTCTGGTATTTGACCTCACCTGGCTGGAAACAAGGCCAGCCACACATGCTGGGAGGAAAATACCTACCTTGCCAGACATAACCCCTCACTGTGTCACATACCCCCCCTTGTTGAACCCTGAGGGGGTGGACACACACCAGACAATGTACCAGGGACAGGGCATCCGCGTTTCCCTGCAACCAGCCTGCTCTGTGTTCTACCAAGACCTTTAAGTTCTGCAGAGACAAAAAACATCTGGTGACCCGGGCATTCCTGTCTTTGGCCTGGCTCATCCACTTGAGAGGGGAGTGGTCGGTCACCAGGCGGAACTTTCTCCCCAACGGAGAGACTCGAGTTCCCACTTGATAGCCAGGCACTCTCTCTCCACTATACTGTACCTGGTTTCGGCTGGGGTGAGCTTGCGGCTTAGGAAGACAACGGTATGCTCATCCCCGTTGACTTCCTGAGACAGTACAGCACCGAGGCCTACTTTGGAGGCATCCGTTTGTACCACGAACTCCCTCTTAAAGTTGAGCGTCACCAAAACCGGTGACCCACACAGGGCCGGCTTTAAAGCGGCAAAAGCCTCTTCCGCCCGATCATCCCAGTGAACCATCACTGATTTTCGTCCTTCAAGAGCCCTGTCAAGGGCGCGGCTAGAGTAGCAAAGTGGGGAACAAGCCTCATGTAATAGCCCACCATTCCCAGGAATTACTTTATTTGCCTAGTGATGACAGGTCGGGGCCAATTCCATATCGCCTCTATTTTGTTCACTTGGTGTGTGATGACTCCGTGCCCAATGACATACCCCAGGTACTTAGTCTCTTCTAATCCTATCGCACATTTTTTTAGGTTAGCGGTTAGGCCAGCTTTCCGAAGAGAGTCCACTACAGCCTGCACTTTAGGTAGGTGACTTTCCTAGTCGGTACAGTAAATGACAATATAGTCCAGGTAAGCCGAAGCATACATACGATGTGGACGAAGCACAATGTCCATAAGTCGCTGAAAAGTGGCGGGGGCGCCATGCAGACCAAAGGGTAAGACTTTATATTGATACAGCCCCTCAGGTGTGATGAAGGCAGTTTTCTCTTTGGCAGCCTCCATTAAGGGCACCTGCCAGTTCCCTTTCGTGAGGTCCAAAACAGAAAAATACCGGGCTTGTCCTAACCTCTCGATGAGCTCATCCACCCTGGGCATGGGATACGCATCGAATTTGGAAACCTTGTTAAGTTTTCAAAAGTCATTAGAAAACTGCAACTTCCCGTTCAGCTTGGGTATCAATACTATAGGACTGGCCCACTCACTTTTTGACTCCTCAATGACGTCTACAGTAGCTGCAACATTAGCTGCACCTCCTCCGATATGGCTTGTCGCCGAGCCTCGGGTACCCGGTATGGTTTTAATCGGACTTTTGCCTGAGGCTCAGTGACAATGTCATGCTGGATTATGGAAGTGAATCCAGGGAGGTCCGAGAACACATCCGTGTTCCGACTAACGAACTCCCTGGCCTTCTGAGTTTGTTTAGAGGAGAGGCTGTCAGCAATTTTTACTGTGGCAGCTGGCTCTCTTGCATCAGACAGAGGGGCCGGTACCTCTTCTCCTAGAAAACCCGGCCGTGGGATGTCTTCTGTACAGGTTTCCCTATCTTTCCATGGTTTGAGTAAATTCACATGGTAAACCTGCTCCGGTTTTCGCCGCCCTGGCTGGTGTACCTTGTAGTTTACATCTCCAATTTTCTCGAGTACCTTGTAGGGGGCCCCTGCCACCTAGTCAGGAACTTACTGTCCACAGTCGGCACCAGAACCAAAACCCGATCACCCAGGTTAAAGATCCTGACCCGAGCCTGCCGATTACAACACGCAACAAAAAAAAAACTTTTCGGCTGCTACTGGGCAAAAACCACTTGACCTATACTAAATCGAGTGTGCGGATTACAAAGTCGAAGTCAGAATTGACTAAATAAATTAAGCACTTGGAAAGCATTGAATAATTTTGAGCAGAACGAGTTTTACTCCAACAATTATCTGATCTACATCAAAGTTTGCATAGTAAACAGTGTATAAATATGTAATGGAATAACAAAATTACTACTTTCACACTTGCGGCAGAGTGATCCGGCAAGCAGTTCCATCGCCGTAACTGCCTGTCGGATCCGGCAAAACGTATGCCAACTGATGGCATTTGTAAGACTGATCAGGATCCTGATCAGTCTTAAAAATGCCTGATCAGTCAGAAAAATGCATTGAAATGCCGGATCCGTCTTTCCGGTGTCATCCGGCAAAACGGGGTCGGCATATTTTTTTCACCTTTTTTTCGGTCTGCGCATGCGCAGACCGGAAGGACAGATCCGGCATTCCGGTACTTTGAATGCCGGATCCGCCACTAATACATTCCTATGTGAAAAAATGCCGGATCCGGCATTCAGGGAAGTCAAAATGACTGAACTGAAGACATCCTTTCCTGATGCATCCTGAACGGATTACTCTCCATTCAGAATGCATGGGGATATACCTGATCAGTTCTTTTCCGGCATTGAGCCCTTTTGATGGAACTCAGTGCCGGAAAAGAAAAACGCTAGTATAAAAGTACCCTTACTTGAGCAAGGCTCAGTACTGTTAAAAGTGCTTCAGGCATCTGCTTTTGCGAAATGTCCTATTTTCCCGTTGCAAAAACCATCAGTAGTCCCCCATCATGTTGCTATTCCAGCGGACTTGATACTTGTTCTCTATTGTAGAAATATCTTTATGGAACCGCTCTCCATGTTCGTCACTTACGTGCAGGGCCGGTGCAAGGATTTTTGTCAACACAAGCGAATCTACATTTTGGCGCCCCCCCCATCATTTCACATTTCTGCCCCCCATGATTCATGTCCATTTCTTGCCCCCCCCCCCCCAATAATTTCACATTTCTGCCCCTCATGATTCATATCCATTTCTTTCCCCCCCCCCCCCTCATTTCACATTTCTTCCCCTCATGATTCATGTCCATTTCTTGCCCCCCCCCCCCACCCATCATTTCACATTTCTGCCCCTCAAGATTCATATCCATTTCTTGCCCCCCCCATCATTTCACATTTCTGCCCCTCATGATTCATGTCCATTTCTTGCCCCCCCCATCATTTCACATTTCTGCCCCTCCTGATTCATGTCTATTTCTTGCCCCCCCATGTGCCAATATCATAGTGCCATCCTCTCCCTCTGCCCCCTAATGTGCCAGTATCAAGTGCCTCTCTCCTCCCCCCTCCATGTGCCAGTATCATGGCGCCAATAGCCCCCCCCTCCCCGTGACAGTAAAGTAACAGTCCGGTATTTAAAAAAAAACTAAACACTTTTATACTTACCTCCATGTCAGTGATGCGATGCAGGCCTCTTCCTGTGTTCCCACCAGCCTCTAGTGTTGAAGATTTGGTGCTTGTGTTCTTATTTAGCCTGTCTTTCAGAAAAGTTTATGATGGGATTCGAACCCATGACCTTCCGTATCAAATGCAAAGCACTTACCCACACAGCTATGAGAGCTGTATAGCCAGTTACTTACTTAAAATAAAAAATAAAAAATAAGACTTCTACTGTAGATAACTTTGATACCTATTGTACATTGTACAACCATACACATGACAGTTGCCCCAACACACCCAGCTCTGCTACATCCATACACAGTGTGCTGGGGCAGCTGTCATGTGTATGTACACTAGGTATCAAAGTTATCTACAGTAGAAGTCTTATATATATTTTTATTTTTATTTATTTTTTATAAAATAACTGGCTATACAGCTCTCATAGCTGAGTGGGTAAATGCCTTGCCTCTGATGTGAAAGGTCGCGAGTTCGAATCCCAGGAAAAACTTTTCTGAAAGACATGCTAAATGAGATTTAAATACACCAGGAGCTCAGAGTGTGTTGCTGCGGCTGCTGCCTCAGCCTGTCAGCTGCATGCCGCTCTGTGAGTGAGAGAGTTTTTTTACTGCCCCCAGCTTTACTAATGCCCCCATGTAGGCCCCCAGCTAAAATAATGTCCCCCATAGTGTAGGATTTTTTATTGTTGCTGCCCCCAGCTTTAATAATGCCCCTAATATAGAGCCCCATCTTAAATAATGTCCCCCATAGTGTGTGTGTTGTTTTTTTTTAGGGCCCCCAGCTTTATAATGCCCCCCATGGTTTATATAATGCCCCATAGAGTCCCACAGTCAAAAAAAATAAATCATTTAAAACCCTGACCTTATCCACTTGCTCGCGCTGCAGCAGTCTCTTCTCTCTTCACAGAACGGGACCTGCCGAAGGTGCGCGATGATGTCACTGCCCGCTCCCACGTGGTTACGTCACCACGCAGATCGCAGGTCCTTCGCCAGGTCCTGCTCAATGAAGAGAGAAGAGACTTCCGCACCGCAAGCAAGTGGATGAGGTGAGGGTTTTTTTAACCCCTAAATGGCCTGTGTACCCGTTTTTTAATGGCCGTTAGAAGGGTGCACTCCTGTCAATTGGCAGTTAAAAACGGTCCCATTGATTTCAATGGGGTCCGTCTGGCCGTGAAAACGGCCAAAAATAGGACATGTCATAATTTTGGACAGACGCTATTCACTGGCCGTTAAAAGAACGGCCATGTGAATAGCCCCATAGACTTTCACTGGTGCTAAAAATGGCTGTGTGACGGCCATTACTTAGACGGCCGTCGTGTTTATGTAGCCTAAGTTTCAAAACTAATAGCACTATAACAGATCACTTTATCAAAATCTGTCCAGCTTACCTTATATACTTACTGCTGACATCAGCCTGAGTGCGTCCGAACAGGTCTGGACATGTCCATTGGAATATCTCCAATATAATGCATTAATATTATAACTTAATAGGCTTTGCATGTATAACTTAAAATCTAGACATGTCAGGCAAATTCCGAGTTCATATTTGGAATCAGCGCGCTCATTTTAGTATAAATCACGTTTTTCTCTCAGTAGCAAAATCATTGTTGCGCGGTGTTATAGACCTGACTCCGGGCTCGCTGAGCTGCTTCCATATGCTCCCTAACAAGAGGCAACACTGTCTCTATCCGATCTTGCATCTGGGTAATGTTCTCAATGACACTTTTATGTAGAGTGGGTTGTTGTTCCCACACCTCTTTGGCCACGTCCAAGAGACTGTGAGGGTGTCTGTCATATAGCAGTTCGAAGGGCGAGAACCCAGTAGAGGCTTGGGGTACCTCTCGCACTGCCAACATGAGATAGGGCAGAAGGAGGTCCGAGTCCTTACCATCTTTAGACACTACCTTTTTCAGCATATTTTTTTATGTTTGGTTAAATCGTTCTACCAGACCGCCTGTTTGCGGATGGTAAACGGACGTCCGTAGTTGTTTTATGTGCAGCAACTTACAGAGTTCCATCATCACCTTGAACATAAAAGGGGTCCCTTGGTTGGTCAGAACCTCTTTAGGTAGTCCCACTTGGGAAAACATCTCCATTAACTCCTTAGCTATGAGTTTGGCCGAGGTATGTTGCAGTGGCACCGCCTCCGGGTACCAAGTGGCGTAGTCTAGAATGACTAAGATGTGTTGATGCCCTCTGGCGGACATTGGTACTGGCCCTATAAGGTCCATAGCTATTCGGTCAAACGGTACTTCGATAATCGGGAGAAGTACTAGGGGACTACAGAAATGTGGCTGGGGGCTAGTTATCTGGCAGGTCGGGCAAGACTTACAAAACTCTTCCACCTCTCTGAATATGCTCGGCCAGTAAAACCACTGTAGAATACGATCCTGAGTTTTCTGCAGCCCCAGGTGACCCCCGAGAACGTGTTGGTGTGCTAGAACTAACACAAGCTTGCGATAAGCCTTGGGGACCACCAACTGTTCAATAGGCTCACCCCGTAGTTGGTTTACCCGATACAACATATCCTGATGAACCACAAAATGGGGATACACTGACTCTGCCCCAGGTTGTTGTGGTTCACCATCTACTATTAACACATTTTCCCAGGCGCGGGATAGGGTTGGGTCCCGAAGTTGGGCGGTACTAAAATTATCCCTGGAGATATTGAGGGTTGCCAATTCAGGACCTGGTGGAAAGCCCTCCACCTCTCCCACCATCACACTTAGCGGGGTTGTCTCCCCCTCTTCCACCAAAGTGGCGGTCACCCCTACCGCTGGCCCTTCAGGCTCAGGTTCTCAGGGTTCTGGTCTCCCCCCTGAGCTAGGGTTACCCCTGTCTCATGGGTATTAGTCACTCTAGTAGCAGGCCACAGTGCCCGGGAAGTCTCTTCCTATTATAAGTTCATAGTGTCAGCCCCTGTGGTTAGAGACACCAGGGCGGTGGAATAGTCTTTTAAGTCTCCATGGATGCACATGACCCCGACTTTCCGGCCAGTATACTCCGCAGACCATACCAGGGGAGCCCTTACTAGGGACACCAGACACCCTGAGTCCAGCAGAGCCTCCGCTGGAGTGTCTCCTACCTCAACCTGGCACAGGTGGTTTAGAGTTTTTGGGGTACCTGCTGCACACAGCTTCCTGGCATATAGCGACTGACGGTAGCCATAGTTAGTATCCATGGGTTCCACCTGATGGGGACAGTCAGCTCTTACATGGCCCGACTCCTGACACCGCCAGCAGACTATCGGAGCCAGGTCCATAGAGGGTATACCCCGGGTAAGTTTGGTTGGTACAAGTCGCTGGGTCTCAGATGGAGATTTACGAGGTTTGACTGCCCCCTCCCAAAAGAACCCCCTGTAACAGTCTTAGTAGCCTCGTAGCGCTCCACCAGGTCCACCATTTCTATGGTGTTGCCAGGAGACACCTGGCAGATCCAGTGCTGGAGATGAGGTGGCAGAGCCCTCCAGAACATATCAGCCAATAGTCTATCCAGCATAGCCGTGGGACTCAGCACATCAGGCTGTAGCCACTTTTGCAAGAGGTGGAGTAAGTCATAATACTGGGTCCTCGCAGGCTCAGCCAGCTTAAAACACCACTGATGTACCCGCTGGGCGCGGACCAACACATTCACCCCCAGTCTTGCCAAAATCTCACCCTTTACTTTTTGGTAGCCGGCCGCTTGATCATCAAGCAAGTCGAAATACACCCGCTGGGAATCGGATGCCAGGAATTGAGCGACAACCTCAGCCCACTGGTCACAGGGTAGCTTTTCCCTGATGGCGACTTTCTCGTACATCGCCAGGTAGGTTTAGATGTCTGCTGCGGGGGTCATCTTAGGAATCGCGTCACGGACTGCTTTCCGGGCATCGTGGATGCTCGGGGTTGCTCCTGCTGTCTGCAAAGCCATCACATGTAGTAGCAGCAACTGGTTAGTCTCCTGCTGCTGCTTATTAGCTTTGCGTTGCTGCAGGTTTGTCTCTCGCTGCTGCAGAATAGCCTCCATGAGGGCCTTCACAACAGCCTCTTTTTTGTCTTGGGGCACTGGTTGTAATACAGCTGGTTTAATGTACGACATACAACAGTGCCTGAAAAATGCAGAAACCAAAAATATCGGAGTTTACGCCAGCATCACTGCTCTTGACCGCATCCTCCACCAATTGTGGGGTTTCGCTCTGGTAGATAGGGTAAGCAGGCGCAGTACAGAGGCAGTATACAAGTTCTTAGTTTATTCACACTTGAGGAAATTGCACAAAACAGCACGTAACTTTGCAGTTTTGGTGTTAATTCACACACAATGGAAAGTTCATATAAAACAAGTCACCTTTCTGGCAGTTCTGCCTCCAGTAGTCCACAGCAGGCTTTAGGGGGCCTGTTTCCCCAGCATACGGCTCTCAGCCCTCCAGCACAGCACAAAGACTCAGATCCCAAAAACAGAGACATCTCTGCTGAGCCCAGTTGCCTATTTAACCCCTTAAGGACTCGGCCCTATTTCACCTTAAGGACCAGGCCATTTTTTGCAAATCTGACCAGTGTCACTTTAAGTGCTGATAACTTTAAAACGCTTTGACTTATTCAGGCCATTCTGAGAACGTTTTTTCGTCACATATTGTACTTCATGACATTGGTAAAATGAAGTTAAAAAAAAATTCATTTTTATTTATAAAAAAATATCAAATTTACCAAAAATTTGTAAAAAAAAATTGCAAATTTCCAAGTTTCAATTTCTCTACTTCTATAATACATAGTAATACCTCCAAAAATAGTTATTACTTTACATTCCTCATATATCTACTTCATGTTTGGATCATTTTGGTAATGATATTTTATTTTTTGGGGATGTTACAAGGCTTAGAAGTTTAGAAGCAAATCTTGAAATTTTTCTGAAATTTTCAAAAACCCAATTTTTAGGGACCAGTTCAGGTCTGAAGTCACTTTGCGAGGCTTACATAATAGAAACCACCCAAAAATGACCCCATTCTATAAACTACACCCCTCAAGGTATTCAAAACTGATTTTACAAACTTTGTTAATCCTTTAGGTGTTCCACAAGAATTAATGGAAAATAGAGATACAATTTCAAAATTTCCCTTTTTTGGCAGATTTTCCAGTTACAAAGCAAGGGTTAACAGCCAAACCAAACTCAATATTTATGGCCCTGATTCTGTAGTTTACAGAAACACCCCATATGTGATCGTAAACCGCTGTACGGGCACACGGCAGGGCGCAGAAGGTAAGGAATGCCATCAGGTTTTTGGAAGGCAGGTTTTGCTGGACTGTTTTTTTTGACACCATGTCCCATTTGAAGACCCCTGATGCACCCCTAGAGTAGAAACTCCATAAAAGTGACCCCATCTAAGAAACTACACCCCTCAAGGTATTCAAAACTGATTTTACAAACGTTGTTAACCCTTTAGGTGTTCCACAAGAATTAATGGAAAATAGTGATACAATTTCAAAATTTCACTTTTTTGGCAGATTTTCCATTTTAATATTTTTTTTCCAGTTACAAAGCAAGGGTTAACAGCCAAACCAAACTCAATATTTATGGCCCTGATTCTGTAGTTTACAGAAACACCTCATATGTGGTCGTAAACCGCTGTACGGGCACATGGCAGGGCGCAGAAATCACGATAACCTTAAGATTTAGGGATCAGGCCCGAGTATGGACAGGTATCCGGACGGGGTCGCCCCTGTCGGGGCAGGTGCTCTGTATAGATAGGTAGAATGAAACTAGCCCCCTTCCCCATGAATAGGGTATATTAGGGCACAGAGCTCCTTCATCTATACAGACCCCATCGACTACCTTGGCTATCCATTAGACCCACATCTCATGTCCTCTGGATTCGCCTCCCTTGAAACCTCTCCTGGTCCCATCATACATACTGTATTGGTCTGGTAAGACTGCTAGCACTTATTTCTAGGTGGAGCAGGATTATACTTTACCTACCAGTGTTGGGGTACCAGGCTTGGACCCCCTACGTTTTTAGAATATTGCATCACAGTGGTGTGTTTTATCTTTATATTTAAGTAAAAGTTATGTTTTAGATACTGACACTCTCCCCTTTGGGGCTTTTCTATTACAACCACAATAAAAAAAAAATGGCTACAAAATGTACCATACAGTCAGTTTAACCCCTTAAGGACATGGCAAATCTTTTGCAAATCTGACCAGTGTCTCTTTATGTGTGAATAACTTTAAGACGCTTTTACTTATCCAGGCCATTCTGAGAATGTTTTTTCGTCACATATTGTACTTCATGACACTGGTAAAATGGAGTCAAAAAAATTCATTTTTATTTATAAACAGATACCAAATTTACCAAAAGTTTTGAAAAATTTCCAAATTTCTATTTCTCTACTTTTATAATAGATAGTAATACCTCCAAAAATAGTTATTATTTTACATTCCCCATATGTCTACTTCATGTTTGGATCATTTTGGGAATGCCATTTTATTTTTTGGGGACGTTACAAGGCTTAGAAGTTTAGAAGAAAATCTTTAAATTTTTCAGAAAATTTCTAAAACCCACTTTTTCAGGACCAGTTCAGGACTGAAGTCACTTTGTTTGGCTTACATAATAGAAACCACCCAAAAATAACCCCATTTTACAAACTACACCCCTCAGGGTATTCAAAACTGATTTTACAAATTTTGTTAACCCTTTAGGTGTTCCACAAGAATTAATGGAAAATAGAGATAAAATGTAAAAATTTAACTTTTTTGGCAGATTTTCCATTTGAATCCATTTTTTCCAGTTACAAAGCAAGGGTTAACAGCCAAACAAAACTCAATATTTATGGCCCTGATTCTGTAGTTTACAGAAACACCCCTATATGTGGTTGTAAACTGCTGTACGGGCACACAGCAGGGCGCAGAAGATAAGGAATGCCATATGTTTTTTGGAAGGCAAATTTTGCTGGACTGGTTTTTTGACACCATGTCCCATTTGAAGCACCCCTGATGCACCCCTAGAGTAGAAACTCCAAAAAAGTGACCCCATTTTGGAAACTACGGCATAGGGTGGCAGTTTTGTTGGTACTATTTTAGGGTACATATGATTTTTGGTTGCTCTATATTACACTTTTTGTGAGGCAAGGTAACAAGAAATAGCTGTTTTGGCACCGTTTTTATTTTTTGTTATTTACAACATTCATCTGACAGGTTAGATCATGTGATATTGTTATAGAGCAGGTTGTCACGGACGCGACAATACCAAATATGCCTACTTTTTTTGGTTATTTGTTTCAGTTTTACATAACAAAGCATTTAAAAATAAAAATATTCTTTAGTGTCTCCACATTCTGAAAGCCATAGTTTTATTTATTTTTTGGGCGACTGTCTTGAGTAGGGGCTAATTTTTTTCGGGATGAGATGATGGTTTGATTGGAACTATTTTGGGGTGCGTATGACTTTTTGATCGCTTGCTATTATACTTTTTGTGATGTAAGGTGACAAAAAATTGCGCTTTTTTTACACCTTTTTATTTTTAATTTTTTTTGGTATTCACCTGAGGGGTTAGGTCATGTGATATTTTTATAGAGCAGGTTATTACGGACACGGCGATACCTAATATGTCAACTTTTTATTTATTTATGTAAGTTTAACACAATGATTTCATTTTTGAAACAATTAAAATCATGTTTTAGTGTCTCCATAGTCTGAGAGACATCGTTTTTTCAGTTTTTGGGCGATTATCTTGGGTAGGGTATGATTTTTGCGGGATGAGATGATGGTTTGTTTGGCACTATTTTGGGGTGTGTATGACTTTTTGATCGCTTGCTTTTTTTACACTTTTTTTTGTTACGGTGTTCACCTGAGGGGTTAGGTCATGTGATATTTTTATAGAGCAGGTTCTTACGGACGCAGCGATACCTAATATGTATATCTTTCTTATTCACTTAAGTTTTACACAATACCAGCATTTTTTAAACAAAAAAAATGATGTTTTAGTGTCTCCATATTGTGAGCCATAGTTTTTTTTATTTCTTGGGAGATTGGCTTATGTAGGGGTTCATTTTTTTTTTTTCAGATTACATTTTTATTGAGTTTTTCAAATAAGTAGACAAAAATGTGCCACAAAAGGCAACAAATTGCAATGTCATGCAATGCCATATACATTGTAGAGTAATCTCCAGACAAAGGAGGTAACAAGGTAGAATTTCCCATGTGTAAAGGCAGTAAGAACATGTGGCAACACATGAGCAAGAAAATCACATTGTTTACATGAAGCAGAGAAGGCTAGTAAGACATGTACATAAGGGAAAAACAAACAAAGGAGGGCACAGAACAATAGGTCACAGACAAAGAGGAAAGGTATAGGGGAAGGAGAGGGTAGGGGAGTGCGGGATTATAGACGGGCATTACGAAACTCATCTGATCCTCGGAAAGTTTCCCAAGGGCCCCAGGTTTGAACGAATCGAGAGGTGTCCTGAGGAGAAACGCAGATGAGATCCTCCATCCGCTGATGTAGGGCAATTTCTTCAAACCATTCCTCCGGGGAGGGAGGCGTAGGTGATTTCCAATGGCGAGGGACGACTGTTTTAGCAGCCTGTAACATATACTTAAGGAGTGAAACCTTAAAAGCAGGGATGGTCAGGTCAAAGATAAACAACAAAAGTGCTTCAGGAGCGTTGGGAATGGGTATTACCGTCACTGCCCGCACAATACGGTGCACAAAGTTCCAGTAAGGTCGCAGGATGGTGCAATTCCACCAAATGTGTAGCAAGGTGCCTTCGTCAGTACAGCACCTCCAACAGCGATCCGAAGCAGATGAAAACCATCTGTGGAGCACAGACGGCACTCTGTACCACCTGGAGAGGACTTTATAATTCGTCTCCTGCGCCTTAGTGGAAATTACTGCTTTATGAGAAAGAAGAAAAGCCCGTTTCCATTGAGATGGGGTGAGGTCATTTCCCAGATCACGATTCCAGGCGTGGCAGAAGGAGGGGAGCTGGTCAGAGGTCTGGAGAGCAAGCAAGTTGTAAATGGTGGAAATGTCCCTGAAGACCGCAGAGGGGGCAAGACACATTTGTTCAAACACCGTAAGGCTCCTGCGTAAAGTGTGGGTGGTACGTATAGAGGAGTAAAAATGTTGGAGTTGTACGTATTCAAAGTTATGCCTGGGGCGTATTAGAGAGGGTTCCATCAATTGATTTAAGTGTTTCAATCCTGCGGTAGTGAGGACATCATAGAACCGAAGGGGGCGCAATTTAGTACCAGTGAGGAAGGGTTTCGAAGATTGTCCTGGGCGAAATGCTGGGTTATCAGTAATCGCGTTAAAGGGCCAAACGTATCAATGAGGAGTGTACGCCGATTAATGGACGCAGTTGACGCGAAAGTGTGATTGGCTGTGAAGGACAGTGGGGGGATTTTAAAACCCGGCTTGCCGGCTAACCAGGGAAGGACCGTGAGCGCGCATGAGGAAGAGGTGCATGCAATATGGACCCACATTTTACTGGAATCTGAACGCAACATGTCCAAAAGTCTGGCGTATACCGCGGAGAAGTGATATAGTTTACAATCTGGCAAACCAACACCCCCAAGTTCTTTAGACCGGGTCAGAACCTCCCATTTTATTCGCGGCTTACCAGGGGCCCACATAAAACGCGTGAAACAGCGCCTGAGTTGTGACCAAAAATTGAGCGGTAATCGGATGGGTATGTTTTGCAAGAGGTAAAGCAGCTTGGGCAGTAGGTTCATTTTCAGAATGCTGACCCTGCCGAACCAAGAGAAGTCTCGGCGGTGCCATGCATCTAGGTCTTTCTGGAAACTTCGCAGAAGTGGGGCAAAGTTCAACTTAAAAAGAGCGGGCAAATCCGTCGAGATTTTAACCCCAAGATATTTAATCCCCGCCGATGGCCACTTGAATGGGAACGTAGATTTAAGCGATGAGACTAGTGTTTGAGGTAAGGATACATTCAGTGCCTCTGATTTGGTCATGTTGATTTTAAAATTTGTCCATTTACCGAAAAGTGCGATCTCTCGCAGAAGGGACGGGAGGGCGACATGGGGGTTAGTGATATATAGCAAAAGGTCATCCGCAAAGGCCGCGCATTTATGTTCCACATCGCCAATCGTGACCCCTGAGATGTCCGGGTTGGCACGGATCGCGGAGAGGAGGTGCTCCATTACTAGAACGTACAGAAGAGGAGACAGGGGACATCCCTGGCGCGTGCCATTGCGGATGAGAAAGGGCGGAGAAAGGGTACCATTGATTCTAATTCTGGCCGAGGGCTGGTGGTAGAGACTCAGTATTTTTCCCAAAAAGATTTGGCCCAGACCCAGTTTAGACAGAACAGATCGAAGAGAGTGCCAAGATATACGATCGAAGGCTTTCTCCGCATCTAGGGACAAAATTATAAGAGGGGTGTTGGAGACTTTTGCGTGGTGTATAATGTTCAAGGTCCGGAGAGTGTTGTCGCGAGCCTCCCTTCTCGGGACAAAACCCACCTGGTCGTTGTGTATTAGGGAGGGTAAGAAAGCGTTCAATCTATTAGCTAATAATTTGGCGTATATTTTTAAATCTACGTTCAACAAGGAGATGGGACGGTAGCTAGCACACAAATGGGGATCTTTGTCGGGCTTAGGGATAACCGCGATGTGGGCCATAGTGGATTGGGGGGGAAAGGGGTCTTGGGGAGACACCGCATTGAAGACCTTCACCAGAAAGGGAGCAAGGATGGTGGAGAAAGATTTAAAGAAGCCAGCCGTGAACCCATCAGGGCCCGGGCTCTTACCGCCCGGAAGGGACGCGATCACTTCCTTTAGTTCCCCTTCCGAAAAAGGCGTCTCCAAGGTAGTAGCTTGTTCGGTGGATAATTTAGGACAATCGCTCAACAGGTAGGGAGAATCGTCGGATTCCCTAGCAGAAAGGTCAGGGAGGTTGTACAAGTCAGTATAAAAGGACTGAAAGGACGAGGTAATCTCCTCCGTTGTGTGCAATAATTGGTCCCGAGAGTTTTTGACCGCTGGGATATGGGAAGCAGCGATATGACCCCTAAGTGCCCTAGCCAACAAGCGGCCACACTTATTACCGTATTCGTAGAACTTACCGCGACATTTTTGAACTATCCGCATGTAGGAAGAGTCCAGTAACAGACGCGCGTCCGTTCGTGCATTATGGAGGTCTCTGAGCACCGGTAGAGAGAGGGCACGCTTGTGGGCTAGTTCCAAGGAAGCCACTTTCTGCAAAGCAGCCCTGAGAGAGGCAGCTTTTTCTTTTTTGAGGCGCGAGCCATGTTTAATGAGGATCCCCCTGAGAACACATTTAAGGGCTTCCCATTGCATAGGGAGGGGTGTGGGGTCCAAGGCATGATCAGACATGAAATTAACAACAGTGTCAGTGAGATCCTGTGTGCATACAGTGTTGAGGAGGAGAGACTCATTCAGACGCCATGTCCATTCACTTTTAGTTAAGAACGGGAGGGTGAGGGAGCATGCCCACGCCTAGGGCATGGTCAGACCACAAAATGCTGCCAATGGAGGTGGAGTCCAACCATGACAGGGCGGGTTGCTGGATTAAAATGTGGTCTATTCTACTATAAGAAGAGTGCGGAGCCGAAAAAATGTGTAGTCTTTGTCCGAGGGATGTTGCAAACGCCAAGGGTCAAGCAGTTGCAGTTGCAACAGTGCTCTTTTCACTTTCTTAATAGCTGTATAGGAAAGGGTTGCCCGTCCCGAGGAGTTATCAAGCGTGGGGTCAAAAGTGAGATTAAAATCCCCGCTAAAAATTACCGTTCCGTGAATTAAGGGCAGGGCCTTGTCAACTAAGTCAATTAGGAATGCAACCTGATTTTGGTTTGGGGCATAGGCGTTAATAATTGTGAATTCCCGTCCTCCCATCAGAAGCGTGAGAATAATATAACGAGCTCCGGGATCAATGACACAGCCCAGCACCTGGTGAGGGAGAGATTTATGTATCGCTATGGCGACACCTTTTGACTTAGTGTCTGGATTATCTGCAAAGTGCCAGGAGGTGTAATATTTATTACGAATGGCAGGAGCCTTACCGTGTTTGAAGTGAGTCTCCTGAAAGCATACGATCTGGGCCCTTTGTCGATGGAAGTGGTAGAGCACCTGGGATCTATTTTCTGGGGAGTTAAAGCCCTTCACATTAAACGATGCCAGCTTGAGTGACGTCATACCTGTGACAGGAGGGAGGGGAAACACACAAGGAGAGAACACTAGGGATAAGGACAAGGAGGGGAAGAAAAATCGACAAACAGTAGGAGAAAAGAAAAAAGGGAGTTAACTATCAGGGTCCAAGAGACCAAAGGAGGCAGTCGCTAGGGAGCTGAGATTCCCCAGGGGGTGCCACAAACTACGTGGGAAAGGTGACCGCTTAGGAAGAGCAAACCAGCCACATTTCCTGACATGAAAACAATGAACCAACAATAAGTCCCGCCATCCAGAGGGGGTCCAGAAGAGAGAAGCGAACATGGTTAAACGTGGAGCAAAAGTGTCCAAGACCATTAAAACAACAAAAGCCGCCTAGGGATAGTCAGTTAGACGGCCCGGCCAGTGTAATGTCTTGAATGACAGCCCTCCTGCAAAACAATGTAACTGCAGTTCCTAAAACAGAAGGAGGAAACAAGGTTAAGCATTTTTAGTGCCAATGAGAAGCAAGCACGGGGCTCCAAAAGGGCCTTCAAGTGTCCCAGTCAGCTGAGAATCTCCGGCGACGGTTCATAGGACGCCTTCTTCTTTGCCCAGGTGGGGGCATTGTGGATGCTATAGGTAGACCAGATCTGCTGGGCTCAGGTGAACGGGGACGACCCAGTTGGGCGGGTTTAGGATTCAGTATGGTGGGCCAAGGGCCAATAGTGACAGGCGGCAAGTCCAGAGCCAGCAAAAAGTCCGGCAAGTCCTCTGGGTTGTGCAGAACCACTGCTTGTTTCCTGGGTCCAGCAAAAAGGGCAAATGGATAGCCCCATCTGTAGGGGATTTCGCATTCCCTCAGGAGATCCAGTAAGGGTCGGAGCGCAGCCCTCTGTGCAAGAGTGTGGCGAGAGAGGTCCTGTAGTAGTTGCAGGGAGGAACCCTCGTAGGATAGAGGCGACAACTGACGTGCGTAATTCAAGATCCGTTCTTTAAGAGCATAGAAGTGAACTCTGCAGATAACATCTCTCGGCTTAGAGCTATCTGGATTGGGAGGTCTGAGAGCTCTGTGTACTCGATCAATTTCAATATGGGCGCCCGGCAGTCGTCCCAGGATTTTATTGAACAGTCCGACCACAGTGGGCATGAGATCAGGTGTCGTGACAGATTCAGAGAGGCCACGGATACGCACATTATTGCGTCGGTTGCGGTTCTCAATATTATCTAGATGGTAATGAAGCGCGTTGAGTTGTTCGCTATGAGAATGTACCGCATCTTGGAGAGTAGACACTGTAGCTGATAGGGCCTCATGGTCACGGACCGTGGAGTCGATTTTAGAGTCCAGTACTTTCATGTCAGAGCGGACCTGAGAGAATTCTTGATGGCATTCTTGCAGTATGTTAGTAGCAAAAGCTGATAAGTCCTCTTTAGAGGGTAATGTGCTAATAAGAGTACGCAAGTCCGCCAGCGATGGAGGCCTGGTTTCCTCACTATGCATGACCGTTGATGCTGATGGTTGCACGCCTAGAGAGGCAGGGGATGCAGCGTGTGAAGCGGGTCGAGCACTGGCCGAGGGACTAATTGCGGTCACCTGCACCTCCAGGTGTTGATGATGTTGATGGCGCGGACTGTCCCACGATGATCCAGAAGACCAGTGTGGTGAAGCGGCTAAGGAGTTCACTGGAGAGCGGGAGGGGATGTGGAATGGATCCATAACCCCCTGATGAGTGACCTCCGGGCCGGGAAGAGTGGGGAGCAGTTGATGTGTCAGCCCATTGGATAGCCCCAACACAGGAGGGGTTGCGGCTGCCGGCAAGCTTGATGCTTGATGGTGCGGGGCCCGTTCCGTTGTAAGTGGACTCAATAGGGCTTATCAGAGGCTCATGTGGCCAGAAAGAAGGGGTTGTAGGCCTCAGGCCTAGTCCGCATATGTGGGCATCAGTGTGTGGGTCCAAGCCCACATTAGGAGGCATTGATAGGTGGGCCGACGGCTGTGTTTGCGGCCCTACAGCCGGGCTTGAGCTTCCGGCGGGGGAGCCCGATCCAAGGTCTCGGGCGACAGGTGGGGAGGACGCCTGGGGCATCATGAGCGGGCGGGGAGACGGGCTCCGGGACCCGCCGTTATCTGTTGCCGGCGAGGATCGAGGAAGTGGAGGCACCGAGGAGGATCGTTGGCTGCAAGAAGACCGAGTCGGGCTCTCCAGGGTGACCGGGCGCGCAGGTGGTGAGTGCAGCAGCGGCTTGGCGGCGCCATCTTGTAGGCCTGTGCGGCGGTCTTGGCAGGCTGGAGACAGAGCGGCCGATTGTCTAGCAAAAAGATGAGGTAGGTCTCCTTGGGATGAAGCCAGGGGAGCCGATGGACGGGCTCTACCCTTTTTTACCGATTTCCCCATCAGGATGGCTGCGGATTTGTGCAGGAGTGTGGCGGAGCTCTCAGAGAGCACGTCTTCACTCTTCCATGGCTGGCCACGCCCCCAGGGGTTCATTTTTTGCAGGATGAGGTGACGGTTAGATTGGTACTATTTTGGGGAGCATACGCCTTTTTGATCACTTGGTGTTGCCCTTTTTGTGATGTAAGGTGACAAAAATGGCTTTTTTTTACACCTTTTTTTTTTAATGGTATTTATCGGACAGTGTGGATCATGTGATATATTTATAGAGCCAGTCATTACGGACGAGGCGATACCTAATATGTGTGGTTTTTTTTCTGTTTTTTATTATAAAATAAGGGGAAAGGGGCGTTTTTATTTTTCTTTTTTTACTTTTTTAATTTTATTAAAAACATATATTTTTTTAAACTTTATTTCTGATGTTCACTTTTGGGGGTCTGATCCCCTCTGCAATGCATTACAAATACATTTGTATTGTAATGCATTGCCTGTTCGTGTACTACAGTAAGTAGTACACAAACAGGTTGCCTAGGAGACCCAGCCTGAGGCAGGATCTCCTCGGCTCCCGTAGAAGGCAGTTCCCAATGCCATGCAAGGCATTGGGCAGCCTCTGCACGGCATCGGGGCTGCCTTCTGAGACACCGAGTACCCACCACAGCGGCGCGGCGACTCGATGGGCTCCCTCAAACACAAACCCCTTCTATGCCGTGGTAGCGACATAGACGGGGTTAATTCACATCGATCATCGATACGGGGGGGTCAAAGGACCCCCCTCGGCATTGACCCAGGGTGCCTGCTGATTGACTTCATCAGGCACCCAGTTCCGATCACCGCACGCCGCGCAGCGGTGATCGGAAATACACAGGGCGTACAGGTACTCCCTGTGTCCTTAAGTAACTGTCCATAAGAGGTTAAAAGGGTTCATAGAAACTGTACTGATGACCAGACATTTCAGGATCAAGCAGACATATTTGGGAAAGGATTTAAGAAGAAGGGATATCCTGAAACACTTATTGAAGATGCCCTAAGAAGAACAACAGAATTGAGTCAAACAGAATGCCAAGAGCCAAAGGGAAAACCATCTGAAAAACCAACCAATGCATGATGCATCACACAACATAATGTACAGTCATGGCCAAAAGTTTTGAGAATGACACAAATATTATTTTTCACAAAGTTTGCTGCTAAACTGCTTTTAGATCTTTGTTTCAGTTGTTTCTGTGATGTAGTGAAATATAATTACACGCACTTCATACGTTTCAAAGGCTTTTATCGACAATTACATGACATTTATGCAAAGAGTCAGTATTTGCAGTGTTGGCCCTTCTTTTTCAGGACCTCTGCAATTCAACTGGGCATGCTCTCAATCAACTTCTGATAACAACCCATTCTTTCATAATCACTTCTTGGAGTTTGTCAGAATTAGTGGGTTTTTGTTTGTCCACCCGCCTCTTGAGGATTGACCACAGGTTCTCAATGGGATTAAGATCTGGGGAGTTTCCAGGCCATGGACCCAAAATGTCAACGTTTTGGTCCCCGAGCCACTTAGTTATCACTTTTGCCTTATGGCACGGTGCTCCATCGTGCTGGAAAATGCATTGTTCTTCACCAAAATGTTGTTGGATTGTTGGAAGAAGTTGCTGTTGGAGGGTGTTTTGGTACCATTCTTTATTCATGGCTGTGTTTTTGGGCAAAATTGTGAGTGAGCCCACTCCCTTGGATGAGAAGCAACCCCACACATGAATGGTCTCAGGATGCTTTACTGTTGTCATGACACAGGACTGATGGTAGCGCTCACCTTTTCTTCTCCGGACAAGCCTTTTTCCAGATGCCCCAAACAATCGGAAAGAGGCTTCATCGGAGAATATGACTTTGCCCCAGTCCTCAGCAGTCCATTCACCATACTTTCTGCAGAAGATCAATCTGTCCCTGATGTTTTTTTTTTTGAGAGAAGTAGCTTCTTTGCTGCCCTTCTTGACACCAGGCCATCTTTCAAAAGTCTTCGCCTCACTGTGCGTGCAGATGCGCTCTCACCTGCCTGCTGCCATTCCTGAGCAAGCTCTGCACTGGTGGTACTCCAATCCCGCAGCTGAATCCTCTTTAGGAGACGATCCTGGCGCTTGCTGGACTTTCTTGGACGCCCTGAAGCCTTCTTAACAAGAATTGAACCTCTTTCCTTGAAGTTCTTGATGATCCTATAAATTGTTGATTGAGGTGCAATCTTAGTAGCCACAATATCCTTGCCTGTGAAGACATTTTTTTGCAACGCAATGATGGCTGCACACGTTTCTTTGCAGGTCACCATGGTTAACAATGGAAGAACATGTCAAGTCTGCCATTTTAACCCAATCAGCCTGACATAATGATCTCCAGCCTTGTGCTCGTCAACATTCTCACCTGAGTTAACAAGACGATTACTGAAATGATCTCAGCAGGTCCTTTAATGACAGCAATGAAATGCAGTGGAAAGTTTTTTTTTGGGATTAAGTTAATTTTCATGGCAAAGAAGGACTATGCAATTCATCTGATCACTCTTCTTAACATTCTGGAGTATATGCAAATTGCTATTATAAAAACGTAAGCAGCAACTTTTCCAATTTCCAATATTTATGTAATTCTCAAAACTTTTGGCCACAACTGTACATACTCAAAAATCAGAACTGTTTTACAGAAACACTGCCATTTATTAATGTCATATCCATTTCTGACAAACTGTTTACTAAAAAATCTGAGAATGATATATAAACAGGCCCTCACTACAAAAAATTATCTAGCACCCACTATACTGGTATACCAAAACAGCAAAATAAACAAAACCGAAAGAAAACTCACCAGATGAAATGGGCATCTATAAGTGCAGCACAAGATGTATGTGTTGCCACACAATAACACATGGCAGAAAAACCTTTCAATCAAACATCAGCAAGACAACATTTGATATCAAACATAATTTATCCTGCCAGTCTTTATATGTGATTTATCTAATTAAATACCAGTGTCAATTGCAATACATTGGGCGTACAGTTCAACCGCTTCACTGTAGGCTCAACCAACACCGTTATAATATCCAAAGAAACACAGCCTGTCGAGACACTGCACAAATTCACTGGAGAAAGAAAACATTCCTTTTTAATCCCCCCAATTGACGACATCCCAGAAAATGATTACAAGTCTTTTGAATGTACTAATTAGAAACATTATCATCCCAAGAACTAAATGAGATAATGGAAACTATATTACTGTAAAAGAAACAGATTATACCCATAAATCAATTGTTGTTGTTTTTTTTTCCCTTACCTAACTCACATCCAACATACAGTATAACAACCAGTCCCTAAAATAAAATAATATAATTTACTTACCGGATCTCAGCTGGCCGAGACTTTGTCGCACTTACATCAAAATTACAACATGATATCAATATACTTCCATTGCAACAATGTAGGATAATCTACTAACAAGATAAAGGGGATCCCTAGTGACCATTCTTATAAAATTTACAAACCGCATTCCAAAAAAGTTGGGACACTAAACAAATTGTGAATAAAAACTGAATGCAATGATGTGGAGATGGCAAATGTCAATATTTTATTTGTAATAGAACGTAGATGACAGATCAAACGTTTAATCCGAGTAAATGTATCATTTTAAAGGAAAAATACGTTGATTCAAAATTTCACGGTGTCAACAAATCCCAAAAAAGTTGGGACAAGTAGCAATAAGAGGCTGGAAAAAGTAAATTTGAGCATAACGAAGAGCTGGAAGACCAATTAACACTAATTAGGTCAATTGGCAACATGATTGGGTATAAAAAGAGCTTCTCAGAGTGGCAGTGTCTCTCAGAAGCCAAGATGGGTAGAGGATCACCAATTCCCACAATGTTGCGCAGAAAGATAGTGGAGCAATATCAGAAAGGTGTTACCCAGCGAAAAATTGCAAAGACTTTGCATCTATCATCATCAACTGTGCATAACATCATCCGAAGATTCAGAGAATCTGGAACAATCTCTGTGCGTAAGGGTCAAGGCCGTAAAACCATACTGGATGCCCGTGATCTCCGGGCCCTTAAACGACACTGCACCACAAACAGGAATGCTACTGTAAAGGAAATCACAGAATGGGCTCAGGAATACTTCCAGAAACCATTGACATAAACACAATCCACCGTGTCATCCGCCGTTGCCAGCTGAAACTCTACAGTGCAAAGAAGAAGCCATTTCTAAGCAAGATCCACAAGCTCAGGTGTTTTCACTGGGCCAGGGATCATTTAAAATGGAGTGTGGCAAAATGAAAGACTGTTCTGTGGTCAGACGAGTCACGATTCAAAGTTCTTTTTGGAAATCTGGGACACCATGTCATCCGGACCAAAGAGGACAAGGACAACCCAAGTTGTTATCAATGCTCAGTTCAGAAGCCTGCATCTCTGATGGTATGGGGTTGCATGAGTGCGTGTGGCATGGGCAGCTTGCATGTCTGGAAAGGCACCATCAATGCAGAAAAATATATTCAGGTTCTAGAACAACATATGCTCCCATCCAGACGTCATCTCTTTCAGGGAAGACCCTGCATTTTTCAACAAGATAATGCCAGACCACATTCTGCATCAATCACAACATCATTGCTGCGTAGGAGAAGGATCCGGGTACTGAAATGGCCAGTCTGCAGTCCAGATCTTTCACCTATAGAGAACATTTGGCGCATCATAAAGAGGAAGGTGCAACAAAGAAGGCCCAAGACGATTGAACAGTTAGAGGCCTGTATTAGACAAGAATGGGAGAGCATTCCTATTTCTAAACTTGAGAAACTGGTCTCCTCGGTCCCCAGACGTCTGTTGAGTGTTGTAAGAAGGAGGGGAGATGCCACACAGTGGTGAAAATGGCCTTGTCCCAACTTTTTGGGGATTTGTTGACACCATGAAATTCAGATTCAACATATTTTTCCCTTAAAATGGTACATTTTCTCAGTTTAAACTTTTGTTCCGTGATTTATGTTCTATTCTGAATAAAATATTAGAAGTTGGCACCTCCACATCATTGCATTCAGTTTTTATTCACGATTTGTATAGTGTCCCAACTTTTTTGGAATCCGGTTTGTAGTACTAATGCACAGCAAATCTCTAAGTACGTTTTATCTTTACAATATATTTGATTCATATAAAGAACATCACTTAGTGTTGCAAAATACTATACACTCTGTAGTTATTTATCAAATATTTAACAGGAGGATCTAGTTTTTATCTTGCAACAGATCACTATGAACAGCACATTGACACCTCAATGTGTGAATTATAATTTTTTTATCAACTAATTATTATTAATTATGCATCTATGATTTTTTTTATTTTTATAGAAAAGTACTTACAATTACAATAACAAATCATCATAATCCATATAAAAACATTTCACAGACAATAAAATTATCATTAGGTAAAACAAAAAATTCTAGCCAAATATCATTATTATCAATAAGGCCCTTAGACCCCTTGAAGCCCCTCCCATCCCAAAAAACCCACCCCCCTCATTGTCTCAGGATCCAGTAAGCTAGCAATAAGCCCTTAAATGTAAAGTCTGGCTAGGTCAAGGGAGCCACTCAAACCCAGCACTTCCACCATAGGAAGCATCTAGGACCAGTTTGCCCATGTTTTTCCCATTATAAACTCATCTATTTTCCCTCTGGCACATACTTTTCATAATTCATTACCTTATTAGTTAGGTTTTTCCATTCCTCGATATCAGGATGTCTGTCAGACCCCCAATTTCTCGCAATTATGACTCTAGCGAGCAATAGCCCTTTCACCCAAGTCATTTTTACCTTTTTACCTATATTCAAGGGCGGAAAATATCCTAGAACAGCTGTGGAAGTGGAAGATTTAGGGCAGTTCTCCTGCTGATTTCATTGAAAATCTTATCCCAATATAGCTGAATGATGGGACAGCTCCAAATCAAGTAAATTAAATCTGTTTGTTTTCTTTTACATTTCCGACATCTGGAATCCTGTTTTTTATATGTCTTGAAAAACGATAATGGAGTGTAATATAATCTGTGAGCTATATTAAACTGAATAAGCCTAAAAAAACTAGATAATGATGCCCTTTTTATATTCTTATATACAGTATAGTCCTCCAACCCAATGTATTTTTAGTGCCAATCTCCTGTGCCCATTTATTCTCACTCTTATACTTAATCACCTTCCCTAATCCCTTCTTAATTATTTTATAAATTTTTGCAATAGACACCTTAGTTGCCTTAAAGTTATAACAAAAGTCGGTGAATTCATCTTCTTTAATAATAAAATAATGCTTGTTCCTAGTATAAGCAAAGCATGTTTTAATTGGTGATATCTAAATTTGATAAGTGAATCTAATTCTATGTCAGTGCACAATTCCTCTAAGGATCTAATATTCCCGGATGTGACTAAATTTGTTACTAGTGTAATACCACAATTTTCCCAAAACTTAAAATCCTCTAATAACATAAATTTCCTAAGACTATTATTATGCCATAAAGGGGTGTACTGTAAAGTGTGTGAAGTTCCAAGAACCATTTTAATTTTGTTCCAGACCAGATGTATCATTCTACTAATGGGGCATTGTTATCCTCGAATTCCCATGTATCCAGTCTCTAATATGCTAAATATATCTCATTGGGGGCCTGAAAATCCCCCAGTAAAGTAATGAATAAGACTATGCTCCCCACCCATAATCTATTGGATCTGAGAAGCCATATAATACCCTTGAAAATAAGGGACTGAGAGACCCCCCTCTTCTTCTGCAAGCCAAATGTATTTCTGTTTGATCTTAACCCCCTTCTTCCCCAAATTAGATTGTTAACTAATCTTTCCAGAAGGTTAATAAAGGAGTCCTCGATCCATATTGGGCATGCCGTTAATATGCATAAAATTTGCGGGAGTAGGATCATTTTGACCAAGACAATTCTATCTGCTTAGCTGAGCGTAAGCTTCTGCCAGACTCTTATTTTATCTTTTACCCTGTCAATCAATGGGGAAACATTAAATTTGTTAAAATCCTGAAGCGTGGAGCCTATCTTCATACCCAAATATTCGAGCGATTCTGTTGGTTTTAATATCCTGATATCTTCAACATTATTGGATACTTCACTATTTAAGGGTAATAATACAGATTTTGCCCATTTTACTTCAAAGCCTGAAATAGACCCAAACTTATTAATTATTGTCATTAGATATGGTAAACTTCGCCAGCCTCTTTTTAGAAAAATAAGCATACATACTTATTTTATCATGGACATCCTGTCCGCTGAATCCCCTTATCTTATCATCAGATCTTATTTTACACGCCAGGGGTTTGATAAAAATTGCAAACAAGAGGGGAGAGAGGGGGCAGCCCTGTCTGGTACCCCTGTGTAGTTCAAAGGCGTGTGACCATGAGCCATCAATACTTATTCTTGCCGTCGGATGACTATTTAAAAGCCAAACCCATTTAATAAAATTATGTCCCATATTCATCTTTTGCATTATATTCCATAGGTAGTTCCGCTCCGATCTGTCAAATGCTTTTGCAGCATCTAATGACAGGATGGAGCGGTCCCCGTCCCCCCCTCCATACCTGAATGTTCATAAGGGCTCTTTGAATATTGGTTTGGGCTTGCCGTTTTGGGATGAACCCAGTTTGATCAGGGTGGATTAATTTTCCTATAACCTTCTTAAGTCTATTAGAAAGGACTTTTGCGCATATTTTATAGTCCGTATTTAACAATGATATTGGCCGATATGCCCCAATTTCCTGCTTATCCTTCCCCTTTTTTAAGATGAGTGTGATGACTGCTTCAGATAGAGATAAAAATAATCTACCTACTAACAAAGATTCATTTAACACTTGAAGTAAAAAATGAAACACAATCTCCCCGTAATGTCTATAAATCTCAAACGGGAGTCCGTCTGAGCCAGGGGAAGAATTTCCCTGAATAGATTTCACAGCCTCAAATAATTCATTAAATTGAATTGGCTGATTCAATGAGGCATTTTCTTCCTCCGTTAACTTGGGCAATTTGACATTATCAAAAAATAATTAAAAATCTTTCTCATTCTCTACCCAATCAGATTTGTATAGGGAAGAGAAGTATGCCCACTTGATCTTTTCAGTAAGAGAAGATATATGTTCATTTCTCAATCTAATACTCTTAATCTTATTGTTACCCTTTTGATTTTGAACTATAAGGGCTAAGAGTCGTCCAGGTTTTCCTGCCTGGCAGAAATATTTCTGTCCAGAGAAGAAAACCCTGTGCTGGGCCTTTTCTATAAGATAATTTTTATAGTCCTCCTTTGCTTTGTTCAATTGTGATTGGACTTCTGCACTATTGTTGTTAATAATCTCCACTTGTAAGGCTTTTATCCTATCTTCTAGCAATTGCTAATTTTTAACTAATTCAGATTTAGTTCTCTTTATTTTAGCTATACATATTCCTCGCAGGAACACTTTAAAAGAGTCCCACACGTAGTGGATATGAGTGGATCAGATATTTAGCAACCAGAACTCTTTAATCTCTTTAATTATATTTTCTTGCTCTTTAACATGGTTCATCCAATGTGGGTTCAGTCTGAATCTCCTCAACTTCTGAATGGCATTCCTCTCTTTAGCCATCAGTAAGATAGGAGAATGATCAGAAATACTATGAGCTTCATATTTTATTCGGTATATTATATCAAGGAATTCCGGACTAGATAGTGCTATCTCAATCCTTGACATCGCTGCATATGAGCTGCTAAAGCAAGAAAATGCTATTTTATCACCATATAAATGTCGCCACATATCTATTAATGCCATTTCCTGACATACTCTATTTAATAGAGTTGGCCCTCCTAAATTATCCTTTCTTTCGGATTAAGCAGAGACTCTATCTTTTTCTGGGTTCATAACATTATTAAAATCCCCCATAACTAGAATCGGGCACCTGGCCCTATAACTTAGTTTTTATTAATAGAGAAAAGGTATAGTAGCTCACCCGTCTCAATTTCTGGTATTAGGTCCACTGTTATAGGCCCACCCCTTGGACTTTTAGTATCAATGATGTATATTTTAAGGTATTAACAGGCACTCAGTCACCTAGGGCTGCATTGAAGATGAATTCTTTAATACATCAATTATATCAGACATAAATAAATAATTAAATAAAATATACACTACAAAAAACAAAGAATATTGAAATAAAAAATAGTAAAAAGTAAAAATGTTAAAAAAGCAATAAACATGTTCGCATCAGAAGTTCATAAGGTGGTTAGTCACATATTAATTGTATATATGATCCTTAATCATGTAAGTAAAAACATGATTCCTTTTTTATGAAATATGTACATAAGTAAAGTTGATAATATCCCACAAAAAGTAAAAAATATCCCAAAAATTATGAATAATATTGCTTGTTCCAAAAAAATTATTAGATTAATCAAAATATTCTTCATTCATCCAATACATGTTCCAAATCCAATGATCAGTGCATATACATAATTTAAAATGGCTGTAAATAATCAATAATGTCGCTTAATCATGATTCTTTTGTAAATCAGTGTACATGATTGTAGGCAGTTAGTAATGTTGCTTAGTCCAAACAGTACACACAATTTCATTTAAAGGGTTTCTACCACCAGAAATACTGTTATGTAGCTGACTGACATTAGCGATGCGCTAATGTCAGCACTACATAACAGTATGTTTTACATCTTTCTCCCTGCAGCCGTTCTGATAAAATAAGCACTTTTATAATATGCTAATGAGCCTCTAGGTGCTATGTGGGCGTAAAATCAGCTCCTAGAGGCGCCGTCCACTCACCCTTTATCCCGCCCAGGTCCCCTGTTCTGCCCGCCCCGCTCCTCTTGATTGATGTGACGGTTCGCAGCATCGTTGACGAAATCCAGCGCCTGCGCCGTTCACTTCTGTACTCGGCGCAGCAGGCGCAGTGAGTGAATGATGCGCCCCTGGTGCCGGATTCCTCACTGTGCCTGCGCCGACTACGTCACAGTGAGGAAGCCGGCACCAGGTGCGCATCATTCACTCACTGCACCTGCACCAAGTACAGAAGTGAACGGCGCAGGTGCGGGATTTCATCAATGATGCTGCGAACTGTCACATTAATCAAGAGGAGCTGGGGCGGGCAGAACAGAGGACCTGGGCGGGATAAAGGGTGAGTAGACGGAGCCTCTAGGTGCTGATTTTACGCACACATAGCACCTAGAGGCTCATTAGCATATTATAAAAGTGCTTATTTTATCAGAACGGCTGCAGGGAGAAATGTAAAAAACATACTTTTATGTACTGCTGACATTAGCGCATCACTAATGTCAGTCGGCTACATAACAGAAATTCTGATGGTAGAAACCCTTTAAGAATTAATGTTCATGATTATTTGTTGTCTTTCATCTCGTTTTCACGATACAGATATATCTCTTATTTGTTGCCCATATGCCGTTGTGGTTAATAACTAGAATAAATGCTATCAGTATAGTGTGAATATATATACAGTAAATAGAAAATATAACTTTCTTTCACTGTTAGACTTTACCGCCTCAATGTCTTCCCAGACTTTATCATCTGTGCTTGCAGAATATTTTATTCTCTTGTACTGAGCTTATTGGTAAAATGGCCTTTCATTACTGACCAGGAGCGCTGTTCCTGTCCTACTAACACAGCGCAGCAGACAACTATTAGGGATATATAAACTTACATCTCTCTGCAGACCCACACCGCCCGATATAAATCAGGAACGTATCTGCTGAACTTTGCCACGCGGTTCACCAAAGCATGCATCTCCTGTACATCAGGAGTGTATCTCCTGCGATGTGGGATTTAATACAGCAAATACCAAAAGGGAATAGAAACTATAACTCCTAAACTGTAAGTCTTACAGGGGTTATCCAATGCCAAGGAATTATCTAATGCCGGGGCACCTCATACAGGTTAAGCCTTTTTCACACGTCAGGGTTTCACGGATGTGTGCTGTACGTGTTCTCCACGGACAGCACACGTCCCTATTAATTTTATTGTGTGTATTCACACATCAGTGTTTTAGCACGGTCCGTGGGTCAATTTTTTTAGCACGGATGCATATTCTATTTTTTCCTTGTTCACTGATCCATTACGCTCATTATAGTCTATGGGTCCGTGAAAACCACGGATGCCATCTGTGTTGCATCCGTGTTTCACGGATCATTAAGAAGAGATTCTCTGAAAATTATTTTTCAGCTGTTCCGTGCCAGTTGCAACACGGATGCAACACGGACAGCAAAAAACGGACACACGGACCGAACACGTATCCTTCACGGACAGCTTCACGAATGCATCACTGACCACCTGCTCACGGATTTCAGCACGGGCACGGACGTGTGAATGAGGCTTTATATATACACAGCTTCCCGGCACCCTCGTCGCTCCTGCTCCCCGCAGGGTCGCTGCTGCATCTCCCTGTCTCGTGGATCAAAACATCCGGTGGGGCAAGGTAGCCAGTAGCAGCCTCCCTAGTGTCACCTGCGATGCAGTGCGGGGTCATGCGGGGATCAGGAGCAATGCGGGTGCCGGGGAGCGGAATAAATATAATCTATATGAGATGCCCGGGCATTAGGGGAGTCATTATCCTTTTAAGGATGGGACAGCGCAAGTGGATTCTTATCCCCATGATCCTTCCACACACCTGCCCCCCCCCCCGACCCTTACCCCTTGCGCACCAAATACCATTTTAAATGTAACAAACCGTGTTTTAATGTTATGAGCCTGTCGAAACGTGTAGCTTGAATATAGGATTTTCATATATACTTACCCATCTGGATTCTGCTTTTTGGGAAGAGCAACTCAGAGGTCTTATATTTTTTCCATGTTTCTCACTTCCAAGACGGCCAGCAGTGACCTGCAGAGCCGGGCCAAAAGACCAAGGCAGCCACCTACACCGCTTGCTGTTTGTTTAGAAATACCGCTTGTATCTACAGCGGTTGTGGTTTACACAACCAAAAGAGGTAAGCGCAATACCAATGTTTTACCGCCATACGATTAATGGTCCTGCACATGAGGCGCCTGACTCTGTTTATTTTTCACATAGGGGTAGATATTATAACCACAGTCCGGCTTATTATTTGCCTTGAAAATTTCAGTGATTATGGCAGAAATATTAGTACAATTCATTGCTAGGACAAGAAGAGAAAAATCTGCTGAAGGGCTGCACAGTGATCTATGTGTTTAAGGAATAAATGTGTGTATGTTTGGATTATATAAAGCACTCTTGAATTTGAAACAGACTTGGCCAGAGCACGAGATGTTTGGCCTGGCAAGTATATGATCAGGATTGATGATTTGCACATTATGTACAGCAGATGTCTGTATAAATATATCAAAATGTACTAAAGTGCTTATGGGATATGTACTGCTCCTAGATATTAATTTACTGCTAGTGAAATGACTTCATTAGCCAATGCATGAAAAATGGCTAAAATCTTATTCAAAGCCTTGCCGCAACTCAGGTATAAAAGATGACCTATGTGCCAAATGTTAGTAGGATAAATTATTACATCTATATAGAAAGCCTGAGAGATGTTGAGTCCTCAGATTGGAAAGAAGTAAAAAATGACTGCACCCCTAAATGTCGCAATTGATTTGATCACTGTTACTGTAACCTTGCTATGAGTTACCGTTGACCCTGTTACGATGGCAGTACCACCCATGTTACAATGGGGGACTGTTAAGTGGCTGTATAGTGAAGAGCATTGTACAGTAATATCTCACATGCAAGTGCGTCATGTGGGACACAGCATATTGATGAGCTATTAACCCCTTAAGGAATGAGTGATTTTTAGGGATGAGCGAACCCGTGGAAGTTCGGGTTCTCCGGGTTCGGACGAACTAAAGGTCACAGTTCGGGACCCAAACTTCACCTGAACTTAAACCCGAACCCCATTAAAGGATCCGTTATGCTGCCCATACACTTCTATTATGATGGAACGCAAAATGGAATGCCTCTAAAGGTGTCCCTTTTGCATTCCGTCTTAAGTATTATGTTATTTTCCGATATAACCATGTTATAATGGAAAATAATAAACTAATTCATAAATTGCCTAAACCCGGACTGCAGTGAAAAAGTCCGGGTCCGGGTACCCAAACTTGCAAAGTTCGGGTTCTCTCATCCCTAGTGATTTTCTGTTTTTGCGTTTTCGTTTTTTTGCTCATCCCTGCCTTCCCAGGCATATGAGTGTTTATTTTTTGTGGGGCAAGTTGTACTTTCTAATGGCACCATCTTATATTATATACAAAAAAAATTCCACATGGGATGGAATTGGTAAAAAAAAAAACACAATTCCTCCATAGTTTTATAGGTTTACTTTTTACAACATTCCCTGTGCATTTAAAATTGCCTTAGTCTCATCTTACGGGTCAGTACAAACACAGTGATCCCAAATTTATATGGTTTTTCTGTCCCCAGATTTAACCCTATTAACCACTTAAGGACCACAGGTTTATACCCCCCTAGTGACCAGGCCCTTTTTTCCAAATCGGCACTCCACAACTTTAGCGGTTTATTGCTCGGTCATGCAACTTACCACCCAAATTAATTTTACCTCCTTTTCTTCTCACTAATAGAGCTTTCATTTGGTGGTATTTCATTGCTGCTGACATTTTAACTTTTTTTGTTATTAATCGAAATTTAACGATTTTTATTGCAAAAAAATGACATTTTTCACTTTCAGTTGTAAAATTTTGCAAAAAAAATGACATCCATATATACATTTTTCTCTAAATTTATTGTTCTACATGTCTTTGATAAAAAAAAATGTTTGGGTAAAAAAAAAATGGTTTGGGTAAAAGTTATAGCATTTACAAACTATGGTACAAAAATGTGAATTTCCGCTTTTTGAAGCAGCTCTGACTTTCTGACCACCTGTCATGTTTCCTGAGGTTCTACAATGGCCAGACAGTACAAACACCCCACAAATGACCCCATTTCGGAAAGTAGACACCCTAAGGTATTCGCTGATGGGCATAGTGAGTTCATAGAACTTTTTATTTTTTGTCACAAGTTAGCGGAAGATGATGATTTTTTCTTTTTTTTTTTTTTTTCTTACAAAGTCTCATATTCCACTAACTTGTGACAAAAAATAAAAACTTCCATGAACTCACTATGCTCATCACGAAATACCTTGGGGTGTCTTCTTTCCAAAATGGGGTCACTTGTGGGGTAGTTATACTGCCCTGGCATTTTAGGGGCCCAAATGCGTGCGAAGTAGTTTGAAATCAAAATCTGTAAAAAATGGCCGGTGAAATCCGAAAGGTGCTCTTTGGAATGTGGGCCCCTTTGCCCACCTAGGCTGCAAAAAAGTGTCACACATGTGGTATTGCCGTACTCAGAAGAAGTTGGGCAATGTGTTTTGGGGTGTCATTTTACATATACCCATGCTGGGTGAGAGAAATTTCTTGGCAAAAGACAACTTTTCCCATTTTTTTTATACAAAGTTGGCATTTGACCAAGATATTTATCTCACCCAGCATGGGTATATGTAAAATGACACCCCAAAACACATTGCCCAACTTCTCCTGAGTACGGCGATACCACAAGTGTGACACTTTTTTGCAGCCTAGGTGGGCAAAGGGGCCCACATTCCAAAGAGCACCTTTAGGATTTCACCGGCCATTTTTTACAGATTCTGATTTCAAACTACTTACCACTCATTAGGGCCCCTAGAATGCCAGGGCAGTATAACTACCCCATAAGTGACCCCATTTTGGAAAGAAGACACCCCAAGGTATTCCGTGAGGGGCATGGCGAGTTCCTAGAATTTTTTATTTTTTGTCACAAGTTAGCGGAAAATGATGATTTTTTTTCTTACAAAGTCTCATATTCCACTAACTTGTGACAAAAAATAAAAACTTCCATGAACTCACTATGCCCATCACGAAATACCTGGGGGTGTCTTCTTTCCAAAATGGGGTCATTAGTGGGGTAGTTATACTGCCCTGGCATTTTAGGGGCCCGAATGCGTGAGAAGTACTGATGTGTGGTAAGTAGGTAAATGATGTGTGGTAAGTAGGTAAATGACCTGTGAAATCCTAAAGGTGCTCTTTGGAATGTGGGCCCCTTTGCCCACCTAGGCTGCAAAAAAGTGTCACACATGTGGTATCGCTGTATTCAGGAGAAGTTGGGCAATGTGTTTTGGGGTGTCTTTTTACATATACTCATGCTGGGTGAGAGAAATATCTCGGCAAAAGACAACTTTTCCCATTTTTTATACAAAGTTGGCATTTGACCAAGATATTTATCTCCCCCAGCATGGGTATATGTAAAATGACACCCCAAAACACATTTCCCAACTTCTCCTGAGTACGGCGATACCAGATGTGTGACACTTTTTTGCAGCCTAGATGCGCAAAGGGGCCCAAATTCCTTTTATGAGGGCATTTTTAGACATTTGGATCCCAGACTTCTTCTCACGCTTTAGGGCCCCTAAAATGCCAGGGCAGTATAAATACCCCACATGTGACCCCATTTTGGAAAGAAGACACCCCAAGGTATTCAATGAGGGGCATGGCGAGTTCATAGAAGAAAAAAAAAATTTGGCACAAGTTAGCGGAAATTTATTTTTTATTTTTTTTTTCTCACAAAGTCTCCCTTTCCGCTAACTTGGGACAAAAATTTCAATCTTTCATGGACTCAATATGCCCCTCACGGAATACCTTGGGGTGTCTTCTTTCCGAAATGGGGTCACATGTGGGGTATTTATACTGCCCTGGCATTCTAGGGGCCCTAAAGCGTGAGAAGAAGTCTGGAATATAAATGTCTAAAAAATTTTACGCATTTGAATTCCGTGAGGGGTATGGTGAGTTCATGTGAGATTTTATTTTTTGACACAAGTTAGTGGAATATGAGACTTTGTAAGAAAAAAATAATAATTCCGCTAACTTGGGCCAAAAAAATGTGTGAATGGAGCCTTACAGGGGGTGATCAATGACAGGGGGGTGATCAGGGAGTCTATATGGGGTGATCACCCCCCTGTCATTGATCACCCCCCTATAAGGCTCCATTCAGATGTCCGTATGTGTTTTGTGGATCCGTAAAAAACATACGGACATCTGAATGCAGCCTTACAGGGGGGTGATCAATGACAGGGGGGTTATCAATGACAGGGGGGTGATCAGGGAGTCTATATGGGGTGATCACCCCCCTGTCATTGATCACCCCCCTATAAGGCTCCATTCAGATGTCCGTATGTGTTTTACGGATCCGATCCATGTATCCGTGTATCCGTAAAAAACATATGGACATCTGAATGCAGCCTTACAGGGGGGTGATCAATGACAGGGGGGTGATCAATGACAGGGGGGTGATCAGGGAGTCTATATGGGGTGATCACCCCCCCTGTCATTGATCACCCCCCTATAAGGCTCCATTCAGATGTCCGTATGTGTTTTGCAGATCCGATCCATGTATCCGTGGATCCGTAAAAAACATACGGACATCTGAATGCAGCCTTACAGGGGGGTGATCAATGACAGGGGGGTGATCAGGGAGTCTATATGGGGTGATCACCCCCCTGTAAGGCTCCATTCAGACGTCTGTATGTGTTTTGCGGATCCGATCCATGTATCCGTGGATCCGTAAAAAACATACGGACATCTGAATGCAGCCTTACAGGGGAGTGATCAATGACAGGGGGGTGATCAATGACAGGGGGGTGATCAGGGAGTCTATATGGGGTGATCACCCCCGTCATTGATCACCCCCCTGTAAGACTCCATTCAGACGTCCGTATGTGTTTTGCGGATCCGATCCATGTATCAGTGGATCCGTAAAAATCATACGGACGTCTGAATGGAGCCTTACAGGGGGGTGATCAATGACAGGGGGGTGATCAATGACAGGGGGGTGATCAGGGAGTCTATATGGGGTGATCAGTGGTGATCAGGGGTGAATAAGGGGTTAATAAGTGACAGGGGGGGGTGTAGTGTAGTGGTGTTTGGTGATACATATTACTGAGCTGCCTGTGTCCTCTGGTGGTCGATCCAAACAAAAGGGACCACCAGAGGACCAGGTAGCGGGTATATTAGACGCTGTTATCAAAGCAGCGTCTAATATACCTGTTAGGGGTTAAAAAAATCGCATCTCCAGCCTGCCAGCGACCGATCGCCACTGGCAGGCTGGAGATCCACTCGCTTACCTTCCGATTCTGTGAACACTCGCGCCTGTGTGCGCGCGTTCAGAGGAAATCTCGGCTCACGCGAGATGACGCCAATCAGCGTTAGCGTAGCCTGGGAGAGCCGCCGCAATGACGCCTTTCGGCGTTAGGTGTGCGGCAAGTGGTTAAGCTAGCTGACATTAGCGAAGTGCTAATGTCAGCTAAACCTAACTAGCCTATTCCTACTTTTATCTATGCCCCCGTTACACCAGAAATCTAACTTTTATAATATGTTAAGCATATACTAAGCATTCGGCGCAGGCGCGGTGAGGGAAAGACACTCGCAGGCTGCCATCTTCCTCACCGCCCCCTCTGCTCCTGGAGGCTAATTAGCATATTATAAAACTTAGATCTGGTGACAGAATCCCTTTAAAAAAATAAAAACATTTAAAAAAAACTTTTTTTTTTTCTTTGCATCGCCATATTCTGACCCCTATAACTTTTTATATTTACATCTATGGAGCTTATAAGGGCTCAGTCTGTAGTTTTTATTGGTACCATTTTGGAGTGTGTGACTTTTTGATCGCTTAAAATTTTTCGGGGGGTGAGGTGAAGCAACAAATAAAATCAGCCATTTTCATTTTCTTTCCGGCATTCACTTTATGGAATAAATGCATTTATATTTTAATTGTGGTCGTGGCTGGAAGATTCGACACTGTAGTGAAAGGAATGGCTGGGTAACCAATAGTAAACTTATCTGAATGGCTGGTGGTGTGCCCTTAGCCAAGTGCGTGGGTAGGCCTATAAGGGGGCATACCCTGGGTGAGTGTGAAAGATGATGGGAGGGAGGCTGGGGGCACCGGAAGCGCACGCAGCCAGCAAGCACCCCCCTGGGGGTATATATATCCACACGCCCCTCCCACAAATGCAGGCTGAGAAAACTCAGCCTTCTAACTTGTGGTCGTGGCTGGAAGATGCAACACTGTAGTGAAAGGAATGGCTGGGTAGCCAATAGTAAACTTACCTGAATGGCTGGTAGTGTGCCTTTAGCTAAGTGCGTGGGTGGCCCTATAAGGGGGCAAAAAAAAACAAGCGTAGGAGATATATATATATATATATATATATATATTATTTTTATTATACATGCAGGCTCAGAGAGCCAAATGACAGAAGGCTTTGGATACTTCTGCATGTGGGTTAGGGATATATCGGACAAAACAAGAGGATTTCCAGCGACCCATCTTGCGAATGACATGCCCGGGAACCCCATGCCTGGAAGCTGCGGAAGCCGCTCTGATTCGGAAGGAATACCCGGATATGACATTAGGATCAAAACCTAAACCGGAAGCTAAGGATCGGATATGCGAGGTGAACTGTGAGGATGTGAGTGAGCCATTTTTGAAAGGAAGTAAGGGGCTAGCGGGCGGAGTGTCACCTAACACGGTGAGAAGTTTTCTCAAAACTTGAACGGGGCACCATGCAGTAAAGGTCTGGAAATATTTAATCGCTACTGGGGGACCGGTTTTGGAAGTTTTGGAGGATACGAGATGGAGAACAAAGTGATCAGAATGCCATTCTAATTGGTTCTTTGCCAATCCTCTATTCCTGAATGAGGTGCTGGTAAATTCCCCGGGTCTTAAGAAACCATAAAAACTCAAATACATGGCAGCCTTAATGATGGTGCTAGGATATGGCCCAAAAGATTCCCGTCTAGTGAATTAGATAGTTTCCTGAACAGGTCGCCTGATACTGGCTGTCTAACGGAGGTGGAACCCTTGCAACTTTTCGACTGCAAATCTGTCTTGATGAAGGTATTAGATATTACTGATTTGGAGATGATATCTTTAATTTTTGCCAACTTTTCTTCCGGAAGCCTTGCTTCCATCTTGACGGAATCCAGAACGATGCCCAGGAATGTGACAGTCGTGAAAGGACCCTCTGCTTTTTAATCTGCGACTGGAACGTTAAGTTTTAAAAAAAAAAATATTGCAGTAGGGACGCTAGCCTGACGGGCTCATGACCTGGTTCTTCAATCAAAAGACAGTCATCTAGATAATGAATAACAATTGGGCAGTGGCAACGGTTAACCAAAATCCAGTACAGTGCTTGCGCGAACTCGTCGAACAACCATAGACTACTTTTGAATCCAAAAGTCAACCTGTTCGCGAAGCAATATTTGCCCATCCATTTAATACCATAAAATTTCCAAATCTTTGCCTGGACAGGCAGCAGCTTGAAGGCATCGGCGATGTCTACTTTTGTTAACCATGCTCCTCTTCCTGCCAGCAGGATCAACTGGGTGGCTTCATCTACTGAGGAATAGTGCATTGAAAACTTTTCGGGATCAAAGAGCTGAGACTGGGTATGTCCAGTTCCTCACAGAACGAATTCTAGTATAGACAGTATCTTATTTAGAGGGGCGTCTTTGGACTTGAGGATTATGGACACATCGCCGCAGGCGATTGCCTTATTCTCCATGGTATTGGGTGGCGATAAGTATGGAGGATAGATTGACGTCCTTCCCCGCCAAAATATCCTTCCTAATATTCTCGGGGACGAAGTGGGAAGGAGCTATGGCAGGGGTACTGGGAACCCTACCTAGAGAGGGGCAGCGAGAAGTGGAGGGGACTGAAACAGGTGGGACTGAAGTACCAGCCTTGAAGGTTCAGGACTCGACAGCCAGCAGCCGAGACTGCATGTCTGATACCACGCTGGAGATGCTGTTGATGGATGAATGCAACTGTTGCAGGGAGAGTTGGATAGCGGACATGGACACTTGACCCTCAGCAGGAGCTGATGCGTTGGTGACCAAAAGTCTATATAGTTCAGCCTTGCAAGCGGACGGTGGATGGCGAATGCCTCGATGGTTCAGTTCCGTGATTAGCTTGGGTACGGTCCAGCTTCGCAATGACATGCAGCTAGGATGATTGGAGGGTTGAGATTTCGGATGGGTGCGACATGACTCCAGCTGTGGAGCAAGAAAAATTAAGCCTAGACGTGAACTTGAACGAACAAGAGCGACCCTGAAATGTGCAATAGAATAGAATTGGTTGATAGCTGAGAGCAGACGGTAGTGAGCCCACAAGACTGCGGGAGAGCGACTCGGTAGAACGTGTAAGCAAGAAAAATAATGCGATGAGAGGAAGTGACCGGCTGTTAGGTGCACTGTTACCTAGATCGAGCTTAGCTGAAAACCTGGAGAAAAACACGAATGCGAATAAGTATAGAAGGAACTGTTGTCACTGAGAGACAAACCCCTGGACAGTGTTGTCGTCACCCAAGGAAGTTGGGTGCAACTCAGACGGTTGTCTCCAAAGGAGAGGGATAATCTGGTGGAGCTAGTAAGCCTGCCGGTGTTTACATAGTCTGTTGCCTCTAACCAAGCTTGTGCCCTGAAAGTAAGAATGTTCTAACCATTAAGCTTGTTACTCCACATAAGACTATAATCATTAAACCAGACCTTGCAACCACCAAGCTAGTTTAAACAACTCTCTAGCCAAATAGATCTTGAGTAAGCTCTGAAACGTTTAGAAGATTTCAGGTTGGTAGACCAATACATATGCATTTGTATGTACAGGTAGAGAGTAGATTATAGTAGATTAAGAAATTCTTATTTAGGATGCTCCTCTAGACTTCTACCATAATCTGTAAACTATTATACCAGAGCTCTACTTCCAATCTAAGATGCCTTTTAAGGGTGGTTTCATACAGAGCATTTCTTGGAAAAATGCCACTGCAATTTTTATGCCAATTTTGATGAGTGGATCCAGCAGTAAGAAGTATTTTCCTTTATTTTTCCCATTCGTTTAGAAACCACTTCTGGCTCTGGCTAAAAAAAAAAACCTGCATGACAAACACATAAAATCTAGCATTAAAAAACGGAGTATGAAACCACACTAAGGGGCACATTTATTAAGACCAGCGTTTTAGGCGCTGGTCTTAATAAAGCCCTGCGCTGGTGGTGGATCCGCTACAGTTATGTAGAGGCTCCAGCCTCTACATAACTTTGGCATATCCACCGCCGCTTCTAAATGTAAGCCAGCTTCCGAGCTGTCTTAAATTTGGACCATTTTCTCCAAATAAAACAAGCATAGCAAATGGTAAAGGAGACAGGCCTACCAGTTCGCCCCCTTCCCCACCCACACCATACCATACCCACTTTTTTAGACCTGGGAAAAATCACTGAATCTGCACCAGAAAAACGCCTAACCAAACCACTCCCAGATCAATACCTGGAATTACTAAATCAATACTATAGGACATTAAATTCCTTAAATAACAAAATTGTCTTCAAAAGAGTTTGATGAGCACTAGAAAGGTCATTAGCCAATGATCGAAGGATTGAATGTTTGCTCCAGCTAATGCATCCAAAACCATGTGTGCTTTCCTAAGACATACCAAGTACTCAGTTGTGTATTATATATACAGTGGTCCCTCAAGTTAGAAAGGCCTTTGTTTACAATATTTTCAAGTTAAATATGGTCCTCCGTGGGCCACCATACCTTAAAACCACATTTAATTTACAATATCACAGACAGTGGTAATTTGAGGCACAAACAATTTTCTGGAAGTTCCAGCCAATCAAAACACCTAATTCAAAGGTAAATGCATGTAAATAAGGGTATTAATATGGAACAAGAAGGGTAAATCAGTGGTGTTGAATTACTGAAGCATATGTTACATGTGTTGTCATGTTATGTACCTGTGCTACATGGACTGCTATCTCCAAGGAGCTCGATGAGCTACTCCATTGGACAGCAGGCGAAGGTGACTCTTAACATAAGTGGAGCAGTGTTTTATGTAAGGGATCAAACGATCACAGGTACAAGTCCCCTATGTGGGACTAATAGAAATTAGAAAACTACAGAAAATGTACAGAAGTACAAATGTTTGTGAACCGCAAGTTCGCGGCGGGCCCCATTCACTTTAATGGCAGGCGAACCTGAAAAACCTTCAGCTCATATTTGCAGCCATCAAATACTTAGTAGAAGTGTACAAACAGTCCCACAACATGGACAGTGACATACCAGAGGGGGATCAATGACAAAAATTCCAACAAAAAATATATATCTTAATCAGGTGACATTTTTATGCGTCTTAAAGGGAAATTCTCTGAAATGTGCCGTGTTGGAGCCTAGAATTTTTTTTTTTTTAGGCCACGGGAGTACAGGCCTTAAAAATTAGGCATTAACCTGACATAAAAGAAATTCTGATTATGTGGCTCGAGGTACATTATGCGGTCAATGGATACAAATTTTACTGTAGCCCACTTTTTTCCCCCCTTTTTTGGGGGGGCAACTGGTGTTTTACACCAGTAGAAATTATTTGTTCCAATGTCGTTTGTCACTATCTGTAGCTGAGCTAACGCAGCTAAGGCTACTTTCACACCTGCGTTCGGGTGTCCGCTCGTGAGCTCCGTTTGAAGGGGCTCACAAGCGGCCCTGAACGCAGCCGTCCGGCCCCAATGCATTCTCAGTGGAGGCGGATCCACTGAGAATGCATCCGTCTGCCAGCGTTCAGCCTCCGCTCCGCTCAGTGAGCGGACACCTGAACACTGCTTGCAGCGTTCGGGTGTCCGCCTGGCCGTGCGGAGGCGAGCGGATCCGTCCAGACTTATAATGGAAGTCAATGGGGACGGATCCGCTTGAAGATGACACCATATGGCTCAATCTTCAAGCGGATCCGTCCCCCATTGACTTTCAATGTAAAGTCTGAACGGATCCGCTCAGGCTACTTTCACACTTAGAAATTTTTCTAAGTTATAATGCAGACAGATCCGTTCTGAACGGATGCAAACGTCTGCATTATAGGAGCGGATCCGTCTGATGAAACATCAGACGGACCCGCTCCGAACGCTAGTGTGAAAGTAGCCTTAACCGCAAACAAATGCTGCACTACCCAACTGCACTATATAGAAAGTATTATATTGGTATATAACACTCCTGCTTCATGAGTTTTTTGGGGGGCAACTATAGAAATTATTTGTTCCAATGGCATTTGTCACTATCTGTAGCTGCGGTAACGCAGCAAAACCGCAAACAAATGCTGCACTACCTAAATGCACTATATAGAAAGTATATTATTGGTATATCACACCCCTGCTTCAATCAGTTTTTTGGGGGGGCAACTGGTATATCACACCAGTAGAAATTATTTGTTCCAATAGTGTTTGTCACTCTGTGTGGCTGCAGTATCGCAGCAGAACCGCACACAACTGCTGCACAATACAATTGGACTATAATATACTTTCTATGTTAGAAATAACATTATTAGTATATTACACCCCTCAGTAAGTCACACCTATCAATAGCACACCTATACCAGTCCTTAAAAGGACTTTTGTGGCCCTATTAGCTAGCGTTTGGTGTCCCTAAGGCTGCGTTCACACGGGCGAGATTTCCGCGCGGGTGCAATGCGGTAGGTGAACGCATTGCATCCGCACTGAATCCCGACCAATTCATTTCAATGGGGCTGTTTAGATGAGCGGTGATTTTCACGTATCACTTGTGCGTTGCGTGAAAATCACAGCATGCTCTATATTCTGCGTTTTTCACGCAACGCAGGCCCCATAGAAGTGAATGGGGTTGCGTGAAAATCGCAAGCATCCGCAAGCAAGTGCGGATGCGGTGCAATTTTCACGCACGGTTGCTAGGAGACGATCGGGATGGAGACCCGATCATTATTATTTTCCCTTATAACATGGTTATAAGGGAAAATAATATCATTCTGAATACAGAATGCATAGTAAACTAGCGCTGGAGGGGTTAAAAATAAATAAAAAATAATTTAACTCGCCTTAGTCCACTGGATCGCGTAGTCCGGCATCTCCTTCTGTCTCCTTTGCTGAACAGGACCTGTGGTGAGCATTAATTACAGGTAAAGGACCTTTGGTGACGTCACTCCGGTCATCACATGATCTTTTAGGCTGGGTTCACACTTGAGCGTTTTACAGCGCGTTCAAACGCGATGTAAAACGCTCAACACATGAAAACCAATGCTTCCCTATGGCCCTGGTTCTCACTTGAGCGTTTTACAGCGCTGAAAAACGCGCTGTAAAACGCCCTACGCTCAAACAAGTACTTGAGCTTCTTTGGGGCGTTTTGACGCGCGTTTGTGGCCATAGGACATTGCAGTCAATCACACAAACGCGCGTCAAACGCGCGTTTACTATTGCAAAAAACGCTCGTCAAAAACGTGCGTCAAAAACGCGCGTTAAACGCGCATATCAAAGACGCTCAGGTCTGAACCCAGCCTTACCATGGTGATGGATCATGTGATGACCAGAGTGACGTCACCAAAGGTCCTTTACCTGTAATGAATGCTCACCACAGGTCCTGTTCAGCAAAGGAGACAGAAGGAGATGCCGGGCTACGCGATCAAGTGGACTAAGGTGAGTTAAATTATATATTTTTTTTTTAACCCCTCCAGCGCTAGTTTACTATGCATTCTGTATTCAGAATGCTATTATTTTCCCTTATAACTATGTTATAAGGAGAAATAATACAATCTACAGAACACCGATCCCAAGCCCGAACTTCTGTGAAGAAGTTCGGGTTTGGGTACCAAACATGCGCGATTTTTCTCACGCGAGTGCAAAATGCATTACAATGTTTTGCACTCGCGCAGAAAAATTGCGGTTGTTCCCGCAACGCACCCGCACATTTTCCTGCAACGCCCTTGTGAACCCAGCCTAACAGTCTGTCCCTGCTCCCCACAGCAACCTCTCCCTACACTGGCAAAAGACTGAATGTAAAATGGCGGCCAAATCAGTTTTTTTTATAAGTTAGGGGGTATGTCCATGTGCTGAAACGTCTCAATTGGCTGTCCTGTACCACCTGATGGATGTGTCATGGATCAAAGCTCTTCACAATGTAAAAGAATATGGTGCCGGCGGACATCTCCATATGTTCGCGTGTTCGGCAAATCGCGAACCAGCAAAGTTCGCCGCAAAACGACCGCCGGGCGAACCGCAAGGCCATCAATAATTATCATTACTTGCTGTTCCCATTTGGGGGAAGGGGGTTACAATCTAGATTCCCTATCAGTATGCCTTTTACTAAGCAAAAAGCTTTTTTATTATTACTGCATTCACAACAGCCTGTAATAAAAATTATCATGTTTCTTATCCCAAGAGACACAATGGCAGAATTGCTTTTTTGGTTTCTTCTGCTTCCCAATAAAACTGAAATGGATTAAAAAGTAATATGTACTCCAAAATGGTACAGATGAAAACAGCTCCTGTTGCAAAAAAACAAGGCCCGACAGAGCTTTGTCAACAAAAAAAGTTATGGATGTCAAAATTTGGTAACACAAAAAATATTAAGATAAGTTAATTAGGCTAGGTTTACACCTGCATCTGCCTCTCCGGCAGGCTGTCTCACCAGTTCTCTAGATCCAGCATTGCCGGATACTGCTGCCTGCTCGCCGAGCTCCATTGACTATAATGGCATCCAGCAGAGATATGGTGGCTGCCCAGCAAACATACCGAAAATCGATCAGAGAAAAAACACTGCACGCAGTGCTTTTTGTCCGGCCGATTCCCGGCATTCTCTGTTGGAACGTCTGGCTGGAAGACCCAGCTGCAGAGGTTAAAGTAGCTTAAATAAAGTCAAAGTAAAAAATATATAAATTTGGTATCACAGTAATTATACTGACCCACAGAATAAATTTAATTCAACCTTTTTAAAAATGTCCGAAATGCCCTAAAAATATTTTTTCTAATATACTTTTTTTTATTGATTTTGACTTTTTACTAAAGAAAATTGCACCTAAAGTCCAGATTTCAACCATACTTTAAATTCACTATCTTCATACATCGCTGACTTCTCAGTGGTGCACAGAGTAAGGATACCTTGCACTGTATCAATGGGGCTGCAGCGAATGGGGTTTGGGCAGGAGCCAGGGGTTCACCTAGCCTTTCTGCTGCCTGAGGCAAAAACTGAAACGGTGCCCCCCCATGCCAATTTCCTAACCTAACCTCTTTGCCACAATGAAAATGTTCATTGCCCATGGCCCTTTTGCTGCCCCTTCCTGGTGCTGCCTGAGGTGATCACCTCACCTGGCCTCATTGGTGGTGCACCCCTGGCAGGAGCACACTTTGCTGCTCCTGTCTATGCCCCCTGAGGTTTGCTAAATGCTGGCATAGCACATCAGTACCCTGCTACAATGACCGGCGCGGGCTCGTGCCTGTGCCTGCTTCTCTAAACTAAAAGCTTACATGCAGGACTTTTCTGAGAGTATCTGCTGTGGTCCACCACTTAGGGTGTAGCCACGTGGACAGATTAAATACAGTGTCATTTACCCTATGGTTTTGCTGATGATTTCAAGCTATGAAATGCAAAGGGTGAAATCCGTGGTGCTAATCCACAGCATAAATTTACGTGCTATAGATTAAGAATCTGCACCACAGGTCAGTTAACGTTACAGATTTTTTTCACAGCGGGTGGATGAGATTTCATAAACAGTTTTTACTCTAAAAACTTTTTATTCTACATTATTGCAGGGCTTGTCCAAAATTTTTAATTGTCTCTGACAAGCCCCTTAATGAAGCAAATTCTGCATATACTTCAGCTCATGTCACTTATGGTTGATGCTAAATAAAAAATGAGCTTATATATTTACATCTGTCAGTTCCTCTCCTCATAAAATCATACAAAGTAGGACTTCAGGGAGAGCCAAGGAAATGATTTCAGAAGGAAAACTAAGGAGTGTTCCATGAGGGTAGTGGACGCCTTTTAGTGATGTCATCTAATATTTTTTAAAGCTCGCCAATATCATTTCTCTTGATGATTAGTACAATCCATATTCACTTCTAGATCATACATTATCTCATCCTACTTCACCTGATAGATTGAAAAATAAGCCAGTGTCGAATCTCTGCCCATAGTAAATGGGACTATGCCATCAGGGTGGATGGATGAAAGATTGTTCTCTAGACATATATTCACTGCATGTGATATATATTAAATTTTGTATTACAGCTTAAAAGGAAACTACATATAATCAAACTTAGATTTTGTGTACACCAATAAAGGGTGTATATGACACCATGATCACACAGACGATTGTGGGGAGGGTGGCGTTCCCTCCTGTCAATTGCCTGCTCGCTAGTGGAGGAGACCACTGCAATTAAATGCAGCAATCTCCTCAGCAACATACAGAGGAGTAATTGCTATGCTATCACTCGTCCCCATCCCATGCTGTACAGTGGTTTGTAATTAGACAACACAATCTGCCGCTGGCAAATCCTAATCTTTCAGCATGAATGGACGTTTGCTCGTTCATCGGGCAATCGGCAGAAGTATTACACTGCAAGATGATCACTAACGAGCATTCATACAAAGGCTGGTTGGCAATCATCAGGCAGAAAATCTGCCCGTTTAATACACCCTTAAGACTTGCAATGGTAAGGCTGTAAAAATGAGGCTTTTAATGGTATTTCATCAGTTTATGTTAAAGCTAGATAATAACCAAACTGATTGCAACAATTACAGCTCAAACAGGCAGTTAGTCCTCCCATTATGGTGTCCGGCTCTCAGAACAAAAGGGCTCATTGCTTGTTTCTTCCTCAACACTCTTTCCATGAGCCAATTCTGTGCCCCCTTACTTGTTAACAATTTAGTTCCTCTGAAAGGATCTGAATTATGTTGTAATTGCATGTAATTAATCAATAAAATGTATCTGTATAGCGCCACCTGCTTTTTTTTTCTTATTTCTTTGTCCTGCTCACCGAGGTGGACGCACATGCTCAGTTTCATCCTTCAACTGCCTCCTGAGCTGTGATAGGCAGGGCTGAGACACGCCCCCTGAGCTGCAGCAGAAAAGACACTCCCCTTGAGCTGTCGGCTTGATATAAATCTAGCAGAACAATGAATGTGGAGATCTCTGGGTCCATGTGAGGTGCAGGGCTGGTTCTAGCTTTGTTAGAAAGAGATTGTCATGTACTATGTGATGTCTGATTTTTTACATTAGTCATGAGATAACACCTTTAAAATTGGAGTCTTTCATAGGTTTTTAGCATTAGGTAGCAAAGGGGACAGATCCACGAGGGCAGGGTCCCCTTTCTCCTGCAACCCCATGCCATCCTCATGGTCTGGTCTGGTATTATCCATGAATTAAGTGGATAGCCCAATTATATTAATGATAACCATGTAATGCGTTACTTTCCCTTTGGCATTTGACCACAATATAGCTACTAGAGCTACTAATTCTCCATTGACATGCCTATCCCTGTGTAATGCAAACTTGTGGCCTAAATAACCACCTACAGTATCTACATCACACCTGTGAGTCACAGAGTGACAACCAATCTCCAGAATAGATGTTGAGTTAAGTAGATGACTGGCATTAGTATAAGCAAGTTGGCATTCACATTTGTCATTGCCCAATACCCGAGAGGAAGCTAGATTGGTGGCGAAACATCTTGAGGGCATAGTTTTTTTTGCTTTTTTAATAGTGACCATTTGCTGCTTTGTTGTGTGCCCACTCCTCCTTGCGACTGCTTATTATTAGTTCTATAGTGGTGCTGTTCTTCACAGCCCTGTATGTACATAGCACTGTAGTAGTGACCACAGGTATTGGTCATGTTTTTAACCAGTTTTATGAGATTTCAGACATTACCTCAAAAAATGTGAAGTTTTATTTAGTACAATGGATGGGGAGAATGGGCAATTAGTAGTGCAAGTGGCTATATTGTGGTCAAATAGTATTATATACCCTCCACCTATTAGAGTCAGAGAACTGTGTTTTTTTTCTTTTTGGTGGCACTCCCTTTGGTGGCACTGCAGGAATACTTGCTGATATATTACTTTGCATACCACACCTCATCATCTGGGGAACCTTTTCATAAAAGAATTGCCCAACACAAACACCCTCTTTAATTAACATAGGAAAATTCAGCTCTATTTTTTTAGAATGATCAGCTTGTTAATTTATTTCCCATTGCATGATAAATGACACAATGGTAGCAGAGGTGGCCCTTAAACCAGATCCAACATTAGTGGATGAGTAATATAGTGATTTTGATGGCTAAAATATGGGTCATTTGTAACCAAATTCATAACTAGAAGATGTGAAGAGTGATATCTATCAACGACATCATATAATGTCTATTAAAAGTGATGACTACATCTGATCTTTTGCCGTTTACTATGTAATGCAATACTCTTGATAAATGCACATATTCTTCACACTGAATATAACTGAACGTCAACTATATTTTATAGCACAGCGGCTCAAGAACTGACAATTAGGGAGCATTCACACGACTGTAAGTGTTTTGTGGTCCGCAAATTGCCGGATATCGGCCGTGTGCGTTCCACATTTGAATAGGACATGCGTTCCGCGGACATGAATAGGACATGATCTTTTTTGCGGGGCCACGGAACGGGACAACGGATGCGGACAGCACACGGTGTTCTGTCCGCATCTTTTGCGGTCCCATTGAAATGAATGGGCCGGCACCCGTTCCGCAAATTGGCGGAATGGATGCGGATCCACTTATACGGTCGTGTGAATGCTCCCTTATACTCATAAAGGGCACCTCCAATGATGACTTCTGATGCATCTCCATTCGTTTAGGGGGGGAAATGAGACATCATTTTGGCATAATTTCTTGGATTTGGGTGCAGATTTGCAGTGGACTTGCTGTGAATTTCTCCACATGCACTATGCAGTAAATCCACATCCGCATCAAAATCCACATGCAGGACATAAGGATTTTGCTGTGAATTTGTCCCTGGAGTAAAACTATGCCACGTGTAAATCCACCCAGAAAGTGATTCCAGCGACATATGGTTGTCTAAGCAAACAGACTGTCTAATCTCCAAGCCACTTCTTGTGTGATAGCAATCTTGTTTCATAAAGCTCTAATTCAATCTAAAGTTTCAAATAAAGCTTTCAAAGGGAATCCTGAATGTAAAAGTAATCTTCTGACAATTATACTGATCTCCTGAGAATTAGAAACAAAATAAGATATTTTTGTCTTAACTCCTTAGTGATCAGCCTGTTTTGGGCCTTAATAACCATGCATTTTTTTCCTTTTTTTTTTTTATCTCCGTCCAAGAGCTATAACTTTTTATTTTTTCATCCATGTAGTTGTATGAAGGATTTTTTTTTTGTGGGATAAATTTTAGTTTTTAATGGTGCCATTTTCGGGTACACATAACTTTTATTAACTCTATCTGGGAGCGGGATGAGAAAAAACAGCAATGCTGCAGTTGAGTTTTTACATTATAAGTTTTGCAGTCTTTATTTTTCTGCATAAATAACACGATAACACTTATTTGCTTACAACAATACCAAATACAGATAGTTTTTTTTACAGTTTGCTATTTTTGCACAATAAAAACTCTCTTTCTTTAAAAAAAAAGAAAATGTTTTTGCATCACCGCATCCCAAGACCCATCACATTCTTATTTTTCGCTCTACAGAGCTGTGTGAGGGCTTAATTTTTGCAGGACGACTTGTATTATAATTTTTTGTTTGCTTTATATTGCATTTCTTTGGTGTTGAGTATGCTAAAAGCAGCTTTTCTGTTTGTTTGTTTTTTTTGTTTGTTTTTTTGCAATGTTTTTTTCTGAGCTACAGATATTGATGACCCATCCTTGAGATCAGAAGTCAGCAATATCAGATCGGTGAGGGTCCAATTCTCAGCATCCCTGTCAATCAGCTATTTCAGGCTGCTATGAAGCTGGAATCTAAACAGTGTACTGAGCTGGAGGCAGACAATTCAAGTGAAAGATAGGTTGATAGTTGGGCTTCAGTACACCAGTGCCAGAAACTACGAAGTGCACAGAGTCTTTTGCTTCCACTCTGTACTGTTAGTTGCTGACAATGCAAGAGCCTGAAACAGCTGATTAGTGGACATGCCAGCTGTTGTACCCCCACCCATCAAATACTGATGACTGAGGATAGGTCAATAATATCTGTAGCCCGGAGAACCTCTTGAATTTTTCACTATACTCTTCATTTCTAAAAAAAAATTAAAGCATGTAAGTAACTATATAGCAAGAAATATTCTAAAGCAAAGCACGTATTACAAAGTCAATAGTCAAAAATAAATAAAAAGATATTACTCAAAAAAAAATTACTTTTTAGTTATGTCATTACACTTAGGCCTCTTTCACACGGGCGTCATGGATTTGGGCCGGATAAAATGCACGATTTTTCCACGCGAGTGCAAAAATGTTTTATGCGTTTTGCACGAGCATGAGAAAAATCGGCATGTTTGGTACCCAAACCCGAACTTCTTCACAGAAGTTCGGGTTTGAGTTAGGTGTTGTGTAGATTGTATTATTTTCCCTTATACCATGGTTATAAGGGAAAATAATAGCATTCTTAATACAGAATGCTTAGTAAAATAGGGCTGGAAGGGTTGAAAAAAAATAATAACAATAATTAAAATTTAAAAACAGGCACTCACCATCTGACAGATATTAAAAATAAATTTTATTCAAATAAATAAATAATATTGCCCCTACAGTCTTGGTATTCTGAGATTGTTGGACACCAGTTACTAGACCTTGAACTTCAGATATTTGCAATCATGTAAACTAAATGTGCATTGGTGCTTAAACAATGTATCTAAAAATAATTAAGTGACAATTTGTGTACAATACTTCTTATAATATTAATTTATCAGTAATTGTTAATATCTTAATATGAATCCTAATGTAACAATAATATTACAATAATAAAACCATATATTGTGATATAAATGTGAATAAAGTGAATAAAATATTTTTCCTCCCAGGGATGGTTGTCACTATTAATATGTGACACTATAAAGAGTTGCTTGCAAAAATATTAAGTGTAAAAAACAGATGTAAAAAACAGATAAGATCAATCTCTTGGGAGGCCAGGTATCGATAGTAGGGCTGGCGTCTGGGGCGTCCCCCTCGCACAGCCTCTTACCTGTTACCCCCGTTCACTGATCTCCAGGCTGCGTCTCCTTGATTCTGTGTAGCGCACGAGTATCACGTAGTCCTGCGGTCCTTCTGGTTGTTCAGTATGTCGATTTTTATTACCGTAGTACAGGGAGTGCAGAATTATTAGGCAAGTTGTATTTTTGAGGATGAATTTTATTATTGAACAACAACCATGTTCTCAATGAACCCAAAAAACTCATTAATATCAAAGCTGAATATTTTTGGAAGTAGTTTTTAGTTTGTTTTTAGTTTTAGCTATTTTAGGGGGATATCTGTGTGTGCAGGTGACTATTACTGTGCATAATTATTAGGCAACTTAACAAAAAACAAATATATACCCATTTCAATTATTTATTTTTACCAGTGAAACCAATATAACATCTCAACATTCACAAATATACATTTCTGACATTCAAAAACAAAACAAAAACAAATCAGTGACCAATATAGCCACCTTTCTTTGCAAGGACACTCAAAAGCCTGCCATCCATGGATTCTGTCAGTGTTTTGATCTGTTCACCATCAACATTGCGTGCAGCAGCAACCACAGCCTCCCAGACACTGTTCAGAGAGGTGTACTGTTTTCCCTCCTTGTAAATCTCACATTTGATGATGGACCACAGGTTCTCAATGGGGTTCAGATCAGGTGAACAAGGAGGCCATGTCATTAGATTTTCTTCTTTTATACCCTTTCTTGCCAGCCACGCTGTGGAGTACTTGGACGCGTGTGATGGAGCATTGTCCTGCATGAAAATCATGTTTTTCTTGAAGGATGCAGACTTCTTCCTGTACCACTGCTTGAAGAAGGTGTCTTCCAGAAACTGGCAGTAGGACTGGGAGTTGAGCTTGACTCCATCCTCAACCCGAAAAGGCCCCACAAGCTCATCTTTGATGATACCAGCCCAAACCAGTACTCCACCTCCACCTTGCTGGCGTCTGAGTCGGACTGGAGCTCTCTGCCCTTTACCAATCCAGCCACGGGCCCATCCATCTGGCCCATCAAGACTCACTCTCATTTCATCAGTCCATAAAACCTTAGAAAAATCAGTCTTGAGATATTTCTTGGCCCAGTCTTGACGTTTCAGCTTGTGTGTCTTGTTCAGTGGTGGTCGTCTTTCAGCCATTCTTACCTTGGCCATGTCTCTGAGTATTGCACACCTTGTGCTTTTGGGCACTCCAATGATGTTGCAGCTCTGAAATATGGCCAAACTGGTGGTAAGTGGCATCTTGGCAGCTGCACGCTTGACTTTTCTCAGTTCATGGGCAGTTATTTTGCGCCTTGGTTTTTCCACACGCTTCTTGCGACCCTGTTGACTATTTTGAATGAAACGCTTGATTGTTCGATGATTACGCTTCAGAAGCTTTGCAATTTTAAGAGTGCTGCATCCCTCTGCAAGATATCTCACTATTTTTGACTTTTCTGAGCCTGTCAAGTCCTTCTTTTGACCCATTTTGCCAAAGGAAAGGAAGTTACCTAATAATTATGCACACCTGATATAGGGTGTTGATGTCATTAGACCACACCCCTTCTCATTACAGAGATGCACATCACCTAATATGCTTAATTGGTAGTAGGCTTTCGAGCCTATACAGCTTGGAGTAAGACAACATGCATAAAGAGGATGATGTGGTCAAAATACTCATTTGCCTAATAATTCTGCACGTAGTGTACTATCGATACCTGGCCTCCCAAGAGATTGATCTTATCTGTTTTTTTACATCTGTTTTTTACATCTGTTTTTTACACTTTATATTTTTAGATACATTGTTTGTTGTACCAATGCACATTTAGTTTACATGATTGCAAATATCTGAAGTTCGAGGTCTAGTAACTGGTGTCCAACAATCTCAGAATACCAAGACTGTAGGGGCAATATTATTTATTTCTTTTAATAAAATTATTTTTAATATCTGTCAGATGGTGAGTGCCTGTTTTTAAATTTAAATTTGCTATTTATTTGGGATGATTATGTGAATCATCAAAAAACAGAGCACCTTAACCATGGATCGGGTTTGGGTGAGCCACGGTATACCTGTTACATAAATAATAATTTAACTCACCTTAATCCACTTGTTCGCGCAGCCGACTTCTCTTCTTTCTTCTTTCTTCAGGACCTCGGTATATGACCTTTGATGACATCACTGCGCTCATCACATGGTTCATCACATGATCCATCACCATGGTGATGGATCATGTGACGGTCCATGTGATGAGCGCAGTGACGTCACCACAGGTCCTTTTCCTCACAGTTAATTTTTATTTTTATTTTTTTTAACCCCTCAATCCCTATTTTACTGAGCATATAACCATGTTATAAGGGAAAATAATAAAGATCGGGTCCCCATCCCAATCGTCTCCTAGTAATCGTGCGTGAAAATCGCACTGCATCCTCACTTGCTTGCGGATGCTTGCGGATGCTTGCGATTTTCACGCAGCCCCATTCACTTTTATGGGGCTGGCGTTGCGAGAAAAACGCACAATATAGAACATGCTGCGATTTTCACGCAACGCACAAGTGATGCGTGAAAATCACTGATCATGTGCACAGCCCCATTGAAGTGAATGGGTCCGGATTCAGTGCGGGTGAAATGTGTTCACCTTACGCATTGCACCCACAGGGAATTCTCGCCCCCGTGTGAAAGAGGCCTCATTGTGCCACACTAAATCTGAATTAAAAAAATTGACTGAATTCACCCAAAACTGAAGATTTTTATAATAAATGTGTTTACAGCATCTCACTGTCCACTAAACTGTTATTCCAATAAATTGAAAATGTTCTGCACTTGGAACAGAAATCAGCATAAACTTTAGCACCATCCAAGTATGAATCACATTAATCCTTTATTAGGTGAAACAAAGCATAACCAACACCACATATGTTAATCCTTCTTTCTCAAACCTAGCATTTACAGCCCTCAGAATGACAGAAAATGAGTAAGAGGTTTCGGAAAAGTCATTCTATGCAATGGTGAATATGTTGCCTTAATTCCCTTAAGTGAAAGGCATGCAGATAGCGATATTAGGGATAAGGATACGTATACTTGGCCCAATAATAACATGGGATCAAGAGCTCAGCTTGCTTCATAAGCAACAAGATCGATAGAGCCTATTGGTTGTCATAGCAGTCAGCAGCCTAATGAAGGCCCCAAGGTCTGCCAGGTTAATCCTACTAGGCCCGATTGCAGAAGTATTGCAGTGTGCAGTATCAGAGATCAGAAATACTAGTTCTTTAGTGGGACAAAAAATGCTAAAAAAATATTGAAATATAATGTTTTAAAAATATTAAGATAAGAAGAAACACAAACCCATTTTCACAAAAAAAAATATTTTGTAAAAAACAAAAGTGCACATAATTTATATTGCCTTGTTCACAACCAATACTATAAAACTAATCCATTACCTAACCTGGATGGGAACACATAAAGAGAAATTGCCACCTAACCCTTTCCTGTGTCTCCCTTCATTCTTTGTTTTCCTGGCTGTAGGGAGGCAAAGGAGCAACGTTGTTGGAGGTAGTGTAGGTCCAACGGGTTTCCATCTTGGAATTTATATAAGTTGTTGAAAGTAGTCCCTTCCACTTTAGAAGGTCAAAGTGTTTATTCTCCCCTTCTCTGGTCCCAAAGACAGAAGGGACATTTCAAGTTATTCTGGACCTCAGGTACCTGAGCAAGTTTGTGGCTGAAGAGAGTTTTTGCATGGAGACTATAAAGTCAGACATTGCCCTTCTGCAAGAGGGAGACTTTTTGGCCACCTTAGACTTAAAGGAATGTTTTGGACAGTGGCATTTCCAGTTCATTTGTTTTCCATTCTTTAGAGGACCTGGAGAAATTCATTATTCTGTCTTCAGATGCCAGAAAGTAACCTCTTTAGTTAAGGTCTACAAACGAAAGGCCAAAAAGGTCACATAGTTGGACTGTCTTGATTACAGAGGCCTTGGAGAAAGGATGGGGAGCTAATTTTCTCAGTCAGAGGACTCAAGGCATTTGGAGCCCCCAGGAAATGTCTCTATCTTCCATTTTTTGGAAGTTGAGGGTGGTTTCAAAAGCCCTGTTGCATTTCCAGCTTCTGCTAGAAGGTAGATCCATAAAGGTGTCATCAGACAACTCTGTAACAGTCAGTTACAGGAACAAACAAGAAAGCACCAGATCCCCACAGTTGTTGAAAGGGGTGATCCAGATACTGATGTGAGCAGAGACACATTCATCGGGTGTGATGGCGGTGCACATATGAGGAGTCAGCAATATTTTGGCAGATAGATTAAGCTGACAGCAAGCTGTTCCAGGAGAATGGGAGTTATATTAAGATGTCTTCAGCCAAGTGGTTCAAAGAATGGTGAGGCTGGTGATAGATCTCATTGCCACTTGAGACAAGAGGAAAGCCCCGGTGTTCTGCTTTCTGGTTCGCTATGACAAACCTTTTGGTCTGGACAAGTATTCCATCGCATGGAATTTCAGTCTGGTGTATGGTACATATTCACATCCATACTAATTATTGAAGATTTGGGAGGAAGCACTAATAGCGATTCTACCCCAATGGCCTAAATGGGTTTTGGTTTTCCCTCATGATTCAGATGGCAAAAAGCTATTTTTGGATATTCTCTCTGGCCAAACCTACTCATACAGGACTATCTTTATTGTCACAACCTGAAAGTTCTCAAGTTAATAGCTTGGAAACTGATAGGCCCATTCTGACGCAGTTGGGTCTCTCCACTTCTGTTATTGAAACTTTGATGCAGTCCAGAGGGTCTGCAACATTAAAAGCTTACAGCAGAGTTGTTAACATTTTCAGACTTTGGTGTCAGAGGCATCATAATGTTTGGGACAATCCATCTATCCAGGATATTATTGCTTTCCTGCAGGTGGGTTTTGATCAGGGACAAAGTCTTAGTACCCTTAATGTCCAAATTTCTGCCTTGCGAGCCTGGTCTAGGAATTCATGGGCCAGATTTCCTCTCATGAGAAGGTTCATGTTGGCAGTTAGAAGACTTAGGCCCAGTTTTTTGGTATCTTTCCAAAACTGGGATCTTCATGGTGCTGGGAGTGAAGCTACTTTTGAATCCTTGGATTCTTTGGGTAAACTTATTGACTTGAAAGGTATTTTTTTCTTGTGGCTATCACCTTGGCCAAGGGGATAAGTGATATCCTGGACTTATCAGTTTGAGAACCTTAAATTACCTTCCTCCCTAGTAGAGTGGTTTTGAGGACTTTACTATCCATCCATTTCTTCTTTCCTAAGGTTCTATCTATAGCAAATAGTAATCAAGAGATTTCTCTTCCATCTCCTTATGTGGAGAATTCGGACTTTCCAGTTTAAGACTTGTCCCCATTGGATGTAGGATGAAGCGTGTGAGTCTATACTGAAAGATGTAGCTCTTTCAGAAATAGGTCATCAATATCAGATCAGTTTAAGCACATCTGCCAGCACCTCTGCAAATCAGCTGCTTAAAGAGGTAGCAGGACATGTACGAGCGCTGCTTTCTGTTCATAATTACCTGCGGTCCTGTTCATTGTCTTGCTTGTAGAGGCAGCATAGTGCAATTACAGTGGCTTGTCCCATTCAATTGAATGGGACAAGCAGTTGTAATTACTCTGCACCACCTCTACAAAGCAGACAACGCATGGGTTATTATGAAAAGGAAGCAGTGCTTGCACAAGCCCTGCTTCCTCTTCAAACAGCTGATCGGCCGAGGTGCCAGGAGTCAGACCGCTGCCGATCTGATATCGATGACCTATACTGAGGACGGCTCATCAATATTTAGCCACTTCACAAGCCCTTTAAGTGCCTTGGACATCTATACCGATATAGCGTTTTTGGACTTTTTGAAGGTGCAGCATATGTATAATTATTGGAACAGGTTATACGGAGAGGGTGAAGCGCAAGTGCCCTGCGCTGATACCAAGAATACATCTTATCTGTTTTTATTATATATCTTCCATTCTAATAAACACATTTCTTCTAACAAATTGATTTGTTTTATTAGCCAGACTTCTTCTCCTGTGGGGGAGGTCTGTCCCCACGAGTGAAGAACCGCCCACCTGCTGTATGATTGACAGGGCCAGACATCCCAACCAGCCCTTTCAATCTCCTGTCTTCTCTGCTGCCAAAGCTCAAATTCAGCTGCTGTGCACAAGCCACTACACTTCCGTATAGTGGCGCATGCGCAGTAGCTACCCCCGAAGTAGAATTTGAGCTTCAGCAGCAGTGCAGGCAGGAGAATTACAGGGTGCAGCACGGTGTTCAGCCCTGTCAATCATACGGCAGGTGGGTGGTTCTTCACCTGTGGGGACAAACCCCTACAGGAGAAAAAGTCTGGCTAAAGGTTTGTTAGAATTGATTTGCTCATCTCTAATTCCTTTTTTATTACATTGCCCTAAACAGTAGGGAGGCTTGGAGAGACGGTTATGTTTTATTACTGTTTAAGAGAGTCATTTGTGTTATTTAAAGCAATCAATTCAGCCATAGTATAGTTACTAGTGATCCACTCATTAGTCCAGAGCAACTGCTGTCATTTTACTCTCCAGTTCATGTGTTTTCATACATACAGTGCCTTGTGAAAGTATTCACCCCCTTGACTTTTTTAGTGTTTTGTTACATTACAGCCTTAAGTTCAATGTTTTGTTAATCTGAATTTTATGTGATGGATCAGAACACAATAGTCTAAGTTAGTAAAGTGAAATGAGAAAAATATATAAATAAAGCTATTGTTTAGAAATAGAAAACAGAAAATAGGCATGTGCGTATGTATTTAGCCCCTTTGTTAGGAAGCCCATAAAAAGCTCTGGTGCAACCAATTACCTTCAGAAGTCACATAATTAGTAAAATTATGTCCACCTGTGTGCAATCTAAGTGTCACCTGATCTGTCATTACATATACACACCTTTTTTGAAAGGCCCCAGAGGCTGCCACACCTAAGAGGCATCACTAACGAAACACTGCCATGAAGACCAAGGAACTCTCCAAACAAGTCAAGGACAATGTTGTTGAAAAGTACAAGTCAGGGTTAGGTTATAAAATAATATCCAAATCTTTGATGATCCCCAGGAGCACCATCAAATGTATCATAACCAAATGGAAAGAACCTGGCACAACAGCAAACCTGCCAAGAGACGGCCATCCACCAAAATCAGAGAGGCAGCACAGAGACCTAAGGTAACCCTGGAGGAGCAGCAGTGTTCCAACAGCAGAATCTGGAATATCTGTACATAGGACGACAATAAACCATATGCACCATAGAGTTTGGCTTTATGGCAGAGTGGCCAGAAGAAAGCCATTACTTTCAGCAAAAAACAAAAAGGCACGTTGTGAGTTTGAGAAAAGGCATGTAGGAGACTCCCAAAATGTATGGAGGAAAATGCTCTGGTCTGATGAGACTAAAATTAAACTCTTTGGCCATCAAACAAAACGCTATGTCTGGCACAAACCCAACACATCACATCACCCAAAGAACACCATCCAGCAGCTGGGACTGGGAAACTGGTCAGAGTTGAGGGAAAGATGGATGGTGCTAAATACAGGGATATTCTAGAGCAAAACCTGTACCACTCTGTGCGTGATTTGAGGCTAGAATGGAGGTTCACCTTCCAGCAGGACAATGACCACAAACACACTGCTAAAGCAACACGAGTGGTTTAAGGGAAAACATGTAAATGTGTTGGAATGGCCTAGTCAAAGCCCAGATCTCAATCCAATAGAAAATCTGTGGTCAGACTTAAAGATTGCTCTTCACAAACACAAACCAACCAACTTGAAGGAGCTGGAGCAGTTTTGCAAGGAGGAATGGGCAAAAATCCCAGTGGCAAGATGTGGCAAGCTCATAGAGAGTTATCCAAAGCGACTTGGAGCTGTGATTGCCGCAAAAGGTGGCTCTGCAAATTATTGACTTTAGGGGGGTGAACAGTTATGCACATTGACTTTTTCTGTTATTTTGTCCTATTTGTTGTTTGCTTCACAATAAAAAAATAAAAATAAAAAAAAACATCTTCAAAGTTGTGGGCATGTTCAGTAAATTAAATGATGCAAATCATTGGGTGAATACTTTTGCAAGGTATTGTAGTTGAGTTGCTTGACTTTGTTTCCACTGAAGTATATATATTGCAAATGTCAATGAAGTTAACTCTTCCTTGAAATCTGCTGAAATGTCTTCATGGTATAGTCAATGAAGAATTATGGTGCATCAGTCAATGAATGTATGTCAATTTTGCTTGAATATTAACCAGAAATAGGCTATACCCAATCTATAGCTGTAGTCTTGTCTACTATGAAGACAGATGTTCTAGCATTACATAAACTGTTCACTTATATATCTTACATGTAACATTTTTATTGTTGTGGTAGATAAATGAACATCTTCCTGTCTTCTATATTTCTCTCCCATCATCCTCATAGGGCTTGTACATGTGTCCAGTGCTTAAAATTGTTGTCTTCTGTTTTGTATCAACTTCCATGTGGCCTTTGGAGAAGAGCAGACATTCCAGTCACAGGTATAACATTTGCTTTCATTCTTATGCCCATCACTAAAACCACAAGGTTTGAAGCTGCAGTTTCTCCTTGTCATCCAGAGCACTGACATCAGATACATCAAACACTTTGCTACATCAAACAAATCTGCTACAGATGTGATCATGTTTCTGGAGTACATAGGAGCACATGGCATTACCACATTGAACTGATATAGAATTTTCTCTGCATGGTTTACTGCCACTAGAATGATGGTAAATGTTGCTGTCTACCCATTGAAGTGGTCTTAGTTCTTTCTTGCAGACACTGCTGGGATTTCAATGGAAGATGAAAAACCACAGAGCCTTCACTGGAAGTTCTGCAACCAGAAAATGAGTATGAAAATATAACTAGACAAATGTTTCCACCGGGACTGAGGTCTTCTTTTCACAAAACCCACTAAAAAAACCTCCCTAACCATTAACTATTTTCACAGCTCAAACGATTGACCATTAAGGGGCTCTGTTATAGCCTGCACTGTATATAAACTCTGCCCACCTCTGTAGTCAGTTCATTAGACTCCTGTAGGAGTTTGCATGTCAAATATCAGAAATCTAATTGCCTTCTGATATGTTAGGGGATCGGATAGGAAGCCGAGGCTCATAAACACTGTGATTTAGAGCTTTTATGTTTTTTATAGACTTTCAGCCAAAGTCCACACCTGTAATAAAGTCCTCTAGAGGACAATAATATTAGAATGTGATTTATGCAAAGATGTTATATCCATTAACATGACAGAGGAGACGATAGAGCGGTAAGAGAAGGTTCTGCAATATCAAAATGCAAACCTGTTTTAAGAATTCTATAACCTCTGGTCTAGAGGTTGCAAACTATAAATTTCAATAGTTAAAAAAAAAACTGTTAAAGCACCCCTGTCAGCATGATCAACCCTATTAAACCAGGCATACAGCCTGCTAGGGTTGATCATGCTGATAAAAACTATATCTTTATTAAAATATTTGTGGCCCCATTGCTGAGAAAAACATTTTTATTTATATGCTGGAAGCGTTTTTGCTGGATCCGGCAGGGTTTAGCAAAAACGCTTCTGTTACTGATAATACAACCATCTGCATCCGTTATGAAGGGATCTGGTTGTATTATCTTTAACATAGCCAAGACGAATCCATCATGAACTCCATTGAAAGTCAATGGGGGATGGATCTGTTTTCTATTGTGTCAGATTGTGTCAGAGAAAACGGATCCGTCCCCATTGACTTGCATTATGGGTTGTGACGGATCCGTCTTGCTCCGCATCCCAGGATGGAAAGCATTCCCCCTTCACTTGGATTGACAGCACTAGACATTGGGTAAAACCATGTCTTCTTGTGTCTGCTCGCCCCCGGTTTCAGCACTTGCTCTGTGTTCTCCTGCTGCTCTCCAAGCACTAGAACATGTCATCTGTGCCACAGTATATATCTCCTGATCTCAGCGCTTGCTCATTGCAGCAGGAGATACACTGATCAAGCGCTAAGACCAGAACATAGTGGGTGGCACAGATGACAGCTCTTGGTGCTGGTTCTGTGTTCTCCAGCTGCTCTCCAAACACTGAGACCTGTCATATTACTAATAGTAAGATAGAAATGTCCTAAAATACGTTTGGAACCCTTTACTATGGTTACGAGGGGGAATAAATGAAGTAATCATGTGAGGTAAAATAAAAGAAATAACTTTGGAGCATCTATCTATCTATCTGTTATCAATCAATCTATCTATATGTTTATCTAATATTGATATATCTACAGTATATATCTAATCTACCTATCATCTATCCATCTATCTATCCATCCATCTATTGTCTATCTAATCTATTATCTATCTATCTATCTATCTATCTATCTATCTATCTATCTATCTATCTATCTACCTATCATCTATCTAATTCTATCTATCTATTTATCTAATCTATTGTCTATCTAATCTTATCTATGATCTATCTATCTATCTATCATCTATCTAATCGTATCTACCTATCATCTATCTAATTCTATCTATCTATCTATCTATCTATCTATCTAGTTGGAAAGTAAAATGAGGCAGCACTCCAGATATATTCAGAGTGCTGCCTCATTTTACGTTTCAACTGCATTGAGAATCTTGGTCCAGGATCTTACTGGGGGATTGCACCTGGGCCTCTGGACTGCTGCTATTTTTTGCACTTTTATACTTATATTAATCATCTATCCATCATCTGTCCATATCTATCTATCTATCCTTCTGTATGAATCAAATTCACAGAAAATTCTGGCCCTGTCAATCTCGCGTCTGCACCATTGCTCCGACTATCAGCACTGTGCATGCGCCACTACACTTCCGGGTGTACCCAGAAAAGAGCAGCGCATGCACAGTTTGCATCTGTGCTGCCCAGGTGGAAGCACCTGAGCCTTCACACATCCACTGCTACTCACAGCAACTGCACAAGCGCAAGATTGACAGGGCCAGGTGAAATGCCTGGCTCTGTCAATCAGTGGGAAGGGGGGGATTCTCTTGACGAGAGGGGCCAGAAGTCTGATTTTTGAGTGAATTCAATTTGTATGAATTGATTCTTTCATCTCTACACAGGAGGAAATACAAGCAAGCAACTTGTGTGAATCCAAAACAGGAAATCTTAAGCAATCAACCAAGTATTTCAGTACGACAAGCGGTGCCAACACAGTTTAGTGCTTGGAACACTTCCCCCTCTAAATGTATGTTTATGAAAATCTAGTAATAGTCTGGGGTGAGATGGTCAATAGCAAGCTTGACTGCTTTCAAGTTGTTTTCCTTTGAGTGATCTGAGACTGAGCTTGTTATAGCCCATGTCTCCAGCAAGAGGTCTATCTCTAGAGGTAAGTTAACCATGCTAATTATTTTCCGCTACTTATATAGTATCAACATAGTCTGACGTGCCGTACTGTCTCCATTCATATCAGTCTTTGCCTTCTACGAGGCTCACAATCTAAATTCTTCTATGGCACCTAGAGACTAGAACCAATTTCATAGGAAGCCAAAAAATGTATTAGTATGCTTTTGGTATGTGGGAGGTAACCAACGTGGAGGAAGCCCAAGCAGACACAGGGAGAATATACAGACTGCTGCAATAAGACATCAGTGGTGTTGTGGTAACATAGGGGTAGATTTCCTATTGCAAATTCAGCAGAAATCTAACTTGGGCCTCATGCACACAACTGTATGTTCGGGCCGCATCTGACCCACAATTTTTGCAGATTGGATGCGGACGCATTGATTTCAATGGGGCTGCAAAAGATGCAGACAGCGTGTGCTGTCCGCATCCGTATGTCCATTCCTCAGCCTGCAAAAGAGATATCCATTTTGCAGACACGTAGAGGACATTTCTGGTGGCATGCACATGGCCGGGATTCGTGTTTTGCAGATCCGCTATTTGCAGACCGCAAAGTGGATATTATTGTGTGCATGAGACAGAATTCGGGCAAACAGCCAAATATATTACTTGTGACCAACTTTTTTTAAAATCTAGGCTGACAAGGGGAAAGGGCTCTAAAATTGCACCAAGATTTGCGGAACGGACATACGGAAACGGAATACACACAAAGTAACTTTGTTTTGTTTTTTGTGGACCCATTGAAATGAATGGTTCCACATACGGTCCACAAAAAAAAACGAACTGACAAGGAAAGAAAACACGAGCGTGTCCGGATTAGGTCCGGATGCGTCCCGGTGCATTGCGGCAAACCCGTTTTGACTGCGATTGCGTTCCGTTGTTCAGTTTTTATCGCGCGGGTGCAATGTGTTTTGCACGCGAGTGAGAAAAAACCAACTGTGGTACCCAGACCCGAACTTCTTCACAGAAGTTCAGGTTTGGGTTCAAGGTTGTGTAGATTGTATTATTTTCCCTTATAACATGGATATAAGGGAAAATAATAGCATTCTGAATACATAATGCATAGTAAAATAGGGCTGGAGGGGTTAAAAAAAAAAAAAAATATTTTAACTCACCTTAATCCACTTGTTCGCGCAGCCGTCTTCTCTTCTGTCTTCATCTGTGAGGAAATGGACCTTTGATGACGTCACTACGCTCATCACATGGTCATTCACATGATCCATCACCATGGTGATGGATCATGTGATGAGCGTAGTGACGTCATCAAAGGTCCTTTTCCTCACAGATGAGGACAGAAGAGATGCCGGCTGCGCGAACAAGTGGATTAAGGTGAGTTAAAATATATATATATTTTTTTTAACCCCTCCAGCCCTATTTTACTATGCATTCTGTATTCAGAATGCTACTATTTTCCCTTATAACCATGTTATAAGGGAAAATAATAATGATTGGGTCCCCATCCCGATCATCACCTAGCAACCGTGCGTGAAAATCGCACCGCATCCGCACTTGCTTGCTGATGCTTGCGATTTTCATGCAACCCCATTCATTTCTATGGGGCCTGCGTTACGTGAAAAACGCACAAAGAGGAGCATGCTGCGATTTTCACGCGACGCACAAGTGATGCGTGAAAATCACCGCTCATGTGCACAGCCCCATAGTAATGAATGGGTCCGTATTCAGTGCAGATGCAATGCGTTCACCTCACGCATTGCACTCGTGCGGAAATCTCGCCCGTGTGAAAGGGGCCTTAGGCACATGGTTCCGTCTCAAATTAAACGTCCTAACAGTTGGGAAAAAATTGAAGGTGCCCCTGATTTATCATCCAGCATCTGCCACTGTGATAAATCTGCGTTTTTAGTAAATCTGCCCCACAGTTCTAATAGTTAGAACTAGCTGTACAAGAATTACACATTATCAGAAGAGATACCACAGTTAACCCAGTTTATATTTGATTTGATTAATTGCTGCTGTAATATTCCGTCACTCATCTTATCTTCTAAAACAAATCCGATATGACAACCATGTACGAATCGCCAAATCCATGACAAAGAAATAAACAGTCTGGAAGTTTCATAAGAAAGAAATTCTTTCACTATTTATTTTCAAAGGCTTTAGTATGAAGCTACGGTCCAAAATGATTACTTTAACACAAAAGATGGAATTGTTATTGTTAACTTGTCAAAATTTGATTTAGGCTGTCAAGAGAGGTTAGTCACGTAACTTAACCCTTTCAAGGCTTAGTCAGCCAGTAGATACATACTGTAAATAACTAAAACACATTAAAATACTGTTTGATCAACGTGTAATATGCAATAAATACACTGAACAAAAATATAAATGCAACACTTTTGGTATTTCTCCCATTTTGCATGAACTGAACTCAAAGATCTGAAACATTTTCTACATACACAAAAGACCCATTACTCTCAAATATTGTTCACAAATCTGTGTTAATGAGCACTTCTCCTTTGCCGAGATAATCCATCCCACCTTACAGGTGTGGCATATCAAGGTGCTGATTAGACAGCATGAATACTGCACAGGTGTACCTTAGACTGCCCACAATAAAATACCACTCTGAAATGTGCACAGTTTTGCCTTACTGGGGGCGGGGGGGTGTCATAAAACCAGTCGGTATCTGGTGTGGCCACCATTTGCCACACGTAGTGCAACACTTCTCTGTCGCATAGAGTTGATCAGGTTGTTGATTGTGGATTGTGGAATGTTGGTCCACTCCTCTTCAATAGCTGTGCAAAGTTGCAGAATAGTGGCAGGAACTGGAACACGCTGTCGTATACGCCGATCCAGAGCATCTCAAACATGCTCAATGGGTGACATTTCCGGTGAGTATGCTGGCCATGCAAGAAGTGGGATGTTTTTAGCTTCCAGGAATTGTGTACAGATCCTTGCAATATGGGGCCATGCATTATCATGCTGCAACATGAGGTGATGGCCGTGGATGAATGGCACAAAAATGGGCTTCAGGATCTCGTCACGGTATCTCTGTGCATTCAAAATGTCATCAATAAAATGCACCTGTGTTCGTTGTCCATAACATACGCTTGCCCATACCATAACCCCACCGCCACCATGGACCACTCGATCCACAACGTTGATGTCAGCAAACTGTTCACCCACACGACTGCCATCTGCCATGAACAGTGAAAACCAGGATTCATCCTTGAACAGAACGCCTCTCCAACGTGCCAGACGCCATCGAATGTGAGCAATTGCCCACTCAAGTCAGTTACGACGATGAACTGCAGTCAGGTCCAGACCCCGATGAGGACTACGAGCATGCAGATGAGCTTCCCTGAGACGGTTTCTGACAGTTTGTGCAGAAATTCTTTGGTTATGCAAACCGATTGTTGCTGCAGCTGTCTCAGACAATCATGGAGGTGAACATGCTGGATGTGGAGATCCCGGGCTGGTGTGGTTACACGGGGTCTGCGGTTGTGAGGCCGGTTGGATGTACTGCCAAATTCTCTGAAACGCCTTTGGAGACGGCTTATGGTAGAGAAATAAATATTCATTGCACAGGCAACAGCTCTAGTAGACATTCCTGCAGTCAGCATGCCAATTGTATGCTCCCTCAAACATTGCGACATCTGTGGCATTGTGCTGTGTGATCAAACTGCACATTTCAGAGTGACCTTTTATTGTGGGCAGTCTAAGTGTCACGGATGAAGTTAGCAGATAGCTGGAACATATAAATAAATGAGCGACTGGCTTGATCCCAAACTAAGGAGCTTATAGGTGAGCCCTATAAAACCCTAAGAGCTCTCCCTGACTGCTATGCACATGCAAGGGTCTGTATGGTAGACGATTGCATGCCCGCGTACCTAATACTGTGTGACACCTGAAAACCCTATAATAGTGAGGGGACACGACCACCGGCTCCCTGCACGTAATACGGACGGAGTCAGGGTCACCTAGAATCAAGCCAGCAAGGAAACACAATAAAGTAAAAGACTTATCTGTACAAACAGCAGAAGCAGCCTCCAGCAGTGAACACCTCATCCAGGAAGTAGTATAAACCGCAAAGTGAGGCAGTATGGGAGGGATTATAAAGGAAGACGATTAGTCGAAATAAGTGACACCTGGCAGAAGGAAAGGAGATGAGAAAGTGAAACCAAAACAAAGAACATCATACAAGAGGTAGAGAAAAACGTCTGCCAGATCTTCTCACAGAACTGGCGGTGACAGTACCCCTCCCTCTACGGGTGGACTCCGGACACTCAGAGCCCACCTTCTCAGGATGAGACCTATGGAAAGCCCTGATGAGACGAGTGGCCTTAATGTCAGCCACTGGGACCCACATCCTCTCCTCAGGACCATAACCCTCCCAATGAACGAGCTACTGAAGAGAACCGTGAATAATGCGAGAATCCACAATCCTGACCTGAAATTCAAGATTACCATCAACAATAATCGGAGGAGGCGGCAAAGAGGAGGGTACAGTGGGTTGGACATAAGGTTTTAATAGGGACTTGTGAAAAACATTATGGATCTTCCAAGTCTGAAGAAGATCAAGACGGAAGGCAACGGGATTGATGAGGGACAAGATCTTGTAAGGCCCAATAAACTTAGGACCCAACTTCCAGGAGGGACCCTTCAGTTTGATATTCTTTGTAGACAACCACACCAGATCACCAACATTCAGGTCCGGACCAGGCACACGTCTCTTATCCGCCACATGCTTATATCTCTCACTCATCCTCTTCAGATTACCCTGAATCTTTTGCCAAATAAATGACAAAGATGAGGAAAATCTCTCCTCATCAGGTAAACCAGAAGACCCCTCTCCAGAGAATGTCCCAAACTGCGGATGAAACCCATATGCACCAAAAAATGGTGACTTATCAGAGGACTCCTGGCGACGGTTATTTAAAGCAAACTCAGCAAGGGACAAAAAAGAATACCAATCCTCCTGATTCTCCGCCACAAAACAGCGCAGATATGTCTCCAGATTCTGATTGACGCGTTCGGTCTGACCATTCGACTGCGGGTGAAAAGCAGAAGAGAACGACAACCGAACCCCCAAGCGAGAACAGAAGGCCTTCCAGAATCTGGAAACAAATTGCGTGCCCCTATCAGAAACGATGTCTGAAGGAATGCCATGCAATTTAACAATATGATCAACAAACGCTTGAGCCAGCGTCTTAGCATTGGGTAACCCAGGAAAGGGAATGAAATGTGCCATTTTGCTAAAACGGTCCACTACTACCAGAATCACAGTCTTCCCCGAGGAACGAGGCAGGTCCGTAATGAAGTCCATGGACGATGCGTCCAAGGACGGGAAGGAATGGGTAACGGGAGGAGAGAACCTGATGGCCGTGAATGAGGGACCTTGGCACGAGCGCAGGTCTCGCAGGCTGCCACAAAACCCTCAACCGTCTTACAAAGAGCCGGCCACCAGAATCTCCGAGCAATGAGATCCACTGTGACTCTACTCCCCGGGTGCCCAGCAAGGACAGTATCGTGGTGCACCTTGTGTCGTTAAGCGAGAGGCACAAACAACCTCCTAGGAGGACAAAGATCAGGAGCCTCTGCCTGGACTTTGGTTTGTGTAATAAACACCGTCAAGCAAAGATACGAAGTGCTGGATTTTCTTTTCCTTCAAGTTTGTCAGCTGGGGTCTCATCCCATCCGTGCACCTTCCAAACTGCAGATGCAGGTGAGCTGGACTTTTACCATTATATGCCTCTGCCTGGACTGCCTGAACCTCTGCCTCCAAATCAGGATAAAGAGCAGAGACGACCACCCCTTCAGCCAAAATGGGACCCGGTTCTTCAAAGTTCCCCCCTCCCGGAAAACAATGTGACAGGGCATCCGCCTTCACATTTTTAACCCCAGGGCAGAACGTAACAATAAAATTAAACCTAGAAAAGAACAAAGACCATCTGGCCTGTCTCGTGTTCAGACGCTTGGCCGATTCCAAGTAGGCCAGATTCTTATGGTCGGTAAACACGGTAATAGGGTGTCTGGCTCCCTCTAACCAATGGCGCCATTCCTCAAAAGCTAATTTGATGGCCAACAACTCCCTATTTCCCACATCGTAATTTCTCTCTGCAGAGGATAGTTTCCTTGAGAAAAAGGCACACGGTCACCATTTGGCAGGAGAGGGACCCTGAGATAAGACCGCACCCACACCCACCTCAGAAGCATCCACCTCAACAATAAAAGGTAGAGAGACTTAGGGTTGTACCAAAATGGGAGCGGAAGCAAAACTCTCTTTAATACTAGAAAAGGCTTTAAGCGCATCTACCGACCACGAGGGAAAATCCACCCCCTTTTTAGTCATATCAGTGAGTGGCTTAACAACAGAGGAATAATTCAAAATGAACTTTCTGTAATAATTAGCAAAACCCAAAAACCACATCAGCGCCTTCTGATTCTCAGGAAGCTCCCAATCAAGCACAGCGCGGACCTTCTCAGGGTCCATCCGAAAACCAGGAGCGGAGAGAAGAAAACCAAGAATTGAATCTCCGGAACCGCAAACACACATTTTTCCAGTTTAGCGTATAATTTATTCTCCCGCAGAATCAGCAAGACCTGACATAGGTGGTCCCGATGAGTTTTGAAATCAGGAGAAAAAAATCTAAATGTCATCTAGATACACCAGTACAAATTTCCCCATTTAAAAAAAAAAAAAAAAAAAGATTCTTTATTGTTTTCTGAGCCAAAAATCCAAAATTCCGTTCCATATAATATTAAGAATAAGGGCTCTTTCACACCTGCGTTCTTTTCTTCCGGCATAGAGTTCCGTCGTCGGGGCTCTATGCCGGAAGAATCCTGATCAGTTTTATCCTAATGCATTCTGAATGGAGTGAAATCCGTTCAGGATGCATCAGGATGTCTTCAGTTCCGGAACGGAACGTTTTTTGGCCGGAGAAAATACCGCAGCATGCTGCGCTTTTTGCTCCGGCCAAAAATCCTGAAGACTTGCCGCAAGGCCGGATCCGGAATTAATGCCCATTGAAAGGCATTGATCCGGATCCGGCCTTAAGCTAAACGTCGTTTCGGCGCATTGCCGGATCCGACGTTTAGCTTTTTCTGAATGGTTACCATGGCTGCCGGGACGCTAAAGTCCTGGCAGCCATGGTAAAGTGTAGCGGGGAGCGGGGGAGCAGCATACTTACCGTCCGTGCGGCTCCCGGGGCGCTCCAGAGTGACGTCAGGGCGCCCCAAGCGCATGGATCACGTGATCGCATGGATCACGTCATCCATGCGCATGGGGCGCTCTGACGTCATTCTGGAGCGCCCCGGGAGCCGCACGGACTGTAAGTATACCGCTTCCCCGCTCCCCGCTCCTACTATGGCAACCAGGACTTTAATAGCGTCCTGGCTGCCATAGTAACACTGAAAGCATTTTGAAGACGGATCCGTCTTCAAATGCTTTCAGTACACTTGCGTTTTTCCGGATCCGGGGTGTAATTCCGGCAAGTGGAGTACACGCCGGAACCGGACAACGCAAGTGTGAAAGAGGCCTAACAAATAATCATACACCGATTTATATAATTGACCCCTTTTACCCACCCCACCCCCCCACCCCCCTTGAATCACTACTGCGGGGTCCGACTGTATCCCCATTGCCACCTGGGCTCATTTGCTAGTGCCATAAATGACCAAAAACTTTTGGAGCGGAAAGAGAAGACAGATAAAAACCTACCCTTTCCAACGTTACACTGATTTTCCTTTCTTTCCTTATATATTTTGGCGAGGAAGGTGGGGGAGTAGTACAGGCGATGTACAATCCTAAACTGGATTAATCTATATTTTTGGGAAATACATACTTTTTTTATATTTTGATATACTATATCCCAATCAACAGAACTCCCTTCGCCTAATTCAACCTCCCAGCCTCCCTCGCTTTTAAATGATGTTATTTCTCCTAAACAATCCCGGAATCTGATGATACTACCATGTGATATTATATTAGTTAAGCGGTTAATGCCGCGTGAATTCCAATAATTATAATCTTCAATTAACATAAACTCTTTTAATTTAGAATTGTGCCAAAGTGGAGTAAAATAAGTTGGACTACTTACACCCAATATCTTTTTAGTCTTACTCCAAACCCTATCTAACGTTTCGCTGATTAAACACAGTTTTTTCCTTTTCCCTGGATGCCCAGTCTCCAAGATAGAAAAAATATCTCCATACGGCCCCTGAATTTCAAATTTCCCCATTAAATGATAAAAAATGCTGTTCACAAAATGTTGTAAGACGGCCGGAGCATTCATCAAACCAAAGGGCATAACCAAATTCTCAAAATGACCCTCAGGGGTATTGAAGGCCGTCTTCCATTCGTCCCCTTCCCTGACCCTGACTAGGTTGTATACTCCTCTTAAATCCAACTTAGAAAAAACTTTAGCCCCAACAATCTGGTTAAACAGTTCCAGGATCAGAGGAAGCGGATATGGGTCACGAATCGTGATACGGTTCAGCTCCCTGAAATCCAGACAAGGTCTTAAAGAAGCATCTTTTTCCTTAACAAAAAAAAAAACAGCGGCAACAGGTGACTTCGAGGGTCGGATGTGTCCCTTTCTCAGGCTCTCAGAGATATAAGTACGCATAGCGACTCTTTCAGGTTGGGAGAGATTGTATAGTTGTGATTTTGGCAGCTTGGCGCCTGGGATGAGATTAATAGGGCAGTCGTACTCCCAGTGAGGGGGCAACTCCTGGACACCACTCTCGGAAAACACATCCGAAAATTCAGAGAGAAAAGATGGCACAGTCTTGGTAGAAACCTCTTAAAGAGACGCCATGAGGCAATTCTCTCTGCAAAACTCACTCTAACCATTTATTTGCCTTGCTTGCCAATCAATGGTGGGGTTATGTTTAGTGAGCCTGGGTAGCCCCAACACTAGAGGAGTAGGTAATCCGCTTAAGACGAAACATGACAAATCCTCAACATGAGCGTCACCCACAGTCAAACGGATATTGTGAACTATTCCCTTTAACGATCTTTGAGAAAGTGGAGCGGAATCAATAGCAAAAACAGGTATATCCTTTTCCAAAGTGCATACCTGGAAACCATGCGTTGTTGCAAATTGATTATCAATGAGATTGACAGCTGCTCTACCATCTACAAAAATCTCACAAACAATGTTCTTGCTGTCTAGCACCACCCTGGCAGGTAGGAGAAAAAGGGAGCTACAAGCAAACGGCAAACCTTCAATTTCCACATCAACCTTTCCAATAGTAGCAAATGGAAAGTTTTTAGAGGTTTTTTTTTTGTTTTGTTTTTATTACCATCAGAACACATCATGAATCTCCTAGAGGGGCAAACCTTAGCCAAATGATTTATACCCCCACAACAAAACAAAACCCTCCTCTGAGAGCTGAATCCTCTACTATCAGAGGCAAGCAAACCCAGCTGCATGTGTAGTGTCCCACTACGTAAGGGTGGGCACTACACAAGGGTCAATTGGGTCACGTTGTTCTCCACCTCCTGTGGAACATGGTCATTGTATTTTATATTGCATTTTAATGTATATTGTCATGTTATTTATGTTTAACTCCTGTGTACCAGGCCTGGAGGGGTGTAGTTCCTCCTCCTAGACAGTAGAGGGAGCTAGGGAACCCCCTAGTATAAATAGCCAGGTCCTGACCAGAGAGGTGGTTGCTGTGTGTTTTAAAAGCCAAGTGTGCACCCTAGCCAGAGGGTAGCTGGAAAGCAGCTTCTGCCATGCAGCTAGATAGCCCAGGCTTCTAGCTTGCTACCAGGAGAAGAGCCTACCTCCTGAGAAACCTGAAGTTCCTAGAAGAGTACAGAGCAGAGCCATTATTCTAGCCAGACAGAGAGCTGAAGGGCAGCAGGATATATTCAAAGCAAGGAGTCATATACGAGAGGAAGTTTTCCCTAACCAAGGATAAAGCCAGCAATAGGGCATCCAGGAAGTAGTATAAACCGCAAAGTGAGGCAGTATGGGAGGGATTATAAAGAAAGACGATTAGTCGAAATAAATGACACCTGGCAGAAGGAAAGGAGATGAGAAAGTGACACCAAAACAAAGAACATCATACAAGAGGTAGAGAAAAACGTCTGCCAGATCTTCTCACAGAACTGGCGGTGACACTAAGGCACACCTGTGCAATATTCATGCCGTCTAATCAGCACCTTGATATACCACACCTGTGAGGTGGGATGGATTATCTCGGCAAAGGAGAAGTGCTCGCAAACACCGATTTACACAGATTTGTGAACAAAATTGGAGAGTAATGGGTCTTTTGTGTATGTAGAAAATGTTTCAGATCCTTGAGTTCAGCTCATGCAAAATGGGGGCAAAACCGAAAGTGTTGCGTTTATATTTTTGTTCAGTGTAGATCTTTTTAAAGGCAGTTGAACTATCCGTGGATGTACAGTGCCTTGCAAAAGTATTCACCCCCTTTGACTTTTTTTGGTGTTTTGGTGCCTCAAAACCTGGAATTAACATGGATTGTTTGAGGATTTGCATCATTTAATTTACAGAACATGCCCACAACTTTGAAGATGTTTTTTTTTTTTTTTTATTGTGAAGCAAATAACAAATAGGACAAAATAACTGAAAAAGTCAATGTGCATAACTATTTACCCCCCTCAATACTTCGTAGAGCCACCTTTTCCAGCAATCACAGATCCAAGTCGTTTTGGATAAGTCTCTATGAGCTTGCCACAAAACTGGGATTTTTGCCTATTCCTCCTTGCAAAACTGCTCCAGCTCCTTCAAGTTCGATGGTTTGCACTTGTGAACAGCAATCTTTAAGTCTGACCACAGATTTTCTATTGGATTGAGATCTGAGCTTTGACTAGGCCATTCCAACACATTTACATGTTTCCCCTTAAACCACTCAATTGTTGCTTTAGCAGTATGTTTGGGTTTGTTGTGCTGCTGGAAGGTGAACCTCCGGCCTAGCCTGAAATCACGCACAGAGTGGTACAGGTTTTTCTCAAGAATATCCCTGTATTTAGCAGTATCCATCTTTCCTTCAACTCTGACCAGTTTCCCAGTCCCGGCTGCTGAAAAACATCCCCACAGCATGATGCTGCCACCACCATGTTTCACTGTGGGGATGGTGTTCTTTGGGTGATGTGATCTGTTGGGTTTGCGTCAGACATAGCGTTTTCTTTGATGGGCGAAAAGTTCAATTTTAGTCTCATCAGACCAGAGCACCTTCATCCATACATTTTGGGAGTCTCCCACATGCCTTTTCGCAAACTCACAATGTGCCTTTTTGTTTTTTGCTGAAAGTAATGTCGTTCTTCTGGCCACTCTGCCATAAAGCCCAACTCTATGGAGCGTACGACTTATTGTCGTCCTATGTACAGATACTCCAGTCTCTGCTGTGGAACTCTGCAGCTCCTCCATGGTTACCTTAGGTCTCTGTGCTGCCTCTTGGCTTAATGCCCTCCTGGTCCTTGAGTTTTGGTGGGTGGCCGTCTCTTGGCTGGTTTGCTATTGTGCCATGTTCTTTCCATTTGGTTATGATAGATTTGATGGTGCTCCTGGGGATAATCAAAGATTTGGATATTTTTCTATAACTCAACAACATTGTCCCTTACTTGTTTAGAGAGTTCCTTGGTCTTCATGGCAGTGTTTGGTTAGTGATGCCTCTTGCTTAGGTGCTGCAGCCTTTGGGGCCTTTCAAAAAAGGTGTGTATATGTAATGATAGATCATGTGACACTTAGATTGCACACAGGTAGACATCATTTCACTAGTCATGCGACTTCTGAAGGTAATTGGTTGCACCAGAGCTTTTTATGGGCTTCTTAACAAAGGGGGTGAATACATACGCACATACTATTTTTCTGTTTTCCATTTCTAAACAATAGTTTTATGTACATATTTTTCTCATTTCACTTCACCAACTTAGACTATTGTGTCTATTCGATTTATACATTCTGCCTGTCAATCTATTGCCATAGTCATGACTTTGCAGGTAATTTCCTATGACAAGCCTGGAAGCCTTCACAGTATTGAAGCAGAACAGGGTTCAGTAGGGGAGTTTACAGCCTGGGTAATAGGAACAATCCTATTACACCTTGCTGCACTGACTACGGATTCAAATTGCCATTATACAGCTCTGTAATTCCATCAAACCGTTCTTGTTATTGGGGTGCAAGTGCTGTTTGATACAGCCATTAACAGGGTTTATTACAAGGAAATATTTATATGTCTTATTTGCCCTTGTGCGGTGCAGTTATATGTTCTAAAGCATTTTTTGGCTTGTATTAGTGGGAAAAAAAGGGCTTATTAGCCGTTGTGTGGTGAAGTGAGAAAATTACTGACTTTTTTGGGGTGTTTTAATTTTCTTTTTCTTTTTTTATTTGACCAACAGTATGTCAGACAGAGAATTGCCAGGCCCTGCACAGGGGAGTGGCAGAAGCCTAAATGTTTCTGGCGCAGGCACAGGTCGCAGCAGAGTAAGGAGGCGTGGCAGCAGGAGTCGCAGCGAGAGGCCTGAGCTCCCGGTGTCATCTAGCGGTCGTGTCTTGACCACCAACCCAGCGGTTCTTGAATGGTTGACTCGGTCATCCACTTCGTCCCAAGTGACATCAGACACCCCCAGCCAAGAGTCGGTGGGTTTGTCAGACACAACCCTTAGTTAGCATCGCCCAGGAGCAGGCCCTGTGCCCTCACCTCTCCTCAACCTGCCTCTGTCTTTTTCTGTTCCCTCAGCCAGAGAAGTATTATATGCTGTGGGCTCAGCTCCACTATACAATGAGGTCGAGCTACTAGAAGACAGTCAGCAGCTACTGGCCAGCCAAGATGTGGAGGAGACATCCGCCGCTTCCTCCGGTAGGCGGGCAAGTAGTGATGAGGAGAGTGGCATGGGAGCTGGTGTTGCGAGCGGTCAGGCTCCTTAACCAGAGACTGTTGAGGAGGACATCAGTGACGTGCAGACAGTACTCGATGATGATGATGTAGCTGATCGCACTTGGGAGCAGGGTGAATTAGGGGCTTCATCATCATCGGGAAAATAGTGGGGCAGCTTTGCGTTCCACTCTGGTACTGCATGTCCGCTCCCACACCACATGTATCGCGGGACTTCTGCACCGCGATCATGTGCACTCGCACTTCACCCTGCTGCTCGTAGAGCACGTTTGCGTTCAACTGTCAAGAGGGGTGTGTTTTCTCTTATCCCATGACTTTCCACATCCTCCTACAGCGGCCACCGGCGCAGGCGCGGTGAGCTGCCTGGGATGCCAGAGGCATGACAGGAATACTTCTATTACAGGTAATTCATATAAACTATTGATCACTATTGATTATCATGGCATATATAAAGGACCTTGGGGCACATAGGCTTTTACCCCTGAGGAAGCCGGACCTTACCGGCGATACGCGTGTCGCGTCACTTCCTTAACCCAGGCCCACCTCGATAGCCTTCAGCTTATATTTTGTATTCTATTCAGATACCAGGCAATTTGATGTCACCTTACTATTTACATATTGTGGAATTTTGTTTGAAAATTTGCTTTGTACTATTGGCCATTGTCATTTTGGACTATACACATTGTGTCCTCATTTATGGACTTCGGTGGGAGCTGTGTTTGTGTCTGGTCTTATTTTGTACCAGGATATGGCATATTGTATACAATTTTTAATCATGTCTGTGTGTCTTTGTAGCCTAATAAAATGTATATATTGTTTTTATATCTAGTGGATGTGCACTTTATTGGGGTTTTCTTGGGCCATGCGGCCTGTTTTGGGTATATAGGTCCTGTGACAATGTCCCCCTCTGCCTCCTCATCCTCCACCGTGGCCTCAGCCTCCACTGCAGGGACAATTCACAGTGCCCCTCCAGCATACTACATGTGCAGGGAATGGCATTTTCTCGCTGTTCTGCACATCGTTTGCCTGGGCGAACACAGGGGAGGAACTGCTCCGTGTCCTTCATCAAGAAATCGTATCCTGGCTTTCTCTGCGACAACTCAAAATCGGAACCATATTGACCCACAACGGGAAAAACATGGTGTCGGCGCTACGTCAAGGAGGGCTGAGCCATGCGCCCTGCATGGCACACATGTTCAATCTGGTTGTCAAGCGGTTCCTGAAGTCATCCACCGATCTGCAAGACATCCTAAAAATGGGTAGGAAACTTTGTATGCACTTCAGCCACTCATACACCGCAAAGCACACCCTCCTTGAACTGCATCGGAGAACGGCATCCCCCAACATAGGCTGATATGCGACGATTCCACCCGTTGGAATTCCACTCTCCATATGTTAGACCAACTATACGAACAGAGAAAGGCCATAAATGATTTCTTGATGATCCAAACGGACAGGAGTACTCTCTTGTGTAACTTCGCTTACAGTCAGTGGCAGCTCATGCGTGACACCTGCCGTTTGCTCAGGCCCTTTGAGGAGGCCGCGTTATTTGTCAGTCGCCAGGACTACGGGATGAACAATGTAAGTCCACTGCTGCATGTCCTGGAACAGATGCTGGTAAATCTGGCTGGTCAGTGCACTGGAGATGTGGCGCCTATATCTCACGGCCACATGAGCCCTGTGGGAGCTGAACTGGAGTAGCGGGAGGAGGACATTGGAGCACAAGCAATGTGTAGCGAAATGGGTGGTTTTTCTACACAGGTGACAGGAGAGGAGGAGTAGAAGCAGCCAAAAGAGCTACAGAGCGATGAGGAAGACGTGGCAGAGGACCCATACACACTGTGGCAGTATGCAGTGGAGATGGAGGCAGGGAGTCCCTCCAAGTCACTTGCACAAATGGCCCGATGCATGCTTACTTGCTTGCATAGTGACAGCCAAATTGTCACCATTCGGCAGAGGGATGACTTCTGGCTCCCCACCTTATTGGACCCTCGCTACTGATCCAAAATGGGGGCCTTTTTAATACCCGCTGAGAGGGAGGACAAACTAAACTACTATAGAGACATCCTATGAAATCAGTTGGCCGCTGCCTATCTGTGCCATTGTCCATCTTCTCGCAGGTCTCACCGGGGGGGCCCTCTGCGCTCACATTCCTCTGCCATGGCTGCTGTGGCAGGGTGGGGGTATAGGAGCAGTTCCAGCTCCATCAGCAGCAACTTTAGTCTAGAGTCACTGATGAGCAGCTTTCTTCACACTCCTAGTGAAGAAACTACTCACCAGCAGCAGCTAGACCTGGAGCAGGACTTAAACAAGCAGGTGGTGGCATACTTGGACAGCACCCTGCCACCCCACATTGAAGATCCGCCGGACTACTGGGCAGCCAAACTTGATTTGTGGTCGCAACTGGCAGAGTTTGCCCTGGAAAATCTGTCCTGCTTGGACAGTGGTGTGGCATCAGAGCGGGTGTTTAGTGCAGCGGGGGCCATAGTTGCCCAAAGAAGAACTCACCTGTCCACCCAAAATGTGGAGAGACTGACCTTTGTCAAGATTAATCAGGCGTGGATCTGCCAGGATTTCCACCCACCAATGCCTGATGCATCTGACTAGATCATCCATGGTGCCACACCAACACTTGAAACCGGTTTCTTCAGGCTACCTGCCTCAGCTACTATTCTGATGCTGCCACACGCCTGATGCCACACATTTGATACCAAGTGCTCCTTCTTTCACCCACCATCTTCAGCTGGTACTGGTATTGCCACCCACCTCCCCACTCTGTCACCAGGTCACTCTGTCGTCTCTTGATGCTGCTGCCAGCTACCCACTATGTCACTTTGCCACTCTGTGGTCTCCTGATGCTGCTGCCACCTCCACACTATTTCACCTTGCCGCTCTGTGGTCTCCTGATGCTGCTGCCACCTTCACACTATGTTGCCTTGCCACTCTGTAGTCTTCTGAATCTGCTACCACCTCCTCACTATGTCATCTTTCCATTCTGTGGTCTCCTGATGCTGCTGCCACCTCCACACTATGTCACCTTGCCACTCTGTGGTCTCCTCATGCTGCTGCCACCTCTACACTATGTTACCTTGTCACTGTGTGGTCTCCTGATGCTGCTGCTACCTCCACACTATGTCACCTTGCCACTGTGTGGTCTCCTGATGCTGCTGTCACCTCCACACTATGTCACCTTGCCACTCTGTGGTCTCCTGATGCTGCTGCCACCTCCACACTATGTCACCTTGCCACTCTGCGGTCTCCTGATGCTGTTGCTACCTCAAAACTATGTCACCTTGCTACTCTGTGGCCTCCTGATGCTGCTGCCACCTTCACACTGTCATTGTGCCACCCTGTGGCCTCCCCCTGATGCTGCTGCCAGCATCTCCACACTCTATCATTGTGCCACTCTGTGTCCTCCTGATGCTGCTACCACCTCCACATTGTCATTGTGCCACCCTGTGGCCTCCTCCTGATGCTGCTGCTGCTGCCACCTCCACACTCTGTCATTGTGCCACTCTGTGGCCTCCTGATACTGATGCTGCCACCTCCGTGGCCTCCTCCTGATGCTGCTGCGGCCGCCACCTCCACACTTTGTCATTGTGCCACTTTGTGGCCTCCTTATGCTGCTGCTACCTCTACACTGTTATTGCGCCACTCTGTGGCCTCCTCCTGATGCTGCTGCCACCTCCATACTCTGTCATAGGGCCACTCTGTGGTCTCCTCATGCTGCTTCCACCTCACCACTATGTCATAGGGCCACTCTGTGGACTTATCATGCTGTTCCCACCCTCCCCACTTCATGACTAGGCCAGTATTTTGCCTTTAAGCCTGGCTGACATCATCATTTATTTTAGCCTTCTTCTGCTTTGTTGGAAGGAAGGAAGGAAAAATGAGACGCACAACGGATCCTGTCTATGTAACAGCTGTAAGGCTTGCATGACATGGTCCCTATTTTGCATCAGAAATGGATTATGATTTGGTAGTCAAAAGCAGGAGTGGGTACAAAACACAGAAGGCATGCAAATATTCAATTCACGTGTCATCTCTGTTTTGGATCCACTCCTTTAATTTTTTGCTTTAGCAATACTGATGGATTACTGACCAAATGCTGACTGAGTGAAGGCGGATGCTCCACAGACAGGATTAGTTTTTTTGGGGTTATTGCTCTGACGGATCAGAGGAAGGGTAAAATAATCAGTGACGTCAACACAAACTTACTGCTGACACCCTTTCCACTCTGTCAAGGGGGCTCTACTTGTATAAGCGTTTAATAGAACAGGTTCTGTAGACATCTATGTGGAATCAGCTGCCGATGGTGTAAAAGGAGTGCGCTTCTTCTTGACGCTAACATTGACCTGTAAGGCTGAGTTCACACTTGACTTATTTGGTGAGTTTTGGCACCGTAACTGCCCAAATAAGTGAAGTGTGCAGTGATTCTAAGAGCGACGCCTGTCATCTGCGTGTCATACTGACTCACAGTATTGTTTCACTACCACAGCAGACTCCCTATGCGTGTTACTGCAAGGCACAGTGTTCTACACCACTATAAAGGCTCTCTGCAGCCAGGAAATAGCCGTTTTTTAACACAATTTGCTGCGAATAAATTCGTATCAAACCAAATTTTGGGGAAAAATTCGGCGAACCGGACGAATCTAATTTTTTTGAAATTCGCTCATCTGTACTTTTGATGCATGTAAGTGGGAGAATGATGAGGGCCAGAGGATGTTCCTTTGGGGCCTATTGCAATATACATCCTTGATCTTGCTTTTCAATATACACAATGAAGTCTGCCAAACACATTTCCATGTAGTAGAGTTGTTGCAGCGATAGATAATTTGTGCACAGATGATCTTTCAATCGTATTTTCTTTGTTCAGTTATATGCTGACTTCTTCCTTGATGTAAGACAGCACAAATGATGCATTCATTTAATTTTATTGGTATTTCTAGTGAAAAAGTGGTGATTACAATGTAGAAATTGGTTGTATAGTCATGAAAAACTTTGGTCATATTATATGGTTTATAATGTATTATGTACAATCCCAATTGCAAAAAAGTTGGGATGCTCCGTGCAATGTATATATATGTAAATAAAAAGAGAATTCACTGATTTGCAAATTTCATAGACCCATATTTTATTCACAACAGAACATAGAACACATTTCAGATGTTGAAAGTGAGACATTTTAAAGTTTTATGAAAAAATTTACTAATTCAGAACTTGATGGCAGCAACGTATATCAAAAAAGTTGGAGCAGTGACAACAAAAGGCTTGAAAAGCAAGTGGTACTAATAAAAAACAGCTGGAGGAGCAATCTGCTAATAAGTCACATGACTGGGCATATAAAGAGAGCATGTTAGAGAGGCAGAAAAGCAAATATGGGCAGAGGTTCAACAATCTGGAAAACACTGCATCTAGAAATTGTGGAACAATTTCAGAAAAATGTTTCTCAGCGTAAAATTGCGAAGACTTTGAATGTCCCACTATCTACATGCATAATATCATCAAAAGATTCAGAGAATCTGAAGAAATCCGTGTGCACGAGGAAAAAGACAGTATTGGATGCCTTCAGACGGCACTGCATTAAAAACAGACATGATTCTGTACTGGAAATCACTATATGGGCTCATGAACACTTCCAGAAATCATTTTCAGTGAACACTGTTTGCCATGCAATCCACAAATGCAAGTTATAGCTGAATCATGCAAAGAAGAAGCCATATGTCGACATGAGCAAGAAATGTTGCTATCTTCTCTGGTCCAAAGCTCATTTAAAATGGACTGAGGCAAAATGGAAAACTGTTCTGTGGTCAGATGAATCAAAATTTGAAATTCTTTTTAGAAACCACAGATGCCATTTTCTGTCGACTCAAGAAAAGAGGGACCATCTAACTTGTCATCAGCACACAGTTCAAAGGCCTGCATCTCTGATAGTATGCGATTGCATTAGTGCTTAGGGTTGAGGCATCTAACACATCAGGAAAGACCCTATAAATGCCTAAAAATATATAAAGGTTTTAAATCAACATATTTTCCGATCTAGACAACGTCTTTTTCAGGGAATACCTTGCATATTTCAGCAGGGTAAAGGTGATTTTCTTCTTCCCTTTTTGCTTCAAATAACATGAAAGTCAGTCAAAGAAATGCATGAGACGTGTTGTCTGTACACCCAAAAACACCAAGTAATTTCTACCATGCCACCCAAATTTTGAGGAATGATAAAAGGGACAAATCGGACATCATGTTAAAGCAGCTTTTTACTGTTTAAGCCATGTCTCTAAGGGCTCGTGCACACAAACGTATTTTCTTTCCGCGTCCGTTCCGGTTTTTTTTGCAGACCGTAGGCAGAGCCATTCATTTCAATGGGTCTGCATAAAAAACTGAAGTTATTCTTTGTGCATTCCTTTTCTCTATGTCCGTTCTGCAAAAAAATAGAACATGTCCCATTATTGTCCGCCTTACGGACAAGGATAGGACTGTTCTATTAGGGGCCAGCTGTATTTTTCGCAGATCCGTGTTTTGCGGACCGCAAAATACATAAGGTCGTGTGCATGAGCCCTAACCGACGCAGCCTCCACCAAGCACAAGTCCAAGGACTTTTCAATTAAGCAAATCTGTGAAATGCATGTTGGAGTCTTTGGTAGAGGTTACGATGGGCATCATCAAATCTGTCATCTATTGTATGCCACCATCTAGAACAGGGATCAGCAACCTTCGGCACTCCAGCTGCTGTAAAGCTTCAACTCCCAGGATGCACACCTATTCGGCTGTTCTTGTAACTCTTGTAGAAGTGAAAGGAGGATTCTGGGAGTTGTCATTTCAGAACAGCTGGAGTGCCAGAGGTTGCTGATCCCTGATCTAAAACAATCACTGTCACAGAAAATGAAAGAGACCCACAGAGCTAACAGGCCAAGACTAAGCCAGATAGAAACTATAAGGAATCGGGTTGTCTTTTGTAGGCCTAAGTGCCAGGGTTTATCGATTATATTTTATAGACTGGCAGGAATTTGCCATCTTCTGTATATTACAAACATACTGTAACCAGTATCAACCACTTAGCACTTCACTGCCGCTCGCTGATTGGCTGATAATAGTTACAATCATCTTCCAGTTTCTAGTTGTAGATGCATTTATAGAAATGGACATTAAAGCAGCCACCAGCCATGTACTGAGCCCTAGGAAAATTTCCAGGAGTGCCCTACCCTCTCACCTAACATCTGGTCATTGGGTGTGGCTGCTGTAGGGTTTAGGGTGGAGCTTGATGAACTATACGAGTCAGTAGTAACTTCAATCTTAACGATACTCTGTTTTCCTGTCAACCATTCCTGCTGTAGCTCTGGGTTTAGTAGTAGGCATCTCCAGGCTGTGCTACTGAGCCCACAGTACATCTTCAGGATTCCAGGCAGACAGAGTATCTTGGTGGTTGTTTGGAGCAGACGGAGGAAAGTGGCATCAGCATGGTTCCGTCAAGCCCTTCAGTAACTTGTCTCTCGGATCTATTTCTTTGATTTAAAAAATATTACATTTTATTGATGATATAGGGGTTTGGCCTCAAGAATAATTTCCTCTGGTGGGTCCCAGAAAACCCAGTCCGACATTGTCTGCAGTCACCATTAAAGGGAGCTTAGAAGCTTACTGCATCATCTAATATATAAAGCTGAGTGTATGTGTGTGTGTGTGTGTGTATGTGTGTGTGTGTGTATGTCCGCTAAAGGAATCCGCTCCGTCGCATTTACAATCACAAAATTTGGCACACAGGTAAACCAGGTGTCCGGGAAGGTTTTAGACCAGATCTCAGCTTTCTAGGACGTACCGTTCCTGATATATTCCCAAAAAATGCATTAGCCAATAGAAGCTTGGTCACATGACCCTTATCAGCCAATACAAGCTCGCAGGTCCTCCAGCCTCCACATACACACAGTTTTACTCCAGGTTTCCATAACAACCCAGCCATTTATCTTCACTGCTATAGGAGAGCGTTAAAGGAAATCTGTCACCAGGATAATCGCCACTTTAAGTTCCCAGTCCGGCCCTGTCTGTCAGCTGCAGGGGTGGGAGGAAGGGTGACTTTCTCCCTGCAGCTCACGCTCAGACATCACAGTTCAGCTGTCTGAGAGTGAGCTGTTCAAAAGGACATCACTGGACATCCCTGCGCCAGACGGAGGACAGGGAGTCTGAAAGCCGAACTGTCCGGCCTAAAACCGGACCTCTGGCCACCCTAGGGGCAGACTGCTGTGTAGGTCACAGTTAAGGGGACGGTCCGCTATGGAGGTCATTGTTAAGGGTCAGATTGCTGTAGAGGCAACTGTTAAGGGGGCGGGGTGTTGTGGAAATCACTGTTAAGGAGACGGGGTACTGTGAAGGTCACTAATAAAGGGGCAGCCACTGTGGAGGTCACTATTAAAGTGGCGGGCCGCTGTGTAGGTCACTGTTAAGGGGGCGGGATTCTGTGGAGGTAACTGTTATAGGGGCGGGTGCTTTGGAGGTATCTGTTAAGGGGGCAGGGAATGGTGGAGGTCATAGTTAAAGGGATAGTCTGCTATGGAAGTCAGTGTTAAGGGGCGGGGTGCTGTAGAGGCCACTGTTAAGGCGGCGGGGTGTTGTGGAGGTCACTGTTAAGGGTGTGGAAATCACTGTTTAGGAGATGGGGTACTGTGGAGGTCACTAATAAAGGGGCGGCCGTTGTGGAGGGCACTGTGGATGTTACTGTTAAGGGGGCAGGCTACTGTGGAGGTCACTGTTAATGGAGGAGGGGACTGTGGAGGCCACTATTAAAGGGGCAGCAGGGTACTATGAGGATACTGTTAAGGCAGCGGTGTACTGTGAGGTCACTATTAAGGGAGCGGGGTACAGTGGAGGTCACTGTTAAGGCACCGGGTTACTGTGGCAGTCACAGTTAAAGGGGCAGTCGCTGTGGAGGTCTCTGTTGAGGGGGCAGGGAATGGTGGAGGTCACAGTTAAGGGGACTGTAACCTATAGTCAGTGTTAAGGGGCGGGTGCTGTAGAGGTCACTATTAAGGGGGTGGGTCCCTGTGGAGGTCCCTGTCAAGGGGGTAGAGTGCTGTGGAACTCATGGTTAAAAGGGCAGGCTGCTGTGAAGATCAAAGTTAAGGGGGTGGAGGTCCCATTTTAAGGAGACGGGGCACTTTTGGGGGGTTAGTGTTAAGGGTGGGGGGCTGTGGAGGTCACTGTTAAGGGGGTGGGGTACTGTAGATGTCACTGTTATACACTGCGTGCAGAATTATTAGGCAAATGAGTATTTTGACCACATCATCCTCTTTATGCATGTTGTCTTACTCCAAGCTGTATAGGCTCGAAAGCCTACTACCAATTAAACATATTAGGTGATGTGCATCTCTGTAATGAGAAGGGGTGTGGTCTAATGACATCAACACCCTATATTAGGTGTGCATAATTATTAGGCAACTTCCTTTCCTTTGGCAAAATGGGTCAAAAGAAGGACTTGACAGGCTCAGAAAAGTCAAAAATAGTGAGATATCTTGCAGAGGGATGCAGCACTCTTAAAATTGCAAAGCTTCTGAAGGGTGATCATCGAACAATCAAGCGTTTCATTCAAAATAGTCAACAGGGTCGCAAGAAGCGTGTGGAAAAACCAAGGCGCAAAATAACTGCCCATGAACTGAGAAAAGTCAAGCGTGCAGCTTCTAAGATGCCACTTGCCACCAGTTTGGCCATGCAACATCACTGGAGTGCCCAAAAGCACAAGGTGTGCAATACTCAGAGACATGGCCAAGGTAAGAAAGGCTGAAAGACGACCACCACTGAACAAGACACACAAGCTGAAACGTCAAGACTGGGCCAAGAAATATCTCAAGACTGATTTTTCTAAAGTTTTATGGACTGATGAAATGAAAGTGAGTCTTGATGGGCCAGATGGATGGGCCCGTGGCTGGATTGGTAAAGGGCAGAGAGCTCCAGTCTGACTCAGACGCCAGCAAGGAGGAGGTGGAGTACTGGTTTGGGCTGGTATCATCAAAGATGAGCTTGTGGGGCCTTTTCGGGTTGAGGATGGAGTCAAGCTCAACTCCCAGTCCTACTGCCAGTTTCTGGAAGATACCTTCTTCAAGCAGTGGTACAGGAAGAAGTCTGCATCCTTCAAGAAAAACATGATTTTCATGCAGGACAATGCTCCATCACACGCGTCCAAGTACTCCACAGCGTGGCTGGCAAGAAAGGGTATAAAAGAAGAAAATCTAATGACATGGCCTCCTTGTTCATCTGATCTGAACCCCATTGAGAACCTGTGGTCCATCATCAAATGTGAGATTTACAAGGAGGGAAAACAGTACACCTCTCTGAACAGTGTCTGGGAGGCTGTGGTTGCTGCTGCACGCAATGTTGATGGTGAACAGATCAAAACACTGACAGAATCCATAGATGGCAGGCTTTTGAGTGTCCTTGCAAAGAACGGTGGCTATATTGGTCACTGATTTGTTTTTGTTTTGTTTTTGAATGTCAGAAATGTATATTTGTGAATGTTGAGATGTCATATTGGTTTCACTGGTAAAAATAAATAATTGAAATGGGTATATATTTGTTTTTTGTTAAGTTGCCTAATAATTATGAACAGTAATAGTCACCTGCACACACAGATATCCCCCTAAAATAGCTAAAACTAAAAACTAACTAAAAACTACTTCCAAAAATATTCAGCTTTGATATTAATGAGTTTTTTGGGTTCATTGAGAACATGGTTGTTGTTCAATAATAAAATTAATCCTCAAAAATACAACTTGCCTAATAATTCTGCACTCCCTGTAGTGGATACTGTTGATATCTCTTAACGACACACACAAACAATAAATGAAATAGATGAAATATACGCGTGTGAAGCCGGGTCCTCCTGCTAATACTGTTTATACATTAAAGTGTCTCTGTATAGCTCTTGCCTTGTCCATCTGCTGTTCAGGGATCTGTACCACAGCTCTATTCAAGTGAATAGGGTTGTATTTCATTTCCTGCACAATGGATGGAAGGGAGAACAACTCTGAGGATCTGTGTAGTATCCAGCAGTTGGACTAGCAACATGCCAACCTTTCTGTTGGTAGAAAAAAAACACTTTGGATTTTTCATGACCTGATTTTGTCTTAGTTTGCATGTTACACAGCAGATAAATGTATTTTCATATTTACAATGTAAAAAGGTTCTCATTCACCCAATGATAATGCCAATGATATAAATAATTCCAAGTGAAATTTTTTTGACAGAACATTCCCATTTATGTTTGCAGTTTTTTAAATTATGCATTGTTTTTACTTTTCTTTGCATAACAGTCTGTAACAGTGCCCCATATGCACACCTTATGGAACCACTATGAGTGATTCTTCATTCATGAAATCTGTTCAGCATTACCCTTAACTAGTGACCTTTAAGACCACCCCTGCATTTCTTTGCATATGCTCTTTGCTAACTGCCATTCAAAATTCAATACTCCTTTACAATAAGCAGTAATCAGTTTCATCTGTAACCAAAAAAATGCATAAAAATTAGCTCTGCGTTTCTTTTCTTTGCAGTTTATTTTCAGAATAATAATTTGAGTCAGGCACTTGGTCTTTGAACTTGAACAAAAACATCTATAGGCCATTAAGAGTCTAAGGAAATGACCTTTGAGACTTTCTTATTGAGTAATACTAATGGATATATTGTGTCTGAGACCTGCTTGAATAATGGTGCTGTCAGTGTCTATCTACGCTGAATGGCCACTTTTGTCGGAGACATCCATCTAGTAGCATATTGGACCTCCTTTGGCTTTCAGAACCATAGCAATTGGACATGGCATCAATTCTACTAGGTGATAAAATCATTCTGCAGGAATATTGGCCCATGCAGAGAGAATTCTCACAGTTACTCCAAAATAGATTAAGGTACTGATATGCTCTGAACAGTCCATTCCACCTCATCCTAGAGATACTCCATAGGATTAAGATCTGGGGACTGTGAAAGCCAGAGAAGCAAGGAAAACCTGCTGTCATGTTTCTGTAACCAATCTATGACTATACAACCCTTGTGGCATGGTGCATTGTCCTGCTGAGAGTGTCCTTCTGCATTGGGTAAATAGCTGCCATGAAGGGATGAATTTGGTTGGCCACAATGCTTAGGTACTACAAGCCCTATTGTCCAGACATCCATCCTCGAGTATCAGAAGACCCAGTGTGTGCCAAGAAATCTTTTACTCCAACCCTATGATCCTGAACTGTTGATACTTGACAGGAAGGGTGCTAAGTTTTGACCCTCCTATCAGCATGGTGCAACAGAAATTTGGATTAATTTATGTTTTTCCACTTCAACTGGTCGTCTGTGCTTATTGCCCATTTGTGGTCATGGCTACGGCCAAGAGATATCCGAAGAACCCTAGGGAGAGAAACAACGGGAAAAACCTAACCCAGCTAGGCGTGTCTTAGCTAACCTGACTAAATGGCTTGTTGTGTGCCCTAAGCCATGATCGTGGGTAGGCCTATAAGTGGGCATACCCTGTGGAAATGAGAAGATAAGGGAGGGAGGGTGGGGCACCTGAGAACCCACGCCTGTGAGTGAGACTGTGGCTCGTATATGAAGAGCCTCCGCCCCTCCCACAAATGCAGGCTGACTAATCAGCCTTACCAACTTGTGGTCATGGCTACGGCCAAGAGATATCCGAAGAACCCTAGGGAGAGAAACAACGGGAAAAACCTAACCAAGCTAAGCGTGTCTTAGCTAACCTGACTAAATGGCTTGTTGTGTGCCCTAAGCCATGATCGTGGGTAGGCCTATAAGTGGGCAAAAACCAAGCCAAGTAGGGTAGAAAAGGAACTCGAATGGCATGTGCAAACTAATCCCGAAGTCAACTGCAAGGCGTCAGGGATCTAGAGCGAAAAATTCAGGGTGTATGAGGCAAGGCCAGAAGGAGACCTACAACCCATCTTGTGGATGACAAGGCCAGAGACATGATGCTCAATATTGCGGATACTGCCCCAAAGCCGAATGGAGGACCGGGAATACGTTGTGAAATGGATCATGAAAACCAAATGAACCTTGTAAAGTTTTGGTTCTATGGAGTACTGGCAATGCCCTAGCCTCAGGAGATCGTGGGACCGAAACCTAACTGCCTAGACTATGCAGGAATGAGGATAGGAAGAGAATCCTTGTAGATAGGAAGAGAATCCTTGAATAGTTCCCCAGACAACAGCTATCTGCTAGCCGTGGTCCGCGCGTTGTTCTACTGTGTGCCCCTGAGAATTGTTTTAACGCTTGAGACGAGAAGACCGACCTACTATCTGAATCTTCTACCATGAGGAAATGCTGAACTTTGTCTAAAACTCGATTCAACGTGGTTGTAGGGAGTCTGAGGTTAGTGCGGAAAGAAGCTACGAAGCCATAATATACAAGATTCTGTCTATGCCCTCCCATGAGTGAGGGAATGCAATTGCAATGAAGCTACCGGCGAAAATGAATTCCTGGTCATGGTAAAAAGTTAAAGACTTTGCGCGGGGACCTGGTTGGCAAGATATGATCGACTACGATCAGAGACTGAAATGCTAGAGGGAATTACCCTACTTGTTCCTCCTCTGGCAGGACCTGAACGAAAGCATGAACAATTAAAGCAAGGCGAAATATCTGTGTAAGACATGACAATGATGCTGTAGGGCGAACCGGCCCAGTTTGCGGTCAAAACATAAAGTGAGCGATCAACATGGATTATTAGGTAATTAGGGAAGCAGGTATGTATGTGATACATACGGGCCAAATCAGCCCAGATGCACAGATGGACAACCAACCAGGCAATCAGCCCAGCAGGACTAAAAACAGTCATCGGGCCCCCGAAGCCGTCACCGGGCCCCCGAAGCCATGGGGCAGAGAATTCTTTATATATTTTATAGCCGGCTTGATAATTCCTGGCCGTGTTGGAGGAGAGGGAATGTTGTACCAGGTTCCTGGCGTGAGAAAGGAGGAACTCTAATCCATCACCCGGGAATTGAAGGCTGGGAGAGGGGACCCCGCGGGATCTGCTTCTGGCATCACCTGGAAAAAAGGGGGGTGACCCAGAAATACCGCACCACGTAGCCCGGTGAAGGACCGACCTGGCAGTGCCAGGAAAAAGTAAACCAGGAAGGGACAGGCATGGGTGAGACGAGTGTGAAAGAGTAGGTGGGCCTGTGCGGATCATGGGGAAGTATCGTAATGGATAGGAGGCTAAGCCTGGACCGATCCGCCGACAGCGGGAGACCCTGGAAAAAACATGGAATAGTAGACATGCAGGGAGACCAGACCTGAACGTACCAGGCAGAAAAGGAAGAAAAGGGCCTGGACGGACCCGGGGTAATGATACATAAAAAATAAACCGAACGTACCCTTTCCCAGCAGAACAAAATCGAGTCGAGTCAGAAGGAGGAATAACTGAGGAGATGACAGCCTGGGCGATCCAGCAGACAGAGGTAGGTAGTATGAGCCTGGGCGATCCAGCAGACAGAGGTAGGTAGTATGAGCCTGGGCAATCCAGGAGACAGAGGTAGGTAGTATGAGCCTGGGCGATCCAGCAGACAGAGGTAGGTAGTATGAGCCTGGGCGATCCAGGAGACAGAGGTGGGTAGTATGAGCCTGGGCGATCCAGGAGACAGAGGTAGGTAGTATGAGCCTGGGCGATCCAGGAGACAGAGGTAGGTAGTATGAGCCTGGGCGATCCAGGAGACAGAGGTAGGTGGTATGAGCCTGGGCGATCCAGGAGACAGAGGTAGGTGGTATGAGCCTGGGCGATCCAGGAGACAGAGGTAGGTGGTATGAGCCTGGGCGATCCAGGAGACAGAGGTAGGTGGTATGAGCCTGGGCGATCCAGGAGACAGAGGTAGGTAGTATGAGCCTGGGCGATCCAGGAGACAGAGGTAGGTGGTATGAGCCTGGGCGATCCAGGAGACAGAGGTAGGTGGTATGAGCCTGGGCGATCCAGGAGACAGAGGTAGGTGGTATGAGCCTGGGCGATCCAGGAGACAGAGGTAGGTGGTATGAGCCTGGGCGATCCAGGAGACAGAGGTAGGTGGTATGAGCCTGGGCGATCCAGGAGACAGAGGTAGGTAGTATGAGCCTGGGCGATCCAGGAGACAGAGGAAGGTACGAGCCTGGGCGATCCAGTGGGAAACAGGAAAAAACATAGCATATGAATAAATGAACATACACATACAGAACGGCCCTGCTACCACTACATATCAGTACAGATGACGGCAGGCAAATGGTCAGCGTGCAGTGACTGTGCATAGTGTCTAGGCTGAAGCTGTGTATTTCCAACCCAGGTGAGCCGTATTCATGTAAAACACAGCCCAGCATGCGCTCCAACGTGAGGATTTTGCACTGTATGACCAGCTCCTAGCAACCACAACAAGGAATAGAGGAGCTGGTTTAGCTGCAAGCCACTATCAAGAGCGATGTCAGTGTGTGTGAACCTGATCTGCAAAATGCCGCTGTAGGAAGCATAGAGGAACCGGGAGGAGCGAGCACCGGCAAGTTTGGGCAGCAATGACACAGTACTGACCAGGACACCACCTGTAATTCAAAACACACAAGTCCGGCAGTGGTTCTCAACATGCGTTCCTACGCTGGAACGCACGCCGACCCTGCGACCGGAAGCAGGGAAACACATGAGCGCTGATTGGAGGAGCCCTGTGGAGGGGATGGACTGAGGGAAGGAGCTTACCCGTCCTGGAGACGCGTACAGGCGGTGTACAAGCGGCGGACGACTCGGACTGCAGTAGTGAAATATGAACCAGGATTAAAGAAGACCAAAAAAATAAAAATAAATCTCCCTGAGGTGAACAGAAAAGTAGGCCTATGGAATGTAACAGACCACGAAGAAAGGAACGTAAGCCTGAAAAGAGCGCCGTTATGTTTGTCGGGAGAGAGGTACCAGAGCGGTGGGTGCAGACTGCCCCGGTGAGATTATTGAGTAAAACCATGACGTAGCAATGAACAGGAGATTGCAGCTTTGAGTGGAAGCAGAGTACAACACATGATGTAACAACAAATGGGGCTTTGGATGCGAGTGGTACCTAAAAAACCTGGTATGGGCACAGCTCTGAGTATGGGAATGGAGTATAGGACAAGATGTAAAAGCAGACATGCGGACGCAGCTTTGGATGTGAACGGAATATTAACTTGATGTGACAGCAGACATGGAAAGAACCTGTAGTAGCATAGGACGTGTGAACGCAGGTCTGGGTGTGGGTAGAGTAAACCTGATATATCGATAGACGGATGAATGCAACTCTGGTCGAGGGTGGAGTGAAAAAATGATTTGACAGCGTAGTGTGAATGTACCTCTGGGTGTGGCCGAGAATGAAATTGGTAGAACAGAAGCTCTAAATGTGAGTGGAGCATAAACATGATGTAACGGTGAAAGTGAATGCAGCTCTGAAACTAGCCTAGTATGAACATGTTGTGACAGCGGACGTGTAAACACAGCTCTCACAGTGAGCAGAGCAAACATGGTATATCAGTCGACGCATGAACGCAGCTCTGGTTGTGAGTGGAGCAAGGTGTGAACACCAGGGTGGTGCGTCTAGAGAATAAAAACGGAGTAACAGTAGCAGCTGTAAGCCGAGTACACAACATGTAATAACAGGCGTGTAATACGGATCCGGCTGTCGGCTGGGTACGGAATGAGATGTAACAGCCAACAGGTGACCGCAGCTTGAATGTGAGACCAATCTGAGTGAATACGAACCAAGAGTAGGAAAGTGCTGGACAGTAAAGACGTGCGGATGCAGCATAAGACATGAAATAAAAGCCGAAAGTGTAAATGCCGCTCAGGAGAACAGCAGAGCATAAAAGTGCGGCAGGGTTTGTAAGTACATGGAGCAGTGAAATACGTGAAGTCTAAGGATGGTGGTAGCGGGGGGAGGGGGAGACACAAAACCAAGTTGAAAAGAAATAGAAGTATTTAGCCCCAACGAGCAAACCTGAGGTAGCAGATTCTGAGGCGAAGCCTCCCGTTTGCTAGCAAAGTCGGTTCCGACCGGCCAGGAGAGACGGCCCCGGCCCAACCTACTTACGTAGTATGGCGCGTGCAGGCTACAGTAGCAGAGAGCAAAACAACAAGCTCTATTCTGGCTCCATACTGCAAAGAAAGACTCCTACCACCAGAGAAGCTAGTTTGCTAATGACACCCAGCAGCAGCTGTGCACCTGAGAACCCACGCATGTGAGTGAGGCTGTGGCTCGTATATGAAGAGCCTCCGCCCCTCCCACAAATGCAGGCTGACTAATCAGCCTTACCAACATGTGCTAAGAAACAATGCGTTGTGCATTTGGACACGTTAGTTGGAGCACCAGACTGGTATTTGGCAGCAATCTGCTTGGCTGTGAACCACCTGTCCATCAGAATGATTCTTGACATTCTTCTCTGATCCCAGTTATGAATGAGTTGTTGATCACCATAGGATCCCCTTTCGCTGAATGTTTTTCCTCAATCTCATCATTTTCAGTAAACATTTGCCTGAATACAGCTGAGCACCGAGTGATCTGATGTCAAACTCCTACAGAGCCTAACTGACAAAGAGGATAGGATAGAGGTTGAGGGCCTATTCACAACACTGCAGAACAAGACCAACAGTATGCCCCCACAGGGGGATGTCTCTTGCTGTCAGACGTCCCACGGAGCCAGTAGTGGGGTGAGGAACCCACTGGCAGTAAGAAGCTGACAGCCCAGAAAACGAGGTACAAGTTTAGGGATAATCCAAGAGGGGTAGTCAATGTCCAATCCGGGTCGAGGCAGGCAGTGAAGGTTCAAGGCGGAAGACAGTCCAAGGGTCAGTAACTGGGAAGGATACAAAGAAACAACAGGCAAATAGGAGGATACGCAGGGAGGCTAGGTGTTCACCATAAGGTGGAATAACTCAGCAATGAGCCAGAGCTCAGGCCAGGTCTTTATAGCCAGGGAAGGTAGGAACCACCCCCTGGTCCCCAAGGCAACCAGGAGGCCTCCCTCCCCGGGAACCAATGGCAGGCGAGGAAGGTGGAAGGTGTGTACTGGGAACCTCCCCCAGCAAGGCTCACACCTGACAGCCGGATAATGCAGGAACGCTATGCACCCGGGAATGCACGCGCAGCCTGCGTACTGCGCAGGCGGCCGCATGGACATTCCCCAAGGGTTCCCAGGAACGCTCCTCGGGACAGTACCCCTTCCAGTGGATGAGATACTCTAGGACCCCACGCCGGCAGCGGGAGTCCAGGATCTCCTGGACTTCGTACTCGTCATCGTTATTCACCTGGATGGGAGGTGGTGGAGCAGGCGCCCGGTCCGGGAACGGGTTGGCATGGTGTGGTTTCAACAAGGACAGGTGGAATACCGGGTGGATTCCCAGGGAAGTAGGCAACCGGAGCTTGGCTGCAACGTTGCTGACCATACTCACGATCTCGAAGGGACCAAGGTAACGGGGTCCCAGTTTTCGGGAGGGACAGGAAAGCTTGAGGTGCTGTGTGGAAAGCCACACCTTGTCCCCATCTTTGTCCCTGGGGAACTCTGTGCGTCTACGGTCTGCCTGCGTCTTGTGCCACTGCTGAGCGGCCTGGAGTTGTTGCGTTAGGGTCCGCCTCAGTTCTCATAGGAGGCAGAGCCGTTGAGCCACTTCAGGCATCGGGACATCAAGGGGGAGATCCGGGAGAGTTGAGGGATGATAGCCGTAGATTCCGTGGTGTTGCGCCTACCTCGGTGGCCTGCTGTGGGGTGGTCATGGTGATGCTGTAGTACAGGCAGTCGCTGGGAGACTGGGACATAGATCCACTGTTGGTGGTAACGAAGCCCCTGCTTCATTGGCAGATGGGCCGCCCCCTCTGGGGCTGGCGTGCTCGCCCATCGGATGCTCTCGATCAAGGAGTGTTGGGTGGCTAGAAAGTATGCGGCTGGCAGGATCGGTTCCGGAGGTGCAGGATCAGCCTCGGAGGAGCACATACGGGACAAGGCATCAGCCTTGCCATTCTTGGATCCCGGTCGATAAGTAATCTGGAGGCGAAAACGGGAGAAAAAGAGAGCCCATCTGGCTTGTCGAGGACGCAGTCCGATTGTACCAGTATAGGTGCCTGTGTGAACAGCCTCTTGAGGTGCTGGAATGCCTGTTGGACCGTCGGGGTCCATTCAAACAGGGTGTTGCTCATGGTCAGTGCAGTGATGGGAGCGCAGATCGCTGAAAAGTTTCGAATGAATCGGCGGTAAAAATTGGCAAAACCAATGAACTGCTGCACCATCCGCCGATTGCGGGGGACAGGCCAATTCTGGACGGCCTGGATCTTCCTGCGGTCCATCTCCACTCGGCCTGGGGATAGGATGTAGCCCAGAAACTCGATGGACGAGACTTCGAAGGTGCTTTTTTCAAGCTTGCCATAGAGACTGTGGGTCCGCAGACGCTGGAGTACCGATTACACATGCCGTTCGTGTTGTGGCAGTGATCTGGAAAAGACAAGGATATCGTCTAGATATACCACAACATGGGTATCCAACAGGTCACGGAAGACGTCATTGATGAAGCACTGAAATGTGGCAGGGGCGTTACAGAGCCCGAAGGGCATGACAAGGTACTCGTAGTGCCCAAACCGTGAGCGGAATGCTGTCTTCCACTCATCCCCCTCCTTGACATGAATCAGATTGTAGGCCCCCGGAGGTCGATCTTGGTGAAGAAACGGGCATCCTTGACTCTGTCCAGCAAGTCGGGAATGAGAGGGAGTGGATACCGGTTCTTCTTGGTGATGTCGTTCAGGGCCCGGTAATCGACACAGGGCCGGAGACCCCCATCTTTTTTCCCCACGAAGAAGATGCCGGCCCCGACTGGAGAGGTCGAGGGACGGATGAACCCCTTCGCTAGGCTCTCCTCTATGTAGTCCTTCAGGGCCCTGGTCTCGGGTTCGGACAGATTGTACAAGCGCCCGTACGGCAGTGGGGCTCCAGGGAGCAGGTCAATGGGGCAATCATAGGGTCTGTGTGGCGGCAAGGCGTCTCCTCCTTTTTTTTCAAACACGTCTGCATAGTCCCGATATTTGTCGGGTAGTCTGTGTTCAACGGTGCCCAGAACCGTAGGAGGGCTTGGAGTCGGAGACACGTGAACAGGAGAACCGGAGGGGGGGCGTGAAGGTGATGGAGCCAGAGGTCCAGTTGATCGTGGGGTTGTGTTTTCTAAGCCATGGGATGCCTAGAATGACTGGAAACAAGGGGGAAGGCACAATGTCCCACACGATCTTCTCGGAATGGTAAAGGCCGATGCGGAGGAACAAGGGATGGGATTCCATGGCAATAGGTCCCGTCTTTAGGGTGCTGCCATCCACCAGATGCAGCTGGGATGGGTTCTTCTTAGGGCGCAACGGGATGCCTAGTTGGGAAGCCAGATCCTTGTCCATAAAACAGCTGCTTGCGCCCGAATCAATGATGGCAGAGAGATCAATATTGTTGTTGCCCAGCTGCAGGGAAACAGGGATGGTGAGATGAAACGAGTTGTTATACATAGGTAGGTTAATGCATACCGTGGGTGTCTCCGGCCTACCTGTAGGAGGTTTGATGGGACAGTCCTTCAGGAAATGGCCCGGTTTTGCGCAGTATGAACACAGATGCAGGGTTCTTCTCCTGGTTCTCTCCACCGTGGACAGGGGACCCGAACAGCCCCGATCTGCATTGGCTCCTCCTGGTTACCGTCTGCCGCCACAGGAACAGGAACCGGAAGCCGGAAGGATTCCGACCGGCGCTCCGGTAGAGGCGGGGTCTGTTGTCGCTCCTGTCATCTTTCCCGGAAGCGGCGATCCAGGTGGGTTACTGAGTCCATCAGGCCCCCCAAGGAGCCCGACATCCTAATGCGGGCGAGCTCATCCTTGAGCTGCTCGGACAAACCGATGCGGAACTGGTCAATCAAGGCCACCTCGTTCAAGCCCGTATCCGGGGCTACCTCACGAAATTGTACGTGCGTACCTTGACGAAGTCCGTGGCATATGTACGAGGCTTCAGGGAATACAACAGCTCGCAGGAAATGATGAAGGAGCGGTACTTCCTCCGATCGCCTGAAAACCGCTCAGGGAGGCTGACTGACGGCTCGCTAGAGACCACTTTCACGGTGCGCGCCGGCGTAGGGGGAGGCGAGGGTGGTAGCGCGGTGCGCTCTGCGATTTGTTGCTCCTGTGTGGCAACCCTCTGCAGCAGGTGCTCATGACTGGCTTGCATCTCCTGGAAGGCCTGCGTCATGAGGTTAAGTTGCTGGGTCATGGCCGTCATGGGATCCACTGCTTTTGCGGGATCCATGGTGTAGGCTGAGTTATTCTGTCAGACGTCCCAGGGAGCCAGTAGTGGGGTGAGGAACCCACTGGCAGTAAGCAGCTGACAGCCCAGAAAACGTGGTACAAGTTTAGGGATAATCCAAGAGGGGTAGTCAATGTCCAATCCGGGTCGAGGCAGGCAGCGAAGGTTCAAGGCGGAAGACAGTCCAACGGTCAGTAACTGGGAAGGATAAAAATAAACAACAGGCAAATAGGAGGATACGCAGGGAGGCTAGGTGTTCACCATAAGGTGGAATAACTCAGCAATGAGCCAGAGCTCAGGCCAGGTCTTTATAGCCAGGGAAGGTAGGAACCACCCCCTGGTCCCCAAGGCAACCAGGAGGCCTCCCTCCCCGGGAACCAATGGCAGGCGAGGAAGGTGGAAGGTGTGTACTGGGAACCTCCCCCAGCAAGGCTCACACCTGACAGCCGGATAATGCAGGAACGCTATGCACCCGGGAATGCGCGCGCAGCCTGCGTACTGCGCATGCGCACACGCCGCGCACCCGCCCCTCGGGCACCAGGTTGTTCTACCGAGCGGAAGGGGAACCCGTGCCCTGCGCCGTGCCCGCGGTCCCCGAGTAGGACCCCCTGCTTCCTGACACTTGCCTTGATGTTTTTCTGCAGGTTGTGTCGGAAGATCTCTCTAGACACACTACCTACTACATCCTCACAAAACTATACAAAGGAGGAATGGGCAGCGATTATGGCCTTAAGGAAGGATACATCTATTATAATCAAACCATCTGATAAAGGGGGAAATAGAGTCATCATAAACTCCAAACACTATCAAACAATCTGTGAACACTTATTGTGGAAAAGGGAGGGTTATGCCATCCTTACCTCCAATCCAACGGTGACATATCTGAGAGAACTCAGGGACATACTCCTAGATGCTAAAAGTAGCAGACTCATTTCACAAGAGGAATACCATTTCTTATACCCCAAATATCCAGTGACAGCAACGTTTTATAGTCTGCCCAAAATATATAAGTCAGACCTATAGTATCTGGTTTTGGTAGTATCTGTCAAAAGTTGGGGGTTTATATTGATCGCATTCTAATGCCATTTGTGGTCTCCCTACCATCTTATACCAGAGATACTATGGACCTCCTATGAGGGTCCAACAATATCAGGAGCATAATGATTTTGATCTTGAAACTCCTTAAATATCTGCTCATTTGCAACTTTTTCCTTTTTAATGGTAAATTATAACCTATCGGGCACAGCGATGGGTTGTTCCTGTGCGCCTTCTTTCACAACTCTGCTCCTGGGCTGGTGGGAAGCAACTATGGTTTTTGGTGATGTTCTGTCTACTTGTACAAATGCCATAATTTTATGGGAAAGGTACATAGACAACATCTTCATTATCGGGAACAACACAAAATTAGCCTTTGCAACATTTGTCAATAGACTCAATGACAATGTCATTGGTCTTAAATTCACCTATGAGTCCGATGACCACACTCTTCCCTTTTTGGATATTCGCATTTCCAAAAATAAATCAGATGAATTGGCCACTACCATCTATAGGAAGCCTACTTACACAAACTCAGTACTTCACTGAGAGAGTAGCCACCCCACACCTCTAAAAAGGGGAATCCCACAAGGACAATACCTGCGTCTTCATCGCAACTGTTCAGAAAAACAGATTTTATGAAACAGGCGAATGACCTTAGGGTTCAGTTTCTATCTAGGGGATACCCAGATCATATGTTGAAAACAGCATACCAAACAGCACTTAGCAAAGATCGCACTGATCTATTGATCCCCAAAGAAAAGGATGGTAAGGAGCAGAAAAATCTGCTTGATTACAACCTTTGATGGTGCTACTGTAGTATACGGGAGTTGTAATACCCGTTACTACCAAAGGTCACTTGGTGTGCTGTCGTCCCTCCTAATTATGGGAAGTTGCTTTATGTCAGTTTTATAAAATGTAATGTAATGTGTGTATTTTCCTGTCACTGAAACTTGCACTTACAGGCTTGCTAGGGGTGTCATTCCAGCTTCTAGTCAATAGAGGGAGCTAGGGAGCCCTAGTTTATATAAAGCCAGACCAGGAAGTGCAAGGGGAGACGGAGTCTAGTTTCAGTAAGCTACAGTTGGAGATTAGACTATGTCTGAGACAAGTCCAGGCCTGAAGCCTGCTGTTCAGGAGAAGATTCCCTCCTGAATACCCATATGCAGAAGCAGGAACATCTTAGCCTAAGGGCCTGAGGAACCATTCAGAAGCTAGGAGAGACTGAGGCAAAGATCAGAGGAGCCAGAGGTACTAAGAAAGACAGAGGAGGTACTTATCTAAGCCCAAATCAAGGATATAAAGCCAGACTTAGGTTAATGGGCCTTGGTGGAGGATTGCCACATTCCAGGATCAGACAGAGTTAGAGTGCAAGCTCCTTTGCTGCAAATCCTGTGTTCAACACTCTGTAATAACCCTGCTGTACTGTATTGCCTGCATCGACCGAATTGCCAAATCGACTGTATGCTGAGGAACTGCGTTTCCAATATTGTCTCTGCCTGCAAACTACTAAAGTTGAAGTTCTGTTTAAGACTACGTTTCCTCAATTTATTCCTGCATCCGCAAACGGCGTGCCACCGTTTACTTGGCACTGGCGTCACGAACTATTCCCTACCTATACCTGCCCTTGCAGAGAGTCAGCTGTACCAGGTTAGTGTATATTGCACTACTACACCCAGAAACACCTACTGCACAACTTGAGTACGCTGCACTTCTCTTTTGGCGTCACGAACAGGATTCGCACGCTTTCTAGTGCAAGAAGCGTGTACTTTGTGCCTTATACAAGTGCCCTGTGACCAAAGTGACAATTTTCCTGTTTAATGAAAGTGGACTTTGTGGACTGAAAATAGTACCCAAAGTGTTCCAAAAACCTCTAAAAAGCGCTGTGCAGGGTTGCGCTACCCAGAGGAAGAAAATCGCCGCATTGGATTGTGGTTTTGTGGACTTTAAACATTCCTGCTTGCTGTCAGTGAACAGACAGCGTTTGTACCTAAAGATGGCCGCTGAGCTGGCTGAATTTACTGCTGCGTCACCTTCATCCCGAAAAGGCGGGAAAAATTGGCGCCTTTCTGAGGAAAAGGCGGGAAGAAGGTCAAGGGCAGGCGCCACGGCTTATCTGGACATTTGCATGTCTGCCAGCATGGACACCGCCTTCCCTATATTGAGATACCTGGGGGGCGGCTCCCCAGTGCAATGGGAGGAGCTGGCTACTCTAATTGACGCGACCCTATCGCTCTCCTCAGTAGGATCGAGCATGTTGGATTGTGAGCAGAGTGTTGCTGCAGCGTCCGCACCTATGATTGGAAAAATGACCGACACCGGTGTAGAGCCAGAGGAGGCTCCACCGGCCTACGCTCCGGGACCGGAGCAACCTGCCTGCCGCACCAGGGAGAAAGAACCCGAGCCCTACTATGGCTCATGGAGGGACTTTTTTCAGCCATCGTTTAAATGGTCGTCCCTGATGGCGGAGATTCGGGAGGCCGCTATCAAGCGGAATACCAAGACAAAGATCGTGTATGAGGAGCTAACCAAGACCATACATGAAAGACACACGCACACCCAACCCCGCCTGGAAAGGAGAAAGGGAGTGGTGCTGTCGTTTGACAAATCCCGTGGCTACGGGTTTATTCAGGACTATCTTACTGGCAGAGACCTCTATGTCAATCGAAGGTCTGTCAAGAGAGACTACCTCCCTTCGTACCAGCACAGCCTCCGCGAGGGAGAGGAAGTGGAGTACACCCCTGCCGAGGGCCTGCGAGGCCCCTATGCGACTGCTGTGACCCGTCCGAAGCGAGGACCTGAGGATTGGGAGGCAGAAGAAGAAGACCACTCTGGCTGCGAGCGAGAACCGGAACGCTCTCCAGAGCCGGCCCATCACGCCTTTCAGGAGCGGAGCTCCTTCATCGGGCCGAACGTCTTCTGGCAGCCAACCGTGTTGGAGAAATGGGTGAGTCCCTACCCTTCCCCCGAGCTGCCACGTCGGGAGAAGACACTATCTGAGCTGGAGCAGCAAAGAGGATTGAGTGCTACCTTCCAGAACATCCGGATGGGACGGAGACCTGAGGCAAGTCCAGAACCTGAAGAGGCCGAGTCTGCATCAGCGGTGACTGTACCTGCGCCGGCGGCGCCAGCAGAGAACAGCGACTCCGACACCGAGAGTATTGGTGAGCAGATCGTCCGGCTGGAGGAGAAGTTGCGGGAGTTGCGTAAGACCTACACCGCCAGGATCCAGACGCCGCCGAAGAAGGATGAGGTAAGGGTGCCTGTCACCACCCGCCGACCGCCTTCTGTTGTCACCGCTCCGTCAGTGCCCCAGACCGGACCCGCGATTGCTGTGAATTGCTGCACCCAGAGCACCGGACCGCTTGCTGCGGCGGTACCAAGTATGTCACACCCTGCAGTGATTATGCCAGGGCCGGCACGGCCCACCAGAGGGTTCACCCCTAGGCCTATGGGGCCAATACCTATTAGGGGCCCCTTTACCCTGCAGCTACCCCCTGATACAGTCATGTGGGCCCATCCTCCTGTAGAGGAATACTACAGAAGATACCTCCCTGCAGAGCCAAGTAGCTACAATATGCCACTGTGATCAGCCTGCTAGGCCCTTGATTTATTTCTTCAGAAGGTGATGTTAACCCTTCCAGGACAGGAGTCCTATGTTGCTGGCCCTTTGTTGCAGCTGCCAGTTTGTCCACGGCCCAGTGGTAGGTGTTGACCACTGAAATCATAAAGTCAGCAAGGCCACGTTTGTTTCCAGGACCTCCTGCCTGCTTTTGTTACCCCACACCAAGTTGTGCCTGTTCCTTTGTTGCACCTTTTACCCTTCACCCCCTTTTCAGGTTGATCAGGGGTATTACAGCACTTGTCTTTGCTGTCCATTTTATTGTGCAACCTGTTACTAAGGAACCGTGCCCGGAGACAGACTCAAAAGATACCTGAGCCTCTGAGATTCTTACTCTTTTAAAAGTATTGTGCCCAGAGATGGACTCCACCGCACGAGAGCCTCTGTGATTTAATAAGAAATAACCTGGGTACGGACTCATGTTTGTTATTTGAGCCTCCAAGAACTTTTATACCGTTTTCTACTGTTTTATCATGGACTTATTCATTGTCATGGACTATCCTGGTTCTAATGTTACGCTGTGCCAGGTCAGCGCCCCCGTTCCATTCATTATCCTGAGAGAAGAGAACGACGCCCCTTGTCACTACCCTGCACCTTTGCCAATTGGACCTGATGTAAATGCAGATGAATTACATGTATGTATGCCTGCATGTCTCTATTTTCTATTTCAGGTAGAGATTCCAGTTGGGAGACCCATGATGGAGTACGAGGTCGTACTCAGCTTAAAGCAGTGGGGTATGTAGTATACGGGAGTTGTAATACCCGTTACTACCAAAGGTCACTTGGTGTGCTGTCGTCCCTCCTAATTATGGGAAGTTGCTTTATGTCAGTTTTATAAAATGTAATGTAATGTGTGTATTTTCCTGTCACTGAAACTTGCACTTACAGGCTTGCTAGGGGTGTCATTCCAGCTTCTAGTCAATAGAGGGAGCTAGGGAGCCCTAGTTTATATAAAGCCAGACCAGGAAGTGCAAGGGGAGACGGAGTCTAGTTTCAGTAAGCTACAGTTGGAGATTAGACTATGTCTGAGACAAGTCCAGGCCTGAAGCCTGCTGTTCAGGAGAAGATTCCCTCCTGAATACCCATATGCAGAAGCAGGAACATCTTAGCCTAAGGGCCTGAGGAACCATTCAGAAGCTAGGAGAGACTGAGGCAAAGATCAGAGGAGCCAGAGGTACTAAGAAAGACAGAGGAGGTACTTATCTAAGCCCAAATCAAGGATATAAAGCCAGACTTAGGTTAATGGGCCTTGGTGGAGGATTGCCACATTCCAGGATCAGACAGAGTTAGAGTGCAAGCTCCTTTGCTGCAAATCCTGTGTTCAACACTCTGTAATAACCCTGCTGTACTGTATTGCCTGCATCGACCGAATTGCCAAATCGACTGTATGCTGAGGAACTGCGTTTCCAATATTGTCTCTGCCTGCAAACTACTAAAGTTGAAGTTCTGTTTAAGACTACGTTTCCTCAATTTATTCCTGCATCCGCAAACGGCGTGCCACCGTTTACTTGGCACTGGCGTCACGAACTATTCCCTACCTATACCTGCCCTTGCAGAGAGTCAGCTGTACCAGGTTAGTGTATATTGCACTACTACACCCAGAAACACCTACTGCACAACTTGAGTACGCTGCACTACAAATCAGGCCAGAAGGATCTTGAATAAGCACTGGTTCATCCTGTTGATGGACCTGTAATCGAAGAGTACCCACAGATTACTTTTAGAAAAGGGAGTAGTCTTAGAGATATGTTGGTACATAGCCACTGTACCGCTGTCTCTACTGGGGGAACATGGTTGGACCGCGAACCAAAGGGCTGCTTCAGTGGTTGTGTGGCCTGTAAAACAATACTAAGTGGCAAATACTTTTATAGTACCAACTTAGGACATACTTTTGAGATCAAGAATTTCCACGGGGGGGGGGGGGGGGGGGTCATTTATAAAATAACCTGTGGGTGTTAAAAATAATATATAGGGAAGACCAAATGTGAGTTGCGCAGATGGATAGTGGAACATTTGGGGAACATTGGAAATGGAAGGAACACTGCAGTGTCAAGACAAGTACATAAACAGAATCAGGGCAATCTCCAGTGTATTAAAGCTATGGTTATTGAACTGGTCAAACCCCCCCATTAGGAGTGGAGATTGGGACTGGATCCTTTTACAGCGGGAGGCCCGATGGACCTTTCTATTGAAAACAGTGTCCCCATTAGGTCTCAATGAACAACTGAATTACGGCTGCTTCATTTGAGGTCCTTTTTCTGTCCCCTTTCCCCCCCCCCCCCCCCCCCCCTCTCCCAGTTCTCCTTATCAAAGTGGCCATTATGTATCCTTACTTTTTAAATAGGTGCTTCTCTCTTTATCCTGACTCCTCCTAACTGGTAACATATTCCTAGTCACCTCCTTTTGGGCAATCCTCTACTTTACCAAGTTTCTTCATTTTATATTTATTGTTACTAAAAAGGGCCATCACTATATTGAATTGGTAGGGCCTGTTTATCTAGGCCTTGTATCATGGGTATACACCATGACTTTGATAGCTTCAGACGCGTGATGCCAAAAATAAACATTTATTTATTTATTTGCACTAGGAATGTCATTCTTTATTAGCCTAGGTCCTTTACCTTGGACACCACTGGATGCTTCTGCAGGGATCGCGTCCTGGTTCCTTGGCAATGATGCATCAAGGTCCACACGTTAATCTCGCGAGACCGGAGGCAATAACGTCATCCTTTCATCACAGGAGTCACCATCATGCAAGCCAAGCCTCGTTTTGGGATGACTCAACGTTCAAATACACGTGGGTTAGGTAAGCACATCAGGCTACCATTTGCCCACAGTATTCATCAGGCCCCTATGCAGGGAGGTGAACGGCATTGATCCGCCGCCACTCTCCATTATATTGAACTATTACCCTATCTTGAAAAAGTTATTTGCCTAGTCTACATATTAGGCTGGTGATTTACAGTCACCACCATCTGTAATTAGCCGGCAGAGTGGTATGCCTGTATTCTGCCCTCCGGCTGGACAGGGTCTACTACCTGAATGACCACAGTCCTCCCTTTTTGTACGCCCAGCTTGCATTCTGTGGCCCCTATACAGTATAATGACCACTAGTGGCCCTTCACACAGTATAATGAACCCCCAATGCCCCCAAACACAGTATAATGACCACCAGTGGCCCCACACACAGTATAATGGCCACACAGTGGCCCTCCATTCAGAATAATAACCCCCAGTCGCCCCCCATTCAGAATAATGACCACCTGTGGCCCCCACACTGGGGGTTATACTGTATGGAGGGGGCACTGGGGGTCATTATACTGTATGGTGGTCACTGGGGGTCATTATATTGAATGGGGCTCTGGTAGTCATCATACTGAATGGAGGGTCATTGGGGATCATTATACTAAATAGGAGGCACTGGGGGTCATTATACTATGTAAGTACTGTGTATACAGTGTAATGACCCCCCCAGTTGTCCCCCTCACATACCTATCATTGTTGGAGCGCAGGGGAGCCGGCAGTTCTGTCATTCACAAACCGCAGCTCCCTGCACTCCTTCTCTCCTCAGACCCGCTGTAGCAGTGAGACACACTTCATGACGTCACTGCTGGGCCGGGCCTGGAGGAGAGAAGGAGCTGTGCAGTGATGTAGCTAGAATGGACTGGGCCACACAGAAAATTTTAGTATGCCCCCCCAGTGGGTTCACATCACGTTTTTCCTATCGGTTTGATGTATACAAATGTGCAGCACTCCACGTTTTTGTATCCTGCAGAGTCCAGTAAAAAAATGCATACACCCTGTACAGAATTATTAGGCAAATGAGTATTTTGACCACATCATCCTCTTTATGCATGTTGTCTTACTCCAAGCTGTATAGGCTCGAAAGCCTACTACCAATTAAGCATCTTAGGTGATGTGCATCTCTGTAATGAGAAGGGGTGTGGTCTAATGACATCAACACCCTATATCAGGTGTGCATAATTATTAGGCAACTTCCTTTCCTTTGGCAAAATGGGTCAAAAGAAGGACTTGACAGGCTCAGAAAAGTCAAAAATAGTGAGATATCTTCAGAGGGATGCAGCACTCTTAGAATTGCAAAGCTTCTGAAGCGTGATCATCGAACAAACAAGCGTTTCATTCAAAATAGTCAACAGGGTCGCAAGAAGCGTGTGGAAAAACCAAGGCGCAAAATAACTGCCCATGAACTGAGAAAAGTCAAGCGTGCAGCTGCCAAGATGCCACTTGCCACCAGTTTGGCCATATTTCAGAGCTGCAACATCACTGGAGTGCCCAAAAGCACAAGGTGTGCAATACTCAAGGTAAGAAAGGCTAAAAGACGACCACCACTGAACAAGACACACAAGCTGAAACGTCAAGACTGGGCCAAGAAATATCTCAAGACTGATTTTTCTAAGGTTTTATGGACTGATGAAATGAGAGTGAGTCTTGATGGGCCCGTGGCTGGATTGGTAAAGGGCAGAGAGCTCCAGTCCGACTCAGACGCCAGCAAGGTGGAGGTGGAGTACTGTTTGGGCTGGTATCATCAAAGATGAGCTTGTGGGGCCTTTTCGGGTTGAGGATGGAGTCAAGCTCAACTCCCAGTCCTACTGCCAGTTTCTGGAAGACACCTTCTTCAAGCAGTGGTACAGGAAGAAGTCTGCATCCTTCAAGTAAAACATGATTTTCATGCAGGAGAATGCTCCATCACACGCGTCCAAGTACTCCACAGCGTGGCTGGCAAGAAAGGGTATAAAAGAAGAAAATCTAATGACATGGCCTCCTTGTTCACCTGATCTGAACCCCATTGAGAACCTGTGGTCCATCATCAAATGTGAGATTTACAAGGAGGGAAAACAGTACACCTCTCTGAACAGTGTCTGGGAGGCTGTGGTTGCTGCTGCACGCAATGTTGATGGTGAACAGATAAAAACACTGACAGAATCCATGGATGGCAGGCTTTTGAGTGTCCTTGCAAAGAAAGGTGGCTATATTGGTCACTGATTTGTTTTTGTTTTGTTTTTAAATGTCAGAAATGTATATTTGTGAATGTTGAGATGTTATATTGGTTTCACTGGTAAAAATAAATAATTGAAATGGGTATATATTTGCTTTTTGTTAAGTTGCCTAATAATTATGCACAGTAATAGTCACCTGCACACACAGATATCCCCCTAAAATAGCTAAAACTAAAAACTACTTCCAAAAATATTCAGCTTTGATATTAATGAGTTTTTTGGGTTCATTGAGAACATGGTTGTTGTTCAATAATAAAATGAATCCTCAAAAATACAACTTGCCTAATAATTCTGCACTCCCTGTATATACGTTAACATATATTTTTTTTTACAATGGAACCCAGGATGTGAACCCAGCCCTAGTGTCAGAATAAGTAATGAAGTATTGAGGCACTCAGGTTGAAAATTTTGCAATTCAAGTATAGCTTTATTTCATATTTTCTGCATCATCCATTTGCCCAGTGGTATATATTAATAACAGAATATTTTTGACCCTACAGATAATATGACCGCTGATGAAGGTCCACCATGACCGAAACATCCGGTCAAAAATATTCTGTTATTAATATATACCACTGGGCAAATAAATGATGATGAAAATATGAAATAAAGCTATACCTGAATTGCTAAATTTTCAACCTGAGTGCCTCAATACTTCATTACTTGGATAACGGCCTAACAGCCTTTGATTGGCACCGGTGACATCTTTTTTGAACTGAGTGCGGTTCCTCACTTTACTTCAGATTAGTGTCAGAATAAGCACCAGTACACAGCGGAGCAGCGTGGCGGAGAGGGGAGGCTGCCATGTACTGACAGAGAGCTACCTGGTCCTGGTGGTCAGGGATGAGGACTGTGTTTCCCAAGGATCATTTATCTACTGGGAAATACAAGGCACAGTATAATACACTAGAATCTATATACTATAAAGATATTAGCCCTACCCCCGAATAATAATATAATTAGGGGGTAATTTATTATATAGAAATACGTCTATATTCAGTGTATTTCTGACACAGATTGTGGCGCAAAGGTCCTTAGCACCTCAATCTGCATCTTTTTCCCGCTCATGTCATGTTTAAAAAAGGTGGCGTGGGCAGGGAAAGGGATACAGTTATAGCCATACAGTTATTGGATACCACCGCCATACAGTGACCGGATAACAGCTCTGTACAGTGACCGGATAACACCGCCATACAGTGACCGGATAAAAGGGTATAAGAGGGCACAGTACAGGGAATGACTAGGGGCACTGAACAGAGTGTGGTAAGAGGGCACAATGCAGGGTGAGGGGCACAGTACGAGGTGCGGGGCATAGTCACATGACCCTGTGATGTTAGAAGGTCCTTATGGTGAATGCGGTTCAGACGCCACCATAATGAGAGACAGAGGAGTGAGACAGGGGCCCGGGGCCCTGGATGGACAGGAGGAGTGAAAACAGCAAGTAGGTGGAAGGAGCTCTGAGGGGGATTCATACAAGATGTAGTGGCAGGAGGTCTTTGCAGGGCAGCAACAGAAGATAGGAGGGTGGAACAGGAGCTCTGGATACATGAGGGAGGAAAGGAGACAGAAGGGGATCAATGAGGATGAGATAAGACAGGATATGGGGGGGTAGGTGACGTGGAGGCAAACCTGCATAATGAAGCATTAAAACAACTAAATATCATGAAGAGGCATCCAGCAGCAGCTCGAAGAATTCCCCCCCGACCCCCGTCCCCCCCGATCCCCCAGAGAAAAGACAGTCACAGTGCAGACTCACTGACAAACTCTGCGTGTCTGAAGCTGGTAAGGTAACCTGCTGCTCTGCTGAACAGAGTGAAGAGGGGGCGTGTCTGAAGCTCTACAACAGCCGGCCTCATGTGACTCAGAGGGCCCACCTGAGGGGTACTGCTTAAGTGAAATGACAGCAATGAGTGCTTCCATCTGTATTGATGGAAGTGCTCATAGCAGCTCAGTGGGCCCCCTCAGGAGAAGTGGGCCCCGGGATTTGCCCAGGTTTGCCGGGTGCTGACGCCGGCCCTGGCTGGAGGTACATTAGGCGGTCACTGGATAAAATTTTTACTGTAGGCCACTGGAGAACAGGCCCCAAAAATTAAGCATTCACCTGACAGAAAAGAACTTGTGATTATGTAGCTGGAGGTACATTAGGCGGTCACTGGCTAAAAATGTTACTGTAGGCCAGTACAGGCCCCAAAAATTAGGCATTAACCTGACAGAAAAGGCCTTTTATGCCGCTGTATATACATAAGACACGGACCATTCTTTGTCCTGGGTGCTGGCATGAGGAAATTCAATTACACGTGGTCGTCACAGTTGTTGAATTCCTCCGAGATCCATGCCCCATTCATTTTTAGAAATTTGAGGTAGTCCACACTGTTGCGAGCTAGGAGAGTGCGCTGCGCTGAACGTCCTTTCGGACAGGACACTCGACAAGGGGCAGGCCAAGAGTTCCATGGCAAATTGTGCCAGCTCTGGCCACAGGTCAAGCCTGAATACCCAGTAGTCCAGGGGTTCCTCGCTTCTCAGAGCATCCACATCGGCCGTTAACCCGATGTAGTCGGACACCTGTCAGTCTAGGCATTCCCCGAGGCTGGATCCTGAGGGCGGCTGTTGATAGGTTGGCTGCAAGAATGATCTCATATCCGAAGTGACCATCACATCATCACACCGCCCTCTTCTTGCAGGCGTGGTAGGATTGGTACCTGCACCTGTTTCGCTGTGGGTGGAAATTCCTCTGCCAGCACCCGCAACAGCAGAATGCATCTCTCGCAGCAAGGCCTGGAAATGCTGCATTCTGACAGCCTTCTGTGATGCTGGTAACATGTCCACCATTTTGTGTTTGTACCAGGGGTCTAAGTATGTTGCCACCCAGTACTGGTCCTTGCCCTTTATGCTTTTTATACGGGGGTCCCTCTTCAAACACTGGAGCATGAAGGCCCCCATTTGCACTAAATTGGAAGCGGTGGAGCGCCCTGGCTCCTGCTCATCGCCCAGCAGAATGTCGTCCTCGGTCTCCTCCGCCCAGCCACGGACAACACCAGGGATCCCCAAAAAGTTTAAAGTCCCCCTCAAAGCCTGCTCTTTTTGCTCCTCCTCCCCCCAGCCACCATCCTCCTCTGACTCCTCTTCAGACTCCTGCAGACTTGTCTCAGATGGAGTAGTCCCCCCTTTGAATTCATTCAGAATTGCGACTTCCTCATCTTCCAGCTCCTGCTCCTCGACATCTTGATCAATGACACGACGCAATGCACGCTCCAGAAAGAAGGCGTAAGGTACGATGTCACTGATGGTGCCTTGGCTGCGACTGACCAGTTTGGTGATCTCATCAAATGGCCGCAGAAGTCTGCATGCGTCGCGCATGAGCAGTCACTGGCCCGGTGAAAAGAAACCAAGCTCCCCGGAACCTGTCCTGCTGCAGAGTTCGTACAGGTAGTCGTTAATGGCACGTTGCTGCTGGAGCAGCCTATCAAGCATATACAAGGTGGAGATCCAGCACGTCGGGCTGTCACAAATCAGACGTCTGACGGGCAAGTGGTGTCGCCGCTGAACGTCAGCAAGGCGAGCCATGGCCGTGTAAGAACTTCTAAAATGGCCAGAGATTTTCCTTGCCTGCCGTAAGATGTCCTGGACCCCGCGGTATTTGGCAACGAATCGCTGCACGACTAAGTTCAGGACATGTGCCATGCAAGGCACGTGTGTCATTTTGCCATGTTTCAGTGCGCTCAGCAGATTGGCACCGTTGTCGCATACCACTTTACCAACTGTCAAATTGAGCGGGGTTAGCAACTGATTGGCCTGTGACCGCTGAGCTAAAAGCAGTGCAGGACCGGTGTGGCTCTTGGCTTCCAGGCACAACAGCTGCAGCACAGCATGGCAACGTCTCACCTGGGATGTCAAATAGGTTCTGGGGAGCTTTGGGGGTGCAGCAGAAGAGGCGGTAGCAGTGGGAAAGGAGGAGTCAGCCGAGGAGGAGACGGAGGATGGAGTAGGAGGAGGAGGAGAAGAAGAGGCAGGCCTGCATGCAACCCTTGGTGGTAACACCAAATCCACACTGGAGCCACGGGTAACATGCTTGACGTCCATCAGAAGGTTCACCCAGTGGGCAGTAAAAGTTATGTACCTTCCGTGCTCGTGTTTGCTAGACCACGTGTCTGTGGTCAGATGTATCTTGGCACTGACACTGTGTGCCAGAGATATATTCACTTGCCGCTGAACGTGGCCATATAGCTCTGGGATGCCCTTCTAGGAGAAATATTTCCTTCCAGGAACCTGCTATTGCGGTGTGCCAATGTCCACAAATTTTCTAAAGGCCTCCGAGTCCACCAGTTTATATGGCAGTAGTTGGCGTGCTAGCAGTTCCGACAAGCCAGCAGTCAGCCATTGGGCAAGAGGGTTATCTGGTGTCATCAACTTTTTATGCTCGAAGATTTGGGCCTCGGAAGCCTGCCTTCTGCCAGATGAACGTGAAGGCACGGCGGAAGGTGGAGTGGAGGACAAATGAGAGGAGAGATGAGAAGGAGAAGAGGCAGCAGGGAGTGTGGCTTTGTGGGTTCTGACGGCGTTGCTCCCACTGGGCTTGGTGATGGGAGGCCAGGTGCCTTCTTAAGGCGGTCGTCCCTAGGTGAGTGTTGGGCTTACCGCGTCTTATGTGTTGACAGCACAGGCTGCAGATGGCAACACTATTGTCCGCAGATGACACGTTTAAAAAAGCGACACTGCGGAGCCATGTGCCGGCGTCCTGGGAGAGCCAGAAGTGACAGTGCATGGTGGATGGCTCGCTCCAGATACATTTGCAGTCTGCTTTTGCCTCTTGTGCCCTGTGGGCTCTGCCTGCCTCTCTTCCTTCTCCTCTCTCTCTGCTGGTCCGTCTCTCCCTCTGAACTCCCCTCCTCTTCCTCTCTTGTGGGCACCCACGTGACGTCCATCGACACGTCATCATCGTCACCTTCACCACCACTGACATTTGAGATCTCGGAGTAGGCAGCAACAGTGGGGACCTCCCTCCTTGGGATGCTCTGGGTACTGTCGTCAGACTGCTGGGTGGCGGCCATTGCTACCTCCTCTTTCTCATCCGATGTCAAGAATGGCTGCGCATCGGTAAGGTCTGGGAATGGATGGGAAAATAATTCCTCTGACTCGAGTGGAGGGGCTATGGTGGTTGTGGTGGTGTATTTGGGGGTGCACACAGCAGAGAGTGAGGAGGGTGCAGATACAGAGAATGAAGAGGGTGCGGAAGGGTGAGTGAGCCACTCAACCAACTCTGGTGCGCCCTTTGAAGTAATCGCACGTGCCTTCTCCAACTTCCCACTTAGACTCCGGCCTGGTGCACCTGCCCAACCCCTACCACCCCTGCAAAACGGCCTGCCACTTCCTCTGCCTGTCATTTTCAAAATTACCCTGTGCCTAAGTCCCTAGAGAGGAGCACTATTTGTGGAAGCAGGTATATCGCAGGCCTCAATCAATATTTGGTGGAAACAGGTATATCAAACCCCTTTATCAGTATTTTGTGGAAGCAGATATATCGCAGCCCTCAATCAGTATTTTGTGGAAGCAGCTACAGTACAGACCAAAAGTTTGGACACACCTTCTCATTCAAAGAGTTTTCTTTATTTTCATGACTATGAAGGCATCAAAACTATGAATTAACACATGTGGAATTATATACATAACGAACAAGTGTGAAACAACTGAAAATATGTCATATTCTAGGTTCTTGAAAGTAGCCACCTTTTGCTTTGATTACTGCTTTGCACACTCTTGGCATTCTCTTGATGAGCTTCAAGAGGTAGTCACCTGAAATGGTCTTACAACACTCTTGAAGGAGTTCCCAGAGATGCTTAGCACTTGTTGGCCCTTTTGCCTTCACTCTGCGGTCGAGCTAACCCCAAACCATCTCGATTGGGTTCAGGTCCGGTGACTGTGGAGGCCAGGTCATCTGGCACAGCACCCCATCACTCTCCTTCATGGTCAAATAGCCCTTACTTTCAAGTTTTCCCAATTTTTCGGCTGACTGACTGACCTTCATTTCTTAAAGTAATGATGGCCACTCGTTTTTCTTTACTTAGCTGCTTTTTTCTTGCCATAAAACAAATTCTAACAGTCTATTCAGTAGGACTATCAGCTGTGTATCCACGTGATTTCTCCTCAACGCAACTGATGGTCCCAACCCCATTTATAAGGCAAGAAATCCCACTTATTTATTTTTTTATAAATATTTATTTTTATTTTAGAAACCACAAATTAGTACATGGTCCTCCAATATTGATCAAGTCAGTGTACATAACACAACAATTATAAACATCATTATACCTAGCTTGTACAGATCAATATAAGTTCACGCCCAATATAATAGTGAATATACTTATACTCATCCCCCTCCCCCCCCCCCCCCCATATTGGCTGCCGTCCGATTCATTCCATCAGCTATAGAACAACATTAAATATAGCTAAGTGGTCTTGTGTGCCACCCTCTATTTTCTTGCAATATCCTCATATACTCTAATTTGTTGAAGGTATAGACTCCACTCGCTTACCGAGGGCGGGGAGACAGAGCCCTAATACTTAATCAACATAGCTTTGGCGACCATCAATCCCCCTCATCCAGATCTGTCTGACCCGGAGGGGGGTTTCCATTTCTGAGACATAGTATCCCAAAATCACTGTCAAAATACCCGGGTTGTAATTCGAAGCGGACTCCTTTTGTAGGGAAGAGAAGACTTGCTCCCAATATTTTTTTATTTTAGTACAGCCCCAAAGCAAATGGACATAGTCCGCATTAACATATCCACATTTAGGGCAACAACAATCCCTGGCTTTATTTTGAGGGAATTTTCCTTCGATTTTTGGGGTATAATATAATCAATGCAAAATCTTAAATTGGATTAATCTATGGGCATTGGAAACCGACGCCTTCCTCACATTCTTATAGATGGAGGACCACTGTAGTGGAGAGCAATTCAACTCTTGCTCCCACTTACTTGGACTTTTAAAAGGAGTTACAGTTGCCAATGCCATTCGGAGTTTAGCGTACAATGCAGAAATCTTCACCTTCTCACAATAGTCAAAGAATAAATTCTCTCGTGGAAAAATGAAGTCCCTATTCCTAGAGGCTACAAAAGTGTGTTTTAAACGTGAATACATAAACATATCTAGTGGTGAGCTATAAGTGAAACCAAATTCCCAAAACGATTTAAAATGGCCCGAATAAAAAAGGTGAGAAATCCCACTTATTAAACCTGACCGGGCACACCTATGAAGTGAAAACCATTTCAGGGGACTACCTCTTGAAGCTCATCAAGAGAATGCCAAGAGTGTGCAAAGCAGTAATCAAAGCAAAAGGTGGCTACTTTGAAGAACCTAGAATATGACATATTTTCAGTTGTTTCACACTTGTTTGTTATGTATATAATTCCACATGTGTTAATTCATAGTTTTGATGCCTTCAGTGTGAATCTACAATTTTCATAGTCATGAAAATAAAGAAAACTCTTTGAATGAGAAGGTGTGTCCAAACTTTTTGTCTGTACTATATATCAAACCCCTTAATCAGTATTTTGTGGAAGCAGGTATATCACAGGCCTCAATCAATATTTGGTGGAAATAGGTATATCGGACCCCTTAATCAGTATTTTGTGGAAGCAGGTATATCGCAGGCCTCAATCAATATTTGGTGGAAACAGGTATATCGAACCCCTTAATCAGTATTTTGTGGAAGCAGGTATATCGCAGGCCTCAATCAGTATTTTGTGGAAGCAGATATACCAAACCCCTTAATCAGTATTTTGTGGAAGCAGGTATATCGCAGGCCTCAATCAATATTTGGTGGAAACGGGTATATCAAACCCCTTAATCAGTATTTTGTGGAAGCAGGTATATCGCAGGCCTCAATCAGTATTTTGTGGAAGCAGGTATATCGCAGGCCTCAATCAATATTTGGTGGAAACAGGTATATCGAACCCCTTAATCTGTATTTTGTGGAAGCAGGTATATCGCAGGCCTCAATCAGTATTTTGTGGAAGCAGATATACCAAACCCCTTAAACAGTATTTTGTGGAAGCAGGTATATCGCAGGCCTCAATCAATATTTGGTGGAAACGGGTATATCAAACCCCTTAAAGGGAAACTGTCAGCGGCAAAAGCCATCCCAAACCATCAAGTAGCCGGCAGTGAGTTTCTAATGATGATTTTCTTACTGCATTCTGATGATGCAGAAGTATGAAAAACATTATTTTATCCTCCGTCCGTGCTATTTTCCAGTCAGGCTTGAAGTCAAGGGGGCAGAGGCCTCCTTCTTTGCTTCAAGTCAAGGTAACCGCGCCCCCTCCCCCCCCCCCGCACACCGCATTTTGCTGTACACATACCTGTCACATCCAGGGCCTCCCAGGTGACGTCTCCTCGGATGTAGATCTTCTCTGTCATCATCTTCTCCATTCGGTCCGTACAACTTCCCTAAGCCGTGCCTCGTCTCTGCAGAGTGTGACACACAGACTTCTTATCTTCCTCACATTTCTATCATCATCCCCCAAGCTGGAGTCCCAACAGTGTTATCCTGCTGCTCGCTATGCCCCCCAATACCCCCAGATACTATCCTGAAGAAAAATTAGCGCCCCCATAGTGATACTGCCCCCTACAGTGCCCCCAACTGTGATAATGCTCCCCAAGAGTGCCCCTATTAGTAGAAGAGCCCTCCAGTATTAATAATACCACCACAGAGCACCCAGTACAAATAAGGCCCCCCTATTGTTCCCCCAGTGGTAATAAAGCTCTCTACAGACCCCTCAGTAGTAATAAGGCCCCCAAAGTACTCTTAGTAGAAATAAGGCAGATCTATAAGTCCCTCCTATAGAGCCCTCAGTAATAATAAGAACGCCTATAATGTCCCCTGGGTTTGCAGTGCCCCCTGTTGTTATATTCCCGCCTCCACCATACAGTCCCATGAAAATAACATCACACCATCTCTCCTGCCCTCTTCAAAATACAGTCCTATGTAAATAACATTACTCCCCTCCCTTCACCCCCTCCAACATACAGCGCCATGTAAATAACATCACCTCCTCCCCAGCCGCCTTCAACATACAGTCCCAAGTAAATAATATCACCCCTCCCCAGATGCCTCCAGCATGCATTCCCATGTAAACATCACCCCTCAACATTCAGTCCCATATAAATAACATCATTCCCCCCCACCAGCCACCTTCAACATACAGTCCCACGTAAATAACATCGCCTCCTGAACATTCAGTCCCATGTAAATAACATCACTCCCTCCCACGGCCGCCATCAACATACAGTCCCATGTAAATAACATCACTCCCTCCCACAACCGCCCCAACATACAGTCCCATGAAAATAACATCCCCCTGCCCTAGCCCCCTCCAACATACAGTCCCATGTAAATAACATAATCCCCTACCACATCCGCCTTCAACATACAGTCCCATGTAAATAACATCACCCTGCCCCAGCCCCCTCCAACATACAGTCCTATGTAAATAGCATCACTCCCTCCTACAGCCACTATCAACATACAGTCCTATGTAAATAAAATGACCCCCTCCACAGCCACCTCCAACACACAGTTCCATGTAAATAACATCCCTCCCTTCAGCCCTAACATACAGTCCCAGTTAAATAACCACAACTCCCAGCATTGCTCTGCCTCTCCCTTCACTTACCTCTCCTGATGTAGCAGACATCACCTCAGCTTCTTCCCCTTTTCACTGCAGCCCTCTTCTGCACTGGTCACATGATGGTGACATCATTGCAGGTCCCTCTCAACCACTGACTGTTTTACTGGTCAAATGACTTATGATGTTATCACAGGTCCTTCAGCTCTTCCACCGCATTAGATTCAGTTGTATTGCTGTCCTGTGGATGGCAATACAGTTGTATCTAGCAGGCAGGCAGGACATTCGGGGGGCCTGGGACAAAACATCAGGGGCCCAGGCCCTGAATATTTTAACCTAGCAATGCCCCTGCTGATAGGACCACCTCCAGGACTTCAAAGCCCAGAAGTTTTACTGAATATTGTCCTATAAAACTATATTAATCTGCTCATCTCCTCCTGCTCTATAACATGCTGCCTGTAGCTTACATTGCATTTTCATGGGGACAGGTTTCCTCTAATGTACAATAAATATTTATATTGCATGGGCAGTCTCTCTTCATTTTGTGTAATACAGCATGTTTTACTTTTCTTTCTGTGCATTTTGTTATTATCTATCTACATCCATGTCTTTTGTTATTTACTTGTTACTTTGATTGGGAGCTCAGAGTGAGTTTTCCATTGCCTGTTAATTTAAAGTCTATAAATAAAAAAATAAAATAAAAAATAATATTCCTCACAGGGTGCTGCTACTTCTGAGTTTGTTTGCTTTTGCATTGCAGTCACAGAAGATTTTGCCTATTTCACTTTTGTTACGAGGTGCTGACTAACTAATAGTGGGTTTACACGGCCCATTTGTCAGGCAGATTATCAGAGATGAATGTTCCTGAGAAACCCTTGTTCCTGACTATCTGCCCAACTAGACGTTTAGCCGATCATCTGATGAACGAGTGAAACGCTCATTCATTGGGTAAAACTGTCGTTCCTGCAGGCAAGTAAATTATCATTTCTCGGCAGCAGAACGTGTGGTCTAAGCAGTGGTCTGCTGCCCAGAAACAATGCAGCCGTATGAGGATGAGGGATCGCTATTGTATTCTCATACTGTGAAGGTGATCACTGCATCAGTGGGGGTGAAGTGCTACCTTCACCCCCACTGAACACAGACAGATGGATGGATAGATGAGATAGATAGATAGATAGATAGATAGATAGATAGATAGATAGATAGATAGATAGATAGATAGATAGATAGATAGATAGATAGATAGATAGATAGAGTAGATAGATAGATAGAAAAAACAACCTACATAGAAAATGCCAGACCGCTGGTACTGAATTATGTCCTTTATTACAAAATCACATTATACAACATACATGATTAAAAGAATCAGTGCAGGAGATAAAAGCAACATCACTGGAGGAGACATACATGAACCGGAGTCCCTATCATGGAAAAATGTACAAAAGACATGGTCATGCATATAGAAAATCATACATGATGAGAAAAGGGACATTTACCCGTGCAAAAGTCTCCTCCAGGATGGCGCAAACCCCTAGGGGTTGGCGCCATCCTGGAGGAGACTTTTGCACGGGTAAATGTCCCTTTTCTCATCATGTATGATTTTCTATATGCATGACCATGTCTTTTGTACATTTTTCCATGATAGGGACTCCGGTTCATGTATGTCTCCTCCAGTGATGTTGCTTTTATCTCCTGCACTGATTCTTTTAATCATGTATGTTGTATAATGTGATTTTGTAATAAAGGACATAATTCAGTACCAGCGGTCTGGCATTTTCTATGTAGGTTGTTTATTCATATTTATTGCCATAGGCTAGTTAGCACTTTAACCACCTCAGCCCCCAGTGCTTAAACACCCTGAAAGACCAGGCCACTTTTTACACTTCTGACCTACACTACTTTCACCGTTTATTGCTCGGTCATGCAACTTACCACCCAAATGAATTTTACCTCCTTTTCTTCTCACTAATAGAGCTTTCATTTGGTGGTATTTCATTGCTGCTGACATTTTTACTTTTTTTGTTATTAATTGAAATTTAACGATTTTTTTGCAAAAAAAATGACATTTTTCACTTTCAGTTGTAAAATTTTGCAAAAAAAACTACATCCATATATAAATTTTGCTCTAAATTTATTGTTCTACATGTCTTTGATAAAAAAAAAATGTTTGGGTAAAAAAAAAATGCTTTGGGTAAAAGTTGTAGCGTTTACAAACTATGGTACAAAAATGTGAATTTCCGCTTTTTGAAGCAGCTCTGACTTTCTGAGCACCTGTCATGTTTCCTGAGGTTCTACAATGGCCAGACAGTACAAACACCCCACAAATGACCCCATTTCGGAAAGTACACACCCTAAGGTATTCGCTGATGGGCATAGTGAGTTCATAGAACTTTTTATTTTTTGTCACAAGTTAGCGGAAAATTATGATTTTTTTTTTTTTTTTTTCTTACAAAGTCTCATATTCCACTAACTTGTGACAAAAAATAAAAACTTCTATGAACTCACTATGCCCATCACGAAATACCTTGGGGTCTCTTCTTTCCAAAATGGGGTCACTTGTGGGGTAGTTATACTGCCCTGGCATTCTAGGGGCCCAAATGTGTGGTAAGGAGTTTGAAATCAAATTCTGTAAAAAATGACGAGTGAAATCCGAAAGGTGCTCTTTGGAATATGGGCCCCTTTGCCCACCTAGGCTGCAAAAAAGTGTCACACATCTGGTATCTCTGTATTCAGGAGAAGTTGAGGAATGTGTTTTGGGGTGTCATTTTACATATACCGATGCTGGGTGAGATAAATATCTTGGTCAAATGCCAACTTTGTATAAAAAAATGGGAAAAGTTGTCTTTTGCCAAGATATTTCTCTCACCCAGCATGGGTATATGTAAAATGACACCCAAAACACTTTCCCCAACTTCTCCTGAGTACGGAGATACCAGATGTGTGACACTTTTTTGCAGACTAGGTGGGCAAAGGGGCCCATATTCCAAAGAGCACCTTTCGGATTTCACAGGTCATTTTTTACAGAATTTGATTTCAAACTCCTTACCACACATTTGGGCCCCTAGAATGCCAGGGCAGTATAACTACCCCACAAGTGACCCCATTTTGGAAAGAAGACACCCCAAGGTATTCCGTGAGGGGCATGGCAAGTTCCTAGAATTTTTTATTTTTTGTCACAAGTTAGTGGAAAATGCAGATTTTTTTTTAATTTTTTTTTTTCATACAAAGTCTCATATTCCACTAACTTGTGACAAAAAATAAAAACTTCCATGAACTAACTATGCCCTTCAGCGAATACCTTGGGGTCTCTTCTTTCCAAAATGGGGTCACTTGTGGGGTAGTTATACTGCCCTGGCATTCTAGGGGCCCAAATGTGTGGTAAGGAGTTTGAAATCAAATTCTGTAAAAAATGACGAGTGAAATCCGAAAAGTGCTCTTTGGAATATGGGCCCCTTTGCCCACCTAGGCTGCAAAAAAGTGTCACACATCTGGTATCTCTGTATTCAGGAGAAGTTGAGGAATGTGTTTTGGGGTGTCTTTTTACATATACCCATGCTGGGTGAGATAAATATCTTGGTCAAATGCCAACTTTGTATAAAAAAATGGGAAAAGTTGGCATTTGACCAAGATATTTCTCTCACCCAGCATGGGTATATGTAAAATGACACCCCAAAACACATTCCCCAACTTCTTCTGAGTACGGCGATACCAGATGTGTGACACTTTTTTGCAGCCTAGATGCGCAAAGGGGCCCAAATTCCTTTTAGGAGGGCATTTTTAGACATTTGGATACCAGACTTCTTCTCACGCTTTGGGGCCCCTAGAATGCCAGGGCAGTATAAATACCCCACATGTGACCCCATTTTGGAAAGAAGACACCCCAAGGTATTCAATGAGGGGCATGGCGAGTTCATAGAAATTTTTTTTTTTTGGCACAAGTTAGCGGAAATTGATATTTTTTATTTTTTTCTCACAAAGTCTCCCGTTCCGCTAACTTGGGACAAAAATTTCAATCTTTCATGGACTCAATATGCCCCTCACAGAATACCTGGGGGTGTCTTCTTTCCGAAATGGGGTCACATGTGGGGTATTTATACTGCCCTGGCATTCTAGGGGCCCTAAAGCGTGAGAAGAAGTCTGGAATATAAATGTCAAAAAAAATTTACGCATTTGGATTCCGTGAGGGGTATGGTGAGTTCATGTGAGATTTTATTTTTTGACACAAGTTAGTGGAATATGAGACTTTGTAAGAAAAAAAATAATAATTCCGCTAACTTGGGCCAAAAAAATGTCTGAATGGAGCCTTACAGGGGGGTGATCAATGACAGGGGGGGTGATCAATGACAGGGGGGTGATCAATGACAGGGGGGGTGGTCAATGACAGGGGGGGTGATCAATGTCAGGGGGGTGATCAGGGAGTCTATATGGGGTGATCACCACAGTCATTGATCACTCCCCCTGGAAGGCTCCAGGGAGACGCCTGTATGTGTTTTGCAGATCCGATCCATCTATCAGTGGATCCGTAAAAATCATGCGGACATCTGAATGGAGCTTTACAGGGGGTTGATCAATGACACGGGTGTAATCAATGACAGGGGGGTGATCAGGGAGTCTATATGGGGTGATAACCACAGTCATTGATCATGCCCCTGTAAGGCTTCATTCAGACGTCCGTATGCGTTTTGCGGATCCGATCCATCTATCAGTGCATCCGTAAAAATCATGCGGACGTCTGAATGGAGCTTTACAGGGGGGTAATCAATGACAGGGGGGTAATCAATGACAGGGGGGTGATCAGGGAGTCTATATGGGGTGATAACCACAGTCATTGATCATGCCCCTGTAAGGCTTCATTCAGACGTCCGGATGCGTTTTGCGGATCCGATCCATCTATCAGTGGATCCGTAAAAATCATGCGGACGTCTGAATGGAGCTTTACAGGGGGGTAATCAATGACAGGGGTGTAATCAATGACAGGGGGGTGATCAGGGAGTCTATATGGGGTGATAACCACAGTCATTGATCATGCCCCTGTAAGGTTTCATTCAGACGTCCGGATGCGTTTTGCGGATCCGATCCATCTATCAGTGCATCCGTAAAAATCATGCGGACATCTGAATGGAGCTTTACAGGGGGGTAATCAATGACAGGGGGGTGATCAGGGAGTCTATATGGGGTGATAACCACAGTCATTGATTATGCCCCTGTAAGGCTTCATTCAGACGTCCGGATGCGTTTTGCGGATCCGATCCATCTATCAGTGGATCCGTAAAAATCATGCGGACATCTGAATGGAGCTTTACAGGGGGTTGATCAATGACACGGGTGTAATCAATGACAGGGGGGTGATCAGGGAGTCTATATGGGGTGATAACCACAGTCATTGATCATGCCCCTGTAAGGCTTCATTCAGACGTCCGGATGCGTTTTGCGGATCCGATCTATCTATCAGTGCATCCGTAAAAATCATGCGGACATCTGAATGGAGCTTTACAGGGGGGTGATCAATGACAGGGGGGTGATCAGGGAGTCTATATGGGGTGATAACCACAGTCATTAATCATGCCCCTGTAAGGCTTCATTCAGACGTCCGGATGCGTTTTGCGGATCCGATCCATCTATCAGTGCATCCGTAAAAATCATGCGGACATCTGAATGGAGCTTTACAGGGGGGTAATCAATGACAGGGGGGTGATCAGGGAGTCTATATGGGGTGATAACCACAGTCATTGATCACGCCCCTGTAAGGCTTCATTCAGACGTCCGGATGCGTTTTGCGGATCCGATCCATCTATCAGTGGATCCGTAAAAATCATGCGGACGTCTGAATGGAGCTTTACAGGGGGGTAATCAATGACAGGGGTGTAATCAATGACAGGGGGGTGATCAGGGAGTCTATATGGGGTGATAACCACAGTCATTGATCATGCCCCTGTAAGGTTTCATTCAGACGTCCGGATGCGTTTTGCGGATCCGATCCATCTATCAGTGCATCCGTAAAAATCATGCGGACATCTGAATGGAGCTTTACAGGGGGGTAATCAATGACAGGGGGGTGATCAGGGAGTCTATATGGGGTGATAACCACAGTCATTGATCATGCCCCTGTAAGGCTTCATTCAGACGTCCGGATGCGTTTTGCGGATCCGATCCATCTATCAGTGGATCCGTAAAAATCATGCGGACATCTGAATGGAGCTTTACAGGGGGTTGATCAATGACAGGGGGGTGATCAGGGAGTCTATATGGGGTGATAACCACAGTCATTGATCATGCCCCTGTAAGGCTTCATTCAGACGTCCGGATGCGTTTTGCGGATCCGATCTATCTATCAGTGCATCCGTAAAAATCATGCGGACATCTGAATGGAGCTTTACAGGGGGGTGATCAATGACAGGGGGGTGATCAGGGAGTCTATATGGGGTGATAACCACAGTCATTGATCACGCCCCTGTAAGGCTTCATTCAGACGTCCGGATGCGTTTTGCGGATCCGATCCATCTATCAGTGCATCCGTAAAAATCATGCGGACATCTGAATGGAGCTTTACAGGGGGGTAATCAATGACGGGGGGGTGATCAGGGAGTCTATATGGGGTGATAACCACAGTCATTGATCATGCCCCTGTAAGGCTTCATTCAGACGTCCGGATGCGTTTTGCGGATCCGATCCATCTATCAGTGGATCCGTAAAAATCATGCGGACGTCTGAATGGAGCTTTACAGGGGGTTGATCAATGACAGGGGGGTAATCAATGACAGGGGGGTGATCAGGGAGTCTATATGGGGTGATCAGGGGTGATCAGGGGCTAATAAGGGGTTAATAAGTGACGGGGGGGGGGTGTAGTGTAGTGTAGTGGTGCTTGGTGGGACTTTACTGAGCTACCTGTGTCCTCTGGTGGTCGATCCAAACAAAGGGGACCACCAGAGGACCAGGTAGCAGGTATATTAGTTGCTGTTATCAAAACAGCGTCTAATATACCTGTTAGGGGTTAAAAAAAAACACATCTCCAGCCTGCCAGCGAACGATCGCCGCTGGCAGGCTGGAGATCAACTCTCTTACCTTCCGTTCCTAGGAGACACACACAGTGATATTCCAGAAGTGAAATGAAGTTTATTGGATTTACAGAAAGTGTGCTATAATTGTTTAAACTAAATTAGGCAGGTGCATAAATTTGGGCACTGTTGTCATTTTATTGATTCCAAAACCTTTAGAACTAATTATTGGAACTCAAATTGGCTTGGTAAGCTCAGTGACCCCTGACCTACATACACAGGTGAATCCAATTATGAGAAAGAGTATTTAAGGGGGTCAATTGTAAGTTTCCCTCCTCTTTTAATTTTCTCTGGAGAGTAGCAACATGGAGGTCTCAAAACAACTCTCAAATGACCTGAAGACAAAGATTTTTCACCATGATGGTTTAGGGGAAGGATACAGAAAGCTATCTCAGAGATTTCAGCTGTCTGTTTCCACAGTTAGGAACATATTGAGGAAATGGAAGACCACAGGCTCAGTTCAAGTTAAGGCTCGAAGTGGCAAACCAAGAAAAATCTTGGATAGACAGAAGCGACGAATGGTGAGAACAGTCAGAGTCAACCCACAGACCAGCACCAAAGACCTACAACATCCTCTTGCTGCAGATGGAGTCACTGTGCATCGTTCAACCATTCGGCGCACTTTACATAAGGAGATGCTGTATTCGAGAGTGATGCAAAGGAAGCCTTTTCTCCGCCCACAGCACAAAAAGTGCCGCTTGAGGTGGCCTAAAGCACATTTGGACAAGCCAGCTTCATTTTGGAATAAGGTGCTGTGGACTGATGAAACTAAAATTGAGTTATTTGGCCATAACAAGGGCCATTATGCATGGAGGAAAAAGAACACAGCATTCCAAGAAAAACACCTGCCACCTACAGTAAAATATGGTGGTGGTTCCATCATGCTGTGGGGCTGTGTGGCCAGTGCAGGGACTGGGAATCTTGTCAAAGTTGAGGGACGCATGGATTCCACTCAGTATCAGCAGATTCTGGAGACCAATGTCCAGGAATCAGTGACAAAGCTGAATCTGCGCCGGGGCTGGATCTTTCAACAAGACAATGACCCTAAACACTGCTCAAAATCCACTAAGGCATTTATGCAGAGGAACAAGTACAACGTTCTGGAATGGCCATCTCAGTCCCCAGACCTGAATACAATTGAAAATATGTGGTGTGACTTAAAGAGAGCTGTCCATGCTCGGAAGCCATCAAACCTGAATGAACTAAAGATGTTTTGTAAAGAGGAATGGTCCAAAATACCTTCAACCAGAATCCAGACTCTCATTGGAACCTACAGGAAGCATTTAGAGGCTGTAATTTCTGAAAAAGGAGGATCTACTAAATATTGATTTCATTTCTTTTTTGTGGTGCTCAAATTTATGCACCTGCCTAATTTTGTTTAAACAATTATAGCACACTTTCTGTAAATCCAATAAACTTCATTTCACTTCTCAAATATCACTGTGTGTGTCTCCTATATGATATATTTAACTGACATTTTTTATCGTAACAACCAACGATTTATACAGGAAAATCATGACGATTAACAAGGTTGCCCAAACTTTCGCATCCCACTGTGGATAGATAGATAGATAACATAGATAGATAACATAGATGGTGTCACGGTGGGGAGTGGGGAAAACCCCACACCGTACAATGTCATAGATATAAGGTAGCAACTAAGCCTGGATGCTGGGATCAAGGAGCAGGTCACCTCCTAAAGCATCCCTAAATCTGGCCCTAATCTCCTATCTGTATGAGCCGACCCTGATGGTAGGAGGGCCCATACGCCGGAACCTCAGAACCCTGAAATACCTGAATTACCATAAGGTAAGGAGAAAAGGACAAGAGACCAACTGGTTCATCCACGACACGGATGAACTAGAGTCTCCCACAGGCCTAGCAACAAAGGACAACAACACCAAGGAAATGACAGGTAAGTAACCAGTGGCCAGAGACAACTGAACCAACCACAACAGTAAATCTGGTCACTTACCTGCTGCAGCTGCTGGAAGACACCAAAGAAGAACACAGCTGAAGTAACCTGGAACCCAAACAGACGCCCTGCCATCCAAACACCTTCCAGATGCAGTCCGTACTGACAACCGGAACCAGGACTCCAGCAACTGCACATCCTAGGAAAATGGTTCACCCCTCCGGGAAACCAACCCCCTTCTGGAGGGACAACACACAGAGGGAAATGTCTTGCACTCATGCAGGGACAAACACCAACAACATCCCAGACATGTAACAGCAAACAAGACGTACAACAATCCCTGAACATAAACCCACACCAAACATACAACAAGAGAGGTTGGGTACATAGAGGATACACAAGGGAGACAAAGGAATGACATTGCTAAGAGACCTCGATGTCCAACAAGGTGGCCCTCAATGACTGGGCAGATTGAATAGCCACGGAATGGAGCATAGCTTCCAGCCCAAAGCAAGGCTAGAGCACAACTCACCTCCAAGCTACAAGCAAAAAGGGGAAAGAGTCGTGGTGCACGCGTCCAGGGTATGAAAAGCCCACTTACAATATGGAACAGAAGACCGGCACTTCACAGGTGGAATCTTCAAACTTTTATTTCAGCATAGGAGGAAATAGCACAGATGCGACACGTGTTTCGGCTCAGGTGTGAGCCTTTGTCAAGCATAATGAACTATTGCATGAAACACATTTAAATAGGCCGCCTACATGGGCGTCGAACGTGATGAAGTCACATGACCATGGGAACGGAGATACAAATCATAAGGTGCAACAATTCTCTACATTGTTGCAACAAGGTACTATGCTGTATGTGATACAATTACATCTTTAAGAGTATTACAGAAAAGAGAAATCAATAGTAGACATGGGATACAATAAATCTAGAAATTACAATAAACATATTCAATGTAATGATAATAATAATCATCTATTTGAGAACTAAATAACCCACTGGCTGTCTCAAAATATCAACATATTAAATCTCAAATAGATGATTATTATTATCATTACACTGCAGCAAATACTCACCTATGAGGGCTACTTACTTCCAGAGACTCTCCGCTCACATCCAGGATTTCACCTCCATAGATGAGAAGAGGAAACTCCATATCCTACTGGGGGATAAGGAGTACACTGTGGAGATCGCTGCCCAATATGTCTCTACCTTTCAACAACTGAGAGTAAGATGAGACACCATGGACTATTATACCCCCATACTGCCCCTTTAACCCAACATCCACCCCCTTTAATTCCCACATCAAACCCCCCTCCACAATACCTATTATTTCTTTTGCTTTGACAATGTTAAATGTTTTACTTGGACGTGTCAATAAAGCTTTATTGAATTGACTGAGTTCAATAGAAGATACATAGATAGATAGATACAGTAGATAGATAGATAGATAGATAGATGAGATAGCTAGATAGAATAGATAGATAACATAGATGGATAGATAGACTGAGTTCAATAGAAGATAGATAGATAGATAGATAGATAGATAGATAGATAGATAGATAGATAGATAGATAGATAGATAGATACAGTAGATAGATAGATAGATAGATAGATAGATAGATAGATAGATAGATAGATAGATAGATAGATAGATAGATAGATAGATAGATACAGTAGATAGATAGATAGATAGATAGATAGATAGATAGATAGATAGATAGATAGATAGATATGTATGGCAGCGAAGTCTGGGGCCCAGACATATACCCAGACCGGGCAAAGTGGGACTCTGGGCCAACAGAACTATTCCACCTAGAACTCTGCAAACACTTTCTCCAGGTCCACAGGGGCACCTCAAACAGCGCCTGTCGATCAGAACTGGGCAGATTCCCAGTCTACTTTGCTGTACAGAAGAGGGCGCTATCATTCAGAGCCCATCTTCATGGCAGCAGTCCCAGCTCCTACCATCACAAAGCCTTGCTACACCAAGAAGCAACAGAAAAACAAAGCACCCTGCAACAAGTCACCCAAACCACCAACCAATATAGCCTGACAAAGGGCGAAATCCAGAGGACGATACACAAGTACAAAGAGGAGTATATTAGCGTCTGGAGGAACGACATAAGAACATCCCAGAAGCTGACAGTATACCAGAGTCTGCAGAGGGAGTACAAACTGGCCCCATATCTGGAGAAACTCCCCAATCCAAAAGACCGACAGATCCTGAGCCGATACAGACTGAGCGCCCCACAGCCTGCTCATTGAATGCGGGCGTCACCGACAGAGGTACATGCCCAGGGAGAGCAGACTGTGCCAGCAGTGCGACCAGGAGGCCGTGGAGGATGAGGCTCATTTCCTGCTGCGGTGCCCCAAATACTCAGCAGTGAGGGAGATAAATAGATAGATAGATAGATAGATAGATAGATACAGTAGATAGATGATAGATAGATAGATAGATAGATAGATACAGTAGATAGATGATTGATTGATTGATTGATAGATAGATAGATAGATAGATAGATAGATAGATAGATAGATAGATAGATAGATAGATAACATAGATAGATAACATAGATGGATGGATGGATGGATATGTGAGATTGTGAAACAGCTATTTCTGCATAATGTCTGTACTTAAACTGTCATTTGGCATTCCGGGCACTAGAGGCCACTGTTTTGCAGCTACAGCCATCACTCTCTGAGATTTGAATATGCAAAACAGATGATGACTCATGCTGATGACTCATGCTGCTGCCAGTGAGTGAACCAGGAAGTGTGTTGATCTGGCATGGTGGAAGGATTGTGATGTGAGGGACTGAATCCGATTCCATCCTGGCTTGCAGATGTCCGGCAGTTAATGGACACTCAGAAGAAGGAGAGTAGCTGTAATATCCTTTCTGTATCCAGCTCTTTTGAAAGAGAGGTTGTCCCAGGAAGACCAGTTCAGTGTGTGGACAGAAGGCCTCATCATCAAGCAAGGCTGCACGGTTGCTGAGAAGTTGGTGGCCATCTCTAGTAGGCTGCATCCTCGGGCCCAGAACGGACGCAGGTCAGTACACCTGGTTACTGATTGTAATACAGTACAGACCAAAAGTTTGGACACACCTTCTCATTCAACGAGTTTTCTTTATTTTTATGACTATGAAGGCATCAAAACTATGAATTAACACATGTGGAATTATATACATAACAAACAAGTGTGAAACAACTGAAAATATTTCATATTCTAGGTTCTTCAAAGTAGCCACCTTTTGCTTTGATTACTGCTTTGCACACTCTTGGCATTCTCTTGATGAGCTTCAAGAGGTAGTCCCCTGAAATGGTCTTCCAACAGTCTTGAAGGAGTTCCCAGAGATGCTTAGCACTTGGCCCTTTTGCCTTCACTCTGCGGTCCAGCTTACCCCAAACCATCTCGATTGGGTTCAGGTCCGGTGACTGTGGAGGCCAGGTCATCTGGCGCAGCACCCCATCACTCTCCTTCATGGTCAAATAGCCCTTACCTTCAAAGTTTTCCCAATTTTTCGGCTGACTGACTGACCTTCATTTCTTAAAGTAATGATGGCCACTCGTTTTTCTTTACTTAGCTGCTTTTTTCTTGCCATAATACAAATTCTAACAGTCTATTCAGTAGGACTATCAGCTGTGTATCCACCTGACTTCTCCTCAACGCAACTGATGGTCCCAAACCCATTTATAAGGCAAGAAATCCCACTTATTAAACCTGACAGGGCACACCTGTGAAGTGAAAACCATTTCAGGGGACTACCTCTTGAAGCTCATCAAGAGAATGCCAAGAGTGTGCAAAGCAGTAATCAAAGCAAAAGGTGGCTACTTTGAAGAACCTAGAATATGACATATTTTCAGTTGTTTCACACTTGTTTGTTATGTACACTGCGTGCAGAATTATTAGGCAAATGAGTATTTTGACCACATCATCCTCTTTATGCATGTTGTCTTACTCCAAGCTGTATAGGCTCGAAAGCCTACTACCAATTAAGCATATTAGGTGATGTGCATCTCTGTAATGAGAAGGGGTGTGGTCTAATGACATCAACACCCTATATTAGATGTGCATAATTATTAGGCAACTTCCTTTCCTTTGGCAAAATGGGTCAAAAGAAGGACTTGACAGGCTCAGAAAAGTCAAAAATAGTGAGATATCTTGCAGAGGGATGCAGCACTCTTAAAATTGCAAAGCTTCTGAAGCGTGATCATCGAACAATCAAGCGTTTCATTCAAAATAGTCAACAGGGTTACAAGAAGCGTGTGGAAAAACCAAGGCGCAAAATAACTGCCCATGAACTGAGAAAAGTCAAGCGTGCAGCTGCCAAGATGCCACTTGCCACCAGTTTGGCCATATTTCAGAGCTGCAACATCACTGGAGTGCCCAAAAGCACAAGGTGTGCAATACTCAGAGACATGGCCAAGGTAAGAAAGGCTGAAAGACGACCACCACTGAACAAGACACACAAGCTGAAACGTCAAGACTGGGCCAAGAAATATCTCAAGACTGATTTTTCTAAGGTTTTATGGACTGATGAAATGAGAGTGAGTCTTGATGGGCCAGATGGATGGGCCCGTGGCTGGATTGGTAAAGGGCAGAGAGCTCCAGTCCGACTCAGACGCCAGCAAGGTGGAGGTGGAGTACTGGTTTGGGCTGGTATCATCAAAGATGAGCTTGTGGGGCCTTTTCGGGTTGAGGATGGAGTCAAGCTCAACTCCCAGTCCTACTGCCAGTTTCTGGAAGACACCTTTTTCAAGCAGTGGTACAGGAAGAAGTCTGCATCCTTCAAGAAAAACATGATTTTCATGCAGGACAATGCTCCATCACACGCGTCCAAGTACTCCACAGCGTGGCTGGCAAGAAAGGGTATAAAAGAAGAAAATCTAATGACATGGCCTCCTCGTTCACCTGATCTGAACCCCATTGAGAACCTGTGGTCCATCATCAAATGTGAGATTTACAAGGAGGGAAAACAGTACACCTCTCTGAACAGTGTCTGGGAGGCTGTGGTTGCTGCTGCACGCAATGTTGATGGTGAACAGATCAAAACACTGGCAGAATCCATGGATGGCAGGCTTTTGAGTGTCCTTGCAAAGAAAGGTGGCTATACTGGTCACTGATTTGTTTTTGTTTTGTTTTTGAATGTCAGAAATGTATATTTGTGAATGTTGAGATGTTATATTGGTTTCACTGGTAAAAATAAATAATTGAAATGGGTATATATTTGTTTTTTGTTAAGTTGCCTAATAATTATGCACAGTAATAGTCACCTGCACACACAGATATCCCCCTAAAATAGCTAAAACTAAAAACAAGTGGTAGGCAATTAAGAGTGCCGCATTTGTGTGAGGGGAGGCGGGGCGTTCACTATTTAAACCTGGCCCTCCTCCCCCCACTTGTCGGTTCGAACGATTTCGAATCGGCTTGTGGGTTGGTGCCAGAGAAGGGCATGCGTCACTGGAGGATCGGGGGATCGGCTGCGTCGAGCTCGTCGCTACGGTGATTAGGTAGGCAGGGTGGCTTGCACACCCGTCTCGCTATGTATAATATGTGGGGCTGCCGAGCGTGCCGCCGGTCCCCAGCTGCGCTGGAGACTGCCCGCACTCCCGATCGCTTCCGGCACCCCGAGACAGGCACCCCGATCCGCTTCAGGCCCTGCGCTAAGCACCCCCGCTTCCACATGCAGCGTCCCCCAGGCAGGCACCCCTCACCTGTGGCTCAGCAGCGACGGGTCACGACGTCCGCTTGCATACCCTGAGCATCGGTCACGCCGGCCGTCGGCTCCACGACGCAGCGTTATATATCACTCACTCCCGTATCAGAACGTTCCGCCGTAGAGGAAAACGCCGTCCGCTCACACAGGGGTCTATTCATTAGCTGCAATCAGTAAGCGGAGGTCCAGCTGTAGGATCAGGGGACGGAAGCCGAAACCTATAGGCGATTAATACGCCGCGGCTTTCCCTGTACAAATAGTCGATAGCGGTGGGCACGGGATGCAATGTTCCACATGGCGGAGCGCAAATCCCTCACAGCCGATCCTGATGCACGGTCTCCTGGTAATTACAATTAGCGAGGCAGTGAAGGTGGACATGCTTATGTGACTTTCAGTCATGTCTAGGAATCCGCTGCAGAATAAACTCGTCTTCTTTACTGCGCCAAACTCAGGCAAGACAAGATAAGCAGATACTCAGACATGTGCACTGTATAACAAGTTAGGATTTCAATGGTTAATTCTAACCTAGAAGGGAATCACTGGCTTGCTGCGCTCCAGCAGGTCCTGGCTTGAGAGAGGGCGGGGGATGGTCGACACCTACAGGCCCATACTGGTACTGCAGTCTTGGTGTAGGGCTCCTCTGCTCAGGCACAGTGGCTAGGTACTAAGGCAGGAGTATAAAAAAAAAAAATAAAAAAAAAAAATATATATATATATATTTAAATAAAATTTGGAATATGTTCAAGGATCAAATATAAAGAGGGCTTCAAGGAGGGGGGCTGGCCACGTCACTTTGCGCACGCAGCCGGGCCGCCCGTAAGCCCATACGGTCAGTCAGGGGGTTGGTTCGGGCGCAGTCACAATAATCCGGTGGTTAGCTAGGGAGCGGTGGCATGAGTGAAGTGTCGCACAGCTGGCGTGCGCTCACTCACACGTCTGTCCTTGGTTATTCAGGTTCACAGGTGGTGGGCTAACTTACGATACTGTGGGGTTCGTGGCCGTCATGGCCGCCAGGTGAGTCAGGGGTGGTGCATGCGGGGGCCAACCCCCTCTTTTCTCCTGCATAGGCTTGGGGGACGGGGGATGGTGGACTATTATGTCCAGGCCTCTGGCGCATCTCTTACAGGGTGGCGCCTACAGTCGTGGCCTTTGGTGGGGGGGAAAGGAAAAAAAAAAAAAAAGAAAAAATTATAATAATGGTATAGATAGGAATGTTGCTTTGCCAGGTCTGTCACGACTACAGACTCCTTATAAAGCCCTGCCACGACTGCAGGCATCAGTCTGTCACGACTACAGACCCACTCTAAAGCCCTGCCACGACTGCAGGCAACAGTCTGTCACGACTACAGACCCGTTATAAAGCCCTGCCACGACTGCAGGCATCAGTCTGTCACGACTACAGACTCGTTATAAAGTCCTGCCACGACTGCAGGCATCAGTCTGTCACGACTACAGACCCGTTATAAAGCCCTGCCACGACTGCAGGCATCAGTCTGTCACGACTACAGACCCGCTCTAAAGCCCTGCCACGACTGCAGGCACAAATCCGTTACGACTGCAGACTCATTATTAAGACCGGCCACGACTGCAGGCATTAGTCTCATGTCAACAGACTCATGAGGTAATACTACCACGTCTACAGGCGATGGTCCGTTACCGCTACTCTCGATGTAGGGTCCCCTCACGACTATAGGGGCTAGTCGGTCACATCCACAGACTCGGTCGCACTCCCGTTAACTACAGGCACTGGGTGGGCATCTACGGGTAGTTGCGTCACGACTACGCACGTGGGTCAGCCACGGCCTGGGAGGTCAGCCTTCACGGTCACAGGTAGGTCCAGTTAGGCTTCAGTCTCCCAGCGGGTTCCAGTCACAATAACCAGCCCCTAGGTGAGGGGGGGCACTCCCGCACCAGCGCACAATGCCAGGGAGCTGTGCGGCTCCTCACGCGGCACACGGTTCAAACCAGCGGGGGCCGGGGCCCACGGTAAAGGAAGGGCTCCCTCTGATCCGGTGCACATTGCCAGGGAGTGGCGCTGCTCCCCACGCGGTACGAGTGTCCAGCCGGCGGTGGGTCGGCCCTCCCGCACTGGTGCATTCTGCCAGGGAGCAGCGTGAGCTCTCCACGAGGCTGGGGGGTAAGGCTCCTCATCTTCAAGAAAGTCTGGCACGGGCCGCCGTGCCGTTAGGTAGGCAGGGATCAGGGGAAGGAGTACTAGGCTCGGTCAGGGGGAGCAGATCATAGGCGGTGGCTGGCTTCCTGCTGCCGGCCGTACATAAGGTTCCAAGGGGGTTATTTAGGCACAGGATGTTAGTTAGTCCGTGCAGGTGATCTGCGTTATACCATGCTCTTCATGCTCGTACTCAGAGCTGTGCCCATACGAGAGCTGCTTAAGTGGTTGATAGTGAAAAAAAAAAAAAAAAAAAAAAAAAAAAAAATATACATTTTTGAGTCTCTCACGCATGGCTTCTCCGTGTTAGTTTTACACATACGGATCTGCCATTAGAGTCTCTCACGCATGGCTTCTCCGTTTTAGGTTTACACATATGACTCCGCCATTAGAGTCTCTCACGCATGGCTTCTCCGTTTTAGGTTACACATATGACTCCGCCATTATAGTCTCTCACGCATGGCTTCCCCGTTTTAGGTTACACATATGACTCCGCCATTAGAGTCTCTCACGCATGGCTTCTCCGTGTGAGTTTTACACATACGACTCCGCCATTAGTCTCTCACGCCTGGCTTCTCCGTTTTAGGTTGGCACATATGACTCCGCCATTAGAATCTCTCACGCATGGCTTCTCCGTTTTAGGTTACACATATGACTCCGCCATTAGTCTCTCACGCATGGCTTCTCCGTTTTAGGTTCACACATATGTCTCCGCCATTAGAATCTCTCACGCATGGCTGCTCCGTTTTAGGTTTACACATATGACTCCGCCATTAGAGTCTCACGCATGGCTTCCCCGTTTTAGGTTACACATGTGACTCTGCCATCTGAGTCTCTCACGCATGGCTTCTCCGTTTTAGGTTTACACATATGACTCCGCCATTAGAGTCTCTCACGCATGGCTTCCCCGTTTTAGGTTACACATATGACTCCGCCATTAGAGTCTCTCACGCATGGCTTCTCCGTTTTAGGTTACACATATGACTCCGCCATTAGAGTCTCTCACGCATGGCTTCTCAGTGTGAGTTTTACACATACGAGTCCGCCATTAGTCTCTCACGCCTGGCTTCTCCGTTTTAGGTTGGCACATATGACTCCGCCATTAGAGTCTCTCACGCATCGCTTCTCCGTTTTAGGTTGGCACATATGACTCCGTCATTAGAATCTCTCACGCATGGCTGCTCCGTTTTAGGTTTACACATATGACTCTGCCATTAGAGTCTCTCACGCATTGGCTTCTCCGTTTTAGGTTACACATATGACGCCGCCATTAGTCTCTCACGCATGGCTTCTCCGTTTAGGTTCACACATATGTCTCTGCCATTAGAGTCTCACGCATGGCTTCCCCGTTTTAGGTTACACATATGACTCCGCCATCTGAGTCTCTCACGCATGGCTTCTCCGTTTTAGTTTTACACATATGACTCCGCCATTAGAGTCCCTCACGCAGAGCTTCTCCGTTTTAGTTTTACACATATGACTCCGCCATTAGTCTCTCACGCATGGCTTCTCCGCTTTAGGTTTACACACAGGACTCCGCCATTAGAGTCTCTCACGCATGGAGATTAAAAAAATAAAAATAAAATTATAATTTTCCTCACCAGGCCCAGCTGCGCTGGGACTAGTCTCCCATCTCACCATAGCTAAGAGACTGATGGCCAATTCCTTGGCCAGTAATACTCTGAGGGCTTACAAGACAGCTTGGCACCTGTTTCAGAGATATGAGAACACCTACCCGGCCGCTGGCCGGGGACCTGTCACTCACCTATTGGGCTTTGTCAGGGTTTTTGCCACTCTCAATTAAACCTGTCCTATAGCATTGTTAACTATACATGGCAGGTATTCAGCACCATTGGTGCAGGCTACATCCGGACCTACCGTCACTCTTCTCCGCCCACCCGATCAAAGCGGCGTTAAAGGGTTTGCGCAAAATGTCTGTTGTGAAACGACATGGGCGTCAGCCATTTACCGGTAGCTTGTTCAGGCCGTGACAGGCAAACTGCAGGGGCAAACCGTTCGGGCCGCAGGTTAGCGCTCTGGTAGAAACAGCCTTGTACCTGGCCTTCCATGGTCTCCTCAGGTCAGGCGAGCTCATGGGCACCAATACGCTGGCTGGGTGCCTGCGGAAAGGTCAGCTCATCCGGCGCGGGTCCATCTATGTCCTCACCTTGGCCTCGTCCAAGACGTCACGGCCGGGGCAACCAGTGGCGGTCAGATACTTTCCCACGGACAGCAGATGGTGTCCGGTGCAGGCCTTGGAGGCTTGGCTGCGTAGTATTTAGTCCAAGCGGCATGTTCTCCCGTACTCGAACTAGGCAATGCCCGGCTAACCACCGCGGCCTTTCTTACGTACATTCAGGTTTAGTTGACAGGTTCAGGGGTCGGTCCTCGCTGGATCACAGGACATTCCTTCCGCATGGGCGCGGCGGCGTCCATGCATAAGGTGCCAGTACATGTCATCAAACAGTTGGGTCGTCGCATTTCCGCGTGTTCCATGCGTAATATCCCGGATCCTTATACGAAATATCACTGGCTTTCGAGTTTTGGTCTGTAGTTTCTGTTATCAACTTTTCAAACTCCTATGCATGGTTCTTTTGGCCCCTTTAGGCTACCCTTCGATAAGCAGTTCCGGCATAACTCTGCTGCTTCTAGGTTGGGGGGGTGGAGTATAGGCTTAGGTAGGGTACCCTCTCAGCATGAGCCGATCCGAGCACAAGTGGTAGGCAATTAAGAGTGCCGCATTTGTGTGAGGGGAGGCGGGGCGTTCACTATTTAAACCTGGCCCTCCTCCCCCCACTTGTCGGTTCGAACGATTTCAACCCACCCAGGAGCCCTCCCTTCTTTCAGGTCTCATCATTGGGGTAGCCCCCTTTAGGCTACCCTTCGATAAGCAGTTCCGGCATAACTCTGCTGCTTCTAGGTTGGGGGGGTGGAGTATAGGCTTAGGTAGGGTACCCTCTCAGCATGAGCCGATCCGAGCACAAACTAAAAACTACTTCCAAAAATATTCAGCTTTGATATTAATGAGTTTTTTGGGTTCATTGAGAACATGGTTGTTGTTCAATAATAAAATTAATCCTCAAAAATACAACTTGCCTAATAATTCTGCACTCCCTGTATATAATTCCACATGTGTTAATTCATAGTTTTGATGCCTTCAGTGTGAATCTACAATTTTCATAGTCATGAAAATAAAGAAAACTCTTTGAATGAGAAGGTGTGTCCAAACTTTTGGTCTGTACTGTATATTGTGTGGTGCCTGAAGTTACAGAGACTAGCCTAGGCCTAGCATCAGTTAGTTAGTTAGGATTAGATCGTTTTGCTAGGCTGTACTGTACTGGACTGCAGCGCAGTTATTGACTTGCAGGCTCTGCTGTGTTTGCCATCGGCTAGGGGTGTTCTCTGTAGCGGCACAGCATGACTTGGAGGCTCTGCTGTGTCCGCCATCGGCTAGGCCTGTCCAGTGGGCAGGGACATTGACAGTGGGTCCGGGGATATAGTGTTTTTTTATGCATGTTTGTATTGCTTTGGTGATGCTTATGTTATTACTTGTTGTCTAAGTAAAGTTTTCTGTTCTTGCATATTAAGCTGGTGTCAGTGTCGCTTTCCTTGTCTGTGACTTCGATGTATTCTGGGGAGCCCACCCCGGTACACGGCTTACAGATAGACTGAGTTCAATAGAAGATAGATAGATAGATAGATAGATAGATAGATAGATAGATAGATAGATAGATAGATAGATAGATAGATAGATAGACAGATACAGTTGATAGATAAGATAGATTGATAGATAGATAGATAGATAGATAGATAGATAGATAGATAGATAGATAGATAGATAGATAATAGATATAATTAATAGATAGATAACATAGATGGATGGATAGATGGATGGATAGACTGAGTTCAATAAAGGATAGATGGATAATAGATAGATAGATAGATAGATAGATAGATAGATAGATAGATAGATCGATAGATAGATAGATAGATAATAGATAGATAGATCGATAGATACAGTAGATAGATAGATAGATAGATAGATAGATAGATAGATAGATAGATAGATAGATAACATAGATGGATGGATAGACTGAGTTCAATAGAACATATACCTATAATGTTGCTCACTCACAAACAACAAAGACATATCGAATATAGTCAAAAATATATCCACTTTATTGCATAAAAATCCATGTACACAATATATAACAATATAATAGTAATAATGAAAGGAAAACGACAGATGTATGAGGGTGCCAGAATCACCTGATCTATGCTTCTACTACCCCCAAAAAGATCTTCCACATGTCAAGTGTCACCAAATCCAAAAATATACACTATAAAACATGAATATCACAAAACGGCCTACCTGTTACTACATGCATGGGTATATCCCCCAGTACGGGTAGATACCTATATCAAGTTCACTTCTAGGAAGTGTATAATAACACTCCCTGATAAATATAAAACAATGGTACAGCATGAGCCCAGAAATAAGCAATGGGACGGAGAAAATGGCGGAAGAAAGAGAGAAAACAGAAAAAAGAGAAAAAAAAGAAAAGTAAAAAAAAAGGAAGAGAAACCCCCCAAAAGCCACCACCCACAACCTAGTCAG